>NC_139324.1:23940000-25140000 GCF_056507025.1 Lutjanus erythropterus
CTGGAGGTCAAAAGGCAACTGGACCTGTTGTTTGGCTCTGAGAATTTTAGCCAATCACGCGAAAGGTTTTGGCAGTTCGGAACATCTTCAAAAATGGCAACATCTCCTCTGACATACACCAAACGATTTTAAAGCCGCGATGTGTTGAACTGACATGTTCCCACGATCCCAGCTCGTTGAATACTGACACTGCTTGGTCACACCCCTCTGTGTGTCATACTGATGCACAAGGTACCGTCTAGCGGCTGCGTGAGACGTTGCCAGAAAAAAACATCTCAACACATGGTTAACATAAAATGGTTGAGTTTGGGTAGGCACCAAATCTATTTAGTTAGGTTTAGGAAATTATTATTGGGGAAAAAACAATAATTGTTATATTATGAATGTTGTATGATGTGATGTAAGTGAAGCAGGTCACAAGGCGAAAGTCACATAATGCAAGTTATTTGACACATGTAATGTTATGTCCCTTTATAGCTTTCTTCACTGACCCCCTGGGGACAGTGTCTTACATCATGTGTCATCAGGGCTGAGTATAAGTACTCAGTACTTTCAGGACCTACAGTCTGGTGTGGTGATGTTGCGCATGGCGTGTTTGATGGAGTTGGCAGTTCAGTGTGTTGAGATGTCACTATAATGTGGTATAGTATTGCTCTACTTGCTATACCTGTGGCATCTGATAAAAAATAAATTCATAAAATGCAGAAGGATTATTTCAGGAATCCTTGTAGTCACATGATGGGTATTAAATGAAGTACTTTATATTGGTATCACCTAAGGGATACTAGTAGTGCTACTGGTACTGTAATTTTTTGAATGATAGTCAGCCCTTTCCATCACACAGTGTCGTGTCTGATGTGCCTAATTTTCCAAACTTTATCAATAAAGTTAGCCACTCAGTCCAACTATTTCTCAGGCTCTCAGGATGGTCACAGGGCTCGCCATGAACTCGCCGAAGCGTGCGTAGCTAGGTTTCATTTATCCAAGCCCACTCAAATGAAACTGAAATTACAAGATGTCCGAAATCCATACCACGGGTTCAAAGCAGGTTTTTGTATGTACTATGTATTCATATTGGAAAAGTGACCAAGCACAGAATTCAGATTATGTGGTTTAATTTTTGACTGCGCCGTTGATGTACTATTCTCCCCCAATGCAGCACACAAAGAAAATGGAGGATTAACTCACAGCTGAACTAAAAGAAATGTCATAAATTGTGGGTGGTGGTGAAACAGTTCTAGATGAGTACATGCGTCTTGTATTGCACAAATTGTGTCGTTTCCTGTTGTTGCCTTTAATGGTGTAGTATGTTCATATTTTTGTGTACTACCGGTAAAACAGAGAACTTTGATGATTAAGATTCAGTACATACTGATCAGTTTTTAACATTTTCACAGCAGCGTCTCCAAAACAGTGAACCCAGTACCTTCTGACAAACTACTGTTAACACGTTACAACGTGACCTGATTGACTGGGGAGCTAAAAATCCACTATGTAGAATATTTTAATTATCTTGACTCAATATGTTTTTGTTTGTAGGAAAATTAGTCTTCAGAATTGTGAAGAAGTGTGTTACTTTCAGCTGTCAGCTTTGGGTGTATGTGTTTCATTTCACACTATGAAAGGAAGAAACAGCGCCGTGACCCTGTAAGCAGACAGTGGCTTTGTAGTCAGGTTGTTTAATGTGAGCACATCTGTTGTCACAATGATTTTGTACTGCAGATCAGAGTTTGATCTTTATCAGTTGTGTTTCTGTTGAAACAGAGCCAAAGCTTTGCTCCATCAAAGTTGTCGAAACTTAACTGCACATTAAGTTGCATCAACCAGCCTTTACTAACAATGTTTAAGCCCAAACTTAAAGTGCATCCATTTGTGCCACATTATCCAAACCATGATGGAAGAATATAATGTTTGTAAAACTATCGCTCACAACACACACTTAATCTGAATTTCAGAGCAGAATTTGCGCTAATTTTGCAAAATAGTGGACCTGAGAATCGGTGTACAACACCCAATCATACTACAAATAGATATTTAAGACTTTTAAGAATTGTGTATGTGTGTGTGTGTACATTTTTGTTTTATATGTGTATGCAGAAAATGTGTACATTTTTGTCTGTGCCTTTATCTACATATAGAATTATTTATATGTTTGCCTGTTTGCATATTAAATGGTAGAGTAATGCAATTCACAAAGTTGCCATTGTTTCACTGTGGTTTCATTAATGTTTTTTATTACTTAAAAGTTTACATATTTCCACTTTTGTTCATTATTCTTTCAGCAGTTGTATCACTAAAAATGTTTAGAATAAGTTATCACAAAGCTTATCTTCAAATCTTCAGTATGTTTACCAGAAACAGACAACCGAAGACCTAAAAGAGTCCAAGCTTGTCACGACCTGTGGACAGAAATACACACATGAGGTTTCCTCTTTTCTGTTTAACTCAATAATCAGTGTAAAATATTATAGTTGCTGCAGCATGCAGCCTACAATTTAATAGCGCAACTCAAAGAGAAAGTCTGGACTCTAGCTGTGACTGTAGACTTTGTCATCACATACACTGGAAACGTGAGAGAGGTGTACGCTAAATGGCCAGTATGAACAGGAGGAATTATTTCAGCGAGCAAAAGCAGTTTCAATATACATATTTTAAGAGGCTTAAAAAATTGCAAACCTTTTGGCAGTTCTAGATTTAAGTATGTATTGTTGGCATTATTCACACATTTTAATATTAACAGTGCACAATCATGATGATGGATAATGTTCTGATCTCCACCAGTAGATGGCAGAGTAGTTCCTTACGAACCCTTAGGGCTGGGCTCCACCTACTCCACATCCTCTGTCTGAAAAACAGAGTGGTCTCATGCACAAAACTTACCAATGTGCAGTAAAACACACAGAACTACAAACTTCAAAGTTACAGAGAGATACCTTCAGGTGAAGGTCTGGATGGTGAGGTGTTGACAAGGCCTGACCGAATATACATGGATACACAAATCAGCTGGCTCAACAAAAACACTTAGAAGTAGTTAGTTTAGTCATTCATTTTTAATAAGAAGGAAATCCGTACCTCAACATTAGTTGATATCATGTCTTTATTCTTCCTGCAAAAATAAAAATCCTGTCAAAAACACAACAATTACTAAAACGATGTGCATCCCATGACTATAAGCTGCAGTGTAAGAGGGGAAGATTAAAGGTTTGTTAATGGACATTACAAACCACAGTACCAGCTCCTAGATCATCCTGAAATATCTACTGTTGAGAAAATTCTATTTCAACAACCAGGGAATGTGTCTCTGAGATGGTCTCATCAGTGATTATTGATGAGGAGACATGGGAGAATATTCAGAGTAATGTCAAAAAGATATCCATCTGTACTGGGACAAAAGCAATCCAGTTTGAAATTATACAAAGAATACATATACTCGATTCCAAAATTTTTCACAATTCTCTGACTTTTTATGGACCATACAATGAATTGATAAATCGAGAAAATAATTAACAAATGAATTGATTATTAAAATTATTGTTAGTTTCAACCCTAGAAATAATGATTAATAAGAAAAGGAGGGATAGCCATGTTTAATTTTCTGTGTGTTCACTAGTTTTACAATAATCACTGTGGTTTATGTGTTATTTGCTCCTTAGTTTAGTTAATTAAAAAAGCAAGAGGATTAAACCTGGTCTGGGGTTTAACAGGACCGACTGCAGTAGGTAGAAACTGAACTATTTGCTGCTGTAGAAAATTGTGTCCTGAGGTCTTGTGTCATTTGTATTTTTATAATTCAGGGTTTATTGACTTACATTTACTGCTCATTTATGCCTCATACAATATTTACTAAATTGCTACACTCTAATTTACAGGCTGTAATCTAAATCTGTTTTCATTTTTCCAGTAAATGACCACAGGCCCCTCAGGCAAGTCATATCACAAGTTAAAATAATGTTACTTCTTACCTTGATCTGCTCCACGGACGCAGACAAATGTAAGACAGGAAAAATATCAGCAGATAGATGCAGGCACTCTATCTATTAGGTTTGAGATCTTACAGATTATCTAAAACTGCAGTTTCTGCAGGGGCACGTTTCACTTGCTCACCACTTCCTGATCTCCTACATACATTCAAGGACCATCCCGTGCAAGTGTACATTTTGATATGCTCTGAAATAACACAGGTCATGATCTGTGCACATCCACAGTGCAAACTCTGAAACACGCATTGTGGTTATTAAGGTTAATCAGTCTGGTTGTCACTTCAGGAGACTTGGTTATCACGGTTGTAAGCAGCCTAGTGTGACACACAAAAGATGTGGTCACATTTTGTTAATGTTATTACCTACCATATGGGTCAGTAGTTTTTGTATTATTATTCCAGCTCCTGTTGATATTTTTTTTTAAGTCTTAAGAGACTTTTATTCAGTCTTCATGGACTTTTCTTTTGGGGCAATACCTAAAAGCGTCAGTAAGCTGTCTGAAACTCTTGTTTTGTACTGTTGTGGTTCTCCCGTCATTCTGCTAGGAGAGGTCAATGCAGCAACAGCCTAACGGTGTCCTGTCTGCTCATTTCAACCTTTTTTATCAGGATAACTGTTTGTGTGGTCGCATGCCTGGGACCTGCAACACTAGCAGGAAGTTGCAACATCCTGGCTTCAACATCAGACTGAAGCCGTGAGTAATGAAAAGGAGATTAAAATTTATATTATAGATTTTAAAGTATTTGTACATGTTCTCTTTCAGGGTAATCTGCTCCAGATAATAAAAGCAGCACTGGTAATAATGAAGACACGCACACATGCTTCTATTTTTGTTGAGTATAAATCCTCAGTGTTATCACATCAGGGTTTGTAATGCGTGTGTGTGTGCGTTTCTGTGCTTTTATGATAACCCGGTCAGAGGCGCTGCCACATTAGCTTTGCATACTGGGTGAACCCGCTGCTGTAAAAGAGACTGTGATACTGTTTCTGTCACCCACAGGAAGTCAAAGCCACATTAAAAAAAAAAAAAAAAACTTTTGCTAGAACTGTGACAAAATAAGTATTCAACTTAAAAAATATTTTGATGAATAGCCATGGTAGGTATTGTATATAATTAGTATGTAGTATGAATTTTGGTAATATGTTTGGTGTTTGGGTTTGAAGAATTTTTGCATGCATGCAAGAAGTTATATCAGTTTTGAACATCTCCACAGCACCGTCTCCAAATCCAGTAGCTTCTGACAAACTACTGTTAGTTACAACATGGTCTGATTGACTGAGGATCTTAAAAGCCAGTATGTACCAAATTATTTTAACGATTTGTAGAAAAATTTGTCCCTGAAAGGAAAGGAACAGACAGTAAATAGACAGTGACGTTGTAGTGTCTTGTTTTGTCTGAAACAGAGCCAGAGCTTTGCTCCTCCTTAAACCAAAGTTTCAGAAACTGTTGTTAAATTTAACCCCACCTGAAGCTGCCTCAGCCAGACTTTACTAAGATTTATCTGCCCAAACTTAGAGCTGATTTCAGGTATAAATAAACCGTGCTCACTTCTGGTTTTCTATCCAAATACGGATACATATAATTTTGTTGATTTAACAGACACAGACACATATGGTGGCATCTCTGTGCACCTCTGGTATACAGTATATTAGTGATTTGGGTTTTTTAAGCACCACTAATATTATTCCAGTCTAATTCTTCTTACACAGAACCATCTGGAAAATCGTCCTTAGAAACTGTTCGGAGAAGAAAGATTTCCCGACCCCAAGCTTTCATTCCTGATGTGGGCATATACAGAAGCATTTCCAGACTTGTTTTGCACGGACTTATGCAAGGGTAGCACAAAGTATGTGCATGTGCCTTTACATTAACGTACCATTTCCCATATCTAATTACTAATATTACAGTTTCTTACAGTTTCTTTCCTGTGTTATATTTTTTATTTGAAGATAAGTAGTCCTACTCATCACAACACAACAGAGTGATACCATACAAACATATTACACAGCTTCCATTCTTTATTCTTTAAGTCCTAAAAAATAAAGTGCAACTCCATTGTACCTCTTATATGTTTTACAAGGTTAATCTACTTAAATAATAATTCTAAAAATAAAAGTAATTTTATGATGGAGTGTGAAGGGTGAATTTAAGTTTAAAGTAGGCTATATACAAAATAAAACAATGCAAATTAAAAAATATTCATCAAACAACTGGTTTAGACTAAGGTCCTACCTCTCACTGGACAGATAACCATTCACACTTGAGGAAAATGGGGGTGGCCAATCATATTTCAAGGATGGCCAGTCCCCATTTAGAAACGCTCCTGGGCATATATGTCTGGGAATTTCATTTAATTTATCATAGGTAAAGGACACTATTTGTCTTGTAGCACTCTCAATCCATCTTAAAATACGATGGCCTTGTAAGTCGGACCCCACAGTCTTTACAGCCTGACCTCAATCTGAAGCAGAAGAGTGTTAATCAATACTGTGTTGTGGGACAAGGTCTTGAAAAGTAAGGATGCTGTTTGCCATTAATATCTTGAAAAGCTGTAATACCTTTATGCTGCCATGATTTGTTATTGAATGGTTTCTCCCCAGATAGAAGGTGACTGTTATTCCATCCATTTCAGGGATGATTTACCACACACCTTTAAATTTTAGGACTTTTTCTGCTGCTCTAAACACTTGTAGCAGTCACTGGACAGACTTGAAATATTTCCAAAACTTTCAACAGTACTAGATTTAACTTTGCATGATGTTGATGGTGAATTATGTCCTGATCTCCACCAGCAGATGGCAGAGCAGGCCCTTTTTTTTTTTTTTTTTTTTTCCAGTTTTCATTTCACATCCTCCAAGAACTGATTTCTTCAGAAATGGTTTGACACTCATTATGAAAGTACTGAATTAAATATGTTGGATGGCTCAGCACTGATAACCATCAAATTGTAGCAGGCTAAGGTGTGAAAGGCATCGTCTTTTGAATATCATGAGAAGTGTGTGAAGTGAAAAATAACTGATTCCTTTTCACACTTTGTTTTGACACAGAAAATCTATCAAATCACTAATGTAATCAGCTGTAGAGCCCTGATGTGATTAATTGTTTTTAATACACACAGCTACATAGTTATTCTTTAACATACAAGAATACTGTCCAGATTATTATTAACCCTAACCATAACCCCTTTATCTCAAAAAGCCTGGCTCTTAGTAACAGCGTTATCTTGGACATATCCTTGATATTTTAAGTAAAGCTGATGCTATGTAAAGACCACAACAAAACACTGACTACAGAAAAACTGTCCCACTGCAGGCCTCTTTGTCAGTATTGTCAAACACTGCCACCTTTTAGAGCAGATCATGGCCTATCCATACCTCTTCAAAAAGAACTGAGAGAAAAATGGTGGTGGGGAAAACACTGTGTTTATTTAGTCAATGAGATAAATATTTCATAATTGTTGTATGCATCATATTTTTCAGTCTAGATTGTTTTGCTGTGAGTTGCAGATTTTTTGAGATATTGTTCATAGAGATGTCGGCCTTCTCTTGAATATAATGGGACTTGATGACTTGAAGCTTGTGGTACTCAATGCAATTAAAAAAAAGAACACATTTGATGTTTTTTTTTCAAAAATCATGGCTTGACAAAACCTAAAACCCCTGTCAGAGATAAGAGATATCACGACAGTGGTTATTAACAATCTTGATGAAAAAGGGGCGTGGAGAACTATGGAGAATATAAAAATAAAACAGTGTTGCAACAAATAAGACAAGAGAAGAATGCTGGCAGGAAATTATCAACCAGCCCAGTGTGCTCTTAAGGCCGCCATTTGTTTTTAACATGGCAACTGCACATTAAGAAATTCAACTTGATATAGCATACTTTCAGAATCTATATGATTTATGAAGAATTCAGGGAAATAAATAAAGACAACCAGTTTTTAATTTAACCTGAAACTCTGAACATAGCCTGCTTAAAACCAGGTCTGGCTTTAGGTTCAACATACCTCGCTAACTCATTAATCTCGCCTTGTAGTACACATAACTGGTTACTCAAGATAATCCACAGGCCTTGTTATGAGCAGTTTTATGTAGGAATTCCGGTAGATTATATCGTAGAAACGAAATAGCTTCTACTTGAAACTGCTCACATTAAGGTCTGTTGATTATCTTGAGTAACTGGGTCACGACTGGTCTAGAAAGCTACACTGGTGTTTATTTTTTTAACTGAGCTGATTGTCATCTGGTTCCATTATATTTGAGAGAAGACAGACATCTCTACAGCGGGTAAACCTGTGTTCTCCACTTGGCCACTTGACACTTTTACTGGGATGACTGCAGCAAGAACCCACTAAAAGGTGAGCGTCTCTTTACAGTCAATCTATAAATATGTGTAATAATAATCAAAATCAGCATTATATAATTGCTGTAAAAGTCTTCAGTTCTGTAGTCTTGGCGTGTTGCGTTGGGCTGAAGAAGGCATTCTTTCCAGTTGAGCAGTTAATTGCATGTGTAGTCATATTAATGTTCTCCATGAGACCCACACACAGAGAGCAGTGGGTTGCATGTGCAGTGCACAGGAGCCAGTGCGTGAGCGCAGTGGGTACATCCCCTGTTCCATCCGTCAAGGGTTTAAACTGAGAGGCTTCCCTCTCTTATCGGAAGTCTTTCATCTAACTCTCATCTCTCTTTACTATTTCACCATTTCTCAGTTTCACAGCCTTCAGGTTTTCAGGCCATGTGCAGTGAAGTGTGTGTGATGCATAAGCAGGGTTTTATGTGAACAAATCTGCAGATGAGTTATAGATAGAGTTGACACGTTGAACATAGCTGGCATAGGGCTCCACTTCCTCTACATTCTCTGTCTGAAAAAAAAAACACACACACACAGAGGTGTCAGGAACACAACTTAATAAAACACAGAGAACTAAAAACTGCATTTACTGAGAGATACCAACCGGAGCAGATTTGGATGGCGAGGTGTCAGACTGCTGGCAACGCCTGGCAAAAGATGAATACACGAACCAGCTCAGTGACGCAAAGCAGAAGCGTGCACATAGTAATTTTATTCATTCATTTTTCAGCAAATGAAAATTCTTACCTCAACGTTAGTTTCTTCTGTACAAAAAGTAAAAATCCAGCAAAAGACACAACGATTACCACGACAATAAGGACGCAAAGCCAAGGAACATAACCTGCTGTGAGAGAATAAAGATTAAAGGTTAGACAGGTACAAAGTTATACCACCATAGTGAAAAAAAACACCAATTAGGGGAGACCGGGGAGTGTTGTAACATGGTAACATTCTCAGTTCAACTAAATAGAAAAGAGCTGTCATCAGTATCGAATACTCCCACTTCCTTTTTGAGCTTGCAGGAGAATTGGCATATCCCTGTGAGCAACACTGACAACACCGATTTCATGACCAAAAAAAAATATTCTCATGTAAGAATTTTGTGAAGATTATTTTTTGCCTAGCATTTGTTTTACAAAACCTAAAGTAGCAGTTTCACTAGTTTGCTATGCAATGGCTGCTTGGGTGGGTGGTTCAGTTTCTTAAAATTATGAGAATATCTGCATTGTGTGCATGCAACGCTTTGCAGACTCAAAGCAAAAGGAGGTGTAGGTCAAGTGTCTATGTTTTCAGTTCTGAGCCCACAAAGCCTGCAGCCCAGGGGCACACAACAACACATCTACATGTGACACAACTGTGACAATGACTGAACCCTTATGTGACACATGTACATTCAGGAAATCAGTTTACACACACACACGAGGTCTTTTTGTCACTTTAAATTGTTCACTTTATTCAAAACTCTTTATCTTTTCAACAAATATCTTTCATAATTAGGATAGTGTGGGTCTTGAAGCAGCAAATTACCTCTCTTTGTTATATTTATCCCCAGCTACACCTCACCTCACTAGTATGGTAGGTTATAAAAACAGAATTCCTTGTATTTGCCGTTGACTCAAATCTATGATTGTATATAATGCATAAAATGGGTGCCATTTATCAAGCTTTGAGAAATCTAGCTTGGTTACTATCATCCCTGGTCTCCCCTAATTCTTCACACAAAAAGCAAGTCTGACCTTCTTTGAGTTTTGGTACCAAAGTCTTTTCCTCTTTCCAGAACAGGTGCCTGATTGTACAGGTCAGGTTTTCTGTATCCATTCCTTCAGTGAGCTCCAGATGACTTTCTACTGTAAATAATCCATCTGATTCAGTCAGTGTTTCCTTAGACGAGTTTCCCATGTGACTCCAGCTGATGCTGGCAGCAGGGTTTCCTTTTGCAGCTTTGCACACTGCCACCATCTTGTTGCCCTTACGCTCCAACCAGGAAGATATAGTGGGAGGAACTGAGCCGGGGAAGACAAAACAGGAGAAATTACACTCACTGAATACTTCAGCATTAATCAATATTACTTAATCCTACTGTCGGGGTACCTGCTGACCCCAGAGGTTCACTTTATCTCATATCTCACAGGTATTTTAGTCTATCATTCCATGTGTTCATGACATTGTCAATCAGTTTGTTCCCAATGATTTCATAGCATTGTTTTCTGAAGGAGAGACAGGTATCCTAATTTTACATAATATGCAAATTAACTGTAACTTTCCTAAATTCATCATTTCTTCCTAAAGAAGGCAATTATTACACATCTAATAATGTTATAATAAATAAATATGTTTGCATTGTGCTGTGATGGTTGGATGGTTTATTCTTGGACTAGTCTGTAGGTCTTGTGTGTTAAATATGTTGAGAATGAGCATTATAAGTTAAAATCACAAATAACAAACAAACAAACAAACATGTAGTTAAAGTTATACTTTGCAGCTTTAGAACAACAGAAAATAAATTCCATTATCCCTGACTGGGTAGAAAGAAAAAAGGTGTTATCCAGAGGAAACAGTACCCAGGGTCAGAGGTAGATTATTCAAAAATCTAGGCAAGTAAAACAAAACCTAGTAACAGATGTTACTAGAGGGAAGCAGAATTTGCTGTTTTATCAGTTTTTGTTAATGAAATTTGAATGAACTGACGCTTTAAGACATGTTTTTTTTTAATAATCTACACAGCAAAAATAAACTAAGGTAGTGTCTCAACTGCCTTCAAATGTTAGTTTGACTATATTTAAAAAAAATATTTAGCTGCGCTTGAGAAAACATGTTCCAAAAGCTTAAGAGATCAAGTTGAATCAATAACTCTTAAGTCACACTGATGAACAAGACAAATAAATTTACATTTACACTGAGAAATGATTAATTGATTGTAAGACATTTCTATATGATTTTTTATAGTGTATCCTTGTGAGGAGAGAGGTCCTACCTCTGATAGCCACGTTGATCACGTAATTTTCGTTTCCTCCATTGTAAACTGACTCACATTTGTAGACCCCAACGTCTCCGTCTGAGAAGCTTGGGATGTGCAGGTATGACTGTCCGTAGGATGTGTTTCGGAGCGACTTGCCATCATTGCAGAGGTCTTCACTTTGCCCATCGTTGTTAAAGGATATCCTACACTCGTTAAGTTCCCAGGGTATTCTCCAGATAACAAATATTGTCTCATTCCACGTCTTATTGCTGCATGTCAGGTCAGCATCACTCCCAGAGTTGAAAGTTATATTTCTGACAACTGAAAAAAAAGAAAGGAGAGTTGCAACTTTAAGCGTGGAGCATGACACAGTTATAAAATGAGTCATATGGTTCATGCTTCATGTTTATTACTGATAGTAAATTACCACATAGAAAAATGTTCCCTTATGAGGAAATCATATGTCTTATGTCTTATGAATTATTTTGGATTAAACATTTGATTGCTATACTGTTACTACTACTATATTTGAATCAAGTTATTTGAAATGACCTGAAATCTTTTAAACTATGAAGAACAACAATGCAAGGCAAACAAAATCCATCCGTAGATCTACTACATCAAAAAAACTGTATTTTTTCAAAGTGGGTAAACAGTTGGAATAGCAAACAAAATTAAAATGTCTTTCATCTTCTTCAGAAATAACTTGTTTCAAAGTATGTTTTAAAATCTTTTCAATTCATTTCAACTATCTGTCACAATATCAGTTTTTCCCTGCATGATTATCGAGCCCACAAGATAACAATGTGAAAAAAAATGCAGTATCTATAGAGAAATTGGAAAAGAACTTCTTTTACACGATATGATCATATGTGCATCATTAACATGATATCAGCATTTCATTTTTTACATACCTTGGTTGTCATCGATACAATATATTTTGTGACAACACAATTGTCTAAAAATATAATCAATAAGGAAAGTAGGCAAGCAATAGAAACAATTATTGATGTATTCAACTTCCTGCGGCTTCACAAGTCTTATTCAGTATTAGCAGTCTATTTTTAAAGGGACAGTTCACCCCCAGCTCAAAAAAAAAAACTTTTTTTCCTTTGACCTGTAGTGTTATTTATCCATCTAATTGTTTTGTGTTCTGAGTTGTAAAGGTTTGGAGATATCGGCTGTAGAGATTTCTGCTTTCACGCCAATGAACGTAATGAGACTAGATGGCACTCGGCTTGTGGTGCTCAAAGCACGCACACACACACACGCGCACACACACACACACAATTTTTTTTTTTTTTTAAATTCAAAGCCACTGTCTCTTTACAGAAATCATGAGCTGGTTACTCAAGACAATCCACAGACCTTGTTGTGAGCAGTTTCATGTAGGAACTAGTTTCTTTCTGGCAGGAAATAAAGTAGTGCCGGTAGATTTTACTGCAGAAAGAAAGTAGTTCTGACATGAAACTAGGTCTGTGGATTATCTTCAGTTACCAAGTCATGATTTTTGGAAAAAGACACTGATTTTGAATTTTTCAAATGTGTTTTTGGTGCTTTGAGCTCCACAAGCTGAGTACAATTTAGTCCCATCATTTTGGAGCAAAGGCAGACATCTCTGCGCCAGATATCTCCAAAACTCTGCAAGTCACACCAAAACAATCTAGATTGGTAAATAGCCCTAAAGACCAGGGGGGAAATATGTATTTTTCATTTGAGGGTGAACTATCCCTTTAATAATTAACTCATTTTGCAGAATATCCAGAGAAAAAAGATGGTAAATTAGTTTACCATAAACTTTAGGTTGAGGAGTAGAGGTGGAGTTCACAGAGGTGCTTTGGTTAGTTCCTAGGAGAGATGGAGGCGGATGTATGGAAAAAGTCAGTAAAACAGTGTGATTTTATTCAGTCAGAAAGCAGCAGTTAGTGATTCCTTTTGAAATGTTAAATCAGAAGAACAACAATCAAAGTTTTTATCTGTTATTTGTTATTTAGTGAGTTAGTCAAGGTGTAATTTACACTGGCCTGACATGACCAACTGCAGAAGGGCTATTTCACACAACATAGAAAAACTTAGCTGGAGGAGAGTAATCACAGAAAAACACAGAAAGACAGAAAAATCTAAAGCATAGAAAACTGGCAAATGTTATGGTTATAATCTCTCCTAATTACTTCTCGCTGTAGGAGGAACTCATGACATCTGCATTGTTATTTCAAAGAAGTGAAACAAGAAAATTTAAAGTTCGCTGTCTGACGTGTTCTGCTGAGTGTTTCGGGGGTCTGAAACTTGTTTACTTCTTGCAGGCATAAGCAAAACACACCGTGCATGGTGGTGGGATGCCAAAACCACAGACTGCGAGTGTAACTTCCACCTTTCAAAGACCCCACAGTGGAGATAAGCTGCATCACACTGTATCTGAAACAATGATTTCCACTAGCAGTGTAATGCTTGTTCATACAGAAAGCATGAGCCACCCTTTTTATACATCTGTTATGGAACATCTTCGTCTCTTGTGGTCTTCTGCATTACCCCACCTCCATGTATGTTCTTTCCGTTAACTGTCTACACTTACTCACACCGCGACAATCTCAGAGTGGGTTAACCACTTACATGTACAGTTTACAAATGATTCAAACTCCAAATTCCAAGAAAACTAGGACATTGTGTGTAACGAAACCAAGACATAATGCAATGATTTGCAAATACTCCTTGACTTGTATTCAATTGAATAAAGTACAAAGGAAAGATATTTAATGTTCAAAGTGATGAATTTTGTTGTTTTTTGTACATATACACTCATTCTAAATTTGATGTCTGCAACATGTTTGAAAAAAGTTGGAATGTGGGCAACAAAAGACAGGGAAAGTTGTGGAGTGCTCACAAAACACCTGTTTGGATCAGTCGGCAGGTGAGCAGTTTAAATGGTAACAGGTGACAGTATCATGATTTGGTATTAAACTGGCATCCCCAGAAGGCTCAGTCCTTCAGAAGCACGGATCAGCCGAGGTTCACCACTTTCTGAAAAACTGCACGGACAAATAGTCCAGCAGTTTAAGAACAATATTTCTGATCACAAAACTGCACTGAATTTAAGAATTTCACCACCTACAATTCATAATATTATAGAAAAGATTCAGGGAATCCACACAATTCTCTGTACAATGAGGGACAAGGCCAAACCCTCCACATTTTAGACTGTTTTTGGACATCATGGACGTCGTGTCCTCCAGGCTAAAGAGGAAAAGGACCACCCAGATTGTTTCCAGTGCCAAAGCCAGCACCTGTGATGGTCTGGGGGTGTGTTAGTGCCTTGGCAGAGCTAACTGTCACATCTGAGAGGGTCCCATTAATGCTGAAAGGTACACGTAGGTTTTGGAGCGATATATGCTGCCACGTGTTGCAGGCATCAAATGCAGAGTGTATATTTCCAAAAAAAAAACAATGAAGTCAATCAGTTTGAACATAAATGATCTTGTCTTTGTACTATATTCAATTAAATACAGGCTGATTGTTTTTGCAAATCACTGCATTCTGGTTTTATTTACATTATACACAATGTCCCGACTTTTTGGGAAGTGGGGTTGTATGTTATTACGGCTACGTGATATTTGAATTTCAATGCATGTTAATGGCAATACATTCACGCTACATATTTACATAAGGGACCAGAAACGACACATTCGTAGTGCATAAAAATGACTCCATTCATTTGTAGTTGTAGCAACCCAACTCCTTCCGAGGTGATCTTTATGACAGTTTTGTAAACCTCTAAGGAAACATGTTTGTGTCTAAAAGCTGTGTCTTACCAAGGCCAAAAAAACTAAACGAAATAATAACTTGGGCGAATGCAAGTAAATTGTGTTCAAACCTGTATCCTTGCTCCATGCTCCAGATAAGAAGAGGATAAGCGCAGCATAAATCCACATCATGTCCCTCATGTCCACTTGTCTTCAGGTTCCTCTGTAAACCAACTACCACAGTTCAAACTCACACCAGTAAGAAAAACATCAAGTCTAGTTCTTAACTTTACCCTCAGTCCTGATCACTGCCTACAGTGACATCAATCTAGGGTGAGTGAGTTTTGCCTGAGCTATCATGGCAATTTCACTTTCTATATTTATGCCCAAAAAGCTCAGCAGTAGAGAAAGGCAGGTTCTCCACCACATCCAGACAAACTGAGAATCTTTGACACTCCTCATGATAGAAAAATGTAAAAAAAAGACATGTGACTAACAAATCCCTCCCTTCTTCTCTCTCTTCCCCCTCTCCAAACCGCTTTCCATCCAAATGTCTGCCTTTTTCTCCCACACAGGATGACGTCTGACAAGTCAAGACACCAGTTTCCTTTCTGTCACATGATCACCCTCTTTCAAGACAGCAGGCCTGTGCATGAACACCCCAACCTAGACAGCATTATTTAGCAGACACATTAAACACAATCACACAGTAGGCTTGTATCTTTGTGTTTTATCATTCATAAAGTACAACATGGCTTTAACTGGTGGATAGTTTTACTCTTTATAAACGCCTCGCTAACTGGGTTACACCAACAACAAATGCAGTAGAACAGCCCTCACTGTACAAAAAAAACAAGTATTTTGTGGAATCATTAAGTTAATTGAACTTAAATTTTCTCTTTTTTTCCCCAAAACACTTAAGGACTTTTAATTATTAGTTCTTCTAACTTGAAATGTTTTGACTTGAAATGATGAGTTGAATTAATTAACTGTACAGAGTTCAGTGGACTCTTTAAATTAAGTTCTACAGATCTACATCATCAGCATATTAGCAGACTTCCCAGCACGTACTGAGTTTAAAATCCTCTAACATTCTTCTCTTTTGAAGAAAACATGAAATCTTGCTGTGTGTCTTTAAGACACTTTAAGATAATTCATGGTTGTTTATTAATGATGAGGCATAGCATTGAGTTCAGTCCCTACCCATACTTGAAATTTAACTAATTCACTGGGAACAGTTTCGCAAGTCTTTGTGCCAACGCTGGTACAAAGTATCTCCAACAGGAGAAGTTAGACAGCTGTGAGTTCTTCATGTGAAATGAAGAATCAAGTCTTCAAACTGAGAAAATGTAAAAGACAATCAAAGATGGTTTTCATCAGTGTGACTGAAGAGATGCTGGTTCAACGTAAAATTTTAAGCTTACTGAACATGTTTTCTCAAGTACAAGTGAATTAATATCAAGTTATTTTGACTAGAAAAGTGTATTTGTGTTGAATCATTACCAAATTAATCAACTTTCCGTCAACTTTAAATTTTAAGGCAGCTCAGACACCAGCTTTATTAAGTTGAAACTATTCAGCTATTCATAAACGCAGCACATAGATAGTTGAATCTCATTCTCAGGATGTCTCATATAGACGTTTTGGTTTGCTAAAATACCCTGAGCGCAGCAAAATAAAAGGAAAGAAAAGGAAATAAGCGGGTTGGCTACAGTTTGTGGTGCTGTTGAACAGTACTGCCTCATACTGCCATGTGATTTCAATAATTAGTCCGTCCTCATTGATATAAATAGTGTGGAAAGAATATCAGAAACACTTCTTACTATGACACAATAAAATATAAGAGCAGCACAAACTATGAGGCCTCCAAACTTACCATACCACTGAATAAACATCTGTCTAAAACAGTTTAATCACAACATGAACATTATAACCATAACTGAACTAGGATTTATTGTGAAGTTGTTAAATTAGACTGCATGCAAGTTTATATTCATAAATGTTGGAAGAAATGTTTCATGCTGAGTAAGTGTTATTTGACTGGGTTATGATCTCATGCATGCTGCCGTAAGCACATCTTGATGTTACACAATGCAGAGATGCTTACATGCACTGTTTATGGAGAGTTAATGTGGGTGCAGGCGTTATTATTGACTCGAGCCCCAGTTTGCAGATCGTAGATTAACTGACAAACAACACATTGTCGTGGTTATCGCATATGTGGTTATGATCTGCAAGCTATGTGCGGAGTTTGTGGTTTATGAGTACATCTTGCAATGACACATCTTGATAGGTATTAACTGTGCCATAAAGAAGCAGTTAGGGCGGATGAAGAATAAAAACTCAGCTTTTCCTTTTCTCAAGTGCACTCTCCGTCTGTCCATGTGCGCACCAGACAGTTAATGCAGGTACACAGCTTGTGAAAGGTTTGTTTGAACACTGTACAACTAGAACTGGATCACCTTGACTTATGTTTTGGGATTTCAAAAACAGCACCGACACTAATGTGAATAAGTGCCCAAATATTTGCAGTAAAATAGGTCACAAGGCACAAGGCTGTTCCCCTTTTTCTGAGCTCTAATATTAGATAGAGTTTATTTAACATGCAGGCTGTGGAAGTTCAGCTGACTATGAGCTGACACACTTGGCACAAAGGAACTAGCTTTTCCACTTGCAACTGCAAAACCTTCCAGCTGTGAAGTAATGTTGCTCAGCTGTGTTAATCAAATCCAAAAGGGTAAAAAGAAAAATGAAAAAGCTAAAAAAAACTGAAGAAGCTGATAGGTTAGAGACTTTTAGGCCAGAGATATACTTGCTTTTTGACCAAGAGTTTAAGGAGAAAAATATTTGTGTGTGTGCATTTGTGTGTGTGTGCGTGTGTGTATCTGTGTCTGTTTCCCTTTGATAACACCAACTTCCTGTTGATGTCAAAATCAGCCTTTTTGGCTACCCAAAATTATGCTCTGAAGGGTGAAGAAAAAAGGGGAGCTGTGTGACATGAAACGATGAATTTCTTCAAAAAATGACTTAATTACATTTGTAGCTAGTGGAGCAACAATTTTAAGCCTTCCTCAGGTGACAAGTGACTGCTGAACATTTGTGAAAGTAAATAAATAATGGTTATTTTACCATTCAACCTGACACCTAATTAGTAGGCTTCTTAAGTAAAAGTATATTTTATTTTCAGATGAACAACAAACACACTGTTCTGCCCCTTGTCTAACTGTAAAACCACACTTGGGCTATAATTATACTTTAATATCAATGATATATATTGTACTTGTATTTCACGGATGGTGTTCTTTAGGTCAAAGTTAAGAAGTCAACACATCCTGTGTTTCATAAGACATTAATGATGAAATGTTACATTATTATCTTCTAATTAAAATACATGAGACTGATTTGGCCACTTCTGTTTGGTCTATTATGCACATGTGCACACAAGTTGCTAATTTATTTGCCAAATTATATTAATAATATAGGAGAAAAGCAATTTTTAAAAAAAGTCAACTTATTGATATACATATAATATAGTGTAATAGGCCTATCAATGTGATATATTGTGATCACACTTGAGCGATACAGACTGTGAATATTGTCCTGGTGTATATGTGGGAGGT
Organism: Lutjanus erythropterus; assembly: GCF_056507025.1. Lineage (NCBI taxonomy): Eukaryota > Metazoa > Chordata > Actinopteri > Lutjaniformes > Lutjanidae > Lutjanus > Lutjanus erythropterus. Next base: position 23,958,651 of record NC_139324.1, read on the forward strand.
TAGCTGCCATTTCATCACAAAAAGGTTTATGTTCTCTGTTTTACCTTTACCTGAGAAAGACTGTGGGTGAAATATTTCCAATTATGTCTACATCAAATAAAAACCTTGGGGTAAGGACAATAGGTGTTTTTTTTTCTATTTTGTTTATATCTTTTTTGAATAGTTGGTCTAATTTTGCACATATAAGTAGTTATTTTCATGGCAACTTCTATTTCATACATCACATACCTCAAACAGTTTCTGGTCCTCTGACCAGCTATTGAACGATCCATAGGAACCTCTTGCTCCTTAAGTGTAATTAAACTACTGTAAATTCGCACTGAAACTTTTTCTTTTCCTCAACACAAAAAGACAAGAGGCTCGTCGCAAATATAAAGCAATACACCTCTGGGTTACAATCATTAGTTACATATTTATATCTTTGTTTCTGAGACATGACGTTTTCCCTCGTCAGTGTCGTACGGCTTTTATTACTACGACTCCCGTGAGCCTCTGCCACCGTTGCTATGGAGAAATATATCAAGAGACACTGAACTGAAGCATAGAACGCCTCGCAGTTGTAGAGGCGTTGATTCCTGCTGATGATTTGAGTTGTCGGGTTTCATAAAGCGTCTTTTTTAACTTCTGTTGGCCGTTACCAGTGCACCGAAATCATCACTGGGAGTATAAATGAACTTCGCCCATGCCCTCGGTACATAGGCATCTATACTTGACTTTTCTGATACCAGAACCACATACTTGGCGTGGCGGTTGTTCACCGCTTGTGGAATGAGAAGTGCGCCAACTGTCTAGAAAGTAACCCCAGACACGCCAAAGATCTCGCGAGAGTGATTATCTTAACTCAAATCGTGATCTTGTTTCTAAATATAACCCAAAAAAATTCTGTCTCTAAAACGACTCAGATTTTAACCACAATGTTGCCACATTATGAAACATAAGAAGGTTGTTAAACGCGCATGTTTTAAAGAAAACAACAGCAAATATCGCGATAGTTTCACAAATCTAAGGTTTCCTTCTACACACGATCTCAACCGATGTTTTTCTGCAGGAAATGAGCGGATTGGACTCCTCCTACTTTCACACTCGTTTACCGTCGCCATGGTGACATTGCTAACTGCCGCTGTGGTCGTTGATATTACTGTCAGTGAGAGAAATTCGACTTTTTAATTGAAATAAACAAAATGAGTGTATCAATCACTCGCACAGTTCCTAAGAAAACTGCTACTAATAAAGTTGTGGCCCGGGAACGGGTTTATGACTACTTGTATGGTAAGTAAACTTAATTTAAATGACAGCTAACGTTACCATTTGAAAATGTGGGTTGCAGTTGCTTGACATTGAGCTGTCTTGACAGATCCAGTTTACACTGTGTCATCAGAGGTGGACCATGCCAGGTCCAACCTCAAGGCCTATGTTTCTAAGGACCGAATGGTAAGTTGTGTCCATAGTAGAAGTACTAAGGCAAGGACAACAGTCCATTTGTCATTTTTAAACACGACATATCATGTTGGGGTTTAGGTTTGGGGGAGTAAATGCATAGGCCTAGTCAGATTAGGGCTGTTTTTTTCATGTCCAGACACAGCAAAGCATGACCCCTTCAAAGTATGGTTACCATCACATGGACGACTATACAATTAAACGTCCCCACCCACGCTAGTCGGCACCAGAAATACTAGTCATTTAAAATATTTAAAAATGAAATATTTGTCATTATTCATTCATGCATGATGCCAGTTATCTGTTGCCGCACGGCACTAGTCGGGGCTGCGTCTCTGTCAGACAGCAGCTCCTCTCACCCAGCGCGTATGAACCGATCGCCGTGGCAACACCGGATGTTTACATCAGCAAAGTCGGACAGATGATTGTAGACTGTGACAGAATAAGCTGATATATATTCACTCGACTGGAGAAACGTGACCACATTAAGCACAGACACAGACATAAACCTGCAGGCGGAGCTGCCGCTGCTACTACTAGCTGCTAACGTTAGCCACACTGTGTGTCAGGCTGGAAGCTAACATTAGCCACACTGTGTGTCAGGCTGGAAGCTAACGTTAGCAACACTGTGTGTCAGGCTGGCAGCTAACGTTAGCTCTGGGTCCTTTACCCGCAGACACTGTGACCCTCTTCGGTCTGAAAAGGTGAAGCATAAGCGTGTAAGGTTTGTATTGCACAGCGCGAAGTAGCGCGCATTTGAGCGGCATTTCAAGTACGATTTGGCGATTGTAGACTGTGATTAACGTCTTCAAATGGCTCTTAATACACACAGTATTTTTTCGGACAGTGTTTAACATTATAAATTAATAAATTCTGCCTTGTGTGTTCTTAGTGACTAGTTTAAATTAAATTTTGCATCTAATCAACAGAGAAATTAGTCACCAGGGACATCCGTAGTACAAACGCTCAAGCCAGCACGCCTGTGGTTTTGGTGTGCAGCAGTGAAATGGGTCCCTGCTGAAACACTTCCCCGCCGCGCACGTTCCGGACATTGTTTGGGCTATTCACCGGTATGGTGGTATATGAAAAATTCATATCATAACGAAAAAAAAGACCGGTTTTCGGTACGAACCGGTATACCGCCCAGCCCTAGGTCAGATGCAAGTCATCTCACTTCTACTCCACAAGGCACAAGTTCTCTGAAGTGCCCTGTGGCCAAATTATGACCCACAGCCAATGTTGTTTTTCAGTTCACACGAGAACAGACACAGACTGAATGTGAAATTCACTCGCTGACAGTATTTCTCTCTGCCTTTATCAGAGGAGAGTGCCTGAGTTTGAATCCATGTTCAGTAACCTGTCACACTACCCAAGATACACTGTTCATCTGGACCGTAAAGATCCAGTTCCAGCCGCTGTTGATCGTCGCTGGAGAGGCCAAACAGAACAGCGTAAAGAGGCACTGCAGCAGCTGGCTGGGTAACAGACACACAACATTTTAAAGGGAAAATTCTGCACTTTTCATGTGGATGTCCAGTCAGTGTTGTAGCCAATTATCGTCAGTGTGTGCCCAGTCGGGCAAGTGGGTCAGAAATCTTACAAATTGAGAGTTGTTAAACATTATCGTGTTTGTAGAGCTGCAACATCTATTCAGTTTCAGAAAATAGCTTTTATTTTGTTTACCAAAACATAAAGTTTTGTAAAGTTGTGGTTGACTGTGTTACTCATTACAATTACACTGTTGCTTTGCGTTTTTATCATTTTGTGGTTGTGATTATTGAGTATCTTCTTGACAGGGTTTTTCCAAATGCTCAGTCATGGTTGAAAAGGGAGGAGTGTGTTGTGACCGGAGCTGATCGCTGGAAGTACTTTAAACGGTTAGCCAGCATACACTTTGAAGCTTTGAATATGGTGGATTGGAATCAAACTAAATTCATTGTACAACATTTACCGTCTGGCTGATACTATGACAGTTTACATAAGAATACTGCCATACACTCATTAAATACTGACACAGTCCATGATGTGGTGTTTCTCCTGTTTCCTTTAGCCCTCTGATTCCCTTTGCACAGCACATTCCCCATAATGTGATTTTTACATTGCTGAGGTAGGTTCAACAGGGTCCTCACATGTATTTATTTGCCAACCATTTCTGTTGTTGGAAAAGATTAAATCTTCTCTTTTTGTCTCCTCAGCGAAGATGTTGTATCCACCGGTGGAAACTATGCTGAGCAACAGCCAACCCACTTCACTGTGGGGGTCCAGACAGACTACAGGGAAAGTGAAACACAGACAGACCCATACAGCCCTGAGTATGTGGTACAACCTGGGACATCTCCCTCAGAGCTCCTGCAACTGGCCGCTTTGACTTGGGGTACGTGATCAACAGTTCAGACTAGGGTTGCACATTTCGCGCATTTTCTTTAACCAGTAGTTACAATAATAATCAGTTAATAAGTAATAATTAATAAGATACAAAACTCCACAGCAGATTAGTGATGTGAAACATTAAATAAAGAAGCACAAACAATTTAAATGAACAAAATTAGAAAATAATAAAACAGTAAATAAACAATTGCTTGAAATGTTTTCTCTTGTCCGCCTGTCCTAATTCAACAAATGGCTCTGTTAAACAAAGCAATGTCAAATGGTATGCAAAACATACATTGACGGTTGATAAATTGTTAATCAGATAACTTCTTAATGGCAATTAATCAATTATTGATCAATCACTAACATGTCTAGTTAAGACCTATGGACCTAAGGACTATTATGTATATATACCTTGTCTAATATACTTTTTTTTTTTCAAATTGTTAATTTTATTAATTATTATATTCATAGAGCACTTTTCAAGCAATAAGCACAAAGTTCTTCCCAAGGTCAGAAAATTAAAAACATAAGAAGGATTAGAGATAATTTCAAGAGGTAAATAATAAACATTTGCATAAACATTAGGGCTGGGTATCAGTACTTGATACCTTTAAGGCAGACTTGGACAAATTGTGGCCCAGAGGCCGGATGCCGTCCACTGAAAGGATTCATCTCGCCTGCAAGACCATCATGGAAGTGCCAGAAATGAAAAATCTAGCAAAGACAGTCAATGACATTTTGCTTACCATTACACCATTATCAAACCTTTATTTTGAAAGGGGTCATTGTTGTGTTCATTGGTAATGATAATGAACTATATCTTTTATATTAAACTGTAACCTATATAGAACGCTTCTGACCACTCCATTATTAGAGATTTGACCATTAATAGGACCTTATATCATTTGTGTCTGGCCCACAGCAGCTTGATCAATTCCTCATGTGGGCCCCGATGAAATATAATTGCCCACCCCTGCTTTAAGGTATTGATCGAAATAACCCTGTTTTTGTTATTTTTTAAGGTTTTGCTTGCAGCCAATTTATCTAAGTGTTGTACAGTTTAATGTTTTTAAAGTTTACCTGCAGCTTTGTCTTATAATTAGCTTACCAATGCCTCTTATCAGCTGTGCAAATTACATTTAAACCCTCTCTGATGACAATGTCCCTCAGGTCATGGTCTGCCTGCAGGCCTGGCAGAGGTGGAAATGATAGAGCGGGCACGTGCCAAACGAGCTTGGGAGGCTACCCTTCCTCCATTGAACAACCTCAATCAGCTGGACAAAAGGAGACGTATGATGGAGGAGATGGAGGCCAAAGAGTGGGCTTTCAGAGAGGGAGAAATCCAGAAGTGAGTAGTGGTGCTGCACCTCAACTACTATTATTTAACACGTGTTTGGCTCAAATTTAAGCTGTTGTCATGCCATTATAAGTGCCTTTCAGTGTGTGCACGTCTGTCTTTTTTGATTTTTGTTACTGAGGAAGCCAACGTTAAGGGTGGGAAATGTACTTTTTAAAATCCTAACATCTACCAGCCACTGACAGATAAATGTTCAAATTTACAAGCCACTCAATAGTAATTACTTATTTTGTGTCTTAAATCTACCAGGCACTTTCATATTTTGCCAGCATTTGTGTGATGGTTGGTTGTTTCCCACCATGGTTGATAATGTTCACATTTACTGGCTTTAAAACAGCTATTGTAGATATTGTTTATATTTATAATGGATCAAAGTGCTATCTGTAAATGTGAAAGAGAATTATTCACTGACACTGCAGTTCCCCTCACCTCTTCGCAGCTTTGTAGTGTCTTTCAGCTCACTGTTTTTCCGGTTGCAATCTTACTGTTTTGGTTTACTCTCCCCGCTCCCATCAGTGTGTGTCAGTGTGCAGTGTGTGTCAGTATTGTGATCATAGTTTGTTTACACTGCCCCCAAGTGGACAAAATGCCACAACCATATACTCAGGGTGACTACACATCTTTAAAAAGTCTTGAAATGTCTTATATACACACTTATTAATATAAGTCCTTGCAAAATATTGAACAGTCTTAAATTCTATTTGGCAAGGTCTTAAATATTTATATATTAAATACTGCAATGGTGGTCTAAAATGGTCGGAAATTTACTCCAACCGCAAGAGTTGAATTTGAATGCCTCTGTTATTCTGTTACAGGTTTTCATTAACTCAACCAGTTATTGTAATTTTATCATACACATAATTTTGAACTGACAACATATGTATTTATTCATAAGAGTATGCCTGTATTTTTACATTTGGCGTTGTTTGATTTTATTGCAATTGCAAAAATTGGCTTTAAATTCAATTTTATGATGGTATCACCCCTCTCTACTTGCAGTATCTGGCACATGTCCAAAGGAAAAAAAAATACTTCCAGCTGTTTTATCACATTTGCTACCATATAGACAGTCTTTTTAAAAAAGTATTTTAAAATTTTAATGATAGGTGTCTGGCCATAAATTCACTGATCTTCTGTTGATAATCTAACAATGGCATAACCATTGTTAGATTGAATTGAATCATGACTTTAAGATAGAAAATCAAATTCAATTGTGGGTTTGGAGACACCCTGATATTATTTGTGACTAATATATGTCTAATATAGGACATATCCAGTCCTTGGCTTGTCTTGGTGAAGCCCCCCTTCAATGTTTCTGCTGTCTTTACCATGCAAAACCTGCCCCTCTGCAGCGCTCTCTGTTTCTGTGTGTGGTGGCCAGGTTACAAGAGGCTCGTCTTGTTGTGCTGAAAGATCTCCTGAGGCAGAGAGATGAGGCCCAGAAAGAAGTCACATACGAGAGACTGAACCAGATATATTCTAACCACCAAAAAGACAAGGAAACCAAGCTACACAAGATTCACAATGACTACACCAGGTGTAAGACAACCACTGCCTGTGCTGACATCATAAATGTATGTGAATGTATTCAAGGCTTTGTTTCAGTACTTCTCATCTGTTTCTTCTTTTTCATTGCTGTTGTTGTCTGAAGCGCTGAGAAAACTGGAGGCTAAGTGGAGAAATGTGGCAGGGAAGCTAGAGCGAAGTGGTGTTGTCAAAGACTACACACATTCTCAGACATATGCCCCTGGGACCCACAGGAACACCAACAAGAACATCCGCAACAATGAGTTTAAAAGCCACTACTTAGACACATATGAAGGTCCGAATCTAAATGCTGCTGCACAAATAGAATTTGGCACCGCGGAGACAACAGTATGCCTTTATTGTTCAAGTAACATTTAACTGTTTGTCAATCCTAGGCTTGCTGGAACTAGAGGTAGGACTCCTTGACTCAGTCTTCAAACCACAAGGGAAAAAACACAAACCCAGAGTCAAAACCCTCAAAGATCAAGATGTGATCAAGCCCCCCATGAGCAGAGCTGAAGAACTGATGAAGAAATACAAGGTAAAAGAGAAAAAATATGCACATTCACACGTAAATTGTAGGTACTTTAGATGACCAGTTACGGCTCCACAGGACCTGAGGGAGAAGGAAATGGAGGAAAAGAAAGAGAGGGCCTTACGTTTTCTTGTCAAGAATATGAAGCCTGTTCCTCGTCCTGTCACTCCTACAGTGGAGGAGCCACTAGAGGTCAGCTGTAACTCGAACTGAGACCTTGTTCATCAGACATGAGGTTACATATGATTTGTTAATGAATGTATATGGCCTTCATTAGGGGGATGAGGAGAAAGAGCTCGCAGTCATCCACTTGCAGAAACTACTGAGAGGAAGAAGTATCCAATACGAGGTCTGAACATGTCTACGTGTGTGTGTGTGTGTGTGTGTGTGTGTGTGTGTGTGTGTGTGTGTGTGTGTGTGTGTGTGTGTGTGTGTGTGTGTGTGTGTGTGTGTGTGTGTGTGTGCGTGCGTGCGTGCATGTGTGTGTGTTCACCTGCATGTCTGTGACTTTTTTTTATGTCTACCTACAGAAATGTTTGCATGTGTTTCAGGTTGTAAGGGCAGTGTTGTGCAAGTTCACAGTTTATAGGTACTTGGTCAAAGTTCAGATTGCAGAGATTAAAATGAACTAGTTCCTGTTCATTACTTCTGTTTTTTTCAATTTAATTTTATGTGACATTCATTTTTAGATAGATAGATAGATAGATAGATAGATAGATAGATAGATAGATAGATAGATAGATAGATAGATAGATAGATAGATAGATAGATAGATAAATAGATAGTACTTTATTGATCAAAGTGGGATCAGGGGAGGATTGATGGTCATTCACAGCACTGCACTTGCACAACACTGGTAAGGACACCTTGCTTAATGTCTATCTGTGATGTTGTGCAGATGGTTAGGGGCAAGGAGAACCATCTGGACCTCATTCAGGAACTGAGGACTGTCCATGCCCTGCAGAGGGAGGAGCAGGAGCTACAGAAAGCTGACAAAGAACTTGTAATGAGCCTGAAAAAACAGAGAGACGAGCGTATACACAAGGTTAAACACACAGACATAATGAACTAATTAAACTACATTTAACAGCTTCCAAGCAAACAATCTCATTACACCTTCTCTCTCCCTTCCCAGACTTCTCAAGACGAGGCGTCTCAGGCCAGGGTGGTAGGTGCAGAACTTGAACACCTATTTGACACCTTGTCCAAGGAGCTGATTCATCTCCAGGAAGAGCGTAGGATCCATGCCTTCATACTGCTGGCTGAGAGAGACCGTCGCTTACGAGAGGCTGAGGAGAGTGGAAAGAGACAGGTGGAGGAGCGCAGACGCAGAGAAGAAGATGAGATCTTCAGACAAGTGCGAACATTTGTACATTTTTTAGCTAGCCACTTTAGCAGGTGTCTGTGTACTAAAAGGGATTGTCTGGATAATTTGTGGTTGTATGAGGTACTTGTTGATGGGCAATGTATTACCTATTCCACCAGTTAGGAGAGGCAGAGAGGAATATTGCTCTGTCCAACTCAACCAAATTCCCTGGGTGAAATCAGTCATTTTACCTTGCAGAACAATGGACTTGCTGGTCTCCCGCTGCCTCAATCTGTTAATTTATTGTGTTATTATATGACTACTGTGTTTTAAAAGGTTCGTTTGAAGTCATACAATAACACAAATAAACTAACAGATTAAGGCAGCATTAGACCAACAACTTCTTGTGTTCTGCAAGATAAAATTATAGATTTTTATCTATGGAGTTTGGTTTGGAGAGAGCAATATTTGCTTTTATAACAGCATATGACACCAAAGTACAGCAGTATGAATATTCTAAATATATCATAGACTTAAACTGATTTTTTCTTTTAGGTGGTTCCTTTTTAAATGGCTAAAGTACATTTTGTTGCTGATCCTGTCCACAGCAGTTGATTGCATAGCCTCTGTGCTGGTACTCCTCTCTGCCTCTCCTTCATCAAATAATCTGAACTGATCCTTTAACACTGTGTCACAGGTGGTGCAGGTACACCAGGAAACTGTGGATTTGTATTTGGAGGACGTCATCCTCAGGAGCATGGAGCAGACAGCTGACCAGCAGGCCAGAGAGGAGATCCACAGGAGGGCAAAGGAAGTCAACGACATCGCGTATGCCATGGAGGAAAGGTAACGATACCTCTGTATATCTGTTGATGCTTTATATTCATAAATATTATCCTTAGATTTTCTAAGGATAATAAACAAAAAATATTTGTGTGTGTGTGTGTGTGAGTAGCCGGAACAATCTTCAGTCAGAGGAGATTGTGTCAGAGTTGGTGTACAGTTTCCTCATTCCAGAAGTTGAGAAAATCAGTGTCCAACAAAGAGGTTTGTGAGATTTTTCTGTTTCCACTGTATTTATGCAATATTATCATGGAATACCATATCCAAATTATTACAAATTATTTGTTGGACAATTTAAAACACATGAGCATGCCTCATGTGTCTTAAAAATAAGAGATGAATCCCTTTCTAAACAAAACTAGTAAAATTTGACGATTAAATGATAAAATATAAGGCAGATATGTTGCTCACTGGTCTAACGTGTGTTTTCTCTCCCAGTGCATCAGAGGCAGCAGAGACACTTGCAGGCAGCTCAGACTATAATTCAGGGAACTGCAGAGCATTCTGGGATCCTTCCTCATAACCTGGGAGCCTCACAGTCGACATGTCCTTCTGAAAGAACCTCCAGCCAAGTCCTCCAGGAGATGTCCAGCCAGGTGGAGCCGGAGCAGGGGAAGGAAACAGAGCAGCACCACTCAAACTGAGGAGAGGACTAAAAAAAAAAAAAAAAGTGTATTGAGATGCAGTCTGGTGACTAAGTTTGTTGTACACTCATATGATTCTCATTGTGGGTTTGTGGTTAATTAAATGATTGTCAGGCTCCAGGTCCATGCTTTATTATCATCTGAGGACAAGTGGGGCTGCTGAGGGGCGTCTGGAGGATTCAGTTTTAAGGTTACTCATTTTGACTACCGCTTCCGCCATGTACATGTTTTAATATTAAATTTAGTTTAAACACTTTTTGGAAGTGCAGTGATGTTTTGGTCTCTAAAACAATTTCAATACATGATGTTGAAGACCTGAATTTCAGCAAACGTCTAAACTTTTTCATTTTAAATTTGAGGACATGTTAAAGGAATTACTGAAGATTTTTTTTCTTCTTTGGATTTGTCTTACCCTTTTACAGTAAAAATTATTCAAATCACAGTCAGGGTCATTCTGAATGGGATTCACTGGGATTTTCAACAAACCCCTTCAGGAAAAGCCTTTGGGGCTGACTTTCCCTCTAATTCTATGCAAGCATAGAGCAGCAAGTTCGCAGTAGAATTACTTAAAATTTCACATTGTCACAGTCAAGATCTTTCTGAACAGGATTTCATTTTAAGATTCAGCAAACCTTAAAAATATAGTGTTAAGTTCTCAAACTTTTATATAGTCATAGTAGGGTGACAAGACCTCCTTAAAAGTTCAGGACGGCCCAGAATTACAAGCTCTTGTCCTGAATCCCGAATCCTGTCCAGTTTGTCCTGAAAATTAACCACTATAGTAACAGATAATATGAACAACATCTAATATATATATATTCAAAAAACCCTTTACATTAAAGGGATTGTTTACTTTTTGGTTGAACTGCCCCTTTAACATAAACACTATGATTAGACAATTTTATGACTGAAGTTTCCCATATATTTTTGACACAGACATGTCATGGGAATTTCAAAATAAAGGTGTGTCTTAAAGATGACGATATATATATTTTCACGTTGCATTGATCATATTGGATCATTGAACATTGAATCTATATACTGATCCAGAAGATGTGTTAATTACACCCCCTAATGGCTATGACAGTGTCATGACAGTATTTTGCACCTCTTCAAATAAAGTTCTACTAAACTTTATTGGTCACAGTTGATTTTAACACTCTGTATTAGACGCACCAACATATCAGTCTCACTGATTTAAAAAAATAATTTTAAAGACATGGGCGGGCACTTCACCATCCTGCCCACCTCCACCACACTTTTGGCGACCGTCCCGTCCCGCGGGCTGCAGCCGGGAACTTGTAGCGACGAGCCTGGTATCAAACCTCAAACAAACACGACCAGCAGGAAGAGCTATCGCGATATTCTCTCTCACCTGTTGCGCGTTCAGCAAAACTCACAATCCTCCCCTGGATTAACCGCTGTGGTCTACAGACAGCTGTTTGGACAGCTGGAATCACCAGGTTAGTGAGCTGAAAGATGTCGATCAGTGTTTGATTAAAGCTCGACCTTTAACCAGGTTAAGGAGAGGCTGGAAAAGTAGGTCTTTTCACATTATCTTGATGTTTACAGAGTCTCTTACGTGTTTTTTAATGTAATATGTCAGCATGTTGTCTCAGAGTTACTGCAGCCTGCCAAGTCTCAGGTGTGACGGTAGAGGTTTGTCGCTCAAACGAAAAAAATGGTTTTACTTTTTGTTTATCGACGTGTTTTCTCCAGTAGTGCTAGACGGCTGTGGAAGTGAAAGCAAGGCATTAGCCGTGGTGGTTGTGCACAGCTTAAAGACACACACACACACACACACACACACAGTAGTAGGTTACTTCAAATACATAACATACAGCGGAAATCTGGAAACTAACATCCGGGCACTAATAAAAAAATGCAGGAACAGACAGAAAATACGAAACAGAGGAATTAAAAAAAAAAAGTAAATAAATGAAAGTCAAAGAAAACCCTGAAAATTATATTATATTGAGGACTAACAATGACACTGAAAATACATGATTTCGTGATAATGAAAAATACACATCAGGTCTGCTTCTGTTCCATTCAAAAAGCTTTGTGGCGTGAACATAAGAAGAAATATTAGTTATAGTCTGCTAAATGATTGATCAAAACTTCTGTGAACCTGTTTGTCATATTTCTACACCCACACTTCAGTGTCTGTCACTAAAACTACAGCAGTGTGACAGTATCAGGTAAATAATTAGATCCTCAATTAATTGATTAGCTGTCAACTATTAAATGAATCCAAAACTATTTTGATAATCACTGAGGTTTTTTTTCAGCTTCTTAACTGAGAATATTTTCTGGTGTCTTCAGTCCTCTATGACAGTAAAATGGAATATGTGGACGAAACAAGACATTTGAGGACATCATCTCAGGCTTTAGGAAACACTAATTGAAGTTTTTCAACATTTTCTCACTCTGAATAGACCAAACAAGTAATTGATTAATCAAGAAAATGGCTGACAGTTTAATTAACAGTGAAAATAGTCATTACTTGCAGCTCTATGAATAATTGTTAATGGAAATAATAACAACAATGTGGCTTTGTTGAGTGCTGTTGAAAGCTGTGAAAGCTGCGGCGCAGCAGTCAAAGAATGGATTAAAAGTAAACACTTTTACTGGACTTAAATTACTTCACTGACGTGTTATTCTTACATAGCAACACGCCACTGGAGCTTTATTCAAAAATATAATAGGAGAAAATGATTCAGCCCTATTATTGTTGTCTTTTCCTTATATTTGTAAGCAAGACATTCAAAGCACAGTATGGATATAACAATATACCAAATAGGTGAGATGATATCACAGTAAAAAGGCCACAATATAATATTTATCACAATATTAAAAAACAAACAAAAAAAGGTGACTTGAAGAAATGCTCTTTATTACAGCATAATTGTATAATTCTTTTTTCACTTTAACTTAAAGTGCTTCTGCTTTACTTCTTTGACAAAATAAAATAAAAGTAGCCAGTCATGTGACCTAAGCATGTGCAAAAAAATTGGCATGAATTGTCTTTGGTAATGAATGTTTGAATTATATATGATTGCTAAAGAAAAACAATGCAGCAGTCAGTAGCAGTCCTTTTATAAAATAAAATAATAAAGTAAGATAAGTAACCATGTAATATCGAGGAGGATATCATCACAGTTTTGTACGGTATCAAAACATGTTTTTAGTGCAATTTTGCAGTATTCTGTATAATCTTACATCCATGTGTGAGATGTTCATTCTTGATCCCACAGTGTTGTTTGTGTTGTCAGCAGTAAAACTTTACTTCCCACAAATCCTGACACTTCCTAGAAACATCATGTTGCACTTTAAATTAATCGACATGAAGTCAGTGATGTCAGAATCATCTAATCACCTGTAGGTGAGAATGAGCCAGGCGGCCACTGGAGTGCAGAGCATTCGAGAAGCGCTTGCACGGCAGAATGAAGAGGATGAGGACGAGGAAGGAAGGGTGACCGAGGATGAGGAGCCCAGAGCCTGCGGCGTGTGTGGAGATCTGGCCAAGGGTTACCACTTCAATGCTTTGACCTGCGAAGGCTGCAAGGGTTTTTTCAGGTGAGGTTGTTTCGGTCTTTCCTTTCAAACACACACGCTGCAGCTTCAAATATATGTTTATTAAGTAACTGTTGTAATTTCAAAATAACAGCTTTTAATTATTAAATAATTACTAAAAACTGCAAGCATTCTCGGGGTTGGAAATATGTTCAGTGTTCATGTGGGTGCTGGAAATCCTTGAAAACACTTGGATTTTAATGTAGTATTTTCAAGGTTTAAAAGTACTTGGATTTTGGATACAGTACTTGAAACGAATTGCAATTGTGCAAATGTGAAATTGCATTACTTTGAAAATAAATTATATGACTGAATAGTTTGCTTCTTAAGATAAAGAAATAAAATAAGTTGAATTATGGCTCAGACAGGTTGTCTGCTTACAGACAAGGGACTAATTTTAACTTGAAACTTTGTAACGTCTGACTTGATGTGGTGTGAGGTGAAATAATAATGTTGAGTTTATGTATATAAAGGTAATTTATATTACATTCATAATTGTAATATAAATGTAATTTACTACAGCTGTAAGGGTCTGTAACCTTGAAAATTCTTGAAAAGTACTTTTTGACTTCTAGCAGTCAGTTCATCTTGGTTTATACAGGATTACTATGAACTGTACATGCAAAGTATGAACTATTTAATCATCACCTGATTTCTCATTGAAGCTTCCTTCCTCTCTTTCACCTGTGTGGTTAAATATCTAATGTTACTAAGTGTTTGTTTTTTGTTTTTTTTTAAATAAATTCAGACGTGCCATAAAAAGGTCAACGCAGCTTCGCTGTCCATTCCTTAATAAGTGCAGTATAACCAAAAACAACCGACGGTCGTGTCAAGCCTGCCGCTTTCGTAAATGCCAGGCCATAGGCATGCGCAAAGAAAGTAAGTGACATCCAAATAAAGCAAAGGATCTGTTGTTATGTTAAGACAGATATTTATTTGTGATTTTATACTGTGTATTTTTACATAAATGTGAGTATTTTGAGACTACTGTCTTTCAACACAATCCAGCATTAGAAGTTATTTAAAAACATAAGTAAAACTTACTTTATTAAGTGCCAGTGACGTTTTTAAGTCAGTGTTTCTATGGTAACATACAGTACTTACAGGTATTTTGTTGTGTCCTTGCAGTGGTCATGTCTGAGAAGGAAGTATTGGAGAGGAGGATCCGAATCAAAAAGAAGAAGATGCTCGATGCTCCAGTGCAGCTTTCATCCCAACAAGAGGAAACCATTCAGGAGCTCCTCCGTGGCCACCGCAGCACGTTCGACACAGCCTTTTACCGCTTCAGTGGTTTCAGGGTGAGTGAATGACTTCAAGCGTGTTTGAGGTGTTGTCATCATCATCGTTTTAATTTTTTCGGACTGACTCTTTTTTTTCCCAGCCTATGGACAGAAACATCCTTCCTGTGGGTGAGAACAGCCACTCTGCAAGCGAGCCCTCGTATGCCTGCTCCCTCTCCTCCTCGTACTCATCGTCGTCCTCCTCCAGTCTCTTTGGGTCCTTTGAAAAACAAGAGGACGAAGAGGGTGAACAGGTTAGAAAAAGCAGTGTTTTCACTGCTCTCCCTCACGTGGCTGACCTCACAACTTACATGATCAAGGACATCATTAGTTTCTCCAAAAGTCTTCAGAATTTCCGGTAAATGTTTGCCTATTCAAAGATTTCTCAGTGGGTGTTCTGATGACTAATGTCTGAACTAATTCACCATTATGTGTGTGTCACGCTGCTCTCTCGCAGGTCTTTAATCATGGGGGACCAAATTGCTCTGCTAAAGGGAGCAACGTTTGAAGTTATGCAGATCCGCTTCAATATGGTGTTCAACGCAAAAAGAGGCACCTGGGAATGTGGCCATATAACATACTGCATAGACGACGCTGTACGAGGTCAGACTGTTCACACAAACATGAGTCAGTGTGTGATTTTATGTATTCAAATGGATTGGTTTGGTTGTTTCTAGTGTGAAAATGCACAGATGAGCACAAACACAGCACAAAAACCCTTCCTTAAAATTTACACAGCTTCGGATTTTCACTACATAATTTTTAATCATACTCTGCTCATTCTTTAAATATCTACTAACCTTGGAGTGAAGATGATATTATGTGATATTATGATATTGTGTTTATGTGAAGTCATACAGAAACCTTTACTTTCATATGCCTTGCCCTGTGCATCACCCATACGCCAGTATCTGACCCAGCAATAAGAAGTAATTGTTTTAGGTATTCTTGGGTATTTATTACCGTGTTTTAGAGTTTGTCATTTGCTGGAAAACAATGAAAAAATGTTGATGACTCATCCATGATGTGGGGGTGTGCTAATTTTGCATCTGATGAAAGGCTTTGTTATGACACTGTCGGAGTGCAGAGTTTATGTGGGCCAGGTGTCGCTTTTATAAAAAAAACTATATTGAGTGATTTGGTTTCCTGATATCAGACAGAACTGACAACTTGTTACAGTCCGTTTCCATTCAAGTCGGTGGAGTGGGCGGATCGGAAGGTCTGGACCCGAGCAACTGATTTGGGTGAAACTGGACTGTGTTTTATGGAACTTGCTGCTAAAGTAGTTAACCGGTAACCGTAACTATTAGCTGCTGTTAGTGGGCATCGAAAACCTGGCTCAGCGGCCTCACAGTGAACACGGCCAGGCTGGGACTGAACACAAGCCTCTGTGACCAACAGGAAATAAATTACAGTACCAAGGTTATTAATGGAGTCTCCTTGGGGAAAGATAGTTTTACTTGTTGCGAAAGTAGGTAGCCACTAAGTGCCTTTAGCTTGGTTATCCATGCAGCTAACCTGGGCAAAGAAAATGAACCAGGTACTGTATTCCTTGTTGTCCTGTTGCCTCTGCTGGTCTCGGATGCTCTGTTCAGTCCTGGTCTGGCTGTATTCACTGAGAACTCCCAGACTAGGAAGAGTCAGCTAACGGACCGTTCTCCTTAATGCACTGATGGACCGATTTAGCTGCAGGATACTATTGGTTGCTAACTCCAGTCAGTGTTTTTACAGGAAACATGTAAATATATGTAAGTGCTCAGCTATTTCATGGGAACTTTAAACCAAAACAGTCAGCATGAAGATGTTAAAATGCTCCGTAGAGCTGAGGGAAACTGCAGAGTCGTGTCATATTTCTCTGGTGGGGTTCGTCACAATGAGCACCTAATTTCACATACAAGAAGAGATTTGATTTATTATAAAAATATTGATTATGGCAGGGATAAAAAAAAGAGATGGAATCAATATAGAGGCTCAAGTTCCACTGGATTTGTGGGTGCATAATAACTATAATCAAATCTACAGTACTGTGCTTAATTAATACAAAATACATTAAGTGGGGGTTTTAGTTTAACTAACATGGATTGGAAATACAAAGGCATTGGATGGATGTGACACTGAATGTGACAGACGTGATCTGATTAAAGAGCCGGCAGCACACAGGTATGTACTGTATGTGAGGAATCTAGGTTATAGTTGACATTGTCTGAAAGTAAAACAACAGCAAAAAGTCTCAGACATGTCGAGTACCTGTGATTTACAGACGCAGTAATTTTTTTTAACCTGATGTTTATTGTGCTCCGAACATGTTTACACAGATAACTTTTTTGTGAGCCGTCAGATATGCAATAAAATATGTGCAGCCCTCTTATCTGATGTTGTCAGAGGTGTAATGTGACTCCTGGAGGAACCCTCACTAGAATGCTGTCAAACTGGTGTTATCTGCTCCTTTTATAAACAACGGACGAAATGCAGTTGTCTTCCCTCTTTGTATTCACTGCCTTTGTCTGGCAGATTATGGTTATGGGATAATCACAGCGGGATGAGGAAATAATTCAGTCTGCACAAAATATTAATCTTATTGGGCAGCTGATGCTGATTAAAACTTCATATTATGACGCACAAATAAAGTGCAAAGAATATGAAACTGAATGTAACCATCGTAAAAATGTTAATTACTCATGCCACATTACCAGCCAACTCAACAAACAACAACAAACAAACTAAAAAAATGTTTGATGTTGTAAATAATACCTCTTTTTTTCCTTTCTGTAAAATTAAAATGAAATGTCCATGACCGAAAATGTTGCGTTCCTATAAACCTCTTCTTCAGCCTTCCACATATTTCACCTTCTTGTCTACCAGATTTGCAATACAACATTTTTGAACATTTTTGTGATTTATAGAATTTATGTTAATGTTGATCGTAAGGGATCATTAATATGCTGGAATAATAACCGTGTCTATGTTGTACACCCTTACAGTAAATTAATACTGAACACATCTGGAAATATTCAGAGAAAAGCCTGTATTCACATAATAGCTGTAACTGTAGACTGTTGGAACATAAAGTTGGTGTCTAAAAAAGGGAAACTGGGAAAAAGAAAACTTTACAGACACAGCATGACGTGAAAAGTTGTATGAAGCCTTTTGTGGCTCTAGGTGGAGGTGAGTGAAGCCTGATAACTGGCTTTAAGTGATGTCACTTGAGTTAGAAAGAAGTTAGAGAGCTCTGTCGCCTGTTCTTCCTCTCTGGCTCAGGCTAGCAGTTTTAAGCACTGACATAAATAAAGACGGGCGTACAAAACTAAAAATATCCGATATCCAAAAAATTCCTGTGTGGAGCTGCGGTTTTGATTTCCCGCCCACGCAGCCGGCCGACTCAATCATGACATGAAACCATTTTTTACAGATGATTCTGTAATCTGTAGTTCTGCTGCACCAATCGTTGTTTTCCTAGTGTTACCATCTCTGTCATGTCACTGACCTCTGTTCTCCCGTGTTTTTCTAGCGGGCTTCCAGCCGCTCCTCCTCGAGCCTCTGCTCAAATTTCACCACACGCTGCGCAAACTGGGCCTGCAGGACGAGGAGTATGTTCTCATGCAAGCCATGTCCCTGTTTTCTCCAGGTAGCAGCAGATCTTCATCAGTCCAACACAGTCTCTGATAACCAGTCAACCCTGTAAATATTAAAAGGGACAGTTCACCGCAAAATCAAGCCTGTTGTCCTGTTTATTGATCTAGATTGTTCTGGTGTGAATTGCTGAGTTTTGGAGATGTCGGCTGTAGAGATGTCTGCCGTCACAGACCATGTTTTGAGCAGTTTCATGTAGGAACTATTTTCTTTATATCGAACTTCACATGCCAATGGTATCACTGCACGAAAGGAAGGGTGTATCTGTTCATGGACAACCTCCATCTCATGCTGTCATGAGCATGAGCCTCATGTCCATGAGTAGATGCACGCTTCTTTCTGTGTGGTCATACAGTTGAAAGAAAATAGTGCATAAAGGGACAGTTAACCCCCAAATCAAAAATACATAT
The DNA here is from genome assembly GCF_056507025.1 of Lutjanus erythropterus. Classification (NCBI taxonomy): domain Eukaryota; kingdom Metazoa; phylum Chordata; class Actinopteri; order Lutjaniformes; family Lutjanidae; genus Lutjanus; species Lutjanus erythropterus. The sequence goes on from NC_139324.1 coordinate 23,977,569, forward strand.
TTTTACCTCCACCCTGTAGTGCATCTACTCACCGATTAGAGGCTACAGCTCAGCTGAGGAGGATGTCATTAATGTTTGGTAGAAAGAAAGTAGTTCCTACATGAAACTGGGGTGAACTGTCTCTGTAAACCCACCAGTGTGCATTTGTATCCAGCCAAACACAAAAATTAATTTTCCTAAGTTGTCGGGTTCAGGTTGGCAGATATTTCTTTTTATTGGATCTGTCAGATCGTCCAGGTGTTCAGCAACATGATGTGATCGACGAGCTTCATGAAAACTTGGCACTGACACTACAAACGTGGATCGACTGCAAGAGAACAGGACCAGAGAAACAGTGAGTGAAGTATCAAGTACTCTTCTCAGTCCAAGCAGTGTGAGACCTTTCACAGATTGAACCTACCTCCGTTTCCTCTGTGCCTTTAGCTTGCTTTTCCCCAAAGTGATGGCCTGTCTCACCGAGATGAGGACGATGACAGAGGAGTATAGCAAACAGGTTCTTCAGATCCAGGACATCCAGCCTGACGTGATCTCGCCTCTCATAGTGGAGATGGTCAGTAAAAACGCTGTTTCATGATGTCTAATACTGACATCTACTGTACATGGACAGCACACACACCCTGGATCTACCTCTGTGAGTTAATCATGAAGACCCCCAACTGGAAACCAGCTGAATGTAATGATTGATTTATAGCAAAGTAAACTTTATAGCAAACTTTAAAAAAAAAAAAAAAGTTATATAATTTTAAGAGGAAACAGTTGTTTTGCTCTGCTCTGCCAAACTAACCAGACTCCCTTTGAAAAACTGTAATTTTAACATTGTTGTCATCATCTGGATTCAAACTTAACACAAACAACATAAAACTCACTAAAAACACCTCGGCTCATCTTTCCACTGCTCTGACAATCGCCAGTTCTGGTAAACCCTCACTGCCTCTTTGATTTCTGACCCCATTCTCATATTTTCCACATCCAATGTGGTTTATTTCGACAAAACAACCAGAGCTGGTGATTGTTGTAACAGTAGAAATAAGAACCAAGTAGAACCAAGGCGTTTCTGTTGCGTTAGAATGAAGTTGATGATGACAATGTTAAAATTACAGTTTTTCAGTCAAAAATAAAACAGTTGTTTCTGGTTAAACGACGGGGATTCTACTCTTTCAAAAAGGTCTGTTTGCAGCAGTCATTTCCATAATGTTTCAGTCATTTATAATAACAATCTGAGCCAGTCAATGTCAAAAACAAGCACTCGTAGTGGACTTACACAGTTGCTTGGAGGGGATTTGTTGCAGCTTAGTTTTGCAGCGCTCTCCCTCAATACTAGGTTGATAAATACCAAAGTGACCCTTTAAGCATTGATCACACAAAATCCTGAACAGATGAAGATGATTGTCACAGTCTGAGTCAGTGAAGCCCTGCTGAAATGTAAACTATCCGTTGTTCTCTGCACACTACCTGCAAGTACAAGAAACCAGAGTGAGGCAGCATAAAGTTTGACAAAGTTTGTTTTGTTAACTGGTTCCACTACTGGTGGATTATAGTGGATTTGTCATGTCTGTGTCATTTGTTTTGCTTACAGTGAGCCTGTAAATGAATGAAGGTCGACTTGAAGTCAGGAGGTTTAATGTTTTGTGTAAATGTTGCACAGAATGGCCAGTATGTATGAAGTATGTATTTTCTCAGAGAATGAAGAGAACCGAAGCTGCAAAGACAATCTTTGCTTTTATATTTGTTACCTCAGGGTGTGTTTAATTTTTTGATGGAACATGTGGAACAAACATGCTCTACACGTATTGTAAATAAAACTGACCAAAGGTGCTTCTCAGATGAAAGTGTGTGATGGTGCTTGTAGAGTCATTAACAACATAACAGGATAAACACTGCCCTGTTGTGGTCATACTGAGACAAAGGATAACAAGGATGCAACTAGGAGACTCTTCTGCCACTGCAAAAATATTAAATACATTCAGTTTTTGAGTTTGCTGTTGATGGTTACTATTTTATCACTTTGCAGTTGACTGTTTGTGAAGATAAGATAAGATATACTTAACTTTCCTCAAGGGGAAATTTGTCTTGGGTAATACAAGACAGTACGTAATCCAACAAGGCTGTAAATATAGTGGTACAACAGAGGCACAATCAAAAATACATACAACAAAAAGTAGAAGATATGCAAAATATTGCACATGCCTGACAAGATATGGAGATATAAATACCTATACTTTATAAAAAATGAGGAATAAAAACCATAATGCTCTAATTTGTAATGCATAAAACTGTATAATTTAGGACTGAGCTGGTCAGTACTAACACCAAACAGCATGAGTCTGAGGAGAAAGTGAAGTGAAATGTCTCAGCTATTGGATGGTTTGCCATTCTGTTTTGGCAATTATATCCCCTTTTGGATACATGTCATTATACTTGCTAAACATCAGCATCTTAACAAGATGGTGTAAGCATTTATCTCAAAACCCCACTGTGTCCGTAAGCACAGCATCAGAGCAGCTAGCATGACTGTAGACTCGTGGGGCTCTATCTTCTGCAAAGGCACTCCAAACAACAATGGTTCAGAAATTTCCTGCTATTTAAAGGACGCTAAACTCGCGGGCATGTACGCACAGCAGCTGTAACTTCATTGATTGTTTAGATCAGAAGGATCTGGAGTTTTTTTTAGTTTTGCTGCTTAAATATGAACAATAATTGCTGCAGTGTGAGGAAGTGTTTAAAATGACTGCAGCTTCTCTAATCATTAGAACAATCCTTTAAATGATGTCAAGCAGCACCAGCTTTCCCATTGTGTGGTTTTATTTTTTGGATCTATGAGTGTTCTCTTTCACAATTTACTTGTGAATGATCACAGAGCCGGATTTCAGTAGTTAACAAACTAATGTTTCCATGCCACAGCAAGAGTGTCCTACGTGAAATGCTTCAGGCTGTTTCACCCACCTGCAACCCACCTGCTATTAATCACTATAAGTGGGTTATTTCAGCATTTCTGTTTGCTTCACTAACCTGCCGAATCATTTTAAAAAGCAATGCGCCAGCGGCAGGCGCACTTGTCTCTTAAAGGGAATGGAAGATCACACTCGGATAGATTTAATGTTACTCCCAAAACACACCTTGATTCATTAAGAGACCCACCCTTTACACTGCACCTAGATCACACACCACTTAAATAGCAACATGGAGTTGCGCTTGCTCCCTTCGGACCATGCCTGTAGTTGTGTTTAAGGTGAACATTTGGAAAACTTACTCTCAAATACAATCAAATGTCCATGCTGGAGACATCACTCACAATCTTTCAAATGTTGTTACAAGTAGGGAGAGTTTTCTTGTATCAACCCATCACAATTTTCCAAATTATCTGCCTGTCATCCATTTTGCTTTCCAGATTAAAAAGTTGTTGGCTATATGAAGAGTCAACATCACACTCACTAAAAAACACAAGAGCAGACACAGCGCTTGATCATTTCCAGGCTATCCTACTCTTTATTTAATGCAAATTACAGTACCAGGGAACTATTCCTCAGAGCACGCAGAGGGAATATTTACAGAGGTGCACATTTAGCATACCTTCACAGAACAAAAAACAAACAAACAAACAAACAAAAAAAGAAATAAAAATTTCAGTCACAAACAGAGGCATTCAAGTAGTAGTACTGTTATACAGGATGTTTTTGTAGTATTTTCTATGATTTTTCTTTTCTTAAACCCCAGTTAGCATATTAAGCTAGTATATATGCTAATATCTAATATACTAGCATATATACTCGCTTGTCTTCTTTTTTGGTAACCTTTGTGGTGTTTTATTGAACTGGAGTTAGGGGTAGGGTGAGGTGGTCAAACTGTCTGGTGGTAGCAACACGTTCATGAATGCAAAATTACAGCAAGCAGGAGACGGGAGAGAGGCTACATGACTCGACCCCTTTAGTGCTACTGAATTCCCCCCGAGTAATGCAGACGGGAGGGGGAGAGAACAAGCAAGAGGACAGAGAGAAACAACAAAATATCCAGAGAGAAGAAGAGAGACAGAATACATGACTGCCTCTGAGGATGGCTCATCACAACTACATCTTAAGTTTGGCTTTGGTAACAGAACCAACACTGTGAGTAATACAGAAACCGTACTGTATTGTATATATACAGTATATGAGGCCTTTTTAACCCCTGCTGCTGTCCACAACACCGCCCCCCTCCCCTCCCCTGTTATCCACTTCATGCCCCGGAGTCCATGCCAGGACTGTGGTATACATGTTTGTGCGTGCATGTGTGTCCGATAAAACATCTAAAATAAACACTTGTCTACTGTATCTTTAAGGAAAATATCCTTACAATTAACAATGTCTGTATATTACATTAAGTGTGCAATGAGAAAGGGGAAAGAGGTGTGAGTGGAGGGGGGCTGAAAATGTGGAAGAGTGTATGTGTGTGTGTGTGTGTGTGTGCAGGATTAGCAGGACATTCAACAGCACCAAAGGGAGAGTCACAATATCAGGAGGGGGAGGAGGAGGAGGAGGAGGGAGGGTGGAGGGTGATGGCGTGGGCTGGGTGAGGGAGGGGGGAAACAAGGCGAAGGTGTATGAAAGCAAAGGCACTCCAAACTATAGTTACACTATACATGACTAGTTCTTGTTACAATAATACAGCTGTCATCTACTGTACTGTACAGGTAAGATTGAACATATGGCTGGATAAAGCTGATCATCATCATCATCATCTACAATATCCATAAACAACATCAGTTTTGCCCTGATTCTGTTTTTTTTTTCATTTTTTTTTCATTTCTTTGCCTACCCTTTGTCATCTTTGTTTTTGCTCATAAACAGTACATGGGTCTGCATATATACATACCTTGAACACAACATGGAAAAAAAAAAAATCAACATAACAACATAAAAAAACAACATACAAGAAGTCATACAGAATTTTGGTGAGGAGCATTTATACTGTATATACAAATTCTGCTTTTTCTTCTTTTTTTCTTTTAATTTTTAAAATGTAGTGAGTATTTCTCTGTAAATAAGACGCTTCGACATGACTGTACCGAGTGGCTCTAATGTGCGGCAGGTGGAGGAGAGGAGAAAGAACGCTAGGCTAACACTTCAGTTCAGTGGTCACACAACACGAGACCTTCCGCGTCCAGGACTTCACAGGGAGTCGAGGGGAAGAAAAGTGTTCACGGAGACAGAGAGAAAGAGGAGGATGTTTGTCTGCACTGTCACAGAAACACTGTTACAGACAGGGTCGGTACAAAGACGGGGAATAGAGCGATGCCCTAAATCCATCTACAGCCTTGATACAGACAACACAGGAGAACAGGGAAGAAGTGACTGCTGGAATCTCAACACACTCCAGCTGAGAAAATAAACAAAAAAAACCACCTCATCTAAATCTATTGTCTTAAGGCAGCAGCAAATATTGCCACTGCTCTGCCAGATATGAGCTCACCATAAATGATTTCTGAACCATTGTAGTTAATATACATATATCTATATATACTTTTTATACATAAGGAAAAGTAATATATAAACTGTGTATGTATGCATGTTTGTTTTGTATTGTATGTATATATTATACAAGCACACAGGACCAGATACGTGTCACATTCATCACACATCCAAAAACATCTGCCCGGGAGTACAAAACAAAAAAGAAAGAAAGAAAAAAAAAAACATAATAAAAATAAGGTCGAGTAAAACAGCTTGCTAACCATTTAAAAACAACCTCAGGTAAAGAAACTGCCCAAACGTTACCCCCTGCTTCTTTCCACATACATCATGCATCCATGTGTGTGAGGATGTGTGTTCATGAGTGTGTATGTGTGTGTGTGTGTGTGTGTGTGTGTGTATACCCGTGCGTGAGCCTCATGCCTTGTCTGCGGAAAGTGGAGGTGAGAAGTGAGAGGGCGTGGTGATCCCCCGGGTGATCCTAACCATACTCAGGCCATGCACTACAGGAGGAACCAAAGGGGGGAGAGGGTAGGACACGGGGGTCAGAGGTCGCAGAAAAATGGAAAAATGTGGGTGAGGACAGAGAGGGGAGGCCAGATAAGGAGGAGAGGGCCAAAGGGAACAGCTTAGGACTTTTTCTACAGATTGTCCTCTTACAAACATTAGCAGGCTAGCATTGTGTATACATGTACAGTGTACTTTTATCAATAGTACAGTCGACGACACCTCTGGCCCTGCGCTTCGCTTCCCCCCATTGAAAGGGCACGGAGAGATGTCTTTGACGGAGGATGGAGTAGAGTTCAAACAGCTGAGGATGAGGAAAGGGGGGGGGCAGTCAGGGAGAAAAGAGGCAGATTAGGGAGTCTTGGTTTGTGGTCGTGGCATGGGGCTGTTGGCTAGCTGTTGAACCCGGACTGCGTCAGCATCGCTCCGCTGCTGTCGGGGAGGAGAGCAGGGCAGAGCAGAGCAGAGCAGAGCTGAGCGGAGCTCACCCCCCGGCCGGGGCAATGGAGAGGCCGTGGGCTGGGGCTGAGACCGGGGCAGGGCAGGTGGTCTGTGGGCTCAGGAGGTGGAGTTGGAGGCCGAGGCAGAGGCGGTGGTGGTGCTGGGACCTCGCTCTGTGCTGCTGCCATCTGTGGACAAGAGGATATGTTCATTTACAATCATTTATATTAAGTTCTTTTGAGATTGGTAGAAAAAGGTAACGCATTTCAGTTTAAGGTTAATATACACAAATTTTTGGGATTGTATGAAGTATTGTATTATCCATAGTCAGTGTATTATCTACAGTAAAGGGTGGTCAGTACGCCCCCAATTTGGACAGATTCTTGACTTGCAGGTCTACAGCTGTCTTGATTGGTTAGTTTGTTTGTGTTATTGTGTGACTTAAAGGGTTTGTTTCGATTCACCAAAGTCACACAGTAACACCAACAAAATAACAGATCAGTACAGTGGCAAACGAACAACTCCCAGGTTCTGTAAGGTGAAATTACGGTTTTTGCAAAAGGAGTGATAACTGATGTATGTGACAGCAGGGGAAAGGGCTATATGAAGGCAAGGTAAAAGTGAAAATATTCCAAATATACTGTACATTTAAAATTATATAGATTTTTACGTGGACCTTTTTTAAGTGTCTACAATATGTCTTAAATTGCTTAGCGTCCTACACCAGGAGTCCTGCAGCTTCTCCAAACTAGTTGGGTGCCGAGCTTCATCTACTGTAGGTAATACACTGATGATGATAAGTGCCTCATATAACCAACTTCAAATAATTCAAAATATCCCCTTAAGATCTGCAGAACATGAAACGAAATATAATGACCATTAAGTCTTGACACTGTTTTCATCTTTGTAGTAACAGAAGTCACAACCAGTACTGCAGAGCCACATAAAAGAAGTGTCTGTCAGAGGAAATATGGCTCTAACCTGTGGTGGCAGAGGCGTTGGTTGGGGTAGAGGCGGCGGCCTGGCTGCGGGCGTGTGCAGGGATGAGTATGGAGGCCAAAGAGGGATTACTGGATAACTCTGAAAGAAAACGAACAAGTTAGCAGGTCATGTTTTTACAAGGCTTCTGGATGGATAACAGACAGAGATCAGAGATCAGAATACATGTCAACCATCAATGAAAATTTCCCAGAGGCAAGAATATTAAACAAATTAAAAAAAAAGATCTACTTATGTGTAAATACTACTGATAATATGATGACACAAGATCATTTTCTGTCAAATTTACTCTTTAATACTAGCTTAAAGGGTACATGCGCTAGTATTTCACAATATGAGAAAACCTATTCATAGAAAAAAGAAAAGGCTGAATAATTGTTTTTAATTATGTTTACAATGCAAACCTCAGGGCGTGCTTTCACCTCTGAGCACATGTAAATAATCCCTGTTTTTGAGTGAGGCTTGTGTGTGTGCCTACCCTGGGTGGTGAAATTGAAGAGCGAGGGCTTCTCTCTCCCGTTGGGCAGTTTGACGTTGGGGTCGCGCAGCTCGTCAAAGAAGGAGTGTGCGCAGGCCTCCAGAGGGGTGAGGCGGGCCGTGGGCGTGTACTCCAGCAGGCGAGAGCACAGGGCGATGGCCTCCGGAGGCGTACGCGGCCGGAACACCTGAACACCAAGCAGACACAGAGACGGATGTCAGCACCACAGAAAGAAGGTCCTGGTTTTCAATCCCGGCTGGAGCAGGATCTTTCTCCTTTGCCAGGCCGCCATTATAAATAACAAGTTATTATAATTACTTTCCTGGTTAAAAAAAGGTAAAATAAACTAAAAATGAAAAAAACGTATGTTACGTTGATCCTGGATTCTTTACTGGTGTTGATCCCCAAGTGCTACTCTTGACAAACCTGATTTAATTTGATTTTACTCATCTATTCTAGTCAAAAAAGGACATTCTAAAAAAAAAAACAGAACTTTGTTCAATGAAATCCTCTGCACCGAGTCAAATGTAATAGTTTGTGTGTATGAATCAATAAGTGTCTTTGATTATTGCGGCAGTGACCAGAGGCAGTGACTGCACTCAGTTGCAGAGAGCAACCACAGCAGGGCGTCTGAGAGGCCAACAGGACCTGCTGCTGACTGCTGATTGGATGACATCCAATGCAAGAGCTCAGGGTGTGACTGCTGAGGGGAGGTCAGGAAGACAGAATATGACTGTCCCTTTATTTTCTACACAAATGCAAATTAAAAAAAACTCCACACTTTACTGTGTCCTTGAAGGAGGTGACTCTGTATTTAGATTCATTGAAAATAATAAGATGTAGGAAAGCCCAACTTCTGCATGAATGTTTGTCAGTTGTTTCATTTGATTGAGCTCCAGATTGAAGATGAAATAGATTTTGTTATCATCTTATTTTATTTTATGCACTTTATTTGAGGGTTTGTTATACTTCATCTGAATTGTTTTTGCTCAATCTTAATTGTATTTTTCCTGGAATTAATTTAATATGCTTGTTAAATTTGTATAGAGCAAGAAAGACTGAAAAAAAAGTCCCTTTATCATTTTCTACTGGTTTTATTTTCACTGTGTCTTCAAATATGACAGCATGAAGTGGGAAACTAATGTGACAGTTTATTAAAGTCAGGTTGACCTGAGCAAAGAAGGGACAGACTGAGCAGGAGAGAATCATCAATCAATTACTAGGTATCAAAATGTGATTGGTGACCCAACATGTTATCCAGACAAGGAAAAACATGTTGATGGAAAGTGTAAATGTGTTGTGATCAGATTATGATTGGATCTGCCTGATCAAATGTAGAGGTAGTCTGGCTGGCATCATGTTCAGATCTTTGGTGGGTGTAAACGTGATCCATACAACATACTGACAACCATACAGAGAGCCACCAAGTGAGAGGACTGAAAGAGACATACTTCTAATAACATGTCTATTCTGTGCCATGACAGCACCAAAGGGTGCGTTATTCAAAAGAACTGTGTGAAAAATGAAAACAATACTGGGGTGGACGGGAAAATAAATATATATATAGTAAGAAATTACTGTGTGTGCAGTGGTGGGCTCTTCACCAATCAGTGCCACTGATCTGCTGTTAACAAGGCATTATATCCAGACAGAGTAGCATACATGCTGGTACTGCAACACACCAGAACTAAATCACACTTTTTTTTTTTCAAATAGAAAGAAAGGAACAACTTCATGTATTACATTTGCTGAATTTACAAGAGGGGGCTAATAATTAAGAATATGTTGTTGACAGTGGTTCACAAAGTTTCCCCAACAACTCACAAAACTTTATCCTTTCTTTTAACAGAGACTGGGGCTGATGTGACACCACCTCAACACATTTGATAATGCCCTCAAGAACATTAATTAATATACATGTGACGTTTCAGGGACAAATCCTTCTTCAGAGCCTGAGACGTCACATGGTTTCTGCAGATTCTTCTTTTTTTTTCTGTTTTTTTTTTTAAGATCACACAGGTTCAACATACTCAACCAACCCTAAAAACATGTTTAACAGTCAGTCAAAAGCACTGGCTAAAATAAACGTAAAGTAATGAAATGTATTGACCCATAGCTCCATTTGAACTCACTCTGAAATGTAAAACAAATCATACACGCATAAATATATTCAACACACAGATTTATCTTGACAGACATTTTCACTTTAAAAAAATGGGATTTGCGAAGCTTTTAAAGCATTTGGTTTATCCACAGGTGGCCAAACTCTTCACTCACTCAATATCAACAACATAAATGTGACAGTTACTGCCTTTGCATTCTCAAGGCTGTTCGAACAGCAGCAAAAACACATTTGACAAGAATACAAAGCAGCCATATTGCATGGGTAAACACTCCTAAGACTATCTGATGGAAAGCTTGGAATGATTGACATGCAATAGAAAAAAAAATACTAAAGAAAACAGTTTTATGGTAAATGTTTCAGTCTTCTCCTTTATCCCTTCTTTCTATTAGTCATTCTTCGAGGAGTCTAAACATCTAAGAGCAGCAGTGGGGCTGTTAAAGCCTCATGCAGCTCTGTTGGGTGGATGTGATGAGGTTGGAAAGCTGCGGAGCGGCATGCAGTCATGTTAGAAACACAAGCATGGAGACGAGAGATAATGTAGGGGTGGATCTTAGAGAAGTAAAAGGGCTCTTGTACCTGTTGACTCACCTTAGTCCAAGGGTGTGCCTTGATCTGGGGAAATTTGAATTCGGTGTAGTTGGGGTTCATCTCGCGGATCTGCTCTCGGGTCGGGGTGCCGAGAACCTGGAAAGAACAGGACAAAAGAAAAGGACGTCTTGACTTGAATTCCTATTCATAAAACGAACCCTAAGTATCGTATGTGAAGACTTTTACCATCTGTGGGTCACTCCAGGCATTACCTTGATAATTTCAACCAACTGATCCACTCCACTGTCGCCGGGGAAGATTGGTTGTCCTAGCAACAGCTCTGCCAGCACGCAGCCGGCTGACCACACATCTAAAAGAAAAGGCAGGTAACCGAAACAAAAAAGAAGTCAGGACATCTAATAATATCATATTCTCTTTCACAATCAAATAACTCACAAGTAATATGTAATAAAGAAATTTAGATGCTGATGCTTATTAAGTGCTCATGAAGGGTTAAATGTTGTGACAGCTGCAGTGAGCCTACCTATGCTGGAGGTGTAATCAGTCGCACCAAAGATGAGCTCAGGGGCTCGATAGTAGCGAGAGCAGATGTAGGAAACATTAGGCTCTCCACGGACCAGCTGCTTAGCACTGCACACAAAATAAAAGCACATAATTTATATCATCACCATCACCAGTATCATACTCTGCTGCGTTTGGCCAAAAGAAGCTAAATATGAACCCAAAGAAACACAAGTACTGAATAAAATACAAACTAAAGCCCACTTTTTTGAAATTCACAGGGTAACAGTTGATTGATATAATTGTGAAGGATCATTTTTGCCATATTTAAACTCTTCAGATGAACACAGTGGTCACAGTGTCCATATGGCTCAGACTGAACGAGGGGTAAGCAATGCTGGAGAAAGATGGCTGATTGTTGAGTCTCATTCCAAGACTGTCAAATACTGATGCTTTAGGTTGGTGGCTCACACCAAGCCACTCAACAAAACAATGAGACTCAGCAATCAACCCCACCCAGAGTATCTGTTTAGTCTCATTCACCAGGTCATCGCATACTATACAATTATTTATCTTTTCCCAGAATCACTTACCCCACCTATATGGACAACACTTTTTAGTTTGGCAGTTGGATGTGAAATATGCTTATTTGCCTTCTTCTTGAGAGTTAGATGAGATGAATGACACCACCAAAATCTCTGTATGTAAAATATGAAGCTGCAACCAGCCATTTATTAGCTTAGCTTAGCATAAAGACAGGAGACAAAGGGGGACAGCCTAGCCTGGCCCGGTCCAAAAGAAATTTGCACACGAGCACCTCTTAGGCTCAATAAATAACTAATTAAAGGTAATATTATCCTCTGCCTTGTGGTAAGAGTAGTTAGCACAGATTAGCTTGGAGGATGTCCAATTGGGGGTTTAATTTAGGCTTTAACTTGGTTTGTTTATTTTATTACATAAAAAAATTGCTGTCAACCTGAACGTCCCACTTACCCCATTCCAAAATCTGGCAGTTCAATACAGTGTTGCTTGAAAATTTATATGAAAAAAAGAAACCAACAGTCGATTATTTGTATTGAACACCCAAATTTGGTTTGGCTGACAAGCTCCTGAGTTGGGTATAGCCCTATTGTTGTCAGGCAACCAGCAGAGACTCAATGAGGGACAAGATACTTAATGACATGTTAAATAGTGAGCTTTACACTAGGAAAATTTTGTTACCTTCAGACAAAGCCAGGTTAGCTTTTTCCTGTTACCAGTCTTTATGCTAAGCTAAGATAACTGGCTAGCTGTAACTTCATATTCTCTGCAAGAGAGCAAATAACCATACTTCCCAAAATGCCAAACTATTCCCAAGTGCAAGGAAAAACCAGACCACTGCTGTCAAAACCCGACGAAACATTGTTCCTGCGTCTCACCTGCCGAAGTCGCAGAGTTTGAGCACGGCGGTCTCTGGGTCCAGCAGCAGATTCTGGGGCTTGATGTCCCGATGACAGATCCCAAACGAATGTATGTAGGCCAGGCTCCTGAACAGCTGGTACATGTACAACTACATACAGAAACACAGAGGTTATGACTATAAAAACTGCTGCAGACTCATTTCATTACAGGGTTTAAGTCTGGAAACAAACACTCAAGAATCAATCTCACCCCAGACATGTACACAACATTTTATCAGTGGTGATAAAGCTGTTTCTCCTCTCAGATTCAATAACAAACTAGTGATTTCGGTGAATGATGCATCGGGATGTATGTCAACAAAAACTGATTCATTCTATTCTTAATGCAACTTAGCATTTAGTTATTCTTCCAAGCCTCTCAATCAAGGTCATTATTTTCTTGTGAGATGACAAAAATTGCTTCTTTATGTTACTATGGGGAGCCAATATGTGCGCAGGCTTCTCATCCCACATTTCCTGCGCTAATGAATATTTATACTGATGCATGTAGTTAAAAAGATAATTGTGAGTGTTTCTTCCGCTCTCTGGGACAAATTAACTGTAGGTGGATTTTTTTTTTTTTTTTTTTTTTTCAATTATTTCCCTGAGATAAGAAAATAATTTAGACTGAATAGATGGCCAATGTGTATGTGAGTTTTTTTGTCTTCACATTTTTCAGATTTGTCCTGCCAGAGAAATATTTGAAAGGCAAGAACAGATCCGTGTGCAAACAAACAAAACAGATAACTTTCACACAGTATGGAACTGAAAAATATTAGAGAGATGGGTAATATAGAGTACTGTGAAAAGGTCTGATCACCCCTTTACTCTTTGGATATTTTGTTACACAAATGATGATATTGTGATATTTTTGAATTAAAAAAAACAAATGTAGTATGGAATGTGAAGTGTGTTTATGGAGGCTTTAGGTTAATGTCTTAAGTAATGATTTATACTCTCCATACTTTATCCAGAAATATACCTGGCAATATATAGCATGTTGTGTCCAGTGTCAGGGCAGATAAACTCACTGAATTGAAACTGTGTGAAATGCTGGTTAAACTAATGGGGACATTCATTTATTTTCCATCTAAGATTTGAAGACGAGGACTCGTCAATAACTGAAGCTCACATTTAACATATGCTCAGGTTTTCAGAGTTTGAATACATCCTACAGTTTTAAATTCACCAAGACCCTGGTGAGATCCATTATCAGATGGCTAAAAAAAAGAGCAGATTTGATTTGTTCATGTATTTTTCACTGAAACTATGAAGCACAGATAATGTGGTTTTTCTTTATCACATATTTTAGATATAATATAGTTTAATATACACTTGCATGTACTTTTTTAAATTGATTAACTTCATAAATGCTTACAGAATGATCTTCTTAATTTGGTGTTAATAAATCTTGGCCAAAGAACATTTTGTGGCACCAAAAGTTGAGCAAAAACATGAGGGTCGTCCAGTCATTTTCATAGCACTGTACTGATTGATGCTATATTACAGTGTTTCTCAAACATTCTCTGGCATGCTCCACTTCAGAAGCTGAAAAAAACTCATACCACAGTATACATAACAGTAATTGGGGGAAGCAACTAAAAATTCTTTGTTTCTTTATTTTCCCTACATAAATCATATTCATTCTTCCTAGTTTAAATCCACATTTTTCCTCTGGTCATCCACGCCCCACCTGCAGTGTCCCAATGCCCCACAGTTTGAGAACCGCTGCTATAATAAAAAAGTGAAGACATATTGTGTGGGAGTTTGATTAAATATTGTCTTTCCCAGGTCTTGTTAATAAAGTGGAGCACACCACTTCTGGCCATGATGGTTACAGACACAGACACTCATACACATGTACACACTATTATACCTTGACATAAACCATGGGCAGAGTCTGTTTGGCTCGGCTGTAGTGTCTGGCCACTCTGTAGACAGTCTCAGGAACATAATCCAGAACCAAATTCAGATACACTTCATCTTTCTGTTAGAGAGAAGCAAAAAAAAAAACAGAAAATCAAGGTCACACATGCGCACACAAATCATGGGAATAGTAAAACTTTAAAACCCTTACAAGAAACTAGCATGACTGAAAAATCTCTGCAATTCCCTATGAGAAAATTCCTACAAGATAAATACATAACTTACAAATGCAGACATCCATGGACATGCCAGCTGCCCAGTAGTGAATGTCAATATGTGTGTGAGATGTGTTTCCCTGATGAAAGAAGTAGTTTATGAGCTGATGTAAGTGATGTTTTTTCACAGTCTAACTGGGGATTCATTGTATAGATCTCTTCCCCCAAGGGCAGGAAACATACAACCATACGTCATAACGGCCTGAAATCCGACAGCGGCCGCAGACAATGATATCATTTCCTCATTTCCTGGTTGGACGAGGCCTGTGTAGGAGCCTGTGCACGTTTTACTCTGGAGCACACTGACCCTAAAAGGATGCTGTATCTGAGGGTTCTCCACCCAATTATTTTAGGACTTCCTTTTTCCTTTGATTCTGACCAGAGTTAGCAAGCACTGAGTCATCGGGTGTTTCTCGTGAATCCATTGTTCGAGGCCTATAAGTCAAGACCGCAATATCACACTCATCGCTTGTAATTCATAACTCACATATCTATTCATGCACTCAGAGCCCGCCTGTTTGTCCCTGGTGGTTCGTTAGACGGAACAGATGAACCTTCAGAAGACACACTTATGCCTGTTAAGGTTTGGTTGTCACAGGACAGCAACAGGCTGAATTTATAAGCAGGGTTTTGTGGGGATGATTTAATCATCATTTGATCAAATTTTATAAATTTCCCTGTCTGTGTTGTAGATCAACTCCCAATACTGTCTGACCTGTGACACTCCAAGCCAACTAGTTCTTACTGAGGGCAACTTTTTATTTAAAAAAGGCTCATAAATACAGTTTTCTTTAACAAAAAAAAGCTCAGTAACTTCCTAAAACAGGTGAGCATTGTAAATCTTAATTTAACTGTAGTGACACTGCATTTCAGCAGTGGATGAATACACATTTGGTGTTCTGGTGAGTACCAGCGAGGTGTCCTCGTGAGGACGTTGTATGAGTAAATGATTAATCAATACTCTTAAAGTGATACCAATACCAATAGAGTACTTGATTCAGTACTTTTTTCAACTTACATAATTTGAAATGTTTTGGGGACATCAAAGTCTGTCAAATACACCACCCTATCTGCTATCATTAGTCACAAGAATGAAGACAGCAACCCAGTCCTTTTGCATCATCACACTATAGCCTGGAGTGTTCACTGGTTTTGGGTCTGGCACATAGAGAATCTACCTGAAACATAATGGGTTTGTGGTCACTAAATGTTTGAGAGGATAGCACTAGAGAGATGGACATCAACAGTGGGTTAGTGAACACCTAGTGCATCATGTAATAGTGTCAAGTGACCAGTGCTGTTGACCAGTGTCCAACCATTAAATACATGCCTGTGAGACATACTGCCTCAAGCTAACATGGAAAGACTTCCCACTTAAATTAATTCAATTACTCTCTCCCTCCTATCTAGTCTGGGACCGAGTGCCCATCCACATCCTTTTGCCTTCTCTCCCCCATCTGTTAGCAGTGTTAACAGTCTGCCCAACATGGACAGAGCTGGAGGCTCCCTGCAGGTCTGCAAAGCACAATGACTGAGCTCAGCCCGTGTGAAGAGCTCCCAGACAGACTGTGTGGTACACTTCTGTCAGCTCAATGCCCTGCTTTGTACTGACTGCCACTCAATTAGACAGATATACTGCGACTGAGTGAAATACAGGACCGAGAGGACTGGGAGACAAGGAGACACATCATTAACGGGTGCAGATATCAGTGACGAAGAGCAGTGTATTCCTTAAAAAGCTCTCAGACACAGGTAGCCTCGTTTACACGCTCGTCTATCATGGGCACCGCCCTCCCCCTCTGCGTGTGTGCACCCATTCTTTCTCCACTAGCAAACCTCCCATTGATAACATTTGTGACGACTAGAGGGCCCACTCCGCCTCCTGCTAGCGCCACCAAGGCTATATTTAGCCTAGCAACAGCGATGACTCACTTCCTGCCTCACTACAAAGCCACTTCCTTGGCTTGTTCCCAGATGGTTCGCCAGGAGGGGGGGGATCTGATTGGCTCCTTGCTCGCTCCCGGCTAAATAATTCAGCCTCTAATTTGCTGAGAAAACGGCTTGCACCTGAAGAACTGGCTCAGCTATCTATCAATCACCTCACTAGAGAAGGGGATTGATTGGATCTGTGCAGTATGTAATACACAGAATGAATGTCAGTTTCCACAAGTGGAGCTGATACTGGCATGTGGGCTTGTGCTTCCTGGTCAGGTGCCCCTTGGTGAGTTGACTCAGTCACACTCGACTCAGGATACATGAGTCAGCACTTGACATAATGGATATTTAAATCCATATAAGAGATTCCACAGGAAGAGGTAAAGGGACATATGGTGAGTAAATTACCCTTATTTTGACACACGTCATGGAAGACAGTTGGTAATTCACATCTAAGTGTAACTGTTTCATGGCAAATCCAGTAGCTCTACAACACCAGGCCTCATTAGCCAGAAGCAATGCTGTTCAACCACAGTCTGTCCATGTGTGTGTGAGTGTGTGTACTAGTCTCAGAGTAGAGTTGAACAATAGGAAGAATAAATCAGCTATCAGCAATTGGTTGAGTCCATCGTCGGCTGTTTTTTCTTTTTTTGCAGGCAATGTTTTTTTCATTTTGTTTTGCTAATTTATTGGTCTGAATGAGTGAAAACTGTTGTTCAGGACACGCTCTCATTCAGTGGCTTAGTACACATCCACTTAGAAAAGAAAGCGAGAGGAAAAAAAATCTGCAGTCTTCTTCACATCTTATGCAGTGATTTAAGGATTTTTTTTTTTTAGCAAAACAGATTTGGTGATTTCTTTAAGAGTGGAAAGAAAGAACAAAGACAGTTTTGGTGAGTTTTATTTTGGTTTTCTGTCGAGTTTGAGTGAAGTGTATTTTACATTGAGTTAACGACGGGATGTCTCAGTTTGGTAAGAGAGAGAAACTTGAATTCAGATGCCGTATGGTTATATATTTCCATTTACTAAGGAAAATGGGTGTAAGAGCATTTCTTTTCTTGACATTTTGTGACTTTTTATGGTTTTGTATTGGACGTGGCAAACAAACAAAGCATATGCGATGTAGATATCTCACACCAAAACTATCTAGATCAGTGTTTCCCAACCCTGGTCCTCAGGGACCCCTGCCCTGCATGTTTTAGATGTTTCTCTGCTCCAACACACCTGATTCAAATGATCAGGTTGCTGTCAAGCGTCTGCAGAGGCTTGATGACGAGTTGATCATTTGCATCAGATGAACTGTTCCTTTAAGAGCTTTAATTTTAAACTGTGCTGTATATTGTTGAATATCTACTAACTGAAGGTAGCCTGGGATCACCAGACAAATTCGCAAATTTGATATCTGCAGAGTAATTGAAAACAAGAGCTCAGTATATTTGTCTGGTTCCTAGGCTAAAATAAAGGTGTATTTAATCAAGGATCAAGGATCAAGGATTCTTATTGTCATTTTCACTGTGTACTTAAATACACAAGAGCTGTAGGATAATGCTGCCATGCCTCCAGTGGTTTATGAATTTTGTAATGGCCATTAGTAATTTATGTCAATATAAGAAATGTAAAACTTGAAAATGAACTTAATTTCTTTTCTTTTATTTTGGTGTCACAACTGAAAAAAAGTATATTTTTTTTGTGTATACACAGTGGAGGACAACTCTGTATGTCATCTTTGAAACTGCACATTTTCAAGACATAAAAGTCAAACCACTATTTGCCTATCTGCCTACGCTGTTTGGACCTGTGGCCTTCTGTTTGAACAGCATTATACAAGTGGTTAAAGGGTAAAAGCAAAAAGCACACCGTGTGTGTCAAGCTCGCCACATGCCAGCAGTTGCATAAGACTACCTGTGCACATGCTGACATCTACAGTAGCAGTAAACCTAACCTTCGCTCACAGTTGTACCCAGCCTGAACCCTCCCATCAGGACAACAGCACCTTCTCTACACACCTAACCTGACCTCATCTCATCTCTGAATCACCCTCTGCGTCTCTTTTCTGTCATAAATCCATTAACTGGTCTGCAGCTCTCCATCCACCCACTAACCTCCTGGTCCAGGTGATATTACCTTTTGCCTACTTCACCAGCCCTTCTCACTCTGAGCTCTACGGGTGGTAAATCCCCATACCAACAACATGGTGCCAGTCTCCATAATTAGCCTCGAGTGAGACAGTGAGGCGGAAGAGAAGGAGGGTGGGGGTTGGCGGGGTAATGGATACATGAAAGCGAATGCAGCAGAGGGGATTTTCAAAGGTGTAAAGGTGAAAGCAAACAAAAGTTACCAAAATAACAAAATCCTGCGATTGCACAAGTCAAGTTGGCAAGGTGTAGGGTCATTTCTGTGACAAGTGTGTCAGTATACCAAGAATTATCTGTGATTCCCAGAGGTCAGTGAGCACATGGCATGAGGCAAGGGGTGGGACCCGGGGTGGAGCTTATAGAATGGAGGGGAGGGCTCGGGTGAGTCTATAATTAACCCGATACCCTCTGGTCTGGCAAATAGAGGCCCACTACCCATCACTCAGTTGTCTCTCAGTTGCTCCCACCCACCCTCACATCACCTCTACTCTATAATCCCCCACAGCTTTCCTTAACCTCGGTAAGTGTGCAACATGGAAGCATTCCTCACTGCCGTGTCATGGGTATAGTCCCAGCAGCGCGCGTGCCAGGTTCATGTGTGTCTATATTTGACACATGGAGCTCTGCCTGTTTGTCAGCTAGTTAAATGACATAGTGCAGCCTTGTAGTCTCCAGAGGACGTCCAATGGTCAACGGAGACAGACAGCCAAGCCGGGCCACATTCAGAGAGACAGAGGGACTTCCCTGTCATAATTTACTGTAGGGCTGCACGATTATGGCTAAAAAATGTTAATGACTATTATCTGATCAATATTGAGATCATGATTAGGGCTGTGGCGATAAATACATTAATGGCCATGTGATGCCTACTGTAGGGTCGAGCTCATTACAGTCACCGCCACAAATTTTAAGTGTCAATCTCATGTTGAGATCAGCACATGGCTCTATTAATACATCTCAACCCAAGGCATCTTGGAATTGCCAGTGGACAGCTGACAACACACTAAACAAAGAACAACTGTTTTGGGGATAAAAATTTGATAAATTGCCTGTCCTGCTCAGCTTACTTCAGCGTTAACCTCATTCACTTTCACAGCAGATGGGAAAGAACAGGCTAGATTTTTCTTGTTCTTGAGGAGCTGCAGCATTTAACAGAGATGCTGTAATTTGTACTGTACATTTGCTGCCAGATTGATGACCTATTACCAAGTTGAAGTCTCTATCTATTCCTTAAAGGAGCAATGCTACGCTTATGAAAGTACGCTTCAATAAAATCACATAAAATGTCATGATGAAGGCAGTCACAGTAAACCACCATGCTAGAGGAATATGTTGCTTTGTCACTGCAGTAAGAAAAAAAACATACCTTCAGCCAGCACTAATCACAATTATTTATCATATTTATTCACAGATTTTAGGGACAAAATATTTTTACTGCATTCTTAATTAAACAGAGCAGTTTTCATTTACACGTTGTGCTACATTCCTGCTGATGTACAAATCTGTGCATCAAAATAAGACTGGTTCTTATTCACAGTCTTAAAGCAAAACATGAATAAAAGTATACCAAAATTTTTTATCCTAACATCACTTGTCCTAAATCTAAAAGTCTTCTGCTCCAGACATTTGATTGTCGTTTTGCACTCTGGACTGCAGCTGCAACATCTAGGAAATTTTGCACGGCTGCTGCTGTAGGCTGGTTGGCTGTTAGTTTAGGATGTGCTCATTTTGATATGCGGCAACTTTTGGTTGGTTTGGTTGGTTGGTGTGGACCTGATGTACTGTATGTATTAATGAATTTATTAGGGATCCAATATGCCAGGAGGAAGACATACAATGGGAGACAGTGCAGGCTGACAGGTAGAGAGTTCAAAGGGAAACACAGGCAACCTAAAACAACTGAATCAAACAAAATGAATGACTTTGTTAGATATGGTGATTACTTATAGTCATCACACTAAGTCTTGAATTGTGGAGAAAGCTGAATTATTTTGCTACTCTGAAGCCAAGTGCTTAATCCTTAAAAATACACAGCAAGCTCTGGGAATCGTAACCTCTTTTCAAGAAAGAAATAAATGAATTTATTTAAATAAAGACTTTTAAAATACCAAATACCTTGTTCTGCCTCATGCCTTGTCCAGACTGCTAGCCTAAATCAGTTTCTTTGGTATATCCAGACTGTATCCAGATTGTAAACATGAAATTAGATTTTTGTAAATCTTCTCTGTCACTCACAGCAAAGTGGCAACCTCCAAAACTGAAAAAAATCCAAAATGAAGTGGGGAAAAAAAAACAGCAGTTCCTCAAATGCCCACTTGAGGTTGGCTCTCATAATAAAATGCCTTCATAGCAGAAATAAACAAATGAAATAAATGTTTACAGTCTGGAACAACAAAAAATATTTTGGGTCTCTAAGTAATTTTGCCGTTCACGACAACTGCACAGGGGTTGAATTTTTATATAACTCACCAATTAAATTTAAATTATATTGAGGCTTAAAATTATGCATAATTAATGGTGTGTGCCCTTTCTGCGATCATAAGTAGCTAGCCACCAGGTAGCCACTTCATTCACTTGCTTCAGCTCCACTCATGCCCCACGTCTTTGCCCATTTTTGGATCAGCCGGGAGTTATTCAAATCAGGCACTGCCAAGATGGCGACGGCCAGAGCCACCACACTGTGAGCTTCAAAAGGATTCTTTAGAAACCTATGAGTCAATTCCAGTATAAGAGAAGTGTATCACAGCGGCTGATGCTGAAATAAATTCTCTGCTGGCACTTTGGGGGATACTTCTGTACACAGACTTGATAGCGCGACTATTTGGAGGGCGTCACCAGCATACATAGTTACTGATACCTACACGGTTACCACAGCAACCTATGTAGGTGATGTCTGGACACATAAACACGATCTGATCAAATGCAAATAACAGTGTAGACAATCAAAACAAATCTGATTTGCCTGCAGTCTGAAAACAGCCTTAGAGAGCCTGAAGACCCGTTTGTTGAAACTAAGATTGCAGTGTGACATTAAACACTCACTATGCAGCCATACAGCAAACTTTAGACAAGCAGATGAAAAATAACAAGCAGCACACTCAATCAACTGACCTTGTCTCCACTGGAGTAGAAGAAATAGCGCAGGCGGACGATGTTGCAGTGGTCCAACTTCCTCATGATCTGCAGCTCACGGTTCTGAACAAAACAAAGACATGAAGGACACATTACAATTAAGTTTCAATTTACATCTGAGTTTCTTAAGGAGTTTACTTAAGAAATTATCTACCTGACTTAAAGTTAATAGTATTATATGTCAATAGCATGGCTCATCAGTAATGGTTGCATTGTGATCAAACAGGCTAGTGTTTAAAGAGACAGTTCACCCCAAACTCAAAAATACTTATTTTTCCTCATCTGCTCATGGATGACAGGCTACAGCTCAGCCAACGGGGACGCCATTCATATTTACATCCTGTGCTGTCACAAGCACGAGCTCTTCATCAGTGACTAGATGCATGCTACATAGAAATAAAATAGTTCCTACATGAAACTGCTCACAAGGTCTGTGGATTATCTTCAGTGACCGGGTCATGATTTCTGGAAAGAGGCATTACTGCTTAGTTTCAAATGTATTTTTGGTGCTTTTAGCATCACAAACTGAGTGCCATCGAGGTTCATTATATTCGAGAAAAAGCAGACATGTCTACGGCTGACATCTCCAAAACTCAGCAGCTCACACTAAAACAACCTAGATGGATAAATAACCCTGCCAGTTAAGAGGAAAGGTATGTATTTTTAACTTAGGGGTGAATTGTCCCTTTAAAGAAATAGCTCTATCTTATGACAGACAACACATACGTCACTAATCATCTTGCGAAACAATCACTTTGTTGTGTCTGCCCACTGTCACAAGCTCGATGTGCCAGTTTGTCAGGAATCAGCATTGGAGAAAATTAGATGTGTTAGCAGCAAAAGAATGCTAATAGATAGGGGAAAAAATGCACATTCATTCTTTCACGGAAGGACAAGTCCCATGGGCTAAAACATGATGACACATTTATGTATAGTGTGTGGCATTTTGCCTGTTCCCAGCGAAAGGCAACAATAATAATTTTTTAAAAAAGGCCCCAGAAAAGCAGAAAGATCACAACCCAGACCCAAAGCAAAAACACTATGTGTGTTAAAGTTATCTTGGGGCCTGTAGTGTGACGGGCCACAGGCTTTCAAAAGGCTACTGCAACAAAATGAACCTTGGTAGAACACTCAATCTATATTCATATACAGCGTGTCCATGCAGAAAATGGTTGTGCATATGGACATTCTCAGGGGTGGGCAGGAACTCAAGCATTACATAAAGCTTTAACAGCTCTGGTAAAATCTATATTTTCTCCCCTTCTCCATATCTCCTTCCCTTCCTCCCCCTCTTCATCACAGTGCTTTGTGTTGACTTGATCTAAAGCTTGTGTAACGGTCAGACAGTGGGGCCACTGTAAAAATGAGTGGAGAATCCAGAAAAGAAAAAGAAAGCAGAATACCATGACCAAAGTTAAAATGGAGTAGTGGAGTCATTATATAATCTGACTTTAGTTTTTGAAGTTTTGAGGAGCTTTATAGGTAGAATAAGGTTATTTATTGTTTATGTTTATGCAAAACAGCATAAAGCACCAATAATCACACTAATATTCTGAATATGTGATATATTACAGCAATGCAGGTTTTAGTCAGAACGTGGGATTTACATAAAATAATCACTTGTTTTTCCCCTCATATTTGCATAAATAGAAATCACCATCAGCATAATATGCAAGCTAACATTTCCAGGTTTTTCTTATTAGGTATTTCAGATAATCCGCTTCTGTAAACAGTTACGTATTTACATGTACAAACTCAACAGAGTACAAGCTATAAATAACCTATAATATGAATATAACCAAAATATGATTAGCTTTCCTGCATTTATTTATATTGTATACTTCTGCAGACAAAGTGACTAACCAGTAGACTAGCTAACTGACTGATTTCCATGTTGACAGACTGGATACCAAGCTAAATGGCCAATAAATTATGAAACAAACAACTGAAACTCTTACTGACCAACTGTCTTGCCTCTTCTACACCAGCAACTCAACCTGGGACAGTATGTGGGTTTCTGGGTGGGGAAGGGTTGATGGATTTCTTACAGGACGTGTGATTAACTGAGCAGACAATGCTGCTGATGCTTCCCTTTGCAGCATTTACTGGACTTGTACAGACATGTTTGAGCCACCAGAGGCAGAGAACAGCGATCTGCCAGAGAATCAACTTGTTCCTCTCAATCTGCAACAGGCTGGTAGTTGGTTTCCTCAGCAGTGGGTTGTTGGAACGGAGGTGAGCAGCAACTGTTGGACTAATTCACAACTGAACTGAACCGGTCTTCTCATTACTTGCACTGCTAATGTTAAATGCTAATCTACTCTATATAGCATTAGGACATGCAGGGCTCCTGTGCATCATCGAGTCATCATTTCAGATCCGCCTGAAAAATCCTTCACGCAGAAATAGTTTACTGGTTTAACTCCACAGTTCAATACTACATTGTTCTCATTTTTTCACATTTTCAGGTATTACTTTCTAACACGTATAATGTCAAGAAATTCCCTGAATTTCCTTCACACAGACTTTAAAGTCTAAGACAAATGCTCTAGTACCTGTCTAACAAATAGACTGGAAGTTTAAAATACAAATCAAAATTAGATATTAGCTAATTTCTGAAGTTATTTGATTTGTTTTGTGGTTGTATGGAGCAAAAAAGCAAAATACTAAAAATAATAATCAGCAGATAATCAGATAATGAAATGAATCATTTGTTGAGCCCTAAGATAATTATATGTCATAAAATAAAGAAAAAGGCCCATCACAAGTTCCCAGAGACCAAGGTGTTGAAAACCCCATAGATATTCAGTTTACTATCACAGGAGATGAAGAAAACCAGCTAACTGGCTCGCTGACTGTGTGACTCTGGTTGACAAAATAGTGAAAAACAGTGCTGGCTGACTGATTGGGTGACTAATGAGATCCGCTGTTATGTGGGTCAGGACCATGCTGGCTGGTGCAGGGAGATATGCTGCTGTCCTTCCACACTTTTCTGCCACTTTATGAGGATTTAATCTCCTATCATTCATTTTTAACATAGTAGAGTGAGCTGTCTGTCTACTGAACAAGACCTCATCATCCCAGCCACAGCAGCATCTTGTAGCTCAGTAGCCTGGTATAGACAATTCCCCCCACCTAATTCACTTACAGGCGAACACAAATGGTTCCCACAGTCCTCCCCCTGCTTTTTCACCCTTTACACACGTACTGCCAATACATACACATACACAACCCCCACATCATAAAGTGACATCATAGTGTGTGGGTCACAGACCAGCCATCGAACCATCGTGCACTGCAGGCAACGCCCTCGTCTTCTTGCAGTGGCTTAGTGGGAGTGTTTAAGGGTGTGCCTCACTGTGTGTCTGTGTGTGTGCGTTGTTATGTGTGAGAAAGATGGTACCATATGGAGGAGGAGCAGACAGGCTGTTCAGTGAAGCCCTGCCCAGCTCCAGTTATACTGCAGTCCTTCCTGCTGACCTGTCATCCTCCGGTGTGTCAGCAGCCAAGCCAGCAGAGACAGAGAGAGACAGATGGAGACAGACAGAGACAGAGAGAGAGAGAGAGAGCTGCAAGAAGTGCTAGACCCACACCTTCATGGTGCTGATGTATACTGTCAGACAAGACCACATCCAGTTTCCAAAAAGATTAAGAGCATCAAACAATTGCATACCACCCACGCAAAGACACACACACGTGCACGCACGCACGCACACACACAATTACTGTTCTGCTTAGGTAACAGTTTATGGGTAATACTGAATTTTGACAGTGGATCAAACTTAAGGCCCACATTAACGTGTAAAGGTTTGGTCACACTAGAAAAAAACCCACAAAATATATCATTCTAAAGGCTAATGTAGCAGCTACTTGCAGAGATAGTTAAGGTACTACTACTGTAGCTGCAGAGCTAAAGGCTAACACACTTTATTTATGCCAGTGTAATTCTGTACTTTTTTTTATCATCTACAAATAATTGCTTTCATGATTTTCTGGGATTCATTAAGTCTTAGTCACACTAGGAAAAAAGACACAAACTATGTGATTCTAGTCTAATGTAATGTAATGCAACTCTAATGTAGCGATAGTATAACAGAGATAGCCGTGTACTACTGTAGCTGCTGAGCTACTGGCTAACACGCTTGTTGGCTGGGAACATGCTAGCACAAGTCAGTCACAAAGAGCTGTTTGATTTTCTCTGTACTGGCCGTTTACTTTCCCCTGGCATTTGGCTCTCAGGATTTTACATTATTTCATTTGATATGAGTAACCGAAGAAGGGAAGACGCTCTCTGTGCTAGATAGCTTTCTAAGTGTAAGTTTGTTGGCTCAGTTGCTAACAGGATATTAAGTTTGCACATGACTGAATGATGAATGTAGATAGATACATAGCACTACAAGCCAGAGGAAAAATATATATTTTAATTTTGTGATGAACTGTCCCTTTAACAGTGTTGCATAAGCACCAGTACCACCAGACATGCTCTCACTCTCTGTGTATGAGTGCTGGTTTTAATGCAAGCATCCATTTTCCAATAGGCTGATACATGATCTCTCTGATGGGAGTGGAGGAGGACATATCCCATAATGCACCAGGAGCAGATTGTAAGCCCACCAAGATTGTCTCACACATTCATCACTTGCACCCTATCACAGAGCCTATTCACATGATTACCCTGTTTGACTCGTTTATGTGTGTATGTGTGTGTGTGTGTGTGTGTGTGTGTGTGAAAAAGAAAGCATTCACACATGTTGGACCGGCATGGTTCTTCTCATCCAGGTTCACCTCACAGATGAACACCACATCAGACAGAAAAAATCAGAAGTGTAGAGGGAAAAAAAAGGCTCTTGAAGATGACGAGAAGGACTAAGAAGAAAATAGAACGCAGGTGTTTGGGTATGTTTGCGTGTGTGTGGGGGTACACACACTTTATGGCGTGTGCTTGGCAGTCATGTGAGGAGTCTTAGCGCTCATTTGCTTCATTTTTCGTAACAAGCTGTTCAGAGGGAAGGACAGGCCGTGGCAAGTAGATGCAGTGAGAAAGAAAAGGAGGCAGACGGAGTGAAAGACGCCTGAGGTAGAGGGTCCATAAAGAGGAAGACAACAAGTTGAAAACAGTAGTCGTGATCTTCAGCTAACCACAGTTTAAACCTGCTGGCATTTCATGCTAACCACAGGCGAACCACAGGCTAACAGGAAGAGCAGGATATGACTTCATCAGAGCAACAAAGACCATGCATGCACCCAAACAAACATTGTGTACATTGTGACAGATGGTCGACCCCCACCCACCATTAAGTGACATCATTTATCTTGTCTGGTTTCGTACAGTGAAGGACTAGCACCTGCTGAAGAACTGTGCTGAACTGTGCCTCCGAAAGGTTAAAGTGGTGTGTTTAGTTTTATCGGTTGGCTCAGTATAACAATCCCTGGGCAAAAACGCTACGGGCAAACACTTATGACTGAACTTTGACTAGACTTCAGTGACTCACACAGGAGCTGGAACTGGAGGTTGGCAGTCCAGGAGACATGAGGGGACACCTAGGCTTGTCCTGCCATCACTCTTCTCATCCTCTCTTGCTAACACACCCTGACTTTCCTGAGAGGAACAAAGTAGACATCAAATACTACCAACACCCCATACTGAGCTAGTTTGAAATTCCTGATCTTTATATAAATTACACAGAGCAACAGGAAAATTAGTATAAAACAACACTGATGTGGGGATTTATTATTACATAGCACAATGCAAACAAATGTATACAAAATTTGCCTCCTACTTTTGGAGTATCATATGTAGACAGTGTTGGAGATATTGGCTGTAGAGATGTCTGCCTTCACTTGAATATAATGGAACTCAATGGCACTCGGCTTGAGGTGCTTAAAGCGCCCAAAAAATACATTTGAAAATCTCAACATCAATGTCTTGCTCCAGATATCCTGACCCAGTTACTAGAGATGTAGCTATCCACTTTTTATTGGTTCTGATCTGATTCCAATTTTTGAATTTAGATATCTGCCAGTACCGATACTATACTGTATGTAGTAGTAAGATTACATGAGGCTGAAACTGAACCTCAGTCTGGAAAGCTTGTGTAGTTCGGTTTTGCAACTTGTGTAATGGCGTCCTTCAATCATTGTGGGAGTCTGGCTTATGACATTCACATGAGCAGCTGATAGGCTGTGAGATGGCTCTCATTTGCATAATTTCCCATGATGCATAGGTAAGTTTAATTTTTTTTTCTTATGTTCCAGAAATGCTAATATTGGATCAGATGGATCCCTTCTCTACCAGTTACTAACAATAAACCACAGACTCTGTTGTGAGTAGTTTCATGACGGGACTATTTTCTATCTACCAAACTACATCTGCCAACCATATCACCACCTCAGTGGTGCTCATGTTAGAGTCCTGCCAAGGAATATGCCATTAATATTTCTATGCCGTGCTGTCACAAACAAAAGCCTCTCATCCATGAGTAGATGCACGCTTCCTTCTGCGCAGTGACAGCATTGGTGGGTGTAGCCTGGCACATGAAGCTGCTCACAACAAGGTCTGTGGATCATCTTGTGTGAGCAGGTCATGATTTATGGAAAGAGCCCTTGCTGTTGAGTTTTCAAATGTACCTTTTGCGCTTGGAGCACCACAAACCGAGTACCATCTAGTTCCATTGTATTCTAAACGAGGCATAGGTCTCTATAGCTGATATGTCCAAAACTCAGCAACTCATACCATAACAATGTAGACAGATAAATAGCACTGCAGATAGGAAGAAAAATATGTACTTTAATTTTGGGCTGAATTGTCCCTTTAACAGAATCAGAAGTCTAACCTCAGTTGCTTGTAAACAACTGAAGTCAAACATCAGCATACTAACCCAGGCCATGCCCCAGGAGCTAATTCAACAGAATAGTTTGACATTTTGGAACTTTCTTGCTGAGAGTTAGAGACTGATACCATCCTCATGTCTGTAAAGTAAATATTAAACCACACCAGCAGCTTGTTAGCTTAGCTTAACACAATGACTCGGAGCATGGTGGTTTTATGGGGAGTGTATACACTTTTAGTACCACAACATATTTTTTTCACAATTCACATTTCGTTAGATATACCATGTAAATTAGTGCATAGAGGATATACTGTAACATGCAGCATGTGTATTAGCGAGCTTTATAGGTGCTGGTGGGTTTATTTTGTTACACTTCGACAAGCCAGCTGTTTCTCCCCGTTTCCACTCTTGCTACTCTAACCTGTTGCTTTATATTTACTATACAGATATGAGAGTGGTATTGGTCCTCTCGTCTAACCTTCTGGATGTAAGCAAAAAAAGCCTACTTCTGCAACTTTCACACTTTTCCTTTAAGGGGCCTCTTTTCAATTTCTTATCTCCTCCATTACTATTATTATTTAAGTACAAGTTGTTTAAATGAGCCAAGATCCTCTGTAGAATAGAGTCATGGTGAGTATATTTTTCAGAACACATGTGGAAAACATTATAGCCACACATTGTATTGCATCATCAACTGTACACGTGTGCCAGAGCATGTGTAGTATGGACACAATAATACAGAGAAGTCCAATGTAGCCCTGAGAATAACATTCATTTTTTCTATAGAACACAATTATCTGAAAGCTTCTCTGGACAAATGTTGATTGACACATTGTTGCCTCAAGTGTAAACTATTGTAGTCAATATCCAAAAGGGAAAAACTGCTTCCTTTAATCACCTCTAAAGTTTTTAGAAATGCACGGAGAAAGGGAGATATAACACATCTGTTATGATGGATTAGGATCCCTTTGAATTGTTATATTTATACAGAAACAGTTGATAATACACTTCATTAAAAAAAAGGAAAAGCATGCAATAGATACAGGCGCCTAAATCTAGTTCATACAGATATATCATAATATCAGCATGTAATTTGCTGATAAAGACTGTAAAATGAAATAGCTGTATCAGCCCAAAATGAACATGTCTGCCAATATGACAGGCCCATACGCAATGCGAGAATGTCTGCAGTGTTGAGGTTTTTTGAAATGTCCGATAGAAAAGTTGCTATTTGTAATGATTTCTCAGTGTCGGTCCAATAAGGAGGAGTCAAATCACCTTCAGCACTGCAAATTTAAGAGTTGTCATCCCGCTCATTATGACGAATGTGTGAATAAGAAAAAGAAACAGACGCCAGTGGAAAAAAAACCTGTCAGAAATGTTTTTCTTATTTGCCCAGTGAATGTGCACATTTTGAAAAACATTGAATTTATGTCGGCATCTGCTGGTGGAAAATCACAATCAGAGTTGGTATAATATGTTAATTCCACTACAGAAGAGACCTGATGTTCTCTTCGATGTTCTTTTCGGTGGGGAAAAAAATATCAATATATATATTCTGTTGGCATTAGCTAAATGAGACAATGAGTTGGAAAATATCGTGCATCCCTAAAAATAGAGCCTAATATGCAACCCTGCAATAAATTCTACCTTTATCAAGGTTATAATGTTCAGGTGTTCGACCTGTTTTAGTGAGGCGTTGATTCAACTTTATGGCCATTTTGGAGGCTGCAATTTGTGGTGCTTTTGAATTATACTGTATTATACTGAGATGTGCAACTGTTAATTTGTCCATGCTATTAAAATCTATGAGGACAGGCCACCCTCCTTAATATAACCTTCATGAAGGTAGGATTTACAGATGTCTGTTGTATTAGACTGGATTATTTTAAGCAAAGTGTACTTAATAAATGTAGAGAATATGTCCAAAATACCAGGCAGAATTTTGACACTGGTAACATTTTGATAAGAGCATTTGTCTGGTTTTACCCAAGATCATAATACGACTCTCACACTGTGCTCAACTCTGAAGACTGTAAACTTAATGAGAATCTTCACAGCTGTCCTGCAGGCTTGGCGGTCTCAGGTCTTTTATCTGTGAGCTGTGAGTTAGCACCAGGGATGCTGCCCCCCCTCCAACAAGCCATCAGTCAAATCTATTCAAAGCACAGGAGGAGGATTCCAGCAGAGCTTTGCTTGCAAGGAAATATGACGTTTTCACGGTGGCAACTTAACTAAACTTGACGGATGACTGAGTATCAGTGTGTTCAAGTTTGTTTGTGGGAGTAAAGACCTCCCCACCACTACCACACACACACACACACTTCCTGCAAGAAAACACACATTAAAGCAGGGATGTGTCATTTGCAGAAAGCTAAGAAGTTGTGCCTTTGTTTTCTGTTGTTTTGCAGCTTCGCTGATCTTGCTGTTCTTGTGAAAGATCACTCCATTCATGTCTCTTTCACAGTTACTCAGTCACATTCATTAATGCAACAAATCTCTAGTTTGGTTTCACGGTTAAAAAAAAGGATGACTAGGAGAAAACAGAGTATGAGTACATGTTTGTGTGCGTCATCATCGTGAATACACGCTGCTTTTCTCTGTCTATTTTGTTTCTTGCTTTCACTTGACAAGTAAGACAGCTTAGTAAGCTGAAAGACACATTGTGTGTGCGCGTTTTACCTTAAACCTTTTGTCTTGCAGGACCTTCTTGATGGCCACCAGCTCTCCAGAGTCACAGAGTTTAGCCTGGTAGACAACACCGAACGAGCCGTTGCCGATGACCTTCGTGTCCGTGTAGCTCACCTCCTGTGGCCGGTCAGGGCCTTGGCCTGGAGTGGCCACAACTGTTGTTACCTTGCTGCCATCTTTATCCCCTAAAGAGAGAAGCAGAGAGATGAGAGGAATGCAGATGCTCAGAACAAATTCAGCACTGTACATGAAGGAGTAGTGTTCACAGTGGAAGGAGAACAAACTGACATTAGAGATGTCTTTATGGATAAGGTAAAGTGAAGCATTACGAATGTCAACTAACAGTGGAAATGTCCATCAAAATTTTAAATTGCCTGCAGGGTCAAAACAACACTCTAAACCCCACAGATATTCTATTTAAAGTGATTAAAAAACTATCAAATGTCACATCAGACAAATGTTTGTATTTTTTGCTTCATACATGACTTAGTTATCTAAGTGTGAGATGACCATTTCTGTACTAACAGGCCTTTTCGTCGAACAGATGTACAAATAACATCAACAATTGCTCTGTTTCATCTAAGTGTCCCAGTAAGCCATGGCAGTGTGACAGTGAGTCAGCATAAACAATACCAAAACATGAAGGAGCTAAATGGAATTCAGCCATCATTAAATTAACTGTTTACGCCTGTGCGTCTCCTAATGCGACATGTCAAAATAACTCCTGTGAAAAACAGCCTTAGTGACATACGATAACCTGATTCATCATTTGTTCAGTCGCTGTCTCAGAGGAAGAATTCACACTGTAAACTTTAGTGCTCTATCCAGGTTTATTTCTCAGATATGATTTTTTTTTTGTCTGGCTATTCACATTACTTGTTAAAAGCTGAAGAAAATTCCAGTGTGAACTAGTTACAGTCCTGAACTGGCCTGCGTGCATGAAGAGCAATGAGGATTAAGACAAAGAGAATAAAATTTTCTTTAGGGTTTTTTTGGCGCAATTGTTGCTACTTCTGTATGGAGGTGTGTGTGTGGATGTGGAGTCGGGACCAGGACCAGTGTGATGATAACATGAATGGTTTCGCCACAACAGATTTCATCCAAAGATTTGAGTTTTTAGTTTCTTTAAACTTGGCTTTAGAGCTCTTAACTTTTATCTGACGGTGCAGACACATTCTTCTGTGGCCCCATCAGGTCATTTGTCTCTATATGCTTTCAAACGGAGACCGGTTACAATACAACCCCTACAACCAGTGCATGAATTCTAATGTGAATGTTCAGACTGAAGAAGAAATCAGACCTGTACGTGATTTATACATATCAAGTGGCCTGAATCAGAATTGAAAAGATCAGGTTCCACATGATTTGAGCTGTTCTCACAACCATAGAGAAAAAGAAAAGCCCGAGTCCCATATGAGCTAAAAAAAAAACCAAAACAGATTCAACAGTTAGGAGCTGTGAGTAATTGTGATTTTCATCACTAGAGAAAACGCCATCAAACATCTTACTGTGTTGTTACTCTGCATGGCTTCCAGCTATAAACCATTTAGCTGCTAACTAGATAGCTCACTTTCACAACCAACACTTCTAGAGTCAATTACACACACAGGTTACCCACAAGCCCACCTTCCTTAAAGAGGAGGGCTTGGTCAGTAACACAACAGGTGTAGTTAGGCTGGAGGTGGTTCACATACAAGTATACAGGTCCATTACTTAAGCAAAAGTACTAATACCACCCCACTTTGAAAATACTCCACTAAAAGTAACTCAATACTTGACCAGGGAAAAAGTATACAAGCATTATAGCACAATTTACTTAAAGCAGTCATTGTGCAGTGAAATGGTCCCTGTCAGTGTTTTATTATTAAACATGACATAATCATTTTAAGTACTTAACATAATGTTATGTACTTTAATCTACAGTAATGCATATCCTACAATATCATAATATTTTGCACTATGGTATTTTAAGATATTTTAGATAAAATAAATATATGGATATATATCGTCAGGGCTGTACAATTAATTTAAATATTATTGAAGTTGCTATATTGCCAAGTGCAATATCCAAATTGTAATAGCTGTAATGTTTTTTGATAAACAAAAAGTATGTCACTATTATGATGAAGTACTGTAGTGCTGCAGAGATGCCCTCGCCCACAGATCTTGTTCTCTAGATGTAAGAAAATGTTTGTTAGATACACATCTCTAAAATCATCATTCCAACTTATCATATGGAAAATGCAATATCGGTCAAAATAATTGCAATATGTTTTTTATTTTACCATATTGTGCAGCCCTGAATATTGTATATGGTGGAATCACCTAAAAATAGTTAGAAGCCATGTTGCCCAGCTCTAAATGGTAGGACATTAATATTAATGAATGAATGAATGAATGAATGAATTAATTAATTAATTATATCTAGAAACAATCACACTTCAGCGACTGTTATCTTAAGAGGTATAGACAAAAACACACTTGAATTCATTGCCAGTTGAAATGCTATAGAT
Source organism: Lutjanus erythropterus (assembly GCF_056507025.1). Lineage (NCBI taxonomy): Eukaryota > Metazoa > Chordata > Actinopteri > Lutjaniformes > Lutjanidae > Lutjanus > Lutjanus erythropterus. Next base: position 24,011,429 of record NC_139324.1, read on the forward strand.
CATCATTGGTACATCAGGAAGCATGGATGCTTTTCTACAAAGCAATGCATGAAACAGGGATTAACATACAGTAACGTGGTGTGCAGACCGACCAATGCAATACCTCAGATTAATATCAGTGAAAAGTCATAAGCTAACAAGGCTCTGTATCAGAAGCTAATGCACTATAGATCGGAATCTGCTTTCACATGCCCCTCCTCCTCTTTATGCCTTCCTCCTCTCCAGTCAGTCAGGAGCTGGCTCTGCTCCCCTGGGACCACAACGTGGAGGCTTTTTCCTGTTTAAGTGGGTCCTCCTCCTCCCTCCTCCCTACTCCTTCCTCCCTCCTCCTTCCTCCCTCCTCCTTCCTCCTGCTCCTTCCTCCTGCTCCTCCTTCCTCCTCCCCACGTACCGAAGTGTCAAGGGGCAAAATTCACATTAGCTGGAAGTTAAAGGACAACCAGGCAAGTGCAGCAAATGTGTGCTCCTGTTCCTTACTTCCAATCTCTGAAAGAACCTCAAAACTTTCACTCAACCAAATCCTACCACCTACCACTCTTGCCATTAAACCTGCTTATTAGTCTTATTAGCATATTCCTCTTTCACACAAGCAGCAGCTGAAACAGGTTGTACATGAGCCAAAAGACCCACGCAACTAAAAGATTCAAAATATCTTTGTTAAATTTGTCTAATTTTAGGTACAGTTGCTCAGACAGTGGAACCCATTTGTCACCAGCTCACAGTGGGAACAAAATCATGTTGATGGGTGGATTAGTGCTGCTTAATAACCGTGACTGTTCCAGATCATGGTGTTATTTAATAGAAACTTCACTGCCACTGCATCCTATCCTATTCATAGGAGGAGGAAGTAACCACCTAATGCCAAACTCTGGCAAACTACCAGCATGCGACTAGTCTGAGTGTGACTTTTAAATGAAGAAAACGATGAACTGATTAACCCTATATGACCCGACTTCTTTCAACACGAGAAAGTCAAAGTTTTGTCAGAGAGACAGACAGAGTGCAAAAGCTTGCTGGTCTTATCCATTCTCATACTCATTGGCTAACTGGGCTCATTTTCCAGCAGGGTGCCCAGAAGACCCTCTGGTCCAACACAGACATAAAATAATAATTCTATTTACATGTGTGTGTGTTCCTGTTCATGTGTGTTTCCTTTTGCCACTGTGTGACCAGCGAGTGGTCCAATTACTGAAGATGTGATTACGATCAAAGGGAAACAGAGGAGGGGGGAGAGGGGGTCAGGGGTCTGTGCCTTCACTCTCCAGGACCGAGTCTAGAAAAAGAAACTGAAGACAGATTCTGTAACGACAGAAATAGACTTTCCAAGAGAGTGTGTGCGAGAAAAAGAAAGAGACAGGAATATGAGTCTGCCTACATATTCCAGCAGGGCCACTTCTATGACGCCTCTGCACTTCCTCAAACCGTGAGAAAAGTCTGTGCACACTCGCACACACTCAACAGTGAGACCTCGCACTGGAGCAAATAAGGAATGACTGATCAGATTGTACTTGCCTTATTTGAATTTCAAAGGTCCGGTGTGTAAGATTGTCGGGTCTTACTGGTAGAATATGGCAGGGATATCAGTGAGTATGTTTTCCTTAGACCATAATCACCTTAAAATTAGCATAATTGGGTCTTTATTACCTTAGAGTGAGCCATTCATATCTACAGGGGGCATGGTTCCTCTTAACGGAGGTTGCCATGTTTCATTGCCATGTTTCTACAGTAGCCCAGTGCAGACAAAGCAAACACTACAGACTGTCACAATAACTACAGTTTTCATTAGGCTGGGCCCTTCTTGTTTTACACTTCAGTGTGTATTAGCCTAAATGATTCAAATATTTGACAAGCAATACCAGGACGAGTAACAGTTCAAGCTCAAGGATGGATTAATGCCAGCTTCAAAATTGGAAGCTGTAAGTTTTGCATTTTTCATGCTGTTTCACTGTTTATCTTGTAGGTCAGCATGTTGCGCGGCTAGTGTAGTTACTCCGACAGGCTGGGGCAATGTTGGACTAATGTCGAAACTACTGAGGGACAGTCAAGAGAGACTGTGTGAACATTCAGCCTCATTTGAAGCCAATTAAATAACGAGAGTAGCAGGTTCGACCATTGTGTGCATGTGTATTTGTGTTGCTGTTGTATGTAAATTTACTTGATAGACAGATATACTGGTAGGTTGTCCAAGTCACAATCGATGACAAAGAGTATTGAAGCTCCCTTCCATTAACATAAATTATCCTCAAGAAAACCATCAGAGAAATAAGTGTTACAAATGTCGCTTACCCCCTGTTAAAAATATAATGAAACAAAATTTTAAATCACAGCCCAAAGCACAAACACCTTGGAGCTTGTGCTGGCAGCATTGCCATAGTTTTGCTGTCAATCAGCCTCCCACAAGAATATAATTATTGTGGCAAATGACAAGGCATGATTACATGTACATATGCTATGTAAGTCAGCTACAGAGTGCGACAGGAAAGAGTGCTGCTGCAACTTTTAGCCAGAGGCATCAATAGTCAATTCAGGTCACCAGACTAGTTCAGGCCACAACTGAATATGGCCAGCGTGTACACAATGGGGCCAAAACAGCACCAGTGTTGAGCAGTTGCAGGACAAATGTGGGGCGAAGCATGTTTCTCTACAAAAGATGTTACAAAACAAGATGAGCAAAATGTATCAAATTCATTGGTGTTTCACCAAATACAGACTACAAAACAGTGTAATAAATTAAGCACTATGATACAAGCAGAAGTAAAAAAGACCAAACATTCAGTACCAACACAATTATTGGTAGACACAGACACATTTGCCATGAGATGGCAGCATGCAACCTCAAAAGCAGAAGTTACAATATGCCATAAAATTGTTTTCCTGAGTTTACTTTTAGAAGTTCTGTTTGCACTTTTCTAACTAATCTTTAGGTAATGTTGCCTGCCCATAATTAAAGCTTATCTAAGCTTAGTTTAGTAAGCTAAGGCACACATTGATGCATAAAAATTCACCAGAATGCAGGAAATTAAGTGTTTGACACTCAGTTTCCAGGGAGAGGACCCCCAGACCTGCCACTTAATATATGACCCATCCAATGATTATCATATATGGATGAGTATTATGGTGTGGCAACTTTGACGGTTTTCAGCTTCCAATCTGTGCTCAGTTGTTCTAGTTGTTGACATAATTTTGGTATACAGTCTATTTTGACATACCAAAATGCTTTTTGTGAGCAAATCTTTTCTACACAAAATTGCATTTTACATGTAATGTTTTACTCAAAGGTTTACAAAGAGTGATATACAATCACAATCACAATCCTGCAAAGGATTTGAAATTACTTCTGAATATCATTTCAAAAGTTCAAATATTTTTGACCCTCCTATGAACCCATGAATCTTTAAAAGCAGACTAAAACACTGACATTCTTATATGTATTCAGTATGCCCACTGTTCAAGACATATGCCCAGCTAATCCAAACATATTAGCAAGTTTGACTGGGTGGGTGTTCAAGCAAACTGCAGTACACTAAAAAAAATGTCCTTCAGATTGATAATCAGCATGATAGGATCTCTTAGTAATGCAACTCAAAGTCAGATACTCTGCACTCGGCAGCACTAGATTGGTGAGGTTCTGAACTAGAGAACCCTTTATTTTTATATGCAGAAGGCCATTAATTGTATGGGTGCAATTTTCCCCTTTGGAGGTTATTAATTTGCATTCTGGCATAACTGTAATGTAACAGCTACTCGATTTCCCTGACATGAGCCACCCACTTTCGAGGTATTCTAGGGATAAAAACTTGCAGTGTTAATCTATGAGACACTATCCGGTTGTAGTTGTAATATTATTCATGTATTTACTACAAGATGAGGGATCATTTTCACACCATTCACATTGAATCACTACGATTGAATGTCACAGAATGTGCACCTGCCAAACTGTCCATGTGTTCATTACTCTCTCAAATTTGGCAAACACATACAATCATATGCACAGCACGTATTAACTGCTAGGCTATCACAATTAGATAATATCACACACACTGTGGCCTCGAACACTGAGGCTGAGGACTGTGATATTACCAGAGATGGAAGTAATGAATTACAACTACTCAAATTACTGTAACCATTTTTTTGTATTTTTCAAGACTGTAATTTTTCTGTCACTTCAGTATGCATTGCACTTCATAGTCTACTTCACTGTGTATATTACTTTCTGGAGTCAGCTTGGAGGATGTGTTCAACACATGCACAGTAAATCTGCATCTGTAGTGGCCACATGGAGAAGTCTGCATGGTTACAAAAATTTGTTGGGAAACAATTATCTGTACAGAGCCTTCGCTTACACCATCTGGTGAATCTACATTATAAGGACCCTAGCAGACCTTTATGCACTAGTCTAGTGGATGTGTTAAGTATAATACCAGCTTAATTTAGACTGAAGATTTGTAGAAACAGAATCCACTTTCAATTGAATGCCTAAGAATGATAATAATGATAATGTATTAAATAATACATTATATAAAGTAATGTATTTAATGTACATATTAAATCAATATGTTTACTGTACTGAATCTTAAAATGCCCATCATATGTCATCTGAGATTAAGGAGTCACGCTAAACTGAAACAGTCATTTCTCTGACAACTACGCTACAATCAGTATGTTCTCCATTTCCGGTCAAAACAACTGTTTTTGTTTTTTGTCTGTTTAACATTTATTAGAGTTAAAATTAAGGTAGAATGCTTGCAGAATGGGTTACTGCCTGTTCATGTGTGGTTAGAAATAATAAATAATCTTTAGGAAGGTGTAAATGTTTATAACGGTTAAACTGAGCAAAATGTAAAGAGTCTGCCAGGCAGTAAGGCAGGCAGTTACTGAATTCAAACTCTAGAGTGTGTATTTTCAGAGCAATGGGCTTTTGGTTACAGGAAAAGGGGCTCAGCTTTACACTGACAGACAAATGACAGTTGTTAACAGCTGTTCAGCTTACAAAGGAGGACTCGTCATCGCTTGTCAGTGTCAAAATATTATCTTGCACTTCTCTTACGCCGCTGGCCACTGTCCCTACAACCTGGAGGCAAACTGCCTGCACTTTGAGTTTGGGGAGAAGGGGGCGGGGAAAACAACTAGTTTCAACCAATAGAATGCGTATTAAAAAGGGATTCAACCTATGTAATATACTGTCTATGGCTCCAATTCTCTATTCGGACTGCAGTATTCATTTCTGAACACAAAGGATTTACATATTTCTCTTCTAACAGTAGGACTTTTACTTGTAGTTCAGTAATATTTCAGTAATGTAACAAAACTACTACTTGAGTAGACACTTTTGGTACTTTTGGTACACCACTGGATATTACTTTCAGTCATTTCAAGCTGTCAAAAGCACTTAGTTTCATGGGTCAAGACAGTGTCAGAATGCTGGACATATTAATGGCTGTTAAAATATAAAATGGGGAGAATGTAAATGGAATGGTTTCAGCATGTCAGCTGTGCACTGCAAGACAACCTGACATTTGTGAGGAATGTATGAAGAGATTTGATAAATACCTAGATGACAAAACAGACTGTGTCATGAGCAAAGGCATGCGCACACTGTGTTAAGTGAGCAGGTACACACACACACTCATGCAAAGTGCTCCACCACTGTTGCAAGGCTGATGAGATAATTCACTACATTACTGGAAGATCTAGTCACAAGAATGTCACCGCTGACACAAAGACATGTCGCTAAGCAATGCTTAGATCAAGACATCAGTGAGGTTTTTGACCAGACACGATGGGGGTGGACAGATTTTAGATATCATAGTGTGCAGCCTGTAGAGCTATAGCATCCTAGTCTTGCTACCACTTTGCATACAGCCAGTCGACTACGAATGATCATCTTCTTTTTCCCTTAAACCTCAGCTCTCTTTTAAACCTGTTTAAACTCCATCTTGTCTGCAAGTCCTTTCTGTTTCATTTGGAATCAGAGAGTCTAATTAGTTCATTTTGTTCCCATCATCACTTGCTAAATGTGAGAGAGGGACAGAAAGGAAAGGGGGAGAAAGCGAGAGAGCCGCTGCAGCTTTGAAATGCTAAACAGGCCGCTCGTTGTTCTTGGCCAGCTGCCTCACCCCAAAAAACAAAACCAAAGAGTGCTCGTGTGTGTGTGTGTGCAAGTGTGTGTTCCTGTCTGCCTGTGTAGGAGGGGTAAGAGCATTCTCTTAGGGATCATACACACTGGCTACAGCTGCTTGAGATAATCAGCCAAGTTATTCATACACGAGTATATGAGTGTGTTTGTGTGTATTGGGACAGAGAAAGTCGGGTAATGGCAGATGACATAAAGGAGAGGAAGAGAAAACAAGTCTAAGGTGATATGCTGTTGTACAAATTTAGTCCAAAGTACAATCATGACACAGCTGACAGTGCAAATAGTAAGCTCTTGAAGATGAGTCTGATTTCATTTTTTTTAGTCTACACAAGTTCCTGAAGTCACTTGTTGAGAGGAAAAACACTATTTTTTACAAAAGCAATACCTTCTTTCATCGACAGAAAAATAATTTCATAGTACTGAAAATAAGAATAAGAATTACAATAGCCACATCTGTTATCTCATATTTGATTATTCATATTATATCTAGGGGTTGCCTCATCCAGTTTTATATTACAGATTTGGCCAGCAAGTATAACTGCTTCCACTCTGTACACATATCTGTCCTCAAACTCACAGGATCTGTGCCAGCCAGCACTGCAGATATCAAGTCCAAGTTCCTGAAACTTGTTCAGGGATAGACGCTAGTGCCTTTAAGTACTGGCCCCACGGGCCACCAAGCCCCTAAATGTTGTGGCCAAAGCACATTTCTTTTTAGCACAAATGTACACTTATGTAAAAACAAAAGAGAAAAGGAAAATTCACAAAACTTTACACATCCTTCCTTAGCTGTGACACTTGTCCACTTCTCCCATGACATATGACGTGGTGTTTATTGAAAACACTATTGCTGATGAAAAAGAGACAGACTTCAGGGCTAGTTGAGGAACGTGGCAGCACACATTGCAGTACATTACGTCCTCAGATGTGTCATATTCTAGCCACTCCTGCTTCCATTTACTCCTAAATTCTCATTGCTATTTCATTGTTTCACAGTCTGCCTTTTGTCTTTCTGATTCTTCTGTAAGGATCAGATCAGCACTTTCAGTAGGCTGAGTAAATACTTCAGTAGCCCTAACATATTAGTGGCTAGCCAGCAACGAGTACTGTTTGCCGTTTTCGAAGAATGTTGATCTAAAAGTCGTGAAGGAATATAATACTTAATACAAAATAAGACTTTGTGTCTACTACATGGAATATTTGCTAGCTTCAGTTTTTTTTCACTTTTTGTGGCCATGGTGCCAGAAAAAGGGGAAAGAGTGTGGATGACACACAGCAAAGGACCACAGGCCGGAATCGAATCCATGGCCACTGCTGAGGAATGATAGCCTCAGTACATGGGGCACATGCTCTACCAACTGGGCAACAGGGGTCCACCATAGCACCATGGTTATTGTTGAAACCTGCTGTTCCTCAGCTGGACACAAGACAGAAGGAGAACTCTCTTCATTTCGAATACCTTAATAATTTTGATATGATATAATCCATGATAAGATTGGATTGTTTTAAAACATGTTCCACTTCACTCCATGGAGTTAAGTGAACTGAATAACATGATGGTGCCACATTAAATCCAATAACAGCTGCTCACCAGGCAAAGTTTTTCCTGGTTTCCTTGTTTTTGAGTATCTAATTAGAGACATTCTCTGGCTGAATCAGTTGATTTCTTGGGAACTCCACGGAGAGGAAAGGTACAAAAATAGTTATCTAGTACAGCTTTAGTACCATTTTTTTTTTTATTGGACTTCAATGCTGTGAGGACCAAATGAAGACGCAAGGCAAATGTCATTAGCCCAAGGTGTCAATTTTTGGAACACAATCAATAATCATGATGCCAAAAAGACAATCAAAGCCACAGTTGAAAATTAGCAGACTTATCCCAATATATGCATATTTTCTTGAGGTTAGCCAACGTCTCACTCCCAGCTACATTCTTTCAACGCCTCCTCTGTAAAATATAGTTGGGGAAGTCATTGCAGTCGTGTATTGGCTAATTATCACAGGGGACATCTGCACAAGCAAGTCCTTTCCTCTATGGGGCTGAACACCACCTGCTAGAAGAAATCAAATTATTTAGGCTAACACTCAATTAATTGGGTGTCTCCTGCTTCAGTTTTTAATGACTGATAATGATTTATTGACCTACCAGATGAGTCACTTGGAGAAAAATATTTTCGGGGTGAAAAACCACAGGGAAAACACTGGTGTAAGTCTAAATGGTCAGCCTTACATCTGGTGCTAATTCAGTAGCTTACATCTGAACAGCAATTAGGCCGACGACTTCCGAGTCCTCTGGTTTTGACATTTGCTGAAGGATTAACTAACGCAAGATTTCTTAAACGTAGCATTTTCTTTTGAAAGCAACAGGACCACCAATGTTACACAGTGACAGGAACACACCAACACTTCAACAACCATATCTGGGGCAAGACAAGTATTAGATTTGGGACAGGAGTGAATCTCCCTGTGTGTGTCAGCATGTGTGTGTCCTAGTCCACTGAGTGGTTTCCAGTGCCATAGCCCACAGGAGAGCCTCAGCCTCAGGCCTCACCCCACTAACACACATCACAATCACATCATTGCCCTGAAGCACCACCAACATTCCTTAACAGACTCATTTTTTCCTCTTACACAGACACACACCCAAATGTGTGCCTGCATGCAAGATAAGAAAGGGGTGTAGCTAGATGTCTCCATCCAGAACAGTCATCATTAGTCACTAATGATGTGGGTATTAGCATTAAAAACTACTAGTGCCTGCTACGGCTGCAACAAATGATTAGTTTTTTGGTCTATAAAATGTAAGAAAGTAGTGAAAAATGTCGATCAGCATTTCCAAAAGCCCAAGGTAACTTCCTAAAATGTCTTGTTTTCTCCTCAACCTAAATGTATTCAGTTTACTGTCATAGAGGAGTACAGAATCCAGAAAATATTCACATATAAGAAACTGGAATCTGACAATTTGGACTTTTTTCTTAAAACTGATTAACTATCCAAATAATTCATGATTAATTTAATAGTTGACAACTAGGCTAATTGGTTAACCATTGCAGTGCTATAAGCTGTAACACACATACACTCTAAAAATGTTTTAAGATGTATTTGCAAAGAGGAAATGTAGCATAAAACATAGAACTGCAACTATTAGTAGAGTAAGCGATTAGTTGATCAAAAGATTATTAGTTGCAAACTATTTTGATAATCAATTGATGTCGATTGTTTCAGTCATTTTTCAAGCCAAAATGCCATTTGCTGATTCCAGCTTCTTAAATGTGAGGATTTGATGCTTTTCTTTGTCATTTATGAAAGCAAATGACTGTTGACTGGACAAATGAGGCAATTTAAAGACATCATTTTGGGCTCTGGGAACCTGTGAAGAGCATTTTTCATAATTTTTGACATTTTATTGACTACATGACCTGCAGATTGAGTGATAATTAAAATAATTGTTAGCTGCAGTTGTAGTGCAGAATGAATAATTGACCAGTGGTGTAGTGATAGAGAACAGGACTGGGCAATAGCCTGGCATTGCCAGATTAATTCCACGGCAATTGAAAACATGAGCTTGGCAGGTTCCCAGGCTAGTTAGGAAATATATGGATACTGAGATGAGACTAGACATCATCTTAGATTTCAGATATCGTAAATATCCATATCAAGGCATTAGTCAAAAATATTGTTGTATTTGATTTCGTCCAGATTGCCTTGCCCTACTTTATGTACCAAACAGGCAGTGGAAAAGTGAGTGAGTGTGACTGATTATTTTCATTGTTGATTAATATTATTCGCTCGATTAATCAATTAGTTGTTTGGTCCATAACATGTCACAAAATGGTGGTTAATGTCAATCAGTGGTTACTAAAGCACAAGAGGACGCCTTGTTGTGCCCACAAGCCAACACTATTCAACTAAATGTCCTAGAGGAGCAAAGAAGCCAGTATATATTCACATTTAAGCTGAAATCAGATCATTTCAATCACTTTTTCTTAAAAACTACTCAAACTGAGTAATCAATTATCAAATCAAATTAATGATTCATAATAAACTAATCATTGCAGCTCCTCTTGTAAGAAAAGCAGGAGTCATAAAACACAGAAATCAAAACAGGCATGTATATGGACCACTGACATTAAGATCTTTATCTGTATGTGTCAGTGATATGGACCAGGCTCCTTTGCTCTGCAGGTAACTTTAGGCCTAGAGAGTCGCATGTGCTTCATCTCTGCAGCCAGTCTATAACCAGCCTCGCTCGGGCACGGTGCCACTATGCCACTTCATGAACAGGATACCAGTGTGTGTCACACTCCCTCCAGTCGTCGCGACGTCTGGTTTCGACACGGCCTCTACACGACTACGGGATCAGTAAACGAGCTCTCTCCAGGATCACGTCAGTTTCAACTATGGGCGCACCTTCCGCTTTGACAGTTGCGTAATAGACCGGCCCTATCGCTTTAACTCTGTTACGCATACGGTTGGTGCTATGTAGTAACACCGCTGTGAGATCTAATCTGCATTCAAATGGACAATAATCACACCGGATCTGCGGTAAAAGGACCGGGCTTGTTTTTTGACCTGGGCCGGTGCCAACACTTCCCTCCTCTGGCCCGGCCTGGCCCTGCCCGGTGCGGCCTGCTCACCCCGGTCAGGCTGACCGGTCGGTCCCGGGGCGGCGCGTCAGAGCGCAGCGGTGTGCGATCAGTTTGCAGCGGCCAATCTCAGCCAGTGACACACATATATGACAAGACAGGACAGGGCTATGCTATCAGGAGCTAACGTCATGCTCGCTTGACACATTTTCAGCCTGGTGGATGTGTAGCCCACACTGGGCCTGGTGCATGCAGAGAAGGTAGGCTACTCTAGAATTACAGGGCTGTACTTACTGCTGACTTTCATGCTGCCGAAAGCCGAGGGCTGCGGCACTGGTTTGCAGCTCTCCGCGAAGGATGTGGTCCTGGGCCGACCCGACATGATCCAATCCCTTTGATTCTCTCTCGACTCGGGAGACGGTGACTTGCTAAACGGCAGGGCTGATCGATTCGCCGAACCTTCTCATCCAAAACGGATGACAGTGAATGAATAACACTATAATTCACACAGGGGAAGACAGAAGGCAGAAAGCGATCCCTTTATCCCACGATCCTTCACTCTAATAAACTACCCTTTCTGTCCCACCAACGGTCAATCACAGCATCATTTATTCCTTATTATATTCCAGGTTTTCTCTCAGCGGGCCTTTGAAGACACGTCTCCGACTAAAATAGTCATGAATCTGGCCTCTCCCTGTGGCCCCCTCGATTAAAACCAATCGCGATTTCTGTCTGGATGCGGAATCAGTTTCACACAGATGAAGAAGGCTGAGATGAGATGTTAAAGAGAGCCGATGTGAACGCGGCGTTTTCTTGACAATTCGGGACACATGCAGTTCCTCTTCATATCCCGATGTGGAGGCTCAATGATCCGACTGCCATGGCGGCTCCCTCGCTATACCCTAGCCTACAGACCGTCCAACGGAAAATCTGCTAGCTGCCACAGTCTTCAGCGAATTCAACGGCTCTGCGCTCACTCTAAATCCGCCCTCGTCGCCGTCAATTTTCGGTGTCTTTACCGGGGCCCCGGGGCAGCGACCTCTTCACAAAATGATGGTCTTTAAGTACAGAGTGCGACGATACTGAATTTCTTTTTTTATTCCTTCCCCATAGGTTTCGGGCTCGCTGTCTTTGTCGCTGCGCACGTTAGCTACGCAATTTCCGCAAAGCGTTACAGGGACTCCTCCGCCGTCATGGAAGGAGGTTCACGCGCTCGACGTAACCCGCGGAAGAGAATAGGAAAACTGTGAACGCGCAAACGGCGAATCTGGGGTGGCCGAATTAGCCAATCAGAGAGGGTATCCTTCAGAAATGGGCGTCAACCGTGTGCCTGTGGTCCAATAAGAACGCCGTTCTTGAGCACCACATGGCATAATTTTCTTAGCACCGCCCTCGCCACTTCAAAGGCTTTTTCCCATGCCGCGACAGGGACAATGGGCGGATCTGCTCCCAGGATTGATGACTTCGTCAGCCAATGGAGCTCCAGAACCCGACTGTCAGTTCAAATGGACCCAGCTGTCACAGAGCACCGGTGGTCATGCAGCACTGTTGCTATGTTAGTCACAAGAGCATCCTGTATCTCTCTTCCACACATTTTTATACACACACAAGCCCCTGGCACATCCATTTAATTATTGTCATAACGCTTAGTAATTTGGTATAAAGTGCGTGTGTGTGTGTGTGTGTGTGCCTTGTCACTACAACTAATTTAATTTCACCTACACCTCTTTATCATTTATATGGCAGTATACTTCATATGATGCCATTTATAAAGGATTTATACATTTTTATTAATTATAAATAAATAATCGGTAACACTTTCTTTGACACCCATGTTGTTGGGTTTTTTGTTTGTTTTTGTTTTTGTGCAAGGATCATAGAGCATTGTAATACACTAATCCTGACACCATGAAAAGAAAAGACTGAGAGCAGGAGTACATTTGCACATGTTGTTTACTAGAGGCATCAGTAATAAATTGAGACCGTTTTATTATTAATTACAAACTCCTTGTGGTAGCTTCAATTATATTTTGGCTTGTCAGGTTGTAATAAGAACTCTTGTTATTTTGTTGTTAACAGCAAAGTTGTTAATAAATCAACTTTGATCCATATCTTCCGCAGCTCTTTTTGCAAGGTCAAACAGTCAAATTAGTCAGTAGGGTTTTTTCACAACCTGGCAACCCAAAAATGTTTAACTGAACAACAAAGTATCAGTAAGCGATTTACTTCCCATTAATAAAGTAATTTACTTACAATTTATAAGGCCATTCTAAAAGATGATTTCTTAGAGAGTGGTGCCCTTTACGCTTCTCCAGTGACCTAAAACCACTTGAGAAGAAGTCTGTCAGAACTAATCTCTTTCATTTAAATGTTCAAGGATCCAGTAGAAACTGTACAATTTTGAGAAAATGAATGACAGCTATTTTTATTCCAACATTCCTCACTATGTCAGTATTCCTCATCTTGCACAGGGTGCAGGTCACTCGTCTTAGCTTGGCAGGAGTCTTTCCTCCTGCACAGTGATGCTGCCGGTATTCTGTCTTTTGTGTGGTTTATTTATACTCTGTTATGTTCTGTATCAAAGGGAATTTCTCCCAGGCTGCCCTTCAATGCTCCATATGCAGAATAGAGAGCAGTAGCATCTCAAAAACAGGCAGTAGAGCAGAAGTAATGTGAGACGCTGTTTGTCCCTTCATATAGCAACACCTCCCCCGGCAAACACACATTTTCCCATTAGCTGAAGTAAGAAATACAGAGAGACAGAGAGGAGATACTGGGAGGAAGAGAGGACAAGACAGGAAAGAGAAATATAAAAAAGACGGGGGGGGGGGGCTGTACACTGTTTTTATTTGTGTTGCAGGGATATCATAAAAACTCTGAATCTTCTCAACTGTCTCATCTCGTGATGATTAAAGTCATATGAAATTGAGGCTGAGAAATTTTCTAATCCTGGGAAGACAGGTTTTTTTTTATCATGAAGGTCAGCTGTAGTACAATATTTCACATTTAACAAGTCAAGGCTGGCAACTGTCCCATCCAAAGGTTTCACATTGTCTATGAAGCAAATACTTTGCAGCAATTTGATTAATTACAAAATTTGATGGTATTATACAGAGGTGAGACCAAGTCATTGTTTTATAAGTCACAGTCAAGACTGAAGTCAAGTCCCAAGTCCCAAACTATGACTCATGAGTCTTTAACAAGTCATAATGTGCCTAATTCAATGCCATCGACTTACCGTTCTTTTGCAGCTTCCAGTGCTGAACAAAGTTTGAAGTTGTTGTGGCTCCATCGGTAATTTTCAACCTGCACATTTTGCACAACTACAGTTTTTCTTTTATTGACCAGCACAAAGATTTTAGACATGAATGAAATGATCTTTGCTATAATTTTTCCCAGTGTTTAGTTTTTCATGGTTCTCTTCTGAAACTTGATTGGTGGACGTGGTCATAATGGATCTGGCAGATTCAGTGTCCACTTGCTGAGAATGAGTAGTGTCAAGTTGATTTAGAAGATGAAGGGAAATGAAGTGATCTGTGGCACACTTTTTAAATAACATACTTTTAAATCTTTGGGTTTGGGGGAAGGTATCAAGACTTTCAAGTCAGAAGGCTCAAGTCCAAGTGAAGTCATGAGTTATTGGCATTAAAGTCCAAGTCAAGTTGCACTTTTTTATTTTTATTTTGTCACATTAACAACTGAAATGGTAAGACAATTAAGGGAAAGCCGGGGGCAGGTAGTGTTCAAGCACAGAAATACTGGTTGGTTTGTGGGACTCTGGAAAAAAATGGCTGGGGGAATGTGAGCGGAGTAGCAGGTTAGTCTGGTCCTACATCAGCCAGTGGTTTACAGACTTGTAGAATGAACATTAAGTGGTGAGAAGTTTCTTTTGGGAAAAAAAAGAGATGAGTCCTCAAAGGGCAGCAGGGCACTGTCTCTTAGACATAAGACACACTAAATTGTGACCTTTGCACATTAAATACTCTTAATGAGTCTGGACAATAATAGTGAGAAAAAATTAAGAGTAATAAAAGTGATAGCATGACCTGGTTTTGCCAATTGAACTGATAGTGTGGGCGCGGTGTCTCGTAAACCAGCTATAGATGGAAGCATCTGACAACAAATGTAGAGCATTGTCTAGACAACTGGTTCCCAGTCCCCACTAGGGGTCGCCAAAGCTTCACAAGGGGTCGCAAGGCCTTCTTGATTTTGAGGGATATAAGAAACCATCTCAGCATTTCATTAATTTCATTCATTTTTACGAAGGAATTGAAATGAAATTGTTATTTCTAAAGTTTACATTATTATTTAAGATATAAACTTTAAAAACTCACAGTATAAGGACACGGCGAAGACCTGAACAGAAGCTATATTCACAGAGCCTTCACTCTCTGCTAAATAGCCTTGTCCTACATTAGAAAAGAATGCACTTAAAACAGTCAAAGAGATAATAGAGAAGAAAACACTGAATTTGTCAAAAAAAAAAAAAGATGCCTATTAAGCGCATATGATTGTAAAAACAAAACATAATTACAGACAGAGGATAAAAAGTTCCTAAAATATCGGTAAAATTAATCTCTGATGCAATAATCTGCTCAAAATTCATCCAAATTGCTCATTTTACACAAATTTCCTGCAGTTAAGGCACTCACTATTTGGGTTAACTGTACACTTTATCTGTCAGTCTGTACTGTTATTATTGTACACTGAATAAAATATGAATTGATGCATAAAATAAGTCACTTAGCGCAGGGAAAAGGATGGTAAACACTGATCTACGCAACGTAAATTAAAGCAAAACTCAAACAACAAAATGAAGACCATACAATGAAGTAGAAGAGCAACATTTTAAGGAATGTGTTTGACAATGTAAAACAGTAAATAGGAGACAGAAAGTAATTCTGTACACCAAAAGATCTGCTAATAAATATTAAAATAAATACAGCATTTGCACAATATAGTGCACAATTCAGCTATTATGTAAAAGCTTTTAGTTTTGCTTTCTAGGTTTTTTATTTTCTTACTCTAAATGTCAGATTTGGACATTTTGGGAATGTAAGGGTTTCCATTTGCCAGCAGAAATATACAAATAATGCCATAAGTAATATAAAAAAAGGAAACTCCGTTGTGCTTTTGAGCTACAAAAGTTTTCACATGTGTAAAATAACCAGTTTGTCTTGTGATGCAAGATTCAAGAATACCAACGATCTTCTCGTACAGAATGCAAAACACATTCCTACTGAAAGCTGCAGTCAAATGATCTCCCATTATAGATGCACATTAGCTTTATCCTCACAGATAATTTTGTGCACCGTTTCGTAGGACATGAATATAAGTGGTGGAAATGGATGAACATGTAAAGTGCAGTAAAACTGTGCTCATACAAAGGTGGGTTTGATGTCTTCTTTGAACACCACAGGGTGCGGCGAGCGGTACAGGCTGGTGTAGCCTTCGTACTCGCTGTCAGAGGAGTCTGACGAGCTGTCGGAGGACAGCAGAGAGCCTCGCTGCAGGCACGAGTCACAGTAGGGACGGTGGTAGTAGCAATAATCTGTTGAGCTGCTAGAATCAGAGTCCCACGAACCGCAGGAGTCTCTAATGTGTCTACGGTGCTGCTCTTTATTACCACCCGCTTCAATATCGGGTGGAGCTGTGTGATTATGTTCTGCACGTGGCAACACTGAACATCTGTGGGACCTTGAAACACACCTCTCACATTTTCTTATCATTCTATTCCCTTCTGCATCCTCCTCCTCCTCCTCCTCCTCTTCCAGCTCGAGGTCATTGTTGTGAACCTGGAGTAGGACACCATCCGCGGTGACCCCTTCAGGGTGCTTGCCTGGATGCTGGTGTTCACAATTATTCCTCATCCTCCCACAACCAGCAGCCTCTGAGCCTGTGTAAAAGCAGGCCAAACCTCTTCTGGAGGAGTGAAAGGGCGGCCGACGTTTCCTCATCGTGTACGGGGAGATGCTGGGGTAGCGGAAGAGAACAGGCGGATGAGGGGTGCGTGGGGTCCGCAGTGAGAGAGGGGAAAGTGCGGAGGCTTCTGTGAATTTTGGCTGAGAAGGCCTCCTGGACGCCTGACTGCAGGGAGATCTTAGTGTGGTCTCCATGACTGCGTCCACGCTCAGCTCCTGGAGGATCTCCTGCAACTGCTCACTGCTAACAAAACCAGTCGGTCTGGCGTTTGGTCCCAGATGGGATGTTAGGCCTCTCTGGTCGGTGAAAGTTTCAAATGCAGAGGGGTTTAATCCTCTACGGGACTGTATGGAAGTGACAAAGTGAACTGTCTCCTCTGGTGTCCTGAGTAAGCCTGGGGACTGGAGGGATGAGGGCTGTTTGAGATCCTCCCCTGTGTCTCTGCCTGTAGGACCAGTGGTGTAGACACTTCTCTGATTTTCACCCTCATAAATACCATCGGGCAGAGGAGAGGAAGCAGCAATAGGTGTTGAGGAGTTTGGAGCAGACGGAGGCTCAGAGGATGGTGTAACAGCAGCTGATGGAGCAGCATCAGCAGCCACGAGGTGGGGGGAGACATGTGGCAGTGAGAGTCGGGATTTAGCGTCTCTCTGAGGTAGAGAAGAAGAAGAAGAAGAGGGGCCATCAGACTGAACCTCTGTGGTCTGAGTGGAGGAGGAGTTGAGGTTGGTGTTGGAGGAGTCCATGTCCTGGTCCTCAGGGGGCTGGCTGGCTGACATGAGACGCAGGAGTTTGTCCTTGGCGTTGCTCACCTGCTCCTGCAGACTGTCGATCACAGCATTCTTCTGAAAATTGTCATCACAAACAGCAGCTTAAACATTTTGAGACATACAGAGAAAATGATGAAAATCTACCTCATATCAGTCACATACTGCCTTCAAATAGTTTAAATTTACACAAACAGAGCAGTCAAGCTGTGGGACAGAGTTGTCAGCATATTGTTAAACAGCTGGTGTCATTTAGACCTAATGAGAAATTAGATCTGTTTTGTTTCATCTAAACCTCTCTTGTAATATCTGTGTATACATATAGCTCCCTAGTGTTTCCAAGTGGTATTATTGTTGTGCTCCTGTGGCAAAGACAAACAGGGGTTGGCGTCGGGGTGGAGGGGAGAGAGTAACATTAGAAGATAACATTAGGTATAACTTTAGATTACTAACTTTAGATATTAGTCTACTTTTCCCAGGAAACAGATTTGCATAGGGATTCGTGAAACTAATGTTTATATGTAACAACTTTAAATATATGAGCTTTATTGACCAAATTATTAATGCAGAACAAAAGGGTTCCAAGACTGGGCTCTTGTGGGACACCACAAGTAACTTGCACCTTATCAGAAGTAATTCAAGAGTGAGCCATTTGTATGTCGGTCTATGGAAGCCAAAATATTTTAACTTGAAATGATCCATGGCATTAAAGTTTTTGATAAATTCCAAAGCATATTCACTATGGTTTAAAGCAGTATAAATCTGATCAGCAAGCTGAAAACATAATGTTTTTGCTCATATTTTTACAAGTTAAAATGATCTTTTAATTAAACTTTATGATCTAAGACTTCTTCTGTACACATTTAAGTTTTATTTCTCTCAAGTTTTGTTAAAACCCATGTTAGTGAGCACTTCTCCTCTGTTAAGATAATCCATCCACCTCACTGCTGTGGCATATAAAGATGCTGATTAAACCACATTATTATCACATAGGTGTACCTTGAACTGGTCACAATAAAAGAAAATAAAAATATCTGTAGCTCTATGTGAAATTGCCATAATTCACTGCCTAATAAATGTCTTTTTCAAGATAAAACTGCACATTTTAGAGTGGCCTCATGTCATGACCAGTCCAAGGCATGTCTGTGCAATAATCATGCTGTTTAAACAGCATCTTTATATTCAATACCCGTCAGGTGGCAAATAAGAAGTGCTCACTGACACAGATTTAACAAAATTATGAACAAAATTTGAGAGAACTAAACCTGTTCTGTGCACAGAAGAAGTCTTAGATCTTTAATATCAACTTATGAAAAATGGGAGCTAAAAATGTTGTGTTTATATTTTTTGTTGAGTGTACAAAGTTAAAGCAAAGTTAACTTTGCTTTCCTTATGCAGACATCACCAGGAATAACATTAAGGAGTAACCCGAGATCACTGACAATAAATTAAAACACAAAGGACTTGTTATTTAATGCTCAACAAGATGTTCTTATTGAATCGTATATTTTGTGAAAAAACAATGCAGTACCTCATTAATGAGCTTTTTCATGGAGTTGTTCTCCCCCAGCAGATAGTAGATCTCATCCTGGCTGTATACTGAGGGCTGGCTCTTACTGGGGCTGCTGAAGTACTTGGCCATCTGACTTGGGTTGTTCTGATCTTCTTCAAACTGCCGCCACTGGGTCAGCTGCAGGGTGGTCAATGTGATATTTTGGAGTAAAAAAAACTGAACAACACATGCCACTGGGTTTTAGCTAGAGCTCCTTGCACACACTAGTAGTAAACGTCACCAGGACCACTTGACACCAGACCTTTTGACCAGGTGTGTTTGAGCGCATTGCTCACTGTTCAGATATTTCCTTCCTTTCCACTGCA
The DNA here is from genome assembly GCF_056507025.1 of Lutjanus erythropterus. Classification (NCBI taxonomy): domain Eukaryota; kingdom Metazoa; phylum Chordata; class Actinopteri; order Lutjaniformes; family Lutjanidae; genus Lutjanus; species Lutjanus erythropterus. The sequence continues at coordinate 24,030,718 of NC_139324.1, forward strand.
GATGCATTCCTTTATTGTAACATAAACCCACTGCCAGACACTTAGAGAGTCATAAACCTGTTTGCAGCAGCCTACGTAATTTTGACTCATAAACACCTTCTGTGTGAGTCACACTCCGCTGATAGACATGGCAAACTGGCACGCATATGGAAAATGGGGGCGTGGGCGCCACAATCACTCATAGGATTTACTACTTTTGTCAAAACAAAAAGAGAAAGTCACATAAGCCTCTTATTCATGTGTTGGTCCGTCACATGTCTCTGTATTTACTGTGTCTGACTGGCTGACTGATTTCCAGACATAGCATCCTATAACTAGATGACAGTTCTGCCTTAAAAAATTCCTTCATAGTGGTTTCTGCATTAAAGATAGTACAAAAGTGTCACCATACACTGCAAGAAAAGAATTTCAAAGAGGTAAAAAAAAAAAAAAAAGTCCTGTTTCTGGGAAATAAATCTTATTTTTGTCTAAAAAGAAAAATAATCTTGTCAAGCAAGTTTTGCATTAGAAAAGTAATCACATTTTAAGACAATATATCTTTGTCTTAAGGTAAGATAATACAGCTAGCATTGAGCTAATTTTAATCAATAACAAGCTACAAATTACAGCAATCAAAGTTTTAAGTAATCTATTTTCATTCACTGTTAATGAGTGTGTGCAAGTCAGCCTGTGTGATGAACAGAACCTGCTGCTTCACATTTCACTTTATTGTATTTGGTTCAGTGATGCAGCCAGAACCTGCAAGCATCAGCATCATATGAAAGACTGTTCCAGAAAACTACACGTCCAGCAACTATACAGCACCAAGTTTCACTCTGAGCCGGAGTTTAGCTCTCTGTCTGTTGCTCACACATTCTCTCTCTCCCTGAATGATGGACACGATGTTGTCAGTATTTTTCATTGAAGCACCTGTTTTTTCCTAACTGTTTCATTAGAAGAAAATGCTAAGGCCCATTGCATTATTCAGGTGGCTAGATTTATAAACTAGATTTATAAGCCAGTTTTAAGATTCGTATATATATATTTTTTTGGCTTAAAACAAGACTATTTGATTATTATATAAGAAAATTTGGCAGCTTTCTAATAATGCTGAGTCAGAAGTGTTTTTTCAAAAGTTAAAGAAGAAATCCTGCACTTTTTAAAGGGCTTGCAACGGGAAACTTTTTTCATCCATCTTGTATGTGTATCCTGAGGTGTTTAATTCTCACCTGAGGCACAAACAGCATGCAGTTGGTTGCCAGTGTGCAGATGAAAATGGCTCCAGCCACGGTGCTGTAGACCAAGTTGGGCCAGGCCTGCAGGAAGATGGACACGGGAACAGCCACAGCCGAGGAGAGGGTGACCAAAGTAACGACTGTTATGATGGTGGGAGACTGGTTGACTGGAGGGTGGCTGACATTGCTGGTCAGCCCTGCTAGATAAGTCCCATAGAGGAGAAGACAACCCTATGGAGAAATGCAGGGACAAAGTAAAGAAAGTCGATGTTTTTGTTAAAACAGTGGAAATACTGGAAATATCTTGTCCTCTCGCTATGAATTAAGACATCCCAAGAGAGCGCTTTGGATCAGAATTGTAAGCAATTGTAATAAAAGACTGCAAAGCCTGAGGATCTGAGGCTGCGCTCTGGCTCATAGGGGAGCTGCATTTCAGCACTATAACTAGGAGCTAAACCATGAGGATGTGATGATGTAAGTTCTGCTGCTAGGGGCAGAACTCTGTCACATTAAAACAATGCAAAAAAGACCTAGTTTCATGATGTTGTGAAGTAGTGTGGGATCATGGGAGTTGTTTTCTTCCCTTTTAAACAACCACCATAGCTGATGAAAATCTATCTGACATGACTCAGAAATTCTGTTCATGGATGAGGTAATATTAAAGTTTTATTCCTGTTATGCTCAACCATGGTTGTTTACTTCCTTCCTCATTCTCTGACAAAGCACAAAGTACACAACGCAACAAAATATATAGCATCCGTCAAGCTTTTTGAAATTTAAATATAGAAATTTTACATATTAGAGCTTCCTCTGACCTGTGGCGCTATCTGTCTATCTAGATGTGAGTTGCTTAGATTTGGAGATATCGACTGTAGAGATGTCCACACTCTCTCAAATGTAACAGAACTAGTGGCTTTGTGGTCAAAACCACATTAAACTAGTCTAACAGAGATCAACACTTTCAAGAGTAAAAACAAGAGGAGAAAACGATGTACAGGATGACTAAGATCCTCAGCTGACTGAGCAAGACTGAAAGATTTCCCAATGTCTAAAGAGGAACCAGAGGGGCTTGTGTCTTAAAATCACCTAAAATTAAGATTGTATCATTATGAAAGCTAAATGATCTGAAAACTATTTTGAGGGTCTGTAGATTAAAAGACAAAGTAATGGGGCGTTGCTATTTATCTGAAAACCAGTGATTCACAGGAGGAAATCTTTCCAGAAAGTTTAAATTCATCCTGCTGTATATTATATCTAAGTTAATATGAAGAAACCTCTCTTTCACTACAGAGACTGACTCTTGACTTTGCTATTTCTACATTGAAACAGAGCACTTTGGCATGAAGAGACACATTCAATAAAATGTAAATCAATCAGTCATATCAACATAACAATGAAGGAAGTAAAAGCAGTCATTATTTTAACATTGGATTTAAACAAAACAGAGATTACTTACCTTCTGAACAGCGATGATGATGACCCACAGAGCTGAGTATACAGAGGAACAGGTGTCCACCTGAGACAAAGAGTAGGAAATGTCTCTCTCCACCACCTAGATCAGGAAGAAGAATAATATGCTGACTTTAAACTTGAATAAAATTGGCTGTGATGCCAACATATCTGTAATTTATTACATTATAGTAGGAGAATGAGGAGTTTTGGGATGCTGCAGTCAGATAATAATCAAACTTCCAGAGTTCATAATCCTCACACTGTTCTGTTATTAAACAAACAAAACTTTAATTCATTCTGCAACTTGCTTTTAAGCCCCTCAAAATAACCATTAAGCTGTACCTTGACAACAGCACCAACAGATCGTGAACACCTGATGGGGTCTGTGAGGTTCCAGGTGGTGAGAACCAGGATGTCCACCAGGATCAACAGAGCCACCATGCCCATCAGCTGGATGTCTCGGATGATCTGAGACAGAAAGTAAATTTACCAATCACATCAATGTCATTCAGTTACAAAACTTATTTAGTAAACTGCATTTTCGTCCACATCACTCTGGCAGCATCTGTGTTACGCTAACCAGATACCAGTTAGGGAATACTGTAATCTGTCTAAAAGCTAATGACTTTGCCCATAACCTGAACTTCATGACATTATTTCTAGATATCCTGCTAAGAAACAAAAACACAAAGAAGCGAGACCAAACATATGACACACGAAATGGATGTAACAAGTGCAAGATGATTAAAATTTCATTTAGGAAGTATGCATAATACAGTACGCGATGACTAAGCCACGTCTGCCTCGCATAATCTTCTGCTGTTTTTATTCCAATTGGTCCCTCTCAAAACAGGTCTGTGTAAAATACCAGTCACAATTTAAGACTGTTCACAAAAAACATGAAACTAGTCTCTGAAAAGATATTTAGAATATAATCAATCCAACCTGGAGCAGCTGGATGAAACAAACGAACAAAAAAAAAAACACAAGACAAGGTTGTTGATGCCAGCATGCTTACCACTCTCTTGTCAGGCACACGCTGGGTGAACACTCTGTACAGTCTCCATGTCTTCCCCAAAATTGGGCCAAACACCAGGGTACTGCCAACACAAAGAGTCCACATCCGAGCCTGTATGAGAAAGCACTGCATCATTATCCAGCAATTATTTATACAATAAAATCCATACCCATTTTATTAGTGTAGTGGAGTATTGAAGGAGACTGTGGGGCTTACTTGCAGCACAAGTGTAGATGCTCCACCTTGTGAGTGTGTTCGTTCATCGACGGCGAATAGGAAGCCACTGCTGTAGGTGAGGACGCTTCCAAAGAGAGTGAGGACATTCAGGTTGGGACTGGACATCTTCACTATCCTGATAATACAACACGTGCAGATATAAACACAACTGATTCATTCATCTCTGCAGATAATCTTTATTTATTTTTGTAGGTTTCACCTTTTATTCTATGATTCAAACTACATTTTATTAATGACACAAAATATTAGTGCATACTCCAGAAAAATGTTCAGGACTCAAAATTGCATGAAAACATTATGTTCACTTGACACAAACAAACCTCAAGTTTGATGGTTGAATGAACTAAAATAAATGAATGTAAAATTCTGCACTCAATGTTTTATGTTCATATGACATGTAGTCAATTTCTTGTTCAATAAAGCAAATAATTTGTGTTCACTGAATATAAAAATAACATATTACTCAAAACGCACATTAAAAGTTGTGTGCGCCGTTTACAATAAACTTTTATGTTGAGTGAGTGAACTGGCACTGACGGTGTACCTGTTGTTTTTGAAGCGCAGGGTGAAGAGGAGGAAGCAGAAGGCCAGCAGGATACCACCAGACAGCAGCGTCCACACCACAGCGCTTAACACTGGGGAGAGAGACCGCCTCGGGAGCTCCACTGCCACCTGCACACACATGCACATACAAACCCCTTAAAATCAAGCCTGAAATAATAGAGATGTAGTTAATAAACATGTGCATGAAATGATTATTGTTTTTGTGTGATCCAAACTCTCAGTTTAGCAAAAGATAGACATACAAACAAGAAGAAGAAGTACACAGGATTCAGATGAGTAAACAAATTTTATTAAGGCAAACAACAAACATCACACCAGACTTTTGCTAACTAGTGTTGTCATGATACCAAAACTTTGTGACCAATACCAAGTTGAGTATCACAACACTCGATAACAAAACGATACTGGAGACTGAAATGATATTAGTTCAATACTCACAGACTAATAGTCAGAAACAGAATGTCCATAAGGGACATACAAAATGCTATTGCAAAACCATGAAACCCACAGTGTACAAAAAGTGACACGTAGCTAGTGCTGCTAGCCCTAAGCTATGTAGCTATTAACTGTTGAAAGAGCCTGAAAAGAAGAAGCCTGAAATAATGGTATCTTAATACAGTGTCGCTGACAATATTGTGTTCAGCATGAGTAGAAAATATTCAACTTGAGCGAAAAATCCATGTGTATCATGAGCCTCTGCAGAGTGTTATGTGCGGAGGCAGAGCGGAGGGACAGAGCCGCCGTTCGCTGACAGACAGCTGCAGAGCTGGAGGAATAAACTCCCTGAGTCATATGAAAATCTACCCTGATGCATGAACGTACAGAGGAGGGGAAAAACAAGAGAGACTGGAGGGAAATAACAGAAAGAACTGGAGTCTCTTGAGTGTGCGGTTCAATCAGAGGCTGAACTGAACACAAACACACACTCTCAGTACCTGAGACAAAATTCACTTCACTTTCTGTGTGAATGCACCAATATTGACCTGCAACAAGTAGAGACCGTTGAGAAATTCTAATAATAAGCCAACAAAGTATTGACAAAGTACCTAAATTTTGGTATATCCTGCAACACAACTGCTAACTTTCACGTCAAAATGAGAAACTGTCAAAAAAAAAGTTCAACAATCAACAGAAAGAGATAAAATTTTGTCTGATTTTAGACATTGACAGGTGAGATGACCAGAGGAGCAGAGTTGACCCCACTATGATTACGTCGGGGGTTAAAGTAGGGGAAAAGTCTTTCACTGAATGAGTATCCAGTGAACGAATAGATATGTGAAGCAGTGTCTGCGTTGTAAAAAGAAACTTGCCCACACTCTAGATCCACATACACCCCGATTTTCTGAGGTTTCTCAACCAGCGGCACACAGATAGGAGTGCTGTTGAGGGCCCAGTAGCTCTTGTCCCCTCTCATCCCGAGAGCCCAGTAGCCTTGTTCGGGGTTTAGTATATTCCCTCCTTTTCTGTTTACGGATTCAAGCCCAACTCCAACATCCCACTCCGTTTTCCCTTTCACCAGAACCTCATAATAGAACCTGCCAGAGGAGAAGCCTTCCTTTCCCAAAATGCTTACGCCGGGGTAGAATCTTTCTGGGTTGTCTGGGAGGCTCAACGCTACATCGCCATGATAGACCTGTTTCTTGTTTTCTGACAGCACCAGTTTGGGATGAGCCGTATCAGGGTCCAGAGTCACATCCACTGCACACTGCTGAGCCCTCTGAAATTCGGTTTCACAAAGCCTCTTCACCTCAGCCTTTACTGTCTCCTCCAACTGACATGCTACTCTCCTCAGTGCTCTTCTCACTGTGCCCACGTACACAGCGCTCTCCACGCAGGTGTCAGCCCGGTCTTTGGTGGCTGGCAGCGCGGAACAAGCTGGAAAGCTCTGGAGAAAGTAGAGGTCGTCTTCAGTGCATGAGAGCTGCTCGAGCTCTGCGTTTCTTTGCCTCAGCTCGTTGATCTCCCGCTCCAACTCCATGATTACTTCGCTGGTCCTGATTTGAACTTGACTCTGCTTTGCACCAATGACCTCCACCACCTCAGCGTGGCCTCTCTGGACAAAGTTGAGCAGTTTGTTGAAGACTTGCCAGCTCTCCTCAAGCTCTCTCTCTGTGTTTCCTCTGCTGAGCTGAACGGATTGATTGATCTCACAGATTTTCTGCAGTCGGCTGTTGATCATTTCTTCCACCTCTGCATGTATCCTTCCAACTTGAGTTCTCTTGTCTCTGCTCTTATCCTCTATATGTACAGTGTGATGAGCTTTGTGCTCTTTCTTACTGCAGATTTGACACACATACGTCTGGTCAGTGTTACAGAACAGGTCCAGGAGTTTCTCGTGCTTCTTACACACTCTGTCTTGCATGTTCATCGTGGGGTTGATCAGGCGGTGTTTCTTGAAGGTGCCAAGAACATGATGGGGCTCCAAGTGAGTCTCACAGAAGGAGGCCAAACAGTCCAGGCAGGACTTAAAAGCCTTGACTCTTTTTCCAACACACACGTCACATAAAACCTCCCCTTTATGGCCAGTGTTAGCTCCACTTTCATCTTTCTGTTCCATTGACTTTTTGAACTGAGAAGCCAACTCAGATATGAAGGTGTTAACGTTGAGCTCAGGCCTCCTGTAGAACTTCTGCTTGCACATGGGGCACTGCGAGACATTAGCGCTCTGCCAGTATCCTTGTATGCACTCCCTGCAGAAATTGTGCCCACAGGGAGTGGAGACTGGTTGGTTGAACACATCCAGACAGATGGGGCAAAGAAGCTGCTCCTCAGACAGCACGCTGCCGGCAGTAGCCATATCTAGGAACACATCCAGAAAGAAAAGCAGGTGGGATTTTATGGAATAAGTTGGCTCCAGTCCCTGCACCAGACCCCTGTTTTCCTTCCACTATATTATTAGATTTAGAAACAGTTGTGCCTGGTAAGCTGTCTATGTCCACAAATAGTAACAGATGCTAACAGATGCATGGTGTTACGTTTCATCACAGGATTTTTCACTTTAGCTGAACTGTTTTCATGTCTTCTGGGTTCAACACACAATAACAGAAAGGAATTGTTAGGCCATTAAAATAAAATAATATGCTACATTAAAATACAATCTTGTCATGAATCCATTACCATAACAAAGCAAACACAGTGCCGCTCATTGTTCCTTTCCCCTTAGGTGAAGATGATAGCTGCACTTTTAGACTGATGCATGCATAAATTAACATCATAAAGCACAAAAGAAATCAAAGAGATAACTCACCTCGCTTCTATGTGGTTCAAGACAGAGAGAAAATGAGTCTGTAGGAGAGTGTTTGTGCTGCCTCACCCACTGTCTCTACTACTTTAGTTTCTATTTGGGAAGTCACACTTGTGCCCGCCTCATGTTGCTGGGCTCCGCTCACTCTTCTCTTAAAGGCACCAGTGACTGAGACGATACTAAACATAGCTTCACTATAACATCATCATTACTTCTCCAGACCTTTAGTCCTGAACTGATCTATCAAGGGGAAAATAAACATTTATCTATTTACTTAATTTGCGTTGCCTTTTAGGTGGTGTAAGTAATTCAACAAATGTTAAGCCATAAGCCGAAGTTTAGCAATGGCTGTGCGTGGAATGACAAAATCTGCAGCCAATAACTTTGAAAGTAATTTAAGAATGTACATTATACTGTATGTAATTCAGTGTTGTGTGATTAATGTGATTGGCCGTTCAAAAATTTGGAATCGCCAGCCATGAAAGCTTGTTTCAGTGAAGTCAATGAGTGAATATTTTTTTTAATGGTCTCTCTTGCTTTTTGGCAGGAAGTCCTGTTTACAATTAGATTTTATTTTGTATGAAGGGTTTGCAAAAACAGTGAAGTTGTGTACGTGAAGAGCAAAATGCTGTACAACTGTTCAACCAGACTGACAAAGGAAAGGACAGAAAGAGACAAAGATACCTCTAAGTAACAGTTCAATAAGATTAGAATAAATTACAATTCAGTCATTAATAAAAGACATTAAAAATAGCATCAAAATTAATGGAGATTTAAATAAGAACAGGTTCCTATTTCAGTGTCAAGTACACAATAACACCTAAAATGAGCTGGAATCAACAGGTGTGGTGCTTTAGAAAAGCTTATTCGAACCAGATCACAGCAAATAAGTTAACATGCTATAAACTGCCAAATCACAGTAACCCAAATCAAAATAAAACTGTTATTCACATCCATATATTTTTTTGTCCAAGCCACAGGGAGTTATTGGAGCAAAAGAGCCTCATGCTAACCCCCAGACAAAATCAAAGTTTTCATAATTTAATATTCTTCTTTTGTGGCCAAAGCTATTTTAAATGTAAATAACACACTTCATGTCACTTTTGAACGGGAATGTCTATATATATATAAAAGATTAACAGCGTGTCCATGTAGGTGTGTTTACATGGAATGTGCATACTAAAGAATTTGTGCACCATGCATTTGCATGTTTTGAGCACTTGTGTCCATGTGCATCTGTGTGTGTGATTACCGTGCTGAGACCACATAGTCTCTGCAGAATGTCGAGGCCTGCCTGCCTGTTGACTCCTGAGTGGATGAAGCAGAGTGGGGAATCACACTGAGAGCTGCAGTTCAGCTCGGACTCCATGACTGACCCCAGTCTGTCCAATTTCATGCACACATCCTGAGGAACAAACAGATAATGTGATGGATGTGATGAGATTTGAAAATTAAACACACTGCTCTTGTAAATTTGACCCACAACTATTCAGAGGGAAAACTCCATTATTTTTTTTGTCCTCAGATTAGTCATATCCTTTTCATTGCACCTTTATATCTCAAAGATGAAAACATCCACTGAGCCCCAAAACAGAGGGCATATTTTATTCTGCTTCTATTTCCAGGTCTATAATTCACTACATAGTTGTAAGACTTGTAGCCACCACAGTGTGGAGCTCTGACAGAAACCTCTGAGAGGAGGAGTGATGGGAGTATGGATGTTATTTTGCACTACACCAAGATTACACCAAGGATAAAGCTTTAGATCATAAACACAAGTAATCCCAACAGACACTAATGTTAGGATGAAACTGAGGTTGGAATAAAAATGCCCAAATAAAGCGTAAATTATTTACCACCACAAAACAAACTGAGAAGCCAGGACAGGAAGCCTGTGTGTTTCTGCTTATCCTCAATTTCCACCAGCACTACGTCATCACTGAGGTAAACCAGTCAACACAGGATCACACTCTGCTCTGCTGCGACACACATCTGTGCACAAGGTGGAAGACAGAGCGAAACAAAAGCAAATGCTGCAATATGATAAAGCCATCATTTACAGTTTCACCGAGGGCCGCATGATCAGCCCGGTTATCTACGTCATCTGACACTTGAGACGTAAAAACTTCGGAGACTACCAAATAACTGTTTGTCACTCTTGCCACAGGCATTTTTATGAGGTTACCTGTGCTGCACTGACATGTTGCAGATTTAATTATGCGGCATGGTATCACCTGATACTGAGCTGTAACTGTGAGTCTGATTGCTGTAAACGCCGACGTGACTCAGCCACATGTTGCCGAGAGACGATGTAAGACCACTTGTATCGATACAAATTGGCAGACAGGTGGGTGTTTATATGAGTGGCGTGCTATCAGACAACACATCTCTTGTCATTGTCTGTAGAATGACTAACCTACCCATAGGGCCCTCTTTGATAGTTGGATAATGGGATTCAGTCAAAACAGAGCAGTGTGTGAAGTCTGTTAAAATACATGTACGTGTTTCAATTCCTGCTGGTTTATAGATCATTATATTGCTGCAAGAAACTGGACGCCATCATCTCAACACTTATTTGTCATAATAAGGGGAGCGGAATATAAAAAAAAGCATCTATATAAGGTTAAGTTAAAAGGTAGTTTTGGCCTTCCTCAACTGAAACTTTTAAAAAATTTTAAACTCTTTAAGAACACAGAGACAAATTCAACCTTTTCTGAATCTGCCCAAAGTCTACACTGATTGCCCACTCTGCAAAAGACATGCTTTACCTCCAGGTTTAGACGTATATATTGAGGGTAATCCAAGTTTATTTACTTCTGACCATAGTCAAAGTGGGTGCTGCAGCGAGAAAGTGCAGTACCAGAGTACTGATACCAGGACAGGAATTTCAGGGCGGCCATGGAATGACCCCTGACTTTAGCCTTGTACCACTCCAAAAATTAGCGGTACAAAGACGGGGCATCAAGATCACTGATCCAGCTGATTTGGCTATTTTCTGCCTCGTTCCTGTCAATGCAGTTTTTAGACACCACAGCCTTTTAATCATCAAGTGAAACACTGTGCACATAACCAGTGGAGGGTTAGATTTAGAGCTTGATGTGGAAAACCACCAGGATATTTAAGTGTGATGACTCACAGCAGTGCTCAAGATGAGCGAGAGGAAGGGAGCGTGAGAACACGGACAGAAGTGTTGACGTGATATAAGCTTTCCTTGATCATGAAGCTTTATGATACTCTTCAATTCTGTGGTTTACACTGCAGATTGGAGTCTCTGTTAACAGTGACAGACACATCTGCATTAAATATGCTCGTCTTCTCTTCACTGAGCTTCTCTCTATAGAAGCCCATTATGGTCAATGTGATGAGAAAAATTTCCTGTAAGTCAATGTAATGAGAAACTATCTGAAAATAATGACATATTATCTGAAAATTAATTTTATTATTCAACTAACCACTGTTTGGGGGAAGTTTCTCATTATTTTAAGATGCTAATTCATTATTTTGAGACACTAAATCATTCTGTAGAAATACTAACTCATTATATATCAGACACTATTTAGATTTTCAGCAGCACTGTGACTGACCTCCAGGGTCTCTGAACTTGTTTACAAATTAGGATAAAATTGAAAGAAAAACTTTAATCTTTAAGTTAAATTCATTATTTCTGCAGACTTAAAATCATTGTTTTATTATTGGTCTTGCTGCCCCTGGCATTTAGCCTTCGAGCCCTCAAAAAATCAACAGTACCAAAGTCAAAGTGACTGAATATTGAAAGCATTTCAAATATTCAGGATCAATATGTATCATTAAATCAATATTTTTTAACAACATTAAACAAATCATCAAACAAATATGTTCTTGCAAGGATGAATAGACAAAAAATTGAAACCTTACTCTCAGGATTATGGCGAAAGAGGCTGTGAAGTTTAGTTTGTAATGTTGTCAGAAATAGTGATAGTTCAATACTTTTTGAATGCCACGTTTAAAACAATACAATACTAATATTCAATAGTATCAAATGTACTGATGCCACAAAAAAGAGGGGATCTACGAGCTCATTCAAGACCTCAGTTCAGTTCAGTCTTTATTTTCCTACCTGAATTTTTTTTTTAAATCTTTTTTAAGGAAAAAAATTGTCCTATTTTGTCTCTCTAGGACTTTTTTCTTTTGGTCATGCTATCAAAATTACTATCAAGTATTGTTCTTTTACACTAGTATAGTATTTCTGGTATTGTGACAACTCTAAAAGGGGCATTATTTTATCTTCCATTTATGTTTCACATAGATGCAAGATAAACAAATAAAGTTCAAACAAATAAATAAATCTGATGAACCGGCTTAAAATAAAAAAGAAATAAACTGTATATGAATACTGGAAGGAAACTATATTGTAATCCACCCAACATGAGATATTTCCTTGGTGTTAATAACTTAATAAGTGAAGCCCACAGTGACCCATTTCCAGAAATTACTGGTGTAAACAGAACAATGAAGCCCACTGGGCTGCATATCTGGGAAATGTCTGGAGTTCCTGTCCGCGTCCTTTCGTCACTTTCCAAGTTTAGATCACAGTTCTGCTGCTTCCTGCAGGAAAAGCCAGCAGAGAGAGGCATTTCCGCCAGTTTTTCAAAAATCCAGCCTTAGTAGGTTTCAGTTTTGGGAGAAAACCTGCCACCGAGAAGAGGTCAACAAACATCCAGCCGTGGGGGTCAGTCCCTGCGTGTGCAGGGAGAACAGGGCCCTTCCCCGGGCTCAGTTAGGTTTTATGGACATGTTTTGACAGTTCAGAATAGTCATGAGGAGTGTCTTTTGAAGTCCTGAAGGCTAAACCGCAAGTAATACCTGAGCTACCTGTGGCCTAAGATGTCTTACTTAAATGTAGGGCGGGCCTAACATGCGTGCAGCTTAGCTTTCACTTGCTCCTTGCCCATGGGCCTCACTTAATTTATTTTGTTAACTTATTCTAACTATATATTAAATCTGGAATATTTTAAAATTTTCTGACAGAGCTGAGACAGACAGGACTGACTTTTACTTGGTCTTTACCATAAAACTTGTAGTGAAAAACATGGAGTAAAGCCTTTTCATTGTACTGTCAATCTCTGTGTTTCTCTTTTAAGATTAGCACGGGGTAACCACAGGCGCTGCCAGATGTAAAGCCCGGTTCAGGGGCCAATATTGAAACATTCCTCCTCATTCAGTAATCCGTTTATAAGTTTATTTTTTAAGCTGACTTAGAATGCAATTACTGACGATGAAATCCCGCCTCAGAGCCAGCGCGCGTCACTTCTGGTGGGCGCAGGGTGCATTTTACACCCTGCAGCCTCCAAATCAGTCACCCCAATTTGTCTTTGTAACCATGTGACCATTTCAAGCAAAATACCTGACGAAAATGCGCTACGGTGGGGATGTGTCTATTTTGTACAAAAATTATTTAAATAATGAGAAAAGACATGTTATAGGGAATAATCAGGGTTCCTGCACAAGTCAAATTCAAGCGCTTTTTAGGAGTATTCAATGTGCATTTTCAAACTTTTCCCAGCATCTTATGGCTGTGGTAAATTCCATATTTATATACGTTTACTCAAAATTATATTATGCTATAGACAGTGGTAGTATTTTACATAAGGGTGATAACTTAAGGGAAAACGCAATAAAGTTTCATGTTTCAAAATGTGTCACCTGTCTGGAAGTAAAGACCCTGTGCAACCTGGCTGAGCCAAAACCATTTTCTTTATTTAAACTGCAAACTACTCAGTTAGGTAGCGATTTATTTTTAAAAGTATGCAATGTCACATTTTCACTTTCAAGCAGTCGCACCCACTTTATCCAGAATCCAAGCACTTCTCGAACCTGACAGCGCTACATTAAAATTCACGCGTTTCCACGGATTTCCAGCATCCATACGAACCTTGAATAATACAGAATTATTAAGAGAGAAGATCACAGAGTTATATTGTGATCTTAATGATAATATGAAGCGTTATATTGCACGTTATGTTAGCGGATTAATTGGGCAATTTATGCAACCATTTGGTGAAAGAGATGCGTAAAACGCGCTCATTCACGGCTCCATCAGTGCATCTGCACAGCAAGACAGTAAACTTGTAAATGAAACGGCTTCAGAATAAATTAAGACTAAGAGCAGTGAAGGAAGAAAGAAAAGAAAACATAAAAGAAAAGTGTAAAAGAGCAAACCTCGGGCTCCAGAGCGCACGGAGGATCCCATCGCCTCGTCCCGCTCCAGGCTCCATAGCGAAAGACTCAGAAACGTTGGCGTAAAAATAGAAAATAAATGACTGGGTGGTTTGTTATCTAACATAGCTACAAAGGTCCCATAGCGGCAAACATGTAATGAATCCCACGACTTAATCTGTCCGTCAAACTGTCAGTTCACAGCCCGAGAAGATCCTGTCACTCAGGAGAAGTTCAGCAGACTACAGACTTTTCATTTAGGCACCGAGGGAGGGAGACGAGTGTGAGTGTGAGTGTGTGTATGTGTGTGTATGTGTGTCAAGGATAGGAGGTGTGTGTGTGTGTGTGTGTGTGTGTGTGTGTGTGTGTGTGCGCAATTTCAATTTCCATTCTTCTTTTTCAGTTGGCTCTGATATTACATGACGAGACATGAGGTGTTCCTCAAAGCACCATCGCAACATTAAAGACAATACGATATTATCATGAAATAAATTGAAATAGATAAGACATAAAATGTGTAAAATGTATATGAGTGACAAAGTTATTATTCAATCAAATCAAATTAATAGTAAAATTTTGACGTGATTACACCAACTTCTCTAAATTTTAGAACTACAAGAAAGATTAAATCTAAACCTCAGCTTAGTTTTTCCTCTAAATGCTAAAGATTAAATTTGATTCTGCTGCACCAAAAGTTTCAACTCAAACTTAGCATATACTAGGAGGTTTAGCTTTTAAAATGGCTGCAAAATACTAATACTCAAAGTTCCTCAGATAAAGAGACAAACTAAATGATGTGTGTCTTCTTTCTTTCTCTCCAGTTAATAATTCTGCCAACTTTTAAAAGAATGACAAATGAAGAGTTTCTCTGTGGAGCCATCACAAGTAGGCTAACGAGGCTAACTAACTTTTTATCTAGCTTGCTAAATATAACTTACTGTTAACATGCTTGCTAGCTAGCAAAAAGAGTAACATTTTATTAACTTTCTTGCTACCTAGTTAGTAAACGATATAAAGTTTTTTGTTTTGTTTTTGTTTTATTTCTCTTTTACTTTTTAGCTAGCTAGCAAACAGTGCAATGTTTTGATAAAGAATAAACAACAGCAGAACAAATTTCCCTCTTTTATACTCACTAGCCAGGTCCAGACATTAATCGTATTTGTGTATATTTATTTTAATTTGGACAAGCAAGTATTTCCATATTGATTAAGCTACTTTTAATTTCTGTTTACTGAACTAAACTTGGATTTACACATTCAACTAAGATTAGTTTTTAATTGTGCAACATTTACTTTTTTTTTGTTAAACTCTGATCTTAGGACATAGGGACAAGACAACCACTAATCTAAAAACAACAGAAAAAACAAACAAATAAATGGAGATGGCGGTGGTAAGACAAATACAGTACAACATTATTATTTATAAATGTCTGTCTATATATCTGTGTCACACTAACTGGTCCTTTTATTGTACCAGGAGGTGACATATTTGGCAGCCAACACTGCACATTCTTTCTTTTCTCCCAGAATAAAGGCTAATTTCTCCCTTTCAGTTAAAGTTTTAATTCAGATCGCTAGTTTTTCAATTTTGGAAAATCCTTTGATATTTTATGTGTTTTTCACATTGTGTTTAAAAAAAATGTACGTCTGCACTCTTTGGTCCACTTGTGTCTGCCTTTCTCTAATTCCAGGCTATGGTTACTCAGTCTGTCTCGTTCTTTTGTAAGCTTTCCAGCTCCAACTGCCCAACAAATGGGTTTCAGAGTGTGATGTGACCCATGTGTGAGCAGGAGGGTTGTGACAGTGTGGGTGCAACATGTTGCAGGATCCCCGAGGGACTGGGTGGCATATTGGACAGGGCGGCATGCACACTCTGTGTCCACAGTGCAAATAAATACACTGAAAAACAGTACTTGTTTTAATGGAAAGAGAAACACACATCATCCCTGTGTTGTTTTTCAAAAGCAGGCAGTCCTCCGCCAGGGATGACAGAGACAGAGAGATTGGGCAAAAATTGTTCTGCCGGCTGGTAAATCACATCAAAAGACTAAAAGACAGAGCTTCTGTCTGAGTGCAGTGAGCCAGCAGAAATATTTCTACATTTGTCCCGGCAGCCATAAGAAGCATAAAGGTGTTATTAAGATGTCACAGAGATTTATAGTGTGAGCCTACATACAGGGTCATTCCTGATGAGGGAGTGTCACCACCACTGACAGCTGTAAGTGAAGAGCAGAGACACAAAGAGAGACTCTAAAAGAAGAGGAAGATATGCAGATATTCATTCATCCAATCATCAACCCCCACATTCAGTCACACGCACACGCAGAGTTTTCTTTTTCCTGAATGCACATCACATCAGACAATACAAAAATTGTCCTCACTTTTAAATGACAATTAAATCCTGGAGAAATCTGAAATCAGAAATCTTTTGAAGCACTGAACCACTAGCAGTCACCAATCATGCTTTCTATTGTGACAGCTTTTTGTTTGCACAAATTCCAGTTTCTGCCAATTAACGTCAGCATGGGGGCATTCTTTATAAAAGAAAATGAAACAATACGATACAATACGATACGAAATGATACAATACGATACGATATGATACGATACGAAACAATACAACACGATACGATATGCTAGGATGCGATGCGATACGGTACAATATGGTACGGTAAAATACGATATACTTAACTGTGCCTGTGCAAAAATTTAGTTTGGATTGAAATGTTCCAGACATTCATCAACAGAGATGTGTTTTAACGCCTAAACAGTAACCCCTATTTCATTGACAGGGTACAGTGCAATGCAAAAAAGTTTTAAAAGTTTAAGTTTTATGTAATTGCTAATGCTATGCTAAAAACTCCTGTTTCTGTCCTGTTAGTTTCAGTCCTGGTACAAAAAATGCCTAAGACTGATTATTATACATTTTGAATAGTTATACATGCATGTTATTATAGAGTGCTGAAAAAATGTTTATTTAATTAATTAAAAGTTTAATTTTGAAAACTTACAATATGCAAATGGCACCACTTCTGCAGAATGGCCCAGTAACTGTAATTGGTGGTAAAGCAGCTATAATCATGTCAAAAACCAGCAGTAACAAATACTGAACTAATCCACTGACTGTCAACCCGTCAGAGATGAAAAACTCTTTGGCACAGAAATTACAAACTCTAGAAGAAAATGAGACATTAGCCTGTAAAGTCAACATTTTCACTTATGTGTTCAGATCAAGTGACACCACGTAAGCAGCCCATTGAAGGACTGAAACACTGCTGTCAGCTCTGTTACACCCAAAGCGTGGCGATCACTCTCAGGTTTCCTCCAAGATCAGGTTCAAGATAGACTGCAGGTGGACTGCGCCGACGCTCGGATTACCAGGAGCTTGAATATTTCATCTGTGGACATGCAACTGTTACTCAAAAAGCAGGAGTCAAAGAGGAGAAGCTGGTAGGAGGAGGGTGAACTGGATGAAACAGGACACGTGTCATTCTGCTGAGGTTACTAGGGATCAAGTCTAACATTAAGATGTCGTAATTACCAAACACAGATGTCACTGACAGTTGCCATTTTTTTATAAAACTATCTATCAGCTGGAAGTCCACCAACCAAAACAAATAACACGCAAAGGTTTTAGTGTGATGCACTATTTCCTGTTGAACCACTCCTGACAGGCCGCACCACCACATGTTTCCTGAGATGGAAGCATCTGCAGCTGTGATTCAACATCTGACCACAGTGCCAACAAGTCTGTCCCACTATTCTGTATAGTGCTTAAGACTGCGTGGGTGGAGATGCATTGTTCTCTGTGTATGAAGCATCATCAACCCCTGTCCTTGCCAGAGCGTGGACGCTCCCCTGTGACATGCCCAGGTTTGCCCACTAACATACTCAGAGACAATTCTTTCTCTGGAACACTGTGGTTCCTCCTGCGGTGTTGCTATGGACCTGGATTAGCAGGATCAAAGCTCCCCAGCAGGCTCCATTCATGGTGTTTCTACTGAAGGCAACAATCATGTTAAATGTTGGGAAAAGCATCAGTCTATGACGCTCTATTTGCAAGAAATGAGCATAGCAACTGATGTTGCAATAACTGCTAGAATATGTGATAAGTGACTCTGTGAATGAGATGAAACTGCAGGTTTAAATGCTTATGACGTAGAGACAAACTCATATGTAACTTTAGCATATTATACCAGAATTTAACATAAAACAATAATTACTTAAACCTGCATTAGCTGTGTTTTTGGCCACTTGGAAGCAGTGCAACAAGCTGTAGACACAACACTGACATTATGAACATGCTGAACATGATATATCTAACAGACAGAGAGAGATATTTGATATTTTTGACAGAAATATTAGATTTTTTTTAGTTGCTAAATACTTCACTTTATTCATTAGGTAATTTCTAATTTTGTCTGTCTGATGTTTCATGCAGGGCCAGTAGCATAACCATTTGATCCATCTGGGAATAAGAATTTGATTAAAGCAGATTTGAGGCTTTAAAATTGAAGCTGAAGTAACAATAAACATTATGCGACACTGAGCCTTTCTTGCTTGCCAAAAGTGTAACAATATTCAAATGATCAGCTCATCATCAAGCCTCTGCAGAAGCCTGACAACAGCCTGATCATTTGAATCAGGTGTGTTGGAGCAGGGAAACATCTAAAACATGCAGGGCAGTGGGCCCTGAGGACCAGGGTTGGGCACCACTGATCTAGATTCAGTTTATCGCGTTTTCAGTCTCTGTGCCTCTGTCTTCTCCTACATGCTTGAAAGTGAGATAAAATGTTTGCAATCTGCAAGCTCACCACTGGATGCCACCAAATCCCATAAACTGGTCCTTTAATAGTTTTTTTCCAGAGCTTTCAAGAGTAATGTGGGAAAGAAAATACTAAAGTTCCACTTACCAGCGTTTTATCTGAACTTTCCACAGTTGATAAGACAAAATCTTCATAAATTAAGAGCTATTTACTATCACCTCCAGAGCTTTCAACAATAATTTGACAAAAATAAATCAGGGTCCGCTTACTAGCTTTTTTAGATTAGCGTGATGTTTTGCAAAGAAATGAGTTTTTCATCTCCATGACAACTAAACAGCATTAAGAGAATAAAAATTCTGGGAAAACTGAGGGAGACTGCAGTTGAAAGCTCTGTTGAAACAAGAAAATATGTTTTTTCTTTCTTTTTTAGTGATTATTACGTTATCAGTCAAAAATGTGGAGGATGGAAACAATATATAAATGCCAACATCTCTCCCCACCTGCTGTCTGACTCTTTATTATCGCTATTTAATGTAAAATGTTCAGAGGTAAACTATTATACCCTTCACAAGTCACAGTCCCAGGTTTGCCTGATAATTTTATCACAGCGTGCTTTTTTTGCATATTCTGCACAGCTGGAGGAACATTTTCTGATGTTGTGATGTTATAACAGTGTCAGCTAAGAGACGAATGAACACAGGAATGATGTGGGGTCAAGAAGTTATTCGCAATCAAACATTGTCACGCAGCAGTGGGTGAGTATTTGCCCACCACTTCTTTTCTTTGCCCTGCAACCACCTCCTCCTCGCTGTCGGCTCCAACCAGACTTTTCTCCTGGCAGGATTAGCCATGTGGACAACGTGTGATTGTTGTGAGGGTGTCTGGAGTGTGTGGCTGTCGTGTGTAAAAGTTCAGCTGAGTGTAAATTTGAAACTCGTCATGTGTGAGGTCTGGCATGCATGCTAATGCACACTGGCTATACTGTGTGCTGATATGAGCTGGTATGCCCCTGACTGAGGGCGATAAGAGGCTTAGAGTATCAAACATCCATATGCTCTTTGATCTGCTGATTACCTGCAATGCTGTGTGTATTGTTCACAGTTGCTGTGAGGGTCAAGAGACTGGTGCCCCCTTCAAATTCAGAGACCAAAAAAATAATTTAGACAGATTTAAGGGCACCAGATTCATTTCATTCAAGTGTCAGAGCCAAAACGTCTGTGTGTGTCTGTTTTAGCGCACACTGTATACATTTGATTGGTGTGACAATGTCCTTTCTGATTGAAATTTAAATATTTTGTTTTGTGTTTGCCTGCTTTATTTGATCTAATATCTTCATGTGGACAGTAATGATTGAAACATATTTTTTTTGAGTGTTGCGAACATGGTTGTCTAGTTATTATTAAAGGGGTGCACTGCAGGGAAACTATCATTTAATATATATCTTGAAGTGCCATTTCCCATTACCCATACACATATTAATAAATCATTTATCAAACCAATAACTACCAGCAGTCAATGTCAGATAATCGTATACTTTAGCAGTTACCTTGTGATGACAAAACGTTAAAAATATACATATTAGCAGTTGCTCCCTGACTCCCTGGAATATGACATTTTAACAGTTCCTTATGTGTCCAGAAAACACATAACTCTAGAAACACAAGATGAAAGGCATTATATGTTGATAGATTTCATTCAGCTTTAGTATAATCCATAAAGACAAACGGTAAGATTTATATTGAAGTATAATATTTTAGATTTTTTGGTGCTTCAACCAGCCACCAGCTGAACTACTTTCATTAACACCTTGGGAATGAGAGGCAAAGCATTTAAAAAAATAAGATTACTGAAATATGTGGTGGTTGGTGGATCAGATACATACCAAACAAAGACTCATAACACTGTTGGATCACCGTCTATCGTGTGTGTATGAGACAATATTTGAGTTTTTTCCGGCTGCTACCAAAGTAACTACACTGTTTGTTGAATTTTTGTTTAATGATGGAGATAATCTTTAGATATTATTAAACATATTTTATTTTACCAGAACATCAAGGCAAGAAAAGGACTTTGGACTGAGTTTAATGCCCACTTAACAGATGATTCGATCGCGTAACATTTTGTTTTTAGATGTGTTGCAGATTTGGAAATAGAGAACACCTCGCTAGTAAGAGAGATGCTGTGTGTGCACTTAAGCACCAGGCACAGCAGTGCAGCTTCATTGATTATTTGTTTCTGTTTCCTCTGGAAATTGTTAAAAATATTCATACATAAATACAACACATTACAAAGAATCACCTGAAAAGCTTGGTAACCATGGCTTCCCAACTTCCACGGATGCCATGGATTTAATCCTTAAATTCAACAGAGATGGTGACAAGGTGTATGAGAAATATGACCACACATTTACCTTGCAGAGTTGTAGACACCTAAAACAGAAACAGCATCTTCCTTCTTCAGACCAGTGCCACCTGAAATCCTTTTTTCAAGGCCCAAATTCAAGACTTATCTTATGCTCTACTGTGACTTTAAATATAACCTCAGCTGAAGCTTATTTGACTCCTGAGAGTTGGTGGCAGCAACTCTCCTCATCTGCCAGTCACAACTCATTGCTTCCAGTTCATCATGGTTGCATCAGAGTTGCATCTCAGGTTGCATTTGTGACAGCATCCTCCTGTATCACATACAAAGCATGCAGTGTGTCAGCTCATGCACACACAAGTCTGAGGTGTAATATAACTCCACACACTGCGCTTGAAAGTTTCCTAGGTGCCTGCTGTTTGTAGACAGGTCCTATATGTGCACGTGTTTGAAAGATGTTGAACAAAGAAACAGTGCAGGAACACTGGAACCCAGCTGTGACCTGGTCAAAGACCATTCAAAACAAACAAAATATGTGAAATCCAAAGCATCACTCTTGCCAGCCAGTCTGAAAGAAACAGCGAGGTGAAAAGGAATTGAATGAGACGCTGAGATAGGAACAGAAAGTGTGAAAAGAATCGAGAGAAAGTAGCTAGTGGCTCTTGGCAGGTGATGTTGAGGGATTAGCAGATTGTATGAGGCAAAATGCACTCGCCCTGGCATCTCTCGGTTCTGGGTTGCTGAAAGGTCTCACCAGTATTCAGCCTCCAGAATGAACTCACCTTCATATGCAAATGAAACCTGGACACATTCAAACTACAAAATAGTCTGATTGGTTCTTGTAAACACACACACACACAAACTCACATTTCAAACTGTCCAACAGTTGTTGTACCTCTTTTTGTGCACAAAAACCACATTCTATGTGTAAATATCTTGCCTTTTAGCAACTGACAATCAAAATGTCTAATACAATGGAAACTTTAAAAGGTAAAACAGTAAAATGCAAATATTTTTAACATTTGTCAAGCTATGGCTAGACAAAATATTGATATATTGATATTGTAATATGAGACTAGATATCGTCTTAGATCTTTAAATTTAGTCTTTTTCTGGTTTTAAAGGCTGCGTTATAGTAAAGGGATGTGATTTTACCAGACTGTTCTGTATGTTTTATTATTTGTCTTTATGCACTTAGTCATTATATCCACATTACTGATGATTATTTATTAAAAATATCATTTTGCTAACATTTTGTGAAAGCACTAATAGTCATCCCAACAACACCGTCACAATAGCAAGAAGGATTTGGTCAAAAATTGTGATTTTCTTCATATCACTCTGCCTTAACTCCGCTACAAATAAATGTTTTGCAACTAAACTTTAAATGCCTCATTTGCAACATTTTCCTAAAAAACAATGTACAGATTCATAATACATAATCCCTTTAAATCATCTGGAGACACCCTGCTCTCTGCCTGTATTTCCTTATTCTTTGTCATTGTTTCATTGTGCTTGGGATGTTTCACCAGCCCAAAACACTGGTATTTGACGTACTGATGTGTTAAAGAACTCAAACAAATCCTACTGACTCTACTTTAATAAAAATATATTAGTATTACAGCAAAATTTACTTAAATTAGTCACTGTGCAATAAATTGGTCAGTCAGTGTTCTCCTGTTATCATGATGTTTTTGGATTAATATTACTCCTACGCATTAATGTATATGTTGCATTTCACCGCTGTAGATGTTTAAAGTTGAGCTCATTTTAACTACTTTATATGCTGTTTGGTAGTTTAATCTACAGCAATATAACATTTTCCATATGACCATCATATTATTGCACCTCATGTAACCTATTACAGAGAAAGTGTGATATTAAGATATTTACTGTGTATGATGAAATAGCCTAAAAATATTGAGGTTACCATCCAAATTCCAAAAAAGTTGGGATGTTGTGTAAAAAGTAAATAAAAACCGAATGCAATGATTAGCAAATACAGTACTTTGCAAATTGTATTCAATTGAAAACAGTGCAAAGACAAGATGCTTAATGTTCAAACTGATTCATTTTATCGTTTTCTGTAAATTCTACACTCACTCTGAATTTAATACCTGTGACACATATTAAAAAAGTTGGGAAAAGGGCAACAAAAGACTGGGAAAGTTGTGCTAAAAAAAATTAATAAAACAACTGTGTGAAACATTCAACAGGTGAACAGGAAAACTGTTAGTAAACAGTTTGTGGCTGCATCTACAAATGTAAGTTAATACTGCAAAAGTGCATGCAAAGTTAAAGCCATACAGTAGATATCAACAACATCCAGAAACACTGCTAATTTCTCTGGGCCTGAGCTCGAGTGACGGAGAGTGTAAAAGTACGCTGTGGTCTGATGAGTCCACATTTCAGATGATTTTCAGAAATCGTGGATGTTGTGTTCTCTAGGCTGAAGTGAAGGAACTTCCAGATTGTTACCAGCGCTGTCTGCAGTTCAGATCGGTTTCCTGTTCCCAAACGCTTACCGAGTATTGTTAAAAAAATGCCCCAAACAAGACATCAACTCTCACTGCTTTCATTGTATCACAAAAGGCCACAATACACACTTTAAAGATATTACAAGCAGTCTTTATTATTGTTATTATATACTGTACAGTCTACTTACATGATCTGAATGGGGTACAAGTACATACAATTAATATATCTCATTATTATAAATTCTGTTTAAGTGCCATCTATTCCGCAGGTCATTTAAATAAGCAGAGTGTTAAACATTTGAAAAAGAATTTCTATAACAGCTGTTCATTTTGTTATAAAAAGGTTAAGTGTCCTATTTCTGTTTAGAGTAAGCTGATAAGTACAAAATCACTCAAAAAGGAGTTTATAATTCATAATGTTATTCTGGTCACATTTCAGGGTGCATATATCACATTTCTTCATACTCAGTTTCCCTGTGTTAGACGTCACCATTAGTAAGGCACATAGATGCTCTAGAATAGGTGCTATTGTAACAAAAGCCACGGGAACCTTTGGAGGAACTCTGCTTTTTCACCACAGGGACTGGGGTCTAAGTTAGGTTTCAGAATTGTCCCTGCTCAGAGGGTAGTACCTTCCAAAAGTACAGGAACTTTGGGGGTGGGGCTTGCAGTGCTGAAAATTCCTGATTGGCGTTCTGGCTACTCCCGTATAGAGCAGTGCAACAATTAGCCGACTCATCAATTAGTCAATCAAAAGGAAATAAGTTGACAACTGACAAATAAAAATGTAAAACTTTTTCAGTTTATTCTTCTTAAATGTTAGAATTTGCTGCTTTTCTGTGTCAATAATAACAACTTATAATGACAATGATAGTCAGTTACAGCTAGAGTATCATTTAAAAAATGTCAATATCAGTACCCTTAAAGTGATACAGATACCAATGGAGTACTTTATTAGATAACTTTTTTCAAAGGTTCTTCTGTATAAAGAACACTTGTGGTAATTGGCTGCAAGCAAAACTTTTTAAAGAGTCTTTTTTTCGAGGTCTGTGCACCGACAGGATCGAATACAGATATCGTTTGACTGGAGAACTTTTGTTACTCCTTCGCACTGGGTAATTTCAATCAATACGGTTACCTAACCCTAGTTGCAGCCCTACTCCCCTCCTGTCACCTTATAAGGTGTGTAGTTGTTGCATAGTCATGCACTGATGGTCAAAGAAGCTGTCACTTTTTCATACATCAGCAGACAGCTTTACTTAATCTTTATGGGTCTTTAGACCAAGGTGGAAATGCAGACAACATGGAGCTGAAGAAACCGTTTAGTTCTTTGGAATGTAGTCCCTGGGACTAAAAGTTCTGTGTACTTTGTAGTTTAGTTTGTTTAGAAAGCAGAGGAATGCTCCTCCGTAGCCGTGTTTCCACCCTAAGGTCTAATGTGAAGCCAGTGGGAGGTTTTCCTCCTCACTAACGGACACAAACTGTCCGGGAGGCTGTAAAATCTCCCAGCTTTACAAACAAGCAGAGATGTAACCAGGAACAGAAACGGTTATTTCCTGTTTGAAATCAAGGAAACTAAAAGGTTAGTTCCCTTGTTTAAAAGTTTAGTTTCCTTGTTCAACACGAAGGAATTTCTGCCTCAAAATGAATCAATTCAGAAAAAAGAAACTATCTCTGGCTGTGGGCTCCATTCACACACATCTATATTCTTCTGCTCAGAGAAAACCAACAGCTCTCAACATAAACATGAAGCCTGCCACTGTGTTTTGCTGAATAGCTATTGTTTCTGAGTGAGCACAGTGAATGGCTTCCCCTGGTCCAGCCCACATCCATTTCCTGTGAGTAAGCCTGGACGAGCTTTCTTCCACAAACTCACATAAACCATATTCTCTGTTAATTTAAAACAACTCTGCCATCATGGCAAGAGTTTTCAGGATTGGTGTGCAATGACCCAAACCAGATAGACCTCGATCTTTCAATATTGTGTGGGACAGACCTTTGCCCAGCAGGACTACACACAGTGTAAATAAGGCCATCTCACACACCGTACTCAGTCAATTTAGACTGCTGTAGTGTGTCACTAATGTCTTAGTTTCTGCTGAAATACTTTTAAAAAAAATACCAGACTCCTGGCCTAGTTGGCATAGCAGCTTTGATGCTCAGCTGGTAAGAGAAATTTAAATGAAAGTCAGCTGTGTGTTACTAGCTGCTGGACAAAAACCACAGTGTTCATATCCAAACTTTCAGAAAAAGCAGAATTATGTGCTGTAGCTACTAAAAAGCCCATAGTGTCAAAGGAAAGATAAAGTATGCAGCCATGAAAAGGAAAAGAATCCTGCAGCTCCTTCATTCCTCACTGAGTTTTACTGCCCTCCTCTGACCAACCATGAGAGCAGCACTTTGATGGGGTCATGATTGGCAGGCTGTGGATTTGCATTGCTACATGGGAAATACGAGGTTTCCTTTACTCATGATATGTAATGATGTGTGGTGAGAGAGGGAATGGATTCCTTTCCAAAAACATGTTTTCAGGGTCACAGCAAGAAGAACCGCAGTCCGTCTGTGCGTTAGTTTTAGCGATTTTGTGTGTGTGTGTATTTAAGCCTGACAGCCAAGTTCATCTCTCATCTGTTGAAAACTGACAGACTGACAAGGCTAGGTTTGGCCAGGCGTCAGAGGTTCCTCCATGTCATACTATCCCAGAAGGACCCTCTGCAGGCGGTAAGCAGGCACGCTGCTCTCGTCCTCCGACTCTGCGTCGCTCTGCGGGTTGGAGCTGCAGGGAGAGGTGCACTCCGGGGAGCACAAGTAGTGCATGAGGGGCAGCCGGTACTTTCCACAGAAGTCCACAAATTTGATCTGGCGCACACATGAGTCAAAGTAGACGCCTGGAGAGAGTCAAGAGTTACAGACAAACAAGGCCAGGTTCAGCTGGAAGGTCAGTGACTTGTATTATTCTGTGCAGATATATGCTGACTACACATCAACACAGTACAATATTCATAAATTAGCAAGACCGTACAAGAAGGCAGGAAACGAGAAAGGGAAAAACCAACACAGGATATATTATCACAGTGGTTCAACCCCACAAGGGGTCACAAGACAGAATTAATAGGACAGTTTGTCCCAAAATCAAAAATACATGTTTTTCCTCCCACCCGTACCTGTAAGTACTGTTTATCCAACCAGACTGCTTTAGCGTGAGTTGCAGTGAGTACTGGAGATATCGGCCTTCTTTGGAATATAAAGGCACTGGACTTAAGGTGCTCAAATGGCAAAAAAAAGAAAAAAAAAATCGACACCAGTGTCTCTTTCCAGAAATCATGATGCAGTTACTCAAAATAATGTACAAATAAATAATTATTGTGAGCAGTTTAATATAGGAACTACAGTAGAATCTACCAGAACTACTTTCTTTCTACTAGAAAGAGAATATTTCCCACTTGAAACTACTCACAACAAGGTCTGTCGATTATCTTGAGTAACTGGGTCATGATTTCTGCTGCTGAGTTTTTCAAATGTGTTTGAATGTGTCTGTGTCGAGTGCCGTTTAGTCCATATTTTTAAGAGCAGGCATATCTCTAAAACTTGACAACTCACACCAAAACAATCTAGATGGATAAACAGCACTACAGGCCAGAGAGAGGAAACATATGTATTTTTGGGGGAGGAACTGTCCTTTTAAGGGGTCACAAGCCATGAGAACCCATGTGTTAATGCATATTGGTGGAAAAATGACAGAGCTACACATATAATAATTAGAGATGGACTCAAGAACAGGTTCCTCTAACAATATTTTTTAAAAATCTTAACATTTCACAAAATAAAAACAACTCAGCATCAGCATCTTCTTCAAATTCTGAGGAATAGAGGAGTCTTACCGGCACACTTGGGGTTGGGGCACTTGCTGGCCAGGTCGAGGTAGCGCAGCAGGTTTAAGGGCAGGTCGCAGGGCTGGTAGGGAATATTTCGGCTCTTAATGGTACGTCCTGCCAACTCTAGCAGTGACGGGGGGTCGTAGGTCATCTCCTTGACAAAGCGCACCACCAGTGGGTTGCCACGGAGACTGAGCTCTTGCAGGTGCACCAGGCTGAGGATCTCCCTCGGCAGGTAAGTGAGCAAGTTGTTGTGGAGACTAAGAGATCTCAGTGAGTGGAGCCTGGAGTGAGAGAGAGAGAGCGAGAAGTTTGAACTGCTGTAACCTAAAAAAACAAAACTACAGGAAGGTGCAATTATCAGATCTGTGCAGGGCAATCACACGCACACATTTAGCTTTAATGTAATCTTTAAGGATTCAGGTTTACTGCAGAGAGAGTTAAGAGACTGGTGGTGTTCGAGCAGTTACCTGGTGAGCTGCGGGGGGACACTTTGGATGCGGTTGTCACATAGCACCAGGTAGCTGAGGTAAGGCAGGTTGGCCACTTCAGGAGGAATGGCTGAGATGAGGTTCCCACCCAGATACAACAGCTCCAGGCTAATGAAAAAAAAGAGGAAACAAGTCCATTTAAAATTTGCTATTTTATTTTATATTTTTATTTTAAAATATATACTCATCTGTTCTGAGGAATTTTAAATCATAATGTTACCATGGTCGAGGGCTCAGTGGATGATGACTGATGGCATCACCCTATTTGTGTTAATGTAAACTATAGTTTGAAAAAGAAAACAACTTTACAGGCCACAAGGAGAGGAAGATATTTTTAAAGAAAGACACTACACTGCGAGACACTAAATAGTTTAAGATAAGATATGCCTTCATTAAAAATTTGCAATCACAGTTGAGAACAGGTAGCTAATAACACTTAAAAACATTATTTTATGCTTTAGAAAAATAATAAATACAAAAAGCTGTAGCCATAATTTCCCAATGCATTTTTTTAGAAGTTTGACTTCAACATTTGCAGTTCTGCAGTGTCACAGTCAAGGTAAAGTTACTCTGGCCAGCAAGGTTGATTAATTAAAACTAATACACACCACAAGAGGGCGTTAGAGATGCACGGTTTCAAGCTGAAGAGTTCGCGTGCATGGCACTTGAGCTCCATTGTGTCAAAAGTTGTTTGTAGGGCCATACTAACAAATTGTGAAAAAGACAGAGGTAAACAGATAAAAGTCCAAAATGATCTCTCAGAGTCAGTGTGCAAATATACACAGAATAAATTTATATCTGTATTCATTTTCTTAACAAAGATAATGTTGATTACATATGTGATGACCCAAAAACTACTGCTTTCAAGTTTAATGACAACAAAACTGGTAGGTGCATGTTTGTTGTATTAAGACAACAAAGGACCCTGGTAGGTTAATGGAGGTATGAAGTACACAGGGGGGGTAATTGGGAGTGAAACAGAGAGATGGGGAGAGAGCAATGGATGGCTGGTCAGCAAAAGTAAGCTGTCAGGCCATCTGCCTGCTGGAACTGATGACACAGCGACTGCGAGACAGGAAGCCATTATACTGTCCTTGGTGGCTGAGCACTGAGCAAGCCCCCTCTGTGACAGGAACTGAGACATTCAGGGTCTGCTGACTGCCCTCATGGACACAGTGACACAAATCAGCCAACAGATATGACAGCGGTTAGTTATGGTGTGTATCGGGGACAAAGTACATTTTCACAAGTAAGAAAAATTAAAGCCTTTTTTCTGGGCCATCCACCCAAGAAACACTGGGTCAGTGTTTCTCCCCTACAAACACAGAGTCATACTATGAAATTTTAAATGTAAAAGTGACAACAATCCCTAGAAATGTGTTGAAATTGAATGCAATTTGGCCTTTCACACACAGCAGGTGTTGAGGCTTGTTAAATGTAAAACTAGGTACAACACAGATGTTACTAATAACATTAATGATGGCTCTGTTCTCTGTAAGCATGACAATATGACAGTAAGCCAGCATGCATAAAACCACAACCCGGAATCTGTAGCAGCTAAATGGAATTCAGCTACAGCCATCATTAATTCAATTACTTACACCTGTGATTTTCCTACTGTGACATGTCAAGAAGTCCTCCATCAAAAAGCGGATTTGACACAGGTTGAGGCTGCACTAAGGTTTTATTCATGTTCCCGTTTAGCCAACCCACTGACTTCCTTCCTCACTCTGATGTATCCTGTGTTTCCCCTGAAGTTACAGCAGTATGTGACCAAATTAAATGTCCTGTTGCCTTGAATTAATTACAAATTTCTCTGGGTTTGAACAGGGTTGGAGACATCTGGGATAATTTAAGAGCCAGGGCCTGCCCTGGACTAGATTTTCCTCATCAATTAGCAGTCATTAGTTAAAGCTAACAGTCGACTTAATATTGCATGTTAAATGCTAACAGCAAAAGCAATACTGATTCTGAATGTGTCTGAACAACCAGCAAGGAGGCTGAACATTTTTGCTTATTTCAACACAGCAATACCCTTAGGGCTGAACAACTAACTGAATTTGTATCAAAATCAAAATATGTCCTACTGCAATTTTAAAATTGCAGGAGGTGCAGTGTTTGTTAAAGGCAAAGTGCCATTTTAAATTAGATATTGTCATACTGCAGAGACTTCCCAAAAAACAATGCAAAAACTCATAAAAATAACCCCTCTAAATCATCATCCACGACTCACCACAAGTGTGGTGAAAGGTCCATGTTGCAACAACACCCCATGCCAAACAGCAAGGTACAGCCCCTGAGAAGAGGTGTTTTTTCAGCGACTTGTAAAGAAATGAAAATATCAACTAAGCCTCTTCTCACCATCTACTGGTTTAGTCAACTATTAAGGGGAAGCCCTACAAGTGTAAATGCAAATGACTGTGGAAATGTTACATTATTGCATGTTTAAATGGTATTTACATCATATGGCAGCTCTTAGCATAATCAAACTTAATACTTGTGGGAAAGAGTGTAAAAAAAAAAAAAAAAAAAATCAACCATCTTTCCAACCTGTGTTTGACCAAAGTCTCCCATTTCGGTTAGATTTTATAAAGCCTGAAATCAGAGCCAAGAGGAGAAGCAGAGGTCTAGTTTTCATTATTCTTACAGGTTATTATGGAACTGACACCAAAGATAAACTGCTTATCCCAGCTTTAATGCATATTTATTTGTAGAGATTTTTTGTGCCGACAACTGGCCAGTTCCAGGCAGCGAAAACTTAGGCTTTATAGAGAACTGAGACATCCTCAAATTAATAACGCATGATTTCAAGTTATGTGCCCTTTTCAACTTCTGCCTCTTTACTCACTTCAGTACAAAATGAGCCACACTCGTGTGCATGTGAGAAAGACTGGGTGTTTGATCTTTGGCCTAACAGTGGGTCACCATGAGTTGCTACTGTTCAACTAAATGATAAGATAAAAATAACTTAGAGGTGGCCTGCTTTTCTGTCAGTTCCCTCCACTATACAGAAGCAAACATACACCTTCCGAAAGCTTGAAACTGACTAACACAATAACTGTTCTTTTGAAAATAGTGCCCTTTTTCCAGTTAGTGTTGTGTGTTCCTTCTCCATTCTTTTTATTTTCTTTACAGAATAATTTGGTATCTCCTCTGCGGCCACATGGTCTCCATAACCAGGCCGTGAGTTACTGCAATCGCTCATTATCCTGCACACACTGTGAGTCATGATGTCTATGGGATAAACTGACTGGAAATGAACGTGACACACAAACAATTGTGAAAGGGGTAAATACCATTAAATTCGTAAGAAAAGAGAAGAGGGGGAGCAAATGACCATATTTAGATCAGATTCAAAAACACTACAGGTTGCCTGGGTGTGACTGTGTAATGCTTTTACAATTTTAATGTTGTTGCCAGGTGAAAGTGGTAGGTCAACCTGTCTGACTCACGAAACAGCAGGTCAAGTATGACGTAAGTGGGTTTAGGGTGTTTTCTACGTCACAAGTCATAAAGGGAGATTAAAAGCTTTTCAATGCAGCACACAGATAACTGCAAGATAAAAGCCGACTCTGGCAAATACAAACTAAGACAGCATCAAACATTTTAATCGCCAGGATGAACTTTTGCAATGCATGGAGAGTAGAGACTGGTGCTTTGCTTCTAATGTTTGGCTACAGGCTGACATGGTTGGAAAGTGGACTCTGAATGTGTATTCTCAGAATAGGCATTTTATATGTCATTATGTCTACAGCCAGAAAGATATATCTGTCGGCCAATATCATTGGCCTATCACAGCTATATCAGCCTATATCGGTGTCTGTGTATTGTCCGATATGCAAACTTTTTTTGACAGCCCACAGTGCAGGTTGTTGGCCTATCACAGCTATATCAGCCTATATTGATGTCTCTGTATTGTCCGATATGTGCTGATATGAACATTTTTTACTGACAGCCCACAATGCAGATTGTTGGGGACTGAATGTGTGATCTCTGCTCTTTATTCTAGTTATATGTATTTTTCTTTTTTTTTTTATTTATAACTGTTAAAAATACCAGTGAAAGTTTACTATATTAAGTTTATTGTTAAACTGTAAAATATTCTACCACCATTGCATATCTTTGTCACAAGTGTTTGATGAGCACATCTGAGGGATCACTGCAATGTCGGCTGATATTGGAATTGTTCTACTCCCTAATATCTGCATCGGCCCAAAAATCCATTATTGGTGGGGCCCTATGTCATTACATTAAACAAAGAACAACCGTTAATCCTCACAATTAAGAATGATAGATAACTGCTTGAAAAAAATGTAAATGAATGATCACTCATCACACTTGTTTTTGTCACATAAATTACAGAAAAGTACGGAATTGTTTTGCTTGCAAAAATTATTTCAACGGATTATTAGACCTTCTCCAAGGCTGCCATATTGATATGAAATAGTAGAGCAAACACCAGTGTTACCAATGATACTAATTAAGATCCCTTTTCATTTAGTGTAGCAGGGCCAGTAAGACAACATAATAACATCCTGACTTTGTTTGACTTGAATGGAACGGAACTTTAATTAGTATTATTATCAACACCCTACTATTTCAGGTGAAAATGGCTGCTATGGAAAAAGGTCTATTACTTATCAAAACAGCACATTCATTTTCTGTTGACTAAGCAAGTTATCAAAACAACCATCAGTCATTTCAGCTCTAATTTCACATTAACTGACTGATTTATACGTTAGTTGTCTGTCAGCAGATTTACCACCATTCTAAGTGAAGAAATTAAGTCAAACGTCATACAAAACCACAGGTTACCATAACAACAGCACATGGGAACCACATGACAAACCAACAATAATTTGAATAACTGTAGGTTAATTGACATCGGTATAAACTCGTTAATATGCCCCTAGTTGTCCTTCTAAGTCTTCTGTATTTATTAGCCAGCTTTGGACTATTGTTGATTGGGTGAGCGTAAATGGTCAACTAGCATTAGCTACAAATAATTAGAGTATTCTGGTAACTTACTTGATTGTCAGCTGTTTTACCGCCATTGTAAATCTAATCAGTGAATAAGTCATATAAAACAGCAGATTATGATAACAATAGCACTTGTACCAGATAACTGAACTCATCCACAGGATAAACTGACATCAATCTGGATGATTCACATCGGCATAAACTCAGTAATATACTCTCAGCTGTCCTGGTATGAAAACTCATCATGACTCTTGTCTTTTTCATCCTTATTTATGTATTAGTATACAAGTTAGCTAGGTATGGATTAGCTACAATTGTCACATGGCTTTCTTACGTGCTGGATTCTGATTGGTCAATTACAGCATTCTAAGGTCTGTTATTTTTGTATAACAGCGTGTTGTTATGAAGAACAGACCGTTGCTATGGACTCAGACCATAGACTCTGGAGGAGCAATAAATTCAGTGTTAAACTACTAAAATCATTTTAAAATTAAATGTTGATTTTTCGGGTACATGACATGATACAGGCGGGATAATGTACAGCAGGTCACTATTGTGAAATAAAGCCATAAAATCATTTTAAAATTAACGTTTTGTGTCACATAAATGCGCGACACACTTTTTGGTAAGTAACCATGTAATAAGCGGGATAAAGTTCAGTGAGGTCATTGTTGTAAAATAAATTTATTTCACAAAAATGACCCAACTGTATATTGTCTCTTGCATTGAGTTTATAGGTAAATTAGTTGTCTGTCAACAGTTTGTAAATATAATCAACCAATAAGTCAAATAAAACAGCAAGTTACCATAGCAACAACATGCTCTGTACCAGTTCACTGCAACAGACCACAGGCTGAACCGACTCCAATCTAGATAATGGTAATTGACATTTGTCTAAACTCTATTATATAGTGCTACTTGTCCTAATATGAAAAGCTACAGACTCGAACTGAAGCTTTCTTTCTTCGTGTATTTATTAGTATACAGCTATATATGAAATATCGTCAACATGTTACAGCAAATTGCCAACTAACGTTAGCTTTAAAGAGACTAAACTCAACGTTAGCCTACTGACAGTCGCCCCTTGCTGGACGGACACCTGGCCTTCGTACTCATTGGACTTTTGACAAATCTGCTACTTGTTGAGACAACCTCCATGACCTACCTTGTTAAATTTTCTATCTCTGCAGGTATACTTTTCAGTCTGTTTCCTCCGAGTGAAAGTGACTGCAGACGCAGCAGTTTCGTGCACTGAAGCGGGATCTCCTCAAATCGGTTTCCACTGAAATTCAACACCTCCAGCTGCAGAGAGCCGAACTCTTTGGGCAGCGAAAACTCGTCCAGGCGGTTGTTCTTGGCTATCAGCGTTTTCAGCCTGGTCAGTCGCGTAATGCCCTCGCAGATGGCCGACAGTCCGTTGTTGCTGATGTCTAAAAACTCGAGGTTGCAGAAAAGGCTGACCGACGAGGGGAGCGAGGCTAGCCGGTTGTAGTTCAGGTAGAGTTGTCGGGTGTCCCTTTTCCTCTCGTCGCTGATACTGTCAGTGCTAAAAGTGTTCAGACTCAAACGAGAAAAGTCCAACACGCCGTCGCCTGCTGCTGCTGCTGCTGCTGCCGCTGCTGCCCCTTCTTGAATCTCCATTTTGGTGATTTTTAGCGTGAATTTAAACTCTGAACGAAGTCCTTGCAGAAGTTTGCCTGTAAACTGAACGCCCCCGTAAACGGCGAGTTAGCTCCAGGACTTGGTTGTTTTTGAAATGAAGAAGAGAAAAACCTGTATACACCCGCCGGAAACATTTAACCACATCTCTAGCATAAATCTAGGTCACTCATTTAGTAGTGAGGACAAGCTACTCTAGCTACATGTCACTACATTGCATGCAGTGTAGCCGATTTACAATGCAGCCGTTCATGACGGGAATATTTGCTTTCGTGTTTAGGGATTGGCTAATTCCCCCACAGGCCCCGCCCGTGCAAGCCGTCGATTGGTTAATCTCCCAATCTGTCATTTTACAACCGTAAGGGATCGTGACAGGGTTATTGCACTTTTGTCATTTTACAGCGGTACACGTCGTAACTTTGCGCTATTTTGATGATTAAGTTTTAAAGTCTTGCAACAGCAGAAGAGTGGTGGCTGATGATCCATCATGTAAGACACCCGGTTTGGTCTGCCATTATGCAACACCCCTCTTCTGTTACATTATGCAATACTCTGCTGACTTGAACGTGCGTGGTGTGAGAAATAGGTACAGAATAACCGGGTCCTCCCACTGTATTCAGATCAGTCCATATGGCCGTCACAGCTCTAGTCTTTTCATGGTACTGAATGAGGAGAATTAGGGCAAATTCTAAGGGTTGAAAGTGAGATTACTTAAATACTGTAAATGGACAGAATTGAGGAACTGGTTTTGTTGTAGTTACTATGTCACAATGCCATAATGTTAAGTTGTAACATTTCTTTTTCTTCTTCTTCTTTTTTGATGCCACAACAAAAGGTCCTTGCCACACTATATAAACATATTTCCTTTTTTCCTGTTTAAAATGAAGAACTGGCACACTGTTGGTACAGAAAGAGTCACTGAGCTAGGGCTACAACGAAAATTTATTTTCTTTGTTAATTAATACATCGATTATTTTTTCAACTCAATTAATTGCTTGGTTGTTTGATCCATAAGTGGTGAAAAATATTGATCACTGTTTCCCAAAAACCCAAGGTGATATCCTCAAATGCCTTGTTTTGTCTGCATCCCAAAGATATTCAGTTTACCGTCATAAAAGAGTGACGAAATTAGAAAATATTAACATCTGAGAAGCTGAAATCTGTGAATTTGGACATTAAAAAAAAAAAAAAAAGATAACGACTGATTGTTCCAGCTCTTCACTGAACACTTATTATGGAAAGCCAAATTTCAGGTAGGACAATATTGACTGAACCGAACTGAGGTTTGTAATGACTTACATTTTTTTAATATCTTCAGTACTTTCAATAATATATTGTGTCGTTTTAAACATGTGGTATTGAAAAAATATTTAAATATCAATACTTTTGACAATTTTACTAGTTAATATGTAGACTTAGATTTTAGTGTCAAAACATGACATACTCTTTATAAGATAAAATGCTTTGGGACTGTTAAAACAACTGAACAGTATATGCAGATAGACTTGCACTACATGCTCATACGGTGAATTTTTAAAATTGCTTTTAATATATTTTATTATAAGAATGTATCCATATTCCATGACATTATAATTTTGTGTTTTTCATTAGTATTAGTTTGTATATCTCCAAAAACAGGCCTGGATAGTTACTGGAACAGCTTCAGTGCACAATTATCCTGCACCCGCTGTAAATCATTATTTATATTGGATAATGATAATAGAAATGAACGCCAAAGACCAAAAACAGTGGGAATGTTTCTGGTAATGACAACAGTCCATATTTGAACTGAACGGGCATTACACGACTGGCCCCTATGAAATATGTAAAGGTTTATGTATTTTGCACTTTTCCAAACAATATTTCACAATATAAAAAACAACAACAACTGACATACTATCAAACAGGAAAAGCACTAATGCACACAAATAACAAGACAGAATTTAACAGACAGGTCAACCCAAGATGTCTACCCTCTGTATATTTCTGTCACGTGGCTTGTGGTGCTCAAAGTGTCAAAAATCATCACCCAGTTACTCAAGATAATCCACACACTTTGTTGTGAGCAGTTTCATGTAGGAACTGCTTTCTTTCTACGGTGGAATCTACTGGAACTACTGTGTTTCTACTGCAAAGAAAGTAGTTGCTGTTGTTTTCCAGTGGTTGCTAATTGTTTCTAACCTGACATGTCAGATGGTTTGTTACACAGAACCATCTGGGAAGTCGACCATAGGAACTGTGTGGAAAAGGGCATGCACTTTCAAAAAAGCACTTGGCAGGTGATTGGATGAACCATCTGTCTATCACGTCTAACACGGGTTAGCTTCAACCTACCAGATCAAACTCTTGCTGAAGCCGGGTGGGAGAGGAGCAGAAACATCCTTTCCATCAAGAAAAACCTTCAGTGCTCTTCTTTGCTCTTCTTTCAATGAAGAAATACTCTCAAGTTCTGACATAACTGGTGTTATTGCAGTATCCATGCAAACTTCCTCAGGAGGAAGATTTCTGGAAAGGAGCACTGGTGTTGAATTTTTCCAGTGTATTTTTGTGTCACTTTGAACGCCACAAGCCAAGTGCCATTTAGTCACATTACAGTGGACAGAAAGCAAACATCTCTACAGTCTGTCTCCTAAACTTGGCAACTCATATCAAAACTATGGATAAAGGTCACTACAGCCCAGAGAAAAAAATATGCATTTTAGATTTGAGGGTGGACTTTCCCTTCAAGAAATAACAATAAAAAAGTGAAACATTTATGAATAAAGGTACACTGTGCACTATACCTGATGGGTAATACAGTACACTGGCAGGTGGACCCCCTGCGCTGCTGCGTTGTTAGAGGACAGAGTAGTAGAGTACTTTTAATTCAGACCGCTTTCTAAGTCAGACGGTTATTCTCCAATAAAAACTTCTACTTTTACTCTTTTACTCACAATATTTAAAACTAAAATTTGTCAGATAAAAGCACACAAACATACAAAGTGACAAAGCTATGTCGTGGTGTATGGGCTTTATTGGCATACATACATATTCCTTACAGTCTCTGCACTTTTAGTGGAGTATAAAGATTTAGCTTGAAACCTAGTAATGCAACTTTCACACAGATGTTTATCAGGGATAGAGTCACAGAGCACTAGTTTACTGCTAAACTTCAGCAAAGCACACTCATTCTTGCTATGCCACATGGCATAACAATAGGCAAAGGTAGAGACATACTGTTTGCAGGTCTAAGGCACTGATTTTTATTGTCAAACCTCCCAATTTAGAGACAGGATTTTAACAAATAAACACATTTAACAAACCAAACTACTCTCAGCATCACACTTTCATAGCATACACACACACACAATCATGCACACGCACACACAATTTCTATGCACCCAGTTATTGATGCGTCTAAGCTACTTTAGCTGACAGTGAGGCTAGTCCTTCTGTTAGAGTGATTTTGAAAGCACAGGTATAGTGTTGTTGCTGGGTCCAGAGTAATGTGTTACCTGGAGAATTTTGTACATCATTCAAACATCAAGACTTTGGTTTCAGTTTTCACCGTGCTATATTCAGATCAGGTCTCACTTGAGTGCAGTTGTGCTGCTCCACGCTGAAACATGGAACATTATGTCTTTGTCTTAGACATGTTAAGACACAGACGGAGAACTGTTTAACTGAAGAGCACCAGAGAGACTCATCTGAGCATAACACGGGAACAAGATTGAGTTCTAACTCAAGCCAATAACATACTGTACATAGAAGCAAACGTTTCTGTAGCAAAATTATTTTCGCATTAAGATATAAACAAATTTCAGGCTTGTGATAACCTAAAGCCTAAGAAAGCTAGAGAGAAAGAAAGCGAAGTGCATTGGTCAAGTAGTGGCCTAGTGTGGCAGTTCTAAATGGCAACAACATCACTAGTAGCTTTACCTTCTTATCAAACCTCTCAAACCAAGATGCTCACTGTAGAAACCTGTGAGGGTGCAGAAAAATACGCCGCACTTGGTGTCAAGTGGTCAGCTTTCTCTGTGCAGCTCCCTCATTTCAACAGCTGGATTCTCCAAACTCCTACCCTCACTACCTACTCAAACAATGACTTCCATATTCCAAAACAGTGACAACTTGATTTTTTTTTCATAATAACTGTAAAAATATAAGGATTGTAGTAAAAACAGCCCCAGGGCTAGTGTGGAGGCGCAGTAATACAATGAAATATGACAGTACTGAACACGAGGGAATCCTATAATACTCTTTGATTGCCCCTGAATCTAACAAACATCAACACAAACACTTAAACAATGTAAAAAATGTATAATAATTAACATAGCAGAGAAACATGAAAAAGTCAGTTTAATAACAACACATGGCCGCAAGGTAAATCAAGTATGGAGGAAGGGTGATGATGTGCATCCTCTCGTTCATTGCGTCCTCATTTAGGCCTCCTTTGTGCTGCTCTTCATCTTCTCAACTGTTTCCTGTATTGAAACAATGAAAAGAGTTGACATCTAGTGTATCATTTGACACAATGAGTAATTTGTAAGTGAGTAAGTAAGTAAAAAAACGGATCACTTGAGCTTAACTCAACATAGCAACAACAAAGTTGTATTTTGAGTCAAGGTTCAGCATACAGCTGCCCACACCAAACTTTTACCCACAGAGCCACATTTGTTTACGGTGGCATTAAAAGCTACCCTTCTGGAGTACAGAGTACATGACCTTGCTGACTCAGCCATGGCCTCAAGCCAGAGCCCTAGTTTTACCTGAACCTCATGCTCTCATGCAAATAAAGAAGCAAGCATTCTTTTATGTTCTGTGTGTAAGTGAACTGATAGTAACACCAAGTCCCTTTCAGGCATTTTTGGAGCCAAGTGTTTCTAATATTGTTTTATTGGTCTCACAGAGCCAGACCTTTATTCCAGGGCACTAAATGAACAGCAGCCAAAATATGCAAGTGACTGGTAGATCTGCTTTCAACAGCTATTTGGCTGGTGGAGAAGAAAGTTAATTTTGCACCCTGTTGTGTCCCCAGTAACTGTGTCAGCGCTGGACAAAGGTCAGGCTGCACACATTGCCGTTCTGCTATAAGGGAAATGATCTGGTTTGTTTGTATTTCTTTTAACCAATTACAATTGTCTTGATGGCACAAAGCCCAGGATGCAGCATCGATGCAACTGCAAAATAGGGTTGGGGAGAACATTTTTGGGGGGTCATTTGCACGAGGGGAGGCAAGCCCTGGCAGTAAAGTGGCTTAAGAATAGTGAACAGTTGCTGGCTTGTTTACATTTATACTCTTAGCAATGTGGGGGCACAGTAACTTTTGGGAGCGTAGGTTTCTAGCTCAGAGGTTGTTTCCCATAGTGATAGGGATTTTGATAACATGCAGATAGCGGAGGGAGAGGGGAATCTGGCCTGAAATGGGCAGCCAATGGCAAGATGTTACCACATCACAGTCTAGACTCTGAATCATCTAGAGTCAGACTCTTGGCCAGTGTGTCAGTGTTATGTTATGAGGCCCTTGAGAGCTGACAAAGGAGATAATCTGTGCAATTCACAGACACAGAATACACAGACGAAATGTTCCAGAATGAATCCCAATTTTGTCATTCCCACACTGAAGGTGTCTAGGCGGTAGTATAGTGCCATATAGCTGTTTACTGCAGTGGCACTCAAGCAACATGCTTGTAGACAACACAAACCGAAACAATTCTTATTCTTATTTTGACTTTATAATGTATACTACTTTGTATATTTATTTTTTTTCCTCAAATTACTGCTTTCAGTGCCAGTTATTAATTATTCAGTTATTGCGTAAACCAATAATGCTCAAATGCAGAAGCAAATATGTAACATGATAGATATATTTGTATTGTCTTACAACTGGCCCTTTGAGGGTCACCATAATGTTGATGTGCGATGAAAGTGGGTTTGACAGCACCGCTTTGGGCTGGGTAACATCACTTGAGGCAATTCATCAGACTTGGCACAGCTCCCTCTGAAGCCAACAACTTTTTTTTTTTTCACACATGCAGTACCCGCCAAGACCTGTAAACAGACTTTAATGTGTAAAACTGGTGGAGCTCCCCTTTAAGACTGCGAGATAATGGTGGGTTTCTTAGTGTAATTCCAGCAGTGTATAGTAAGTTATTTGATATTCACTCTTTGGAATAACTAACTGTATAATTTGATGATTCTGAATAATCCACACAATTTTGAAGACACCCCCTCCCTTCCAGAATCTATCATAAAAAGGAAATTGTTAGTGATCATTTGGCTCTTTTTTTTCTGTCATCTACCCTCTCTTTTATATCCATGCCCATTTCAAAGTTTTATCGATCTAATTTGGAAAACATTTCTTTATTTCACAGCTTTTGATTTATCGTTCCACTTTTCAAGCCAAGAGTCATAAACCTGCTTATACGCTGGCTCGCTGAGCTGTGTGAGGTTGGTACACAGTCACATAAAAATTTACACCTACCAATTCCTCTGTGAATTGTTCTGTGCTGGCTGAGCAGTTTGATTTCTAATGCTCTCTGCTCAGAAACACATTGCAAGTAATCAAGGTTATATCCTGAAGAAATCTAAAAGCAGACACTTGGGTTCGAGCTCATGTCAGTGATATTTCATGAACCTCATAACCAAGTGGAATCCTTTGAGCTACAGGCAATGATGGAGCTTTGAAATGAGCTTTAAAAGTTGTGACTATGCCCAGGTGATTTGTCTTGTTCTATAGAAAAATTCTGGAGTACACTTTCTGGGGCCATATTACAGACGCGTCCCATCTTATGTTAAGATGTGAAGAGTCTAAAAGAGGACTTCTGTCAGTTTGGTATTACGTAAACAAACCCTAACTAACTCAAGGAATTGTAACTTATTAAATCCAATCTTAACTTACGTTAGGAAATCCTAAATATTCGATCAAACGTCTCTTATCAATTTTTATGTCTGTTACCTCGCAACAAATGCTACTTCATCTCATCAAGCTAAACAACTTTGTATCTGTTGTTTTTTTAGCCTAATTGAAACACAGTGTTCATTGAAACATACAAAAAATGAGCAAAAACGACTAAACAGATCATTTAGAGTTTTTTGATAACATGCATCAATGAA
Organism: Lutjanus erythropterus; assembly: GCF_056507025.1. Lineage (NCBI taxonomy): Eukaryota > Metazoa > Chordata > Actinopteri > Lutjaniformes > Lutjanidae > Lutjanus > Lutjanus erythropterus. The sequence goes on from NC_139324.1 coordinate 24,072,345, forward strand.
TAAAAAAAAATCTATTTAGAAACTTGCAACAGTGCAACTAGCACTACTCTTCTCATCTTGCCAAGCTAAACAACTTTTTAATGATTGGTACATACATATATCTACACAAAAAAAGGAGGAAAAACAATGATGGGTACTTCGAGACAGGTGAGTTAAAGGGTTTTGGTAACACTGACAAGACATTCTTGGGAAACTAATTTGGGAAATAAAACAGAAAGTGAGGTATGATAGCAGACAGTTTCCACCTTATCTGGCATTCATTGTGTTAAAGTAATGAAAGGGGCACTATGTTAGCCAACATTATGGTTAGCTAGTACTTAATTAGTTACTAACTACTAGTTAGTAAGTTAGATACAACTACAGGTGGAAAAGTGAAAATGAGGCCAGCTGAATGATTATCCTAAAATTAGGAGAGTTTATGTAAGAATTTGGGAGCTTAGGATGCTTTCATAACATGCGTCCCATCTTAAGGCCTTATGCAAGAACTGCTCGTACGAATAGATTTGTACTTAAGTGGTGTGTACAAGTAATTTAAAAGAACTTATAGCATTTACCAATTTTCTCACATTTTGAGTTTTCTTTCAGATACAAACACAATTTTTTGATTAGTCCAGACCTGTCATAGAGTCATGTGCAGACAGTCTGCTGGTATCCAAACCACATTTTTCACTTAGGACTGCATATTTCATTCATTTGAATGATTAATTATGTCGACATTATCCCGTTTGACTACATTTCAAATTATAATATAATTGTAAATTTTCACATAAAGCCTATCATCATTCATTCAATTATCTATTATTACCTGCTGTCTGGTGTATCTATATCTGCACATGCAGGTTTATGAAGTCTCTGCCCAGGCAAACATCCTTACTTATTCTGTCCTCTGTGTCCCTGTTGAAACCTTCCCCTTAACCCTCTCCTCTCGCTGCAGTCATCGATCACCCCTCACTGTTTCTTCTTCATTTCAGTGACAGTGTGACCCTCAGGTAACGCAGCATTAACAGCACTCACTTTTCTTAGTTCCACTGCTGACGCTGTTAAAATTACAGATTTTCCTTTATGAATCTTCTTTTTTCTCTCTGATGCCATTTTCATGAATAAACACTTCCTGACATATGGAGGATGTGCAGCCTTATATGGTATTATTAGGGCGTTAATTCAGCTAATTTACAAGTCTCGTGCATGTGCAGTCAAATATGCACAGGCGCATAATTTATACGGTCTTCTGAAGTTAAGAGCGTTTGTCAAATCTAATGTGTCTTGATTGTACGAGCCCTTTGTACCAAAAAAGTATGAGAAATTTAAGATAAGAATACAAAAATGTTCTTGTATGAGGCCCATTAACTTAGGAACTGTCAACTGTCAATACAAGTCAGGTTCTAACCATTAATTAGCATGGTTACCATATATTTAGGATCTGCAAGTTAGTAAGTCTATTTAATATTCCCCCTGCTTCTGATTTATATTTATTGATGTGATTGATTACATTACATTTTGTTATTGTTGACAGGAGTTTTAGATTGCAAAGACCGACCTGGTGCTTGTTGAGCTCAGCCACACGGAGGTTCCACTCCTCCTCAGTCATCTCTGCCCCAGTATCTGTTGTCTCATCCACAGCTGCTGTTTTATCTGGACAGATAAAAAAAAAAATAGTCAGAAATGTTCACTTGGCATTTGTCTTAATGTGTCAGTTGATTAAAACAATCAAAAGCATGAAGATCATCTCTGGTATTTTAACTCACCAGTGCAGGTCATAGCAGTGCAGACCCAGTTGCCACATGCACAAACACAGCGGTTACACTCCACCTGGGTCTCTGCTCCGTCCTCGTATGTCTCATCCTCCAAGGCACATTCTGCAGGAAGACACATGAAAAACTATTCAGCCAAGAGCACAGATAATAGACTATAGCAGAATGATTATATGTTGACTGTACTGTAATCAATTCCCATGACCACCAAGACTTGTCAGCATTTCAAGATGCCACATAATTCATCCAGAATCTTAATTTTAAAGTCACACGCCTTTGGCTAGTTACAGCATACAAATGAAAAGTCAGCAAATCTGCCAACACCCAAGGTATGCAGAACTTGTGAAGCATGTGTGTCAGAGATAAAAACAAAAAAAAAACATTTAACATTTAAGATGTGTTTCATTCTCCTCAAATGTCAAGGCTTGAAAGTCATGAGTTTCATGATCAAGGGAATGCTGTGTATGTGATAAATCTGGAATTTCTAAATACAAATACACAAAGCCAACTGTGTGTGTGTATATATCTGTGTGTGTGTGTGTGTGTGTGTGTGTTGGCGTGTGTTTGTGTGTGAGTGTGATTCTGGTGAAGTTCCAGGGTTCAGTGCGCTCCGTTGTGAATGCTTTCTCTCTGCTTCCTGTGAACTTTATCCTAGATGCATCTCGTCACCAGATGACTGAGCAGACTGAAGAGACTAGCACAAAACTCTGAAAAGAACAGCAATTTGAGGCTCATTTCCACAGTCTGCTGACTGTCAGGACTGTCTGACTAAGCTCATTTTAATGCATCCATATACTGTATCTACCAGAGTGTAACTTAAAGAGGAAATAGACAACGATTTTGCTCCCACTTATCATCATGAAAAAAGTATATAATGGCTATAAAATAATGACACCATCTGCATTTTGATTGGTTCCTTCCCAAATTGCGCCCCCTTTTAGCTCTGCGCTCCAGTAACTGTTGAGCAAGTTCTGTCCCTTTTGGAATCTCGGTCAACTTTCTCCTTTCCTATTTTCAGTACTTATATATGCAGTGTGCTATGCTCGTATATATTCAAAAGAAAACTTTAGCACGGTTAAAAGATTTTGCTAGCAGACCAGTAAAAACAACACAGTCACATCTTAAGTTAGCTGATGCTAGCAAAACTATAGCTAACTAACTAGCTAACAACTGCCCTCCTTAGTTCCTGTAGCTACACCTGCAAAAAGTTCTGTTCTTGCACTCTATTTATGCAGTTTATGGTGATAACAGTGGCAAATTTAACATTGAAATTGGGAGTAACTGTTGAAACACAAGGTCCTTGACTCCTTAGAGACATAAACTAAAGCAGCTTCTCATTTCTAGCTGATGACGGTGGATTTTGTCAGCTAAATTATGACTCACAAGCAGTTTTCGTAAGTGTAGCTGGCTGATTTAAGCTACTGCTAACTCCCTGAGTCAGCCAAGAGGTCCGTCTTCAGTTTAATGTTTCCATCTGACATGTTTCAGACAAGAACTTTGTGTAAATATAAAGTTACCTGACAGCTGCATGGCATGATATATCGTTAATGCTAAAAGAATGTGAAAATAAAAATATAAAATAAAATATGATTGTATTATATAGCTTGTCAGCTAGCTTAAAATGTGATGTGAAAATGTGATTATATGTTGCTTTCACATCCCCTAGCAACATCTTTTTAACAGCTTCAAAATTTGGTTTTCTTTTCTATATAGACAAGTGTAGCACACAGCCAAACAGGAAACAGGAAAAGAGAAAGGTTCCAAAAAGGGCGGGACTAAAGACGGGTAAATTGTATTCTCTATTATGGACTAAATTAATGAACAAATTCACACTTTTTCTCCTGATGTTTTCTCTACCCTGATGCCAACCCCTGCATTACTGACCTGTTTATGTGGAGAAAATGATTGTTTCTCAATTTATGTTACTACTAGGCAATGCACATCATTACAATAACTTATGTCTCTTCCCACAATCAATATAAAGTTGTCACAATTTCAACGTATACAGTAGGAGATTTGTTCACTTTTTACCAGTTTCATTCACCATCAACTAACAAACTCACAAACAACTCTTCTGGCTCAGTATTTTTTTTAATAAAAGCAGTCTAATAATATGGTCAAAGCTTCTAACTTGCACAAACCTCAGTCAGATAAAGGATCAATGACCCAGGCAGGCTAGATTAACATATTCAAAAACAGTCCCCTCTGCCCCTGCACTGTCTCTGCTACTAGGGGACGAAGAGGGGGGTAGTTGGATGGATGACCAGTCCCCCCTTAAACTGGCTACTGAATGTACGTCTTCAGTAAACATGCTCACATGTTCACTCTTATTTCCAAAGTTGCGTTCGACAGAGCTCGGCTCTGACTCTGAGGAAACGGAAAGATCGTGTTTTACGCAGGTCCCTCTGTGGTTGATGGTTAGCAGAGTAAGGCAACGGATCGGTAAACATATTTAGACACAACATTTCCTGTGTTTGCCACAGCAGCACAGCGATAATACCACCTGAAAACACTAGGGGGCTGAAAAGTTGTCTGTTTCTATGTTAATGTCATATTATTATATCACTTTAAGCTCACTCTTCTCTGGTGGATTGAAGCCAGGCTTCAGGCAGTTGAGGAACTCATCAAAGCTCAGCTTCCAGTCGGCATTCTCATCAGAGAGCTCAATGAGGGCATCAACGCACAGGCTCCTGGGAAGCACAAGCACAAATGCAAACACAGAATAAATATTAGCTGCTCTATACTGTGACAACAGAACATTACAGAGAAAACAGGCATACAGAGGAAATGATAATCAGTTTAGAGTGTCAAATTCCACAGAGCACAGTTGTTTATGCCACTGTGGACTCCCACAGGAGGCCTTCAGTAAAGTTTGCACTGGTTTGATAGGGTTCAGTGACTTGCTGTGTGCCTTAAAATAGCACCACAGCGAATAGATATGGATGTGTATGTGCAAGCATTGCCACAGAAGCAAAGGGAAGACTACAGAGTTTGGAAGGACGTGCAAGAGGGTCAAAATAAAAAGAATGCAAATAAAATGAAAAAGTGGAGAAAACTCAAAACTTCAATGGATTTTTTAGTTTTGAGCCCAACTAAAAAGTTTTACCAGTTAACAATGTTTTGTTGACATAATTTACTTTTCTTCTTTTTCTAGATAAACTTGAACAACTCAACAAAATATTATAGGCTGACAAAACTTTGTTTAGTTTATTTCAGAAATTTATTTGAGTTTGATTCAAAGCTAGTGAAATGATGAGTTTTCACAGCTTTTTTGTGTACAAATAATCAGACCTGGGCAAAATGTGGTACCATGTGGCTTGCAAGGGCATCATGACCACTTAGAAATATTGTAATTACAAATAACAAAGACAGGTAAATATAATTCTGCTTACACTGTTAGTGAGCCTTTATTCTGAAAGCGTGGAAGTGCTGTGTTCATTGGTAACAATCTTGAACTGTATGTTTTATATTAATCCATAACTTTATTCACTCAAAGCTGTACATTCGTGTTGTTTATGTTGTTCTTCTACTGTTAATGCGATTTCCATCATTGCAACATGTATTCGGCATGCATGACTTACAGTATAACTTAAGGTTTTGGATCCTCCGAACAAAAAATAAGCAGCCCACAATTCCATCACATGACAATTAAAGGTTACAAACAGTAGAAATGCATTACTGTGTTAGCTCATAGACATCTACGTGTCGGTGTGCCCTATATAGAGCTCTTCTGGCTATTCCATTTTTAGAGATACAGCTGTTATCTGGACCATAGTTCACATTTGTGTCTGGTCCGGGGCAGCCTGATTGATTTCTACCATGAAGAAGACTTGCACACACGTGCTATACAAATACACACTCATGTGAGCATGCAAACCCACAAAGTCACTGACCTGAGCAGCTTGTTGCTCTCCTGGTCGGCGTAGGACTGCAACTCTGCGACCGACTCATTTTGCTGGATGAATTTGAGCAGCTCCGAGGAGTCCATCTGAGAATCGCCGTTGTCATACGACTGCAGAAACACAAACAGAAACAACTTTGTATTGCATTTTGATCCATTTGTGTCACAAGCATGTGTGTACTGAAAATATGAAGGAAATCATTGGTATTTTGATAGACAAGTCAGCCTGGGCTGCCAGTAAATTTGCAGCCCCAAAAATACAGAGAGTGCACCAGTTGCCATGACAAAACCATCCATAACTCAGTTGTTAAGTGATTTCATTTTGACATTAGCACATCAAGTACCAGCTGTAGTGAGAGCAGGTACTCACTTTGAAATATTTTAAAATGGGGCTGGAGCAGAAATGGGTGGAGGAGCATAAGAAGTTCTATTCATTTAGTCATTTTAGGCATACATCTTAATATGAATGCTCACATTGAATTATTCAGAGCTTGTTAACCTACAGGCCATGTAATGCTCTCTCTTTCAAAAGCTTTTGAATTAGTCTGTCAGTACTGGTGGTGGGCTCATTATATGACCATGTGGTGTATTTGTGGCAGGCAGATGAAGTGAATATATCTTACATAAAGTTAGCAGTAAGTATGCTCTTAAGAATGTGCAGCATATTTTCATAATGGGAAAAAAACAGACAAATAAATACTGCTTTTCTCTTCTGCTTTAATATCATTAATGTCAGCCCATAGAATGGCAGGGGTCCTCCTCTGCAGGACAGAGGGCCTCATTAAACTCAATTATAACCATCAGCTGACACGCTTGAAAGATCTGTCACATGAATAATTAGACACAGTCTGAGGCGGCTTTAAGGATCAGGGTAGTTGGAGGAGGCCCAGGCGGATAAATAAACTGGGGTATTCAGTGAAAAGAATGGCGGAGCAGTAATTGTGTGCATTAATTGAGACCACTGTTTTGTTTTTTTTCTGCAGGCTGAAAGAGAAAAGGAGCCCACCTTGAAGTATTTGAGCAGGATGTCAGAGAAGTTGGATCCCTTGACAAACCAACCGTCCGGCACGACCTCAGTCTGCAGCCACTGGATCACGCGACTCCTCAGCTCGTTGCGGTCAGCAGCGTAGCATACCACTGCAGGGGTGGAAACATTTCCACGGGTCAACCGCATTAATAAATAATCCAAACAATAAAATCCATCACTCTGTGTTGCAAGCTATTTCCCAATTGCCCCCTGTGCTTTTGTGCATACGTCAGTATTTCCATGTTCATTATGTCTTTTCCATCAGACCATAAAAGCAGATATTGCACAGACATATTAGCCAAATCTCATAGCAGACCTGGTTTAACCTATCTGTGAACCATGACTTGAAGCTAAACCCTGAATTTACGTAGTTAAAGCGAACACTAATGAAATTATCTCACTAAAATTTTGAACACTTTAGGTCACCAGAGCATAAATTCATATATACACATATATAAATACATGCAAAACAAACAAACATGCACACACATACACAAACTCACCTGGACTGGCAGCTGCCTGCTCTGTTTTCTTCTCTAAAGGTAATTAAAGAAAGAGAGAAAGAATGCAACATTGTTATCATTAGGATAGAAAAAAAAAACAATTGAACAGCACTGACTTGATTCAGATTAATGGATATAAACTTGGCTGTCACTGAGCACTTGGCCAAAGGTCTGTAAAGAGAATGATAACTATTTCCCTGTCTACCTTTTCTGCCACAGTGCTGATCAATGTTCAGGCGAGCGGGGACACAAAGAGCGAGATCATCAGCAAGTGTGAGCAGTGAAAGTTCACTCAAGATAAGATGCTAATATTAGATGCATTAATAGATAAGGTCAAGGTAAGGAGCCTGGTTGGCCTCATGTGGCTGACAATCAACCTGGTCACCTCACATTTATCAGTTCTGTGAGATAGTTCAGAGATCACACACAAATCAGTTCAATTAGCTATAGACGGTATTATCAGCACACGCACCAGCTGACACTTGACATCAGTTTGTACTGTACATCTGTACAGATACTACTGTACCTGTACTTCACACCTATTACAAATAGGAATGTAATACTATATGAAATACCGCAATAAAAAAATATCTCAATACTATGCAAGACCGATAAGATAATTTTTATTTTATTTTATAAAAGGACTGCTCCTGACTGATGCTTTTTTTTTTTTGCAGTGGATGCATTACTAAAGACCATTCATACATTTATTTATTTTTTTTTGCAAATGCTGACATCTTATTTATTTAATTTTTTAAAAAAGAAGCATTTAAGTTAAAAGGAAAAAACAGTTTTACATGAACAAAAAATGCTGTATACAGCATCACCAAACTGTTTTTTATAATCATTTAATCAGTTTGAGTAATTTTTTTTAAAAGAAAAAACAGTCAAAAGTCTCTGATTCCAGATTCTAAAATGTCTTTTTTTCTGGTTTCTGTAATCCTCTTTGACAGCCAATAGAATATCTTTGGGTTGTGGACAAAACAAGACATTTGAGGATATTGTCATTTTCAGACATTTTACAGACCAAATGACTAATCAGTTAATCCAAAAAATAATTGACAGATTAATCAATGATGAAATTCATCATGATCATTAGGTGCAGCCCTAGATTTATTATTTACATCATTTTTTCAAATTGACGTTTTTCAGTGTTTTTCAATATTGTGATGAATATAATATTGTGGACTTTTTATCTTGAGTTATCTTTACCTTGAGTTGTTGATATTGTTACTTTCCACATTAATGATCAGAATTTGGATTTGGATTTACAGACCTCCGGCCAACCGCTCAGTGACGGTGAGAATTTCAGATTATTCAATTTAATACTTAACAAAGAGTGATCTAACGAAAAACGGTAGAGAGTCGTGTTGGGATGATAAACTGAGTTTACTGTCCAGCCCCTGAAATAATAAAAAAGATCAAAGGGTTTTCTCTTACACCATCCTAGAGTGGTGATTTCATGCAACTCATTTTTTTAAAGCATCCTTAGATGAAAATTTAAGGAAAACTTAAAGTGTCTTTATGCAAGCGGGCACTGTTTTCTATGGGATGTTGTCTTTTCTTTCACTCTGTGAAGATTTGGCCCCCCTTCTAGAGAAAATAATAAAATACCCCTGATCAGAACACTTTATTGCCCTTGATAAGAAAAATTTCTTAATTACTAATGATAATGGAATTATTATAGTCTTAACCACACTTGGAGGTGTAATTTATTGGGACTGTAAAAGTGACTTTGGAAACAGCAGTTGATAATACTTAACAAGATAAAAAAGGTACTTTCAATCTAAACTTTTAACCCCTTATTGGCTTCAAACTATCATGTTAACATCTGATTCAGCGACAAGTGTGCAAAATCCATCTGCTGAGGAAGTGAGCGTGATACAAGCTGCAAAACAGCGACTGAAGGACCCTGTGGTGAGACTGTCAGTCGTACCCTGGCAGTGTCCATCGTGGGCCACCTGGATCTTCAAGCCAGTCAGACAAGCGTCCCTGTGGAGCTCACAGTGATTCCTGTAGGTCTTCCCGTTGCTGCCACACACTGACCTCTTGTGGGGCTTACAGCTCTGAAAAGACAGAGGCAAAAAAGAAACTGACAATGAAGTGAAAACTGTGGGGAATTTTAATCTCAGAAGTCTTTTTTTTTTTTTTTAAAATGTCCCTACATTCCTTCTCCAGCACTCACCTCTATACACAGACAGCTGGGCTCCCCCTTCTCGTTGACAGCACACTCTCTCCCGGCGCCGCAGAACACATTGGCACACACTTTGCTCTTGCTCTGCACCTCCTGAAAGAAAGGAAACACATTGTTGGTACTTAAGAAATACCATTGCTCCCTACAGGTTTCACACACAGGGCGGCGCTGTTCCCCTATTACAGTAACAGACCCATTTGAAAGCACCGTGAAGGCGTTGACCACATTTTAAAACACATACCGAGCGCTAAGTCTCTGTGGGATCCAAATCGCATGGATTATACTCTCGCATTACACAAAAATTTAATCAAACTTGATCCTCTGTCACAGACCTAGAAAGACTGTTTCCTCCCCTCTGCACTGACATCCAAAATTAAGGCACACTGATTTAGCACTTTTCTATGTTCTCTGAAATTTGGTGGAAAGCTAAGCCAAGGTCAGAGGATGAATGATTAGCCCAGTTTTTGTTGTCTACACGAAAAAACTGCACACAACAAGGCCTTTGGATTATCTTGAGTAACCGGGTCATGATGACTGGACCCGCTGAGTTTTTACAAAGGTGTTTTTCGGCACTTTGAGAACCACACGCCGAGTGCCATCTCATCCCATTAGATTTGAGAGCGGGCAGGCATCTCCAAAACTCCGCAACTCAAACCAAAACAATCTAGATGGAGAAATAGCACTGGATAATTTAAAACGGCTGCACATATCAACTCTGAGCCATCTAGCAGTGTTAGATGATCTCCCCCTCTAGGAGGGGCTACCTCACCAACATGATAAATAACTTTGTGGTCATGATTCTGACTCATTGTACATTTCATCCCATTCATAGTCTTGGGCGTGATTTAGGTATTCTCCAAAACCTATGGCCACAATCTCTGAGTCAGCTGGATTACATACCAGTGTGCATTTTAACTCAGATCTGGATCACAATGCAGGTCTATTGTTAAAATGACAAATTCAGATTATTATGGTTCCTATAGTTACTGCCTTATCCCCGTTCTTTTACACAACCAGTTCATGTGTTAGTGTCTGCATTTTTATTGAGGTCTCTGGAGGCCCACTTATGTTTGCCAGTATGTCAAGAATTACCAGGCTGAGCTTAAGTAGTGACAGCTCCCTGACATACTCCCTAGTGAAGCTGATGACAACAACAATAATAATAATAATAAACTTTATTTATATAGCGCTTTTCAAAAAACAAGTTTGCAAAGTGCTGCACAGACATAACAACAGAAAATACATAGTGCGATTACAAATTTAAATCAACTTGATATAAAATAAAATGTTTAGGAGTAGATAAATGAATATGATTAAGCTTAAGATAAAGTCGAATTAAAAGAGACTTCATAAAAATGAGTTTCTAAAAGAGTTTTAAAAGAGGGCACTGAGGCAGCTTGTCTTATTCTCAGTAGAAGGTATACGCAGTGTTGTGGAGCTCTGTGATGAAAGCACTGCCACCCTTTGTCTGTCTCTCAGATCTAAGAGTACGAGGGGTGTAAGGGGTAAGAAGGTTAAGTAAGTTAAGTAAGAAGGGCCACGGCCAATCAGTGTTTTAGAAAGTATATTTTTGAGCTCTTGTAAGAGGTCTTGGTGTTGTGTTTTGTACAAGCTGGAGGTAGTCGAATTGATTTCTGGGGGAGTTCAGTTCTTTAGCTTTGATTAAACAAGACAATTCTGCAGATTAAAACAGCTGGGATGTTTACAACAGCATTATCTGCTACGGGAACAAAGAACGAAGACAATGAGAACCATACGGGCAAGAAGAATAAGACCTTTATCGACTACCACCAACAAGCTGGCGGCTCAAAATCCTTCCTTAAAATCCAGTGTTTCTAGTGTTTCTGTGTCAGTTAAGCTTTCTGTTCTGGTACATGTAGTCAGTCTCATTTTCTCTTGTTGACACTTTGAGGCCTTTGTGTCTTTATCTTTTGTTTGTTTGTTGAAGAAGATTGCCAGTGTGCTTGCCAAAAAATGAGTTCATTGGAGCTACAAAACCAACCAATCACAAGACGCCAAGCGGAGCTCCGAGAGCTGCTTTATGACCCTCATTACCTCCTCCTTTCTCTATCTGTGTGTCTTTGTATATATATGTGCTTGTGTGTGTGTGTGTGTGAGTGTGCAGGGTGTTTCCACATCTGGAGTCTGAGCTGTGTTTTCCTTTGGGCCCATTCCCATGCTCTGTGAAATCTTTTCTCCTCCCTGTTTCTCTAGACTCCCCTCCTCCTCCTTAAGCCGCTGTTTCCTGTAAGAGCGAGACAGAAAGTTGGCCTTCTGCGTATGAGTGCACGTGAGCTGGCTTCCAAGCTGCTGCGTGTGTGTGTGTGTGTGTGTGTGTGTACGTGTGTGCATGTGTGTGTGACTCCAGGTTCTGGTATGTAGGTTAAAACGAAGCTGGATTCTTGTGACCGAACTCTATAAACTCACTAATGATAGAATATAACAAATTGGAGGGAGGGGAGAGGGCAGTCACATGCAAGCATCGCAGTGTGCACTCACACAAATAAAAGTCTGAACTAGAACCACGAGGAGGTTCTTCAGCTTGTCCCCATAAGAGAATCCTCTTTGGTTTGCAGTGGAACCTTTAATAAAGTTGGAACCCTTTTTGAATGTTCTACTTATTACCCAACATAAAGGGTTATACCTACGACCATCTGTGAGTTTTCACCCAGAGCCCCCTATGAGATGTTTTCAGAGAACCTTTCAATGGTGTAATGGTTCTTCTCAGAACCAGCTCTGGGGGTTCTATCCGACCAGTTTCACCTTTTTAGGGTGCTAACCAGGAACCCCCCAGGATGTTCTACCAAGAACCTTTTAATATACCAAGGGTTTTATCTAGAACACAGTAAGGGGATTCTGTCAAGAACCTTTTTATATTAAAGGGGTTTTTATCTAGAAACCATCCAGGAGGTTCTACCAAGAATCTTTCTATTTGATATGTTAAACACACTCAAGGCGTTCTACTGAGAACCTTTTTCCATTCAAAGGGTTTTATCTAGAATGCACTCAGGGGTTCTACTTGGACCCTTTTATATTCCAAGGATTTCATCTAGGGGGGCTCCAGGGGGTTCTGCCAAGAGCCCATCAAGGAGGTTCTACTGAGCATTTTGTTATATTCTAAGGGTTTTATCTAGACCCCTCCAAGGGGGTTCTACCAAGAACTCTTTTGTATTCCAAGGGTCTACCGAGAACCTTTTTAGATTCTAAGGGTTTTAGCTATAACCTACCTATGGGGTTCTCCTGAGAACCCCTATATAGTATAAAGAACCCTTGATGAAAGGAGAACTCTGTTTTTCAAAAAGGGTTCTCTAGACGAAAAGGGTTCTTTATGCAACCCTTTTGGAACCCTTATTTCTAAGTGTAGGAGCTTTAACCCCAGAGTGGTGAAAGGAGAAGGATTGTGAGTTCATTTCTATGCACGTTTCAAACACACACACACACACACACACACACACACACACACACACACACACACACACACACACACACACACACTTGCACTCCAAAGTTGAGGTCATGGAAAATCTTCAAAGCGCTCCCTGTGGCTTGAAGCATGTTGGACAATTCAGTTTGTTAGACACAGATGGGCTCGGAGCCTGTTGAAACCTGTAGAAACCTCCAATGAGAACATGAATAATGGATGGGCTTCTTAAATGAATCTGGAGTAAACGTGGAGATCTGTCCGTCCATCTCTCTCCAAGTAGAACCAGCAGAGGATTCCTGACATTTAGCTAATGAACACAGAGGCGCATGGCTCTTTTTTCAGCTGATTCAAGTGGATTGTTGCTATGGTGAGAGCATGTACAGGCTCTTGTTGTGGCAAGATCACAGGAGTGTCAGTCAAAAGAGGCAAATGGAACCAAGCCCCATAATGAGATCACAGCAGAGCCTGCTGTTTAGATTTTATAATTGACAGAGACAGAAAACAACGGACAGAAACCATTACAATAACACTGAACCAACCTTCGACAACACAGGGAAACGAGGCTGCCTTGTGTGGTCATACATAATGCCCGTATGAAGCACGGTTCATGGTTGTCATGAACATGAGTGGGCAGACATGTTCCATTATGAGCACCATCACTGAGTACATGTAAATGTACTGTGATGTATCCCGGTTTCAAGTCTTAACCTTGTTCTGATTATAATTCGGGACATGGCATTTGCATGGAAGCTAGCAGAAACTGGTTATTCATCTCCCTGTATACTACAGCTGTATCCAACTCAGAATTTTGTCCCAGCGCTACACTAACTTCTTTATCAGCCTACAACCTATAGTTTTAATGGCGTTCTTTGTCACGTGTGATCCCACACAATCAGAGAAAGTATAAACGTGTGTTCTCCGGCTCATAGGCAGGATTATGCGATCGCTTGCATGTACAGAACTGAAGCTTGTCCACAGCTAATGTCGAATACTACTGCGCAGACCAGCCTAATTTTCCACATTTGCGACTGCAAGCTGAAGGCTCTCTGTGACTTTTTGAAAAACCTTGAAAGACCTTTTTTTTAATGCCTCCACGCTGGTGGTTCTCAGGTGATTCCATTCTTGCGAACGCAATATCTCAAGAACAACTTCAGGGCATTTCTTCAAACTTGGCACAAATGACCACTTGGATTAAAGACTGAACTGATTAAATTTTGGTGGTCAAGGGTCAAAGGTCAAGCTCACTCTGACCTTATGTATGTTCCAATCTCATGAAAGTGATATCAACACTTGGAGAGAATTTCTTCAAACTTGGTACTAGCGTCCACTTGGACTCGATAATGAACTGATTAGATTTTGGTGGTCAATGATCAGGTGACCTCATTAAACACATTTTAGGTGAGGTGATGACATTTTATATCGAAGAGGTCAAAGGTCAACTTCACTGTTACATCATAATGTTGAGCTCTCGATCAGTCCTTTGTACTCCTCTGTAAAAATAGTCACTAAGTGAAAACAGCATACCAGCAGACTTCAGAGGACCGTGCATGTTAATGTCTTGTAAGACAGAGGGTATTAAATAATTTAATAATGCATTTCTTACTTTGTCCAGGTTTGTCCCTACCAATAAACACTTGAAAGCAAATGCACTACAAAACAGGAAGAGAAAATGTTTTTTAACCCATGAAGTGACACACACAATGGCCAACCAATCAATGACTGGTTCAAATGGAGTCCACATCAAAAATGAACCACCCCAGACTTCACTAGAGAGCGGTCCAAGACCACCCCTTCCAGACAGACATGAGAGCAGTTATTCTGGTCACACCAGAATCCAAGCTGTTCACACCAACATAAATGAAACACACCAAGGAAGTAAATGTTCCAGGTTTCGGTTCAATCAGACTAAAAACAAGGCTGGTGTGAACCCATGTGAACCCACTGGAGTTGTTGGATGGCAGACTTTCTTAGCTTTCGACAGAACCAAACCCACTTTTTCCAACTATCTTGCTAAATTAAAGTGAGTGGTATAGAGCTTCTCACCAAACTCCTGGTGATCTACACATTTTAGTGTGCAGATCACCATCATTGATTATGCATTGATTACACTGATTATTTAATTTCCGTTGAGTTTATAGGTAAACTGAATATCAGTATCCCACTTTCAATCACAGTAATAGATAACATATTCCAGTTTCTCAAAACCAAGATATGAGGTTATTATTTAAAAAACAAGATATGATGTTTACATGCAAAAACACATAACCAGAATTCCTCGCAAATAATCAAGTGCATATAAGCAC
The DNA here is from genome assembly GCF_056507025.1 of Lutjanus erythropterus. Lineage (NCBI taxonomy): Eukaryota > Metazoa > Chordata > Actinopteri > Lutjaniformes > Lutjanidae > Lutjanus > Lutjanus erythropterus. The sequence goes on from NC_139324.1 coordinate 24,087,448, forward strand.
TTATTAACCCAATCATCTTCAGTGCAGACGCTAGAAAAAAAGTACAAACTCAGCACAAACACAAACACACGCTGTGGGTGTCCTACTTAAATTACATCAATTTTTCATTGCGGCGACAAATGCCGCCTTATTTTCCTTCTCTTCCGTTTAAAAACAATCACAGCAGCCTCTGATAAGTGACTGGTGAATCATAACAGACTAAGCAGAGCCCATCACACAGAAAGATGCCTCAAGCATAAAACTGATTGTATATATTACACATTCACAGTTCATTTTTTTCTCAACTCCTGACCATTTTTCTTCCATTTTTCCATTTCAATCTTTTTGTCCCGAGGTTAAAATTATTGGTTTTAAGAAGATTAAAAGATTTAAGTAATATTCTTCAAAACCCTCAATGCGTAATTTCCATCTTCAAGTCGAGTGTAGTTTAATTTCTCCTCCGCTGCAGTTCTATCTGTCTTGTCTTATTCCCAGTGCCATGCCCTTTTACGGCTGCAAGAGACGTGCCAGTGAGCCGAGACCCGCTTCGCAGAGCTGGATGGAAGTCAGAGGAGGAACATGAGAGAGGAAGACGCTGTGCGCAGAGAGTCTGACTATTAAGAACCAGGTAGAAAGCGAGGATACAAGAGGAGACGCAGGGTTGTGAAGGCAATCTCTCCCCTGCCACGTGTTGAATGGATCCATGCTGAGGCAGACTGGAGCTAAAGGGCAATGCATTCTCGCTCCAGTTAAAAAATGAAAGAACCTCTTTCGTTTTCCACTGCAACACGGCTAAATCTGCACCCACTAACACATAAAAAGCACATTAGAACATCTATCTGCACGTCTTTCTGCATCTGTCCATACAACAGTATGACTAATGGAGCTTATCCACCTTCAACTGCATGTTTTGCGCATACGTGTGTGTGTGTGTGTGTGTGTGCGTGTCCTGGTGATGCTCCATTGATTTAGCAGGCCAATCAATGCTTCTCTCCTATGGGTGTCACTTTACAGCCACCGTGAATCCTATTCCCACAATGCACCCTGCCCCTCATTAGCATAGAAAACATTGATTTATGGACAGTAAACAACCTGTCCTGAATATGACTACAGAGACAAACAGCATAACGAGAAATGACTGGAAAAATAAACGTATTAAATACTGAATTCAACCTTTCCGTTAATGAATTACGCAATTATATCAGTTTAATCAATTAGTGGTTGCACAGAGCTTCATTTAATGCAACCCAATACAACAACACAACAACAAATCCTTTTCATATTGAGCTTTTCTTGAGAGATGTTGATTCAGCGCTGTGCTCGCTGTGGAGGGCGTGCTTTATGGTTCTGTTGAACTGTGCTGCATTAAAAAAGGTGAAAGGCGATCCACTTTGTGCTACATCAGTTTCAACAATAACCTAGCGTGAGAAGCTTCATGAAGACATGATTTGTCGCAGGGCTGCTGTATTGGATTTACTGAACGTACCCAGGTGTATCGAGTAAGCTGCCGCCTCGGTGTAAAACAAAACAAAATATTTTCCTCTTTCCCCAGAGGTACAATAAGTCTGTTGAGTGTTTTATGAGCAAAATATTATGCTATTTGACACCTTGAAATATTAAAAACAAAACCATCCTGGAAGGCTGCAAAAAAGATGGACAAGTAATGATGTTTCTGCTCATTCTGGTTTTATTGTCAGACCTGCTTTTTCCTTAGATTTGTCACAGCAAAAACGTCAACACTCTGAATTAAAAAAAAAAAAAAAAAATCTGAACGGAAGCAGTTAATCGTGTTCTAATTTTATACTGCCAGAAAAATAATGACTATTGAATTGAGAGAAACAAAAAGAGTAAATGATCACAACAATTAAAAACTGCTTAGATGTTTTGTTTGGCAACTTACCCCCAAAAACCTCACAGTTATTCATCAAAGAAATTACATTTCAGAACTCATTATGTAGCTAGAACAATGATGCTGACATGAACAGACGAGGCAGTCAAGTCGAGGCAGGCATTAAGGCTCCCAACTGTGTCCTGAAGGCATCAATCTGTCTCTGTTTAGAGACTTTTAGCTGCCATTTATTATTAGCACAACTTATACTCTGTGCTTAAAACCAAACTGTGACATTGAAGCTTTTATTATGCATGGCTGTCTTTACAATTATTGGAACAAAATGTGCATGAAGGCATTTAATTGTACTGTTTTAAAAACATGGCATTGAGAAAGTGTTGCGGTATTGATATTTTTGACAACCTTAATTATGTATAATTAATATCCAGTATAGCTAGCAGCAGGTTAGCTTAGCTTAGTGTTACTTGATTGGAAAACAGCTGGACTGACTCTACAAAGGTAGGTACAAAGGCTCTGTACAAAAACTTAAGAATAGAAATGACAAGACAAGGATGTAAGTTATAACTCTCCATAAAATAGTCATTTTAACACTTGGTGATCTTGTGGGTTTTGCTACATTTGGACTAATTCAGGTCATTGTTTTCCTCTGTTTCCAGGCTTTATTTTAACCTAAGCTAACTGGCTACACCAGGTCAGGTAACCATCGGGTAACCAACAAAAACACTGGGTCAAATATATAAATTCATGAGTGCGGGCACGGGTAAAAAAAAAAAGAACTATTTGCAGCCAGGCAGAAGGTGAGAACAATAAAATTACACATACATAAAATAATATTGTTTCCCCCTAAAGGAATCAGAAACGAATTATTTAATCATTTAAATCCACTAATAATATCAAGTCTAATCAGCCACCAGGATTTTATTGTAAAAACTGATGACACAACCTGTTGACCCCACATCCATCCATCGTGACATCAAAGAATTATGTTGCACACCGTTGCTGAGGAAACACATCGACAGCTGCAGGAGCACTGGAGCTGCACCAGTTGAGAAAACAAGTGAGTGATTTTGTATTAGGGCTTGGACAAAAATCGATTCTCGAGAGTATCATGATTTTATTTTTTTTATTTTTTTTATCAATCTCTGAATCAGTTTTTTTTTTTTACAGAAATAAATAACTAGCAAATATTCCATTAGCTAAATGCTAACACATAATCAGAATTCTCAGTAAAGCAACGGAAATTAGCACTGGATTCCATTTTACTACACATGCTTAACATAAAACAACTGGTGCTCATACTTTCAGGCAAATATTTCTATGTTCTGTGTGAATGGACTAATAGCTGCTGATTTCACGTTGCTATCTCATATTCATTTGGGCCTAACATTCTATTTATTTTCTTTTGGCAATAGCTCGATGAGCAGGAACAGCTAAAATATACTTCAAAAACTATAAATACAGTAATGCAGAAATGATGCTGCTGAAATAAAACTCACAGACTGACAGACGTGTGATGTGCATTATTTTCACAAACATGACTTGTGATATATAGTACCAATATATAATTCAACTTTTTACATGGTCTACTGTTGAAAAAAGCAAACACAAATAGCAATAAATCATAATATTGGATTGCAACACGTGCAGAATTGCAATACATATCGAATCGTGATAGTATCAAATCAGGAGAAACATGTATTGTCCCAACCCTGCTGTGCATGTGTGTTTAATCACAGGTTTGGTCACAGGACTTATTTAGAATTATGGAACTTATTAACAGTTCTGGGTGGACCTAGATTTGACTTAGAGATCAGTGTGGACAATGGATCAATTCTGGTATTCAGCTTTGAGACTGCAGTGTCAATTTTCACATCTAGTTGCAAAAAAGTAAAATGAGCAATTCCTTGTGCAGTTGTATAAACCTACTTTATTTTGATTTTTAAGGGGTTATGTGGCTGAAAGCAGAACACTAATATTGTTACAGACAGTCATTCCACTCCCTACATCGTGTTCTTCACTACAGTCTCAGACTGACAGATGGACGGACAAATGCGCGCACAGCACGGCAACTTCACCCTCACAATCTCAAAATGCAACCCAAGCATGTTTCTAATTACACTGAGGTGAAACAATGGAGGGGGGGGGGGGAGAGAGAGGTGAAGGTGAGGGATACAGACAAGAGACAGAATCGGGAGGTAGGGGGGTTACATTCCTGAGCTGTGTTGTGCCTCAGCTGGGGTCCGACAGAGTTCGTCTTGAGCCAAAATCTCCTCAGTATTTAGGTCAGAGAGGTGCCCCTGCTCTCCCCGGCTCCAGCGTTTCCCGCCTGTGTTGTCTCTCCAGCTCTGGATTGTCCAACAGCTTGTCAGCTTTCATGAGATGCTGGCCCACTGCCAGGAGCAGCAAGGATGGGGAGGACTTAAAAACTGAACGGCTCGTCTCCTTCTGCCCATGAAGACCTCCCTCACACATCTCCTTCCCTCTAACCATGCAGGCCTTACCAGAAGAGAAGTGGAGCACAGCCAAAGAAGAATGAGAACCACTCTTACTTTACGCTGAACGCTAACTATGAACCAGTTTTCCTCCTTTAAGGAATTAATCTCGCAAGGGAGAAACATCAGACCATCATCAGCTCTGGTTTTGAGTCGTCACAGAAAGCTGTAGCATTTGCCCTCAATAATTAAAGTGCCTCCATTTTTTCTTTTCTTCCCTCAGCTGTATCTTCACACTGTACATATCAAATCAGACTCATTTCTTCTGTACTTGACAGCCTCTTGAGATCAGACACATACAGTAAAACCTCCACTGAGAAACACACATTCAACCGGCAAAATGACACAATCTACTGACGCGCCTCCTTTGGTATTTCAGGGATTTTATATGTGACTGAGTCGATAATGGAGCTGGCAGGATGTGTCCTTGGAATAATGAGGCCAAAGTAAGACTAATTTGAGTGTGTTATAAAGATATGAGCTCTTTGTAAAGCTCAACGGGTGGTCTCAAACGCTCTCTGGGGAGATTAAACCCGCAGAAACAAAAAGGAGCCCTGGTAAACGACCAGGTTTACAAAGATCTGCCTGTTGTTGTTCGCTCAAATCTTCTGTTTCTTATTCAGCGTGAAAGGAATGCACCAACGGACAGGATGATGTCACCCCAGTCTGCAGCCTCTTATTTTACACCCACCAGCCCTGTTGTTCGAGAGCTGAAACAACAACACCCTGAAAGAAACGAGAAGAAGAAGCCACAAAAAGGGAGATAGAGGGATAGAGACAGAAAGAACGCAAGGAAAGAAGAAAGAGCGAGAGTGAAACAGAGAAAGTAAGAGAGAAAGAACGCGAGAGGCTGGAGAAAGGCAGGAAATAAGTCACGGTCTGGGCAGGACCACATCTGCTAGCAGTTAAAACGTCACCAGAGAACATAAAATGAACAGAGCACCACCCCGGTGAACCCTGTTGACACGGTACTGAGACAAAAGTGTCCCCTGTCCCCACCACCTGACCTACGTCAATCCAATACAGAACTAATCCATCCAATCCTCCACTCACATGCCTCTCTTGTCATCCTTTACTTTTTAGATGTCTCGTTTCTCTTATTCTTGATCCAATAATCCTAATGTCCCCCGAAACCTTTGCTCTCTTTTTTTTTTTTCTCTCCATCCACTTTGCCACCTTCCTCCCCTCCTCCCGTCTCTCCCACCCCCTGTTCTGTTCTGGGCATTTTTCCACTGCCAGCAAAGGAAGGAGGGAGGGGGGAAGGGAGGAAGGGAGGGAGGAAGGGAGGGAGGGCCCATGCTAGGCTCAGTCCAGGGGAATGAGTAGATTCCCTGCCCTCTTCTCTGCTCCCTCTCTGAGGCCAGTATCGGGGTTAACGGCTTGAACATGTTTGTAGAAGGAAAAAGGCCCATTAACAGACATGTTGAGTGTGTTCAGCCATTTAAAATCTGTTCTGAGAGACCACAACTTTGACCATGTCAGACAATCAGTGGAGCCACGATGATGATACATCCATACAACTTAATCTTTTTTGACTTGTGCCAAAAACACGCATCTTTAAGCAAAGCCTGGACTTGACGTAAGTGATTTTACTGCTGGTTATGTAGGGGTACAGCAGTTTGTGCCAAAACCTACGCCCTTGCATTAGCTTTGGCGTGGACATTGATTGGCGTTTACAGCGGCTAACAGCGCTGCAACCTTCAGCTACAGCAGTACATAGTTGCAGGATGAAGAGCGGTCCAATTGGCTGACTCTTGCTGGACTGAGAGTTCCCAGTGAACACGGACCAAACCGGCCTCCAAGACCAACAGAGACCAGTCTGAAGACAAGGAATAGGCCTCAGGACAGAGGAAGCTTTCTCTCGCTAACTTACTTCAGCAACAGGTGAAGCTATTCGCCCATCAGGAAACGCCTCAGACGACCTCAGTACTGTATTCTCTGTCAGAAGAAAGTTATACAGTTGTGTTTTTTTTTTTTTCAATGAGGCCCATTCCCCAGAGACACTTTAGTCTGCTACCGTGAATGGATGTTTTCTCCTTTCATGCTCAGCGTCATAAACGAGAAAGTATTTCATTGGATGGAAATTTAGTTACGTATCTGTTTGCAGGATGAGTCATGAAAAGTTTTTAATCGTTTTACAGGGAAAAAAAACTCTGAAATACCATTAAAATACTTGAAAATAATGACAGAATTACTTTTTTGTCATTGTTTGGTCAGATACTCGCATCTAGGTGATCTAGAGTGCAATATATGTGTTTGGCTTTATGTGTTGCCTGGCTTCAACCTCTTTTACCATCACCCCAATCTCATTTCCCAAAATGTTCACTCTTCTCTTTTGGTCCCTGACTACTCTCAACTAAACCCTCATTTGTGTTGGCATGATAAGAAGGGAAACTGCTGATTGTAAGGCAGGTGTCGAGAAGTTCATTTGAACTTTATAGATCACAGGTGCAAAAGTTATAAATGGGTCTCTAAGAACCTGCATAAGCAAATTCTTCGTGCTCAGTATCAAACTTCAGCATACTGTCGGTAATAATCTTAACACTCAAGAACATTTTTATGAATGAGACCTCACATCTCATGAGCTCTAACTTGGCACGTTTGTATCAACTTCACCCATAGTTCATAGAAAACCTATGAGATTTCTCATATGCTTGGTTCAATTTAACAAGAATCAGACAAAAGTCAGGATTCAATTAGAGATAATCCATTAATCAATGACTTGATTGACAGAAAATTGAATTTCGATTTAAAATAACACTGTCTACCTCTGCTTTTTCAAGTGTGAGAGGAGTTTGGTGCTTTTTTTTTCTTTTATGCAAAGATTAAAACTTGAGCTCTGAGAGATTTTTTTTACATTTATAAACAAAAAGATTAATCAAGAAAATAATTAGCAGATTCATTGATAATGAGACTAATGTCTATTGATGATAACTGTTGATCATACTGTCAAATCATGCATTTTTGATACTTGTAGTTTTGTATTTGGGCCTTGGATGTTGAGCTTTCTGTATATTTTTTTAGACTTTGTCATCTCAATACACCCTAAAACAGCAATATAATATGTACTATGCAGTTGAAAAGCTATTATGTGGACGTCTGAGTTTAGATCATTGTTACATTCACTGCCCTCAGCGGTCAGGAATGAACCAGAATGAATAAAATAGTTTTGTGTCGACTCAATCTGGTGAACAGATTTATGCTCCCCAGAGATCCTGTGCTGAACATGTTTTGTCCAACAACTCTGTTGATCTCGTAAACAAACCTGCTGACCTGCAATATCCACATATCAGGTCATATACACAAGACACGGGTATGAGACGGGTCAGCCAGCGCCTCACATAAGTGGTTACGCTGTACAACTGTGACACATTTTTTAAAAAGTTTATTCAGAGAGTACTTTTTTAAAAACATTTTTTGACCAGATTATTTCCTCAATTAATGATTCGGTCTATAAAATATCAGAAAAGTGATTCGTCAATGTTCTTTTTTCTGATCAACTCTCCAAAGTCTAAATGTAGTGAGTTTACTATCAACAGTAGTGAAAAATAAGTAGGCAACATTTACTCAAGTACTGTACTTTAGTACAAATGTGAGATACTTGATACTTGTTTCCATCTCATGGTACTTTTACTCCATTTATAAGACAGCTGAGTTACTGGCTACTTTACAGATTAAGATTTTCTAAATCATCTTTTAGCTACAATATGATGAATTGTCATAGATTAAACAACAGTACATTAAGTAATTAAAGTTACCCTGACAACAGTAAAACGCACTTACACATTAATGCATCAATAATAATAGTCAAACATTATTATAGTAGGCTTCTTATAGTAGGTCATAGCACTCAAAAGGGCTAACACTTGTTTACTTTTACTTAAGAAACATGTTCAATGCAAGATTTTTACTCATAACACTGCTTCCTAACATACAACGAGGAAGCGAACACGAGTGGATATACTACAAGCAATGTCACACCGACACTTGTGATTTCTCCCTCTGCAAATGAGTAATATAAGCGTACAAGTTAATTATTCATAACTAACATAATTTTCTTAAGCTTGTTTCTATATAGTTAGAAGACAGTTTATATACTTGTACGTCCCAACAGCTGCCTGTTTTCCCTCCAAACCTTGTCGTCTTTGAGGATATTCCTACAAAAAGGGTACTATGGATTATATATGTGCTATTATTCAACCTTTTGTCATCCATAGGGACTGCTGGTTGGAAAAGAAACTGAAACTTCAAATGTCAGCATTGATTTTGTCCAAAGAGGTGAAGCTATTGTGCAAAACTTTGCAAAAAATAGAACTCGGACGAGCACTTTTTCAAACAAGCGAAATGCCACTTAGCCTATTTGCTGACACGTGGAGCAGGTAAGGACATCTTTACTGGGAAGAACTGAAACAATCTGATGTTCATTCACTCGTTCACATGGCTTGTAGCTAGAAAGCAGTATGATGGTATATTTTTCCATTCTTGTATTGTGATTTTTACTTAATTAAATGACCGGAGTTCTTCTGTCATTATGAAACAGGACAAAGAGAAGCAGCAGATCCTCACAATTTGGAGGCTGAAGCAAGGAAATGTTTTTTGTTTGAAAAATATATAAATATAAAAAAAAACAATCAGAAAAAACAGTCTGCCTGTTGCTTTTCTGTCAATCGGCTAATTGTTTCCGCTCTGAAAAATTCTTTAAACATCATTAAATCACTCACAAATGGAAAAGGTAGTTGTTTTGTTGCTGTAAATAGCTGTTCTATGGTTGGGTAATGCAACACACGTGAAGATGATCATTATTATTACCGTTATAATACATCCCAGAAAACACACTTCACAAGAAAATGTAATTCCTTACGTAAACCACTTTAGAATCAAATTGGTATGAATGAGCCATTTTTAAGCTGTAGCAGTTCTCAAGGCTTTCCGCTTAACGGTGGAAGAATTCAACAATTACGACTGGAGAGGACAATGGCAGCCAGTTAATCACTCATCCCATAGTGATCCTCTTTTCACCGAACAGACTGCATGTTAGATGCTGATCTCAAGGTGAGTCCTCAACACAGGCTGCTGAATGTAAGACGACCTCTTATGGAAGTAAATGGGTAGAATTACGTTGCTTTTATTTGTCAATTTATGCTCCTTGAGAATTTCCTTGAAATTCAAACATTTTTTGGAGGATGTCACACTAATGATGCTGATTTATTGCCTTTGACTGTGAGCTAAAAAGCAGAAAACAAAGGAAGATCGTCGTCCTTTATAACCTGCATTCAGGAGAGAGACCTCTTTTCCCCAGTGAACTAATTTAAGACTTGCTACCTATACGTATGTTTAACTTTTAGCATGCATGAGTATGTTAGCACGTTACATATTCATTATCTCTTACTCACAAAGCCTTTGAGTAGACTTTAGTGCCGCTCTTTGTCATTTCTGTGTGAGTGTGTTAATTCATGTGTGCAGTGCCTCTGAGTGCAGAGTGCCGGTAATGATAAGACACTAGTACAGCTGGTAAGCTAAATGAGGACTCCTTTTATGCCAAGCCAAGAGTGAAAAGAACACACTGCAGGGACATGAAACACAGCACACCCCCCTTCCTTCTCTTTTCTCTACCCCCTCACTACACAGCCAAGTCTTACCTCACCCCCAATCTCCCCTGCTATAATTGCATGACTGTGGCTCTGTCTCCTTTCTCTTTTACATCACTCTATCTCGCCGTCCTCCACAATCCCTGCGCAGGATCCATGACTGGATGTTGGGCTCCAGTAATTAGAGCAGGCTGATACAGGCAGAGGACACAGCGTCCCCCCCATGCTCGTGTTCCCTACACCTGGGCAGATATTTTTAGCCCACCTTGGATAAGAGGGAACAGGCATCAACATGGCAACGTGGCAGGGTGCCTGAGAGGCTGTGGCTCAATCAGAGTCTGCTCCAGATCCAAGGGATCAACAAGGGAGGGATCGACAAGGGGACCAGCTTCATCCTTCTTCCTCGTCTTCTCTTCAACCCATAGACGTATATACACAGACGCCACATTGACCGTTTTGGCCCGCTGCTGCAATACGCCAATGTCACTGCCACTCACCATATTAACATGGCGGCCATCTTCCTCTGGCGCTGGGCTGGGTGATATCACGTAAAAATAATACCCTAATATTTTTACACTATGCCATAATGTAAGTAATATTTCAATATATAAATTTTCTCTAAATTAACAGACTAAATTCTCAAACAGCGATGATCTTATAGAATATATCACATTTATGTAGATTAAACTACCTAAGAGTGTATAAAAGTACCTCTGTTGATAGAGAAATAAAATTGTAGGTGCTTTCACAAAATATTAACACATTCATAAGTAATATGGATATAATTATTAAGTTGGTAAAGACGTTTAGAACAGTGTGGTAAGTTCAGAAAATTACATCACTTTACTGTCATGCAGCCTTAACCACGATATCCAAAATCAAATCCAGGGGAAGTTCTGATCCCGCTATCAGAAGGATAGTATCATACTGCTGTGTTTCAGGTTGTAAGTTGTTTTAAATCTGATGGATTGCTATCATTTCACTGCTTCCTGATTGTTCAGCAACAGAAAACACAAAGGACAGTGAAAATCCAGCAGGACATCTGACCATATTTCAAGGTAAAACAACTTGAAATGTCTGATAACCAATTAGCTACCGTCAAAAAACAGCTAACGCTAGCATTCAACCACTTCCTCACTAACATTACCATTTATTAGTATTACATAGCACCATAGTAAAGATGTAAATTAATTCTGAAATATCAACTGAAGAACTTAATTTAGTCCTTTGAGAATTGTTTGGATCTAAATGATTCTGATTAGCGATTTTGGTTGCTAGCGATTCTCAACTATGATTCTTTAAACGTCCTCCTGCATTCTTCACAGCAGAGTTGTGTCAAACGCTAATAACCATGGACAAATGTTACCAGCGGAAACACTGAGCTCAGCTTACATTAGCTAGATAACCACAGCAACAGTGTTTCTTGAATATTTGGGGGTTTACTTAGGCTACTTTACTGTGACAATAGAGAGTATTCTCTCCATGTAAAGCATTTTGTAGCACAGCATTTTCTCAATAGATGAGTAGGTTAGCTGAAAAAAAAAATACAATTTAATTTGAAGCTAGCATGAGTGAAATTTGTGTTGGCAGAATTGATGTCAACATTTCTGAATGATTCCTTCAGAAGCACAGTTTTGGGATCGATCCATGCAGCATCTACATATATATGTCTATGCTTTAGCCTGACTTCTCTTTCCTCTCCAGTCTTGGACTGTCTAAAAGGAGAGCTTGTATGGCTGCCTTGTTGGCTCACTTCCTCTTGACATCTGTATTTTTCAAGATCCAGAGCTGGTGCAGATAACTAAATTAACCACTGTGTCATTCCCCCTTGTCGTTGCGCATGTTGGTGGATAGTACAATAACACCACATGCCATAAAAACAGAAATATAAACACTCTTTTCTCTCTGTTTATATGCGAGTGAGAGTGTGCGCACACGTCCCCCAAGGCTGAAGACTCTTATGACTTTTACTATTCCTGCATCTCGGCCTCCTTTGCATATCAAGCTAACAGCGTGTTTGAGTAAGACTCCAACAGTTTATTCACAAGATGCATATCTCCCTCCCAGCCTGCACACACACACACACTTTTCCACACACAGTCTCGACCCCGGCCGCCCTTCCCCACTACATCTCTGAGCTGCTTCTCTTTAAACGCTGCATTTCTCACCTCAGGAAGCACACAAGCATTGTCCTTCATGATAAATTAGGAGTTAGCGTCCGGATTTTAATACCCTATATTTGCGCCAGAAAATAAACACATCAATTCACTCACAAAAAAAAAAAAAAAAAGCGACTGTGTATCATCCAGCTCTTTTTCACCTAAATGTTACCTAAACATTCATCAGATCCACTCCTGAGATAACTTTGCTCCAACTTGTTGACCTCCTTCAGACAGCACACTGGAATGCCAGATCAGGCCCTTCCCACGGCCAGTCAACAGGCCATATATTATCAGGGTAATTACCTTTGGAGAATAGATGTCTTCCTAATGTCTCCCCATTAACTTGGTGGGTACACTCTACAGACTCTGCTGTGTGCTCTGTCTTCAGCATGCCATACCTCACAGATCACGGCCATGAATCCAATAAAGGCACACACAATAGCACATTTTTGCAGCCAGCGGGCAAAGGTAGAGAGCAGGGACGGCAGTGGAAGGTCAGCGGGGAGGGGGGGGGGGGCCTACATGACTAATGTTGTGGCAGTTGACACGGTAATGGCCATCTGCGTGGAGCCATTAAGACAGACCAGGCAGCAGACAATTGGTTTATCTTGTGTTTCGCATTTGGTGTAGCTGTAAGCGTTTGAAAAATCCATCCTCTAATTAGGCTGCAGCTATTTTCTTCTGCCTGCAACTGTCGTGCAGGTCAACAGAGGAGTCAACACAAAGCCAGGTGTTCAACAGCTGTGTCCGGTGAGGGTATGAGGCCATCAAGCACCACCTGGTGTCTGTGTGTCTGTGTGTGTTTGTGTGTGTTTCTATTTATTAAAGGCCCGGTGTGTGGGATTTAGTGGCATCTAGCAATGATTGTGCAGATTGCAAACACCTTATCTCGTTTTCCATTTCCAAGCACATGGAGGCTCATGAATAAGTTTAATTTCCCATAAATTTTTTTTCACAATAGAAGTCACCTAATATTTTGCTATTTATAGCTTTTAACTAAGTGAGTAGTGACTAAGTCAAGTGAGCAAATATTATCCACTTGATTATCTATTAGTTATTTTGTTATCTAAAAACTTTCATTGTGAAGCAGTAAAATACGGAAATGTTCATCAGACGTAACTTAAAGCAACTCTTCTGAAGCTGAAAGCGAACATGAAACAGTAAAATAAAGCAGACACCTGAAGGTACAAACAGTGACACAGGAGATAGGGTTGGGTGAAGTCTACTAAATTTGGCATAAGATGATGTCCACAGTGAAACACTGTGATGGACGATGATATCATTGCTGGGTCTGAGAAGATTTTTTGTCTCAGCACCACATGTTGGTAACTTAGTTGTCTTTAATAAGAAAATAATAAACACATGGAGACATAGAGCAATGAACAGCCGCTTCTTTTTCTTTGGAAAAAATGAAACTCCCTAGAGAACGACTCAATGGCAACTTTTCAAAATGTGAAAAGACGTATCTAGAACCAGTGTTTTGTTTGTCCGTTCTGGGCTACTGTAGAAACATGACAAAGTAACATGGCGGACTCAGCAGAAGAGGGCCCACGCCTTCTGTGGATATAAACAGCTCATTCTAAGGTATCTTAAACACAGCAATTCACATTTTCAGGTGATTATACGCATACTGGTGAATATTTTGCTTCAGTTCTGCCATATTCTACCAATGGATCACCGTAAACGTACTCAGTGGACCTTTAAAAGAATAGTTTGACACTTTGGTAAATTTGCTGAGAGTTAGATGGGGACAGTGGAGGTGGTCGTCCCTCTGTGCCATCAAACCAGCTAATCTAACAGCACATTATCTCTGTGTTTACTCAGAGGTTGGACCACTTAGCGCTGCGGTGCGAGACCCATAAGGTGAGTATTCTCACAGTCCCTGAGCACACAGACAAACACGCTGTGTTCTCTTGACCGACCACCCAAACAACGGTGTTTGTATGCCATTAGAGCAGCTGCCAGTTGGCAGAGCGTTTTGCACCGAAGCATCCTACAATATCGATGATGAGGGGGGGCCGTTAAACCCCCAAGGCGAGCGGGGCTTTGTGAAACACTGACCCTCCCCTCTTTTCTTTTCACAGCTGTCTGTCACTCTTGTGTCACTCTGGTTAACTTCACAACTGTACAAAAAGAGAACAGGAGTATTGCTCTGTGAGTGTGTGTGTGTGTGTGTGTGTGTGTGTGTGTGTGTGCATGTGTGGTCCAGGAGGATTCAAAACCTATTTGTTTGAGGTTACTGCCAAAAAAAAAAAAGGGGGGGGGGCAATAATTTTTAACATTAACAATGAAGTCCCTCTTGAAAGGAGCTGTCCAAGTGGCAATTTAGTTAAACCGTGAGCCTGATTGTCTCCACAATGAGGCTCATAATTGCACAGTGGCAACAATAATGGCATAATTGGTTCTCCTGAAGATAAAAACAAGCCGTGGGCTTAGTACAGCCATGAAAACCCAGCTGTATGTCTAGTTTTCTCCACAGCACTGTGTTGAGTCAGATAACCGACCCTTTCCAGATGTTTTCTAGCTCATCTGTGAACAAAGCTGCTGTGTTTCTCCGGGCGGACAGCTCGATACACGGCGTTTAGTAGCCTACGGATGTAAGATTAAAACATTTGAAACCCGACAAAGAAAACTTACCTCAGCGTTACAGACGGCCACGGCCAGCAGAAGGAGCACAGCAGCGACACTTCGCGACATCTGGACATGAAAAAAAAAAAGAAACAACAAAAAAGTAAGGTTTAGCGAGGGAAGACGTGATGATAAGAGTGGAGGAAACTTGAGGAGGAAAAAAGCTACTTTTAATATTTTACGTTACCATTTTGTAAAGGGGAAAAAAAACACAGAGGGTGCCCCGCTCGGAAATGTGCAGGAGGAGGAGGAGGGGAGCTGCTGGTCTGGATGTTTGTCGGGACGGAGTCGAGCAGGAGGTCCGTGATTTGAAGGAAATCTGAGGAGCGCTGAGGAATTCGTGCCAGTCCGTCAGTCTCTCCTCCTCCTCTCTGACCGCCGCGGCCAATCAAAACGTCTGGACTCCTCCGAGGACGTTTACACACAGCAGAGGAGGGGGAGGAACCGACAGAGGAGCGAAGTGTGTGTGTGTGTGTGTGTGTGTTGTGTGTGCAATCTGAATCTTGCTCCAAATACATTTTTTGCAAGAACTGTTAATTGTATTATGTTTATTGTGTGTACAGGTCCCTCACCATCACATTATCGCTCACCCTGATCTTAAATGGAAAATGATTTCAGATAATTGTGCATGCCTCCAGCAGGATATCTTTTATTGTACTGAGCCAAAAAATACAGATTCATACTTGTAATAATTGCACAAATCTGCTTAATTTAGGTTTAATGTTGTAATGCATGAATTAATGCAGGATGTAGAATGAAATCCTGCTGCTCACGTGCACAAATTGTCAAGCAACCAGCAATTTATTTGATTAGTTTAAACTTAAAGATCCAGTGTGTAAAATTCACAGAGCCCTTTCTGTAGAATATGGCAGAAATTATATAATATTCACAAGTATGTGTTTATTAGTGTATGCTGACTTAAAAATATGAATTGATGTGTATTTGTTGCCTTAGAACAATGATTCTGGCATGTTTTAGAAGCCCCCCCCCCCACCCAAATCAATCAATAACACTTACTTTTTAATGTACCTCTGATCTAGGGAAAACTACTATGCACCACGGGCATGGATTTTGTTTAATGTGTTGTATTTGTTGCATTTTATGCTGCGATTGGCTGCTACTTTGGCCAGGTCTCTCTTGTAAAAGCAATTTTGAATCTCAACCTTGGACAACCTGTTTTAAATAAAGGTATATGATAGGGGAAGCAACTACAATGAAAAATGATCCAAGTTGAATTTTAGTGAAATAAAGGCAGAGTGGCAAGACCCTGTCTAGTTCATGTGTTCCACAGAGTCCACCATGTTTCACCACCTGTGTTTCTGCAGAAAAACTAAACCGTGGTTGTAGAGACAGCCGTTTGCATTTTGCGTGAATCTCGTGGCCACCGTAGGTTCTCGTACATGTATGTAGGAGAGTGAGGCAAGGTGTGTGCAATCTACAAGCTCATTGCTTGATGCTACTAAATCCTACACACTCACCCTTTAATAGATCATCAGTTAAGGATTGTTAATTCAGTTACTTCATACATGAATTGATATGCATAAAGTTAGCTGAATTTAAGTTACATTAAAGTTTAGTTATGTAACTGTATCTATGTTTATTGTATTAAAGGGGTATTTTGCATTATTTGAAGTGGGGTTGTATAAGGCACTTATTCACAGTCAGCGTATTACCTTTAATAGATGGCAGTAGGCTGTAGACAGGGTCAGCAAAGACATTTTTCAGTTTAAGTGTACACTATATTTTGAATATTTTTACCACTTTGCAATCTTAAAAAAGCCACATATCATCCTCTCCAAAGCAACCAAAGGAGTCTCGCAGTGTGAGAGTGATATTTAGTTTACATAAAACTCAATCCTCATCTGTGGCCCCTTGCTTTAATTGTAGCTCCACTCCGTTTCCTGCCCTCGCTTCTGCTGTCCTTTCTACGAAGGCAAAAAAAGGCCCACAAAACAAAAAAAGAAAAGTCTGTCTGACAGCAAGGAAAGGCAGTGAAAATTCTATAACATACACTTAAACTAATAGATGAGCCCTTTTTAAAGTGGCTTAAGTGTGTTTTGCTGCTGACCCTGTCCATGGCAGTATACTGCATTTCTTAGCTTCTACGCTGGCACCTCGCTCTGCTTCTCCAAACTGGCTGCATGTTGACCTCCATCTACTGTAGGTGATGCACTGACTATGGATAAGTACCTCATGAAATCCCACTTCAAATAAACTGAACTATCCCTTTAATGTTTCTGATGACCAGTTTGATTAAAAACAAAGCTTCGTATTCCTATGAAAGCGCTGTTCTGCTTTCAGAGAGGCTGAGCAAATATACAGATCTAAAAAAAACATTTATGTAACTGGAATTAATTCATGTTCATTCACAGTTACTTCATGTACATTAATTTACTGATGATGTGTAAAGTCAGGATACATCCTGCATGAATTCATGCATTAAATCATCATGGACCATGCATTCACTAAGCATTGCTTAAGTGTATGGTTAATTACGGTATTATATAAAGTGTTACAGAGGACAGCAGTTATAATGAAATCAGCCAGTAGTCTATTTTTGGCTGGACTGCAGCAGGGTCAGCCCTATGAAGTCTTTGACTGAGCCGATAGAGTGAGTGATTAAATTGCCTCATGAATAGACACAAACAGTCCTCAATTACATCCGCGGGAGTTTTTTACAGAGGCACAGGCAGCCCTGGACTATATACAATTTACTGGTTTCATTGACCATACATGGTTTGTTTAGCTTATAGTTCAAGTCACTGAAACTCAGGCTGGTTTCAGCAGTTTCTTAAAGCTGCACTTGTTGATTTTTGGTCACTAGGGGGCAGAAGAACCCCAAACCAAGCTGACAGATGCTCAACTGCACAACTTTACAGGGAAACTTCTGTACATTTTAAGTTTTTGTCCAGTCAGATCTTCTGAACATCTGAAAATGTTTTGCTACAGTTTCCAGACTGATTGATGTGTTTCCTCAAAACTGAGGAACAGCCTCTCTCACAGATGTCACAGATGTTACCAAATCAGCAGTGATGTGTGTAGAAACACCGGTGTATTACAAAGTCAGAGCAGTACAGTGCATTTATGTACACAACAGGATGTTCACACACCACCACTTTTGTTTGAATAAACATTTTGCTTCGTTTTCTCGGGGCTGAATGCGGCCCTGTGATGTCCTGCTTGTGGAGCCATGCTGGTAGTGCCTACATGTACCAGGATGCATTGTTGCTTACTACCCTAGCCTATAACCATCACTTTATTGACCAAAACCGTAAACAGCATAATAATTAGTGGATGTGACACCATTCATACGTGTCTGAAAAGCCATTTTGAAAGTCACAAAACTCCCTACTAATCCCAAAAAATGAGCAAAAAGGTGGAGTGATGGAGCTGAAGTGGACAGATAAAGTGTCCTCTCACTCAGAATGGGCACA
Organism: Lutjanus erythropterus; assembly: GCF_056507025.1. Lineage (NCBI taxonomy): Eukaryota > Metazoa > Chordata > Actinopteri > Lutjaniformes > Lutjanidae > Lutjanus > Lutjanus erythropterus. Next base: position 24,105,580 of record NC_139324.1, read on the forward strand.
CCCTTGATTATGCATAACTTTAAGCCTTAATACAATTTTAAAAAAGGGATTTATATAAAAAATCATCCCCGCACAGTTGTCATGAACAGGCAAATTAGCTCTAGAGACCAAAACTGTCTTTTGTACCAGGCTGTAAACATGCTAAATTCTGCTATAAAGTTCTGTGTTGGTTTAAGCCCCGGAGGTTGCCACTGGCCAAAAGCAATAGGTGACAAAAATACTCATCTGGTACGCCCCCGGAATACCCAGAGTTGGAGACTAGAAATCTGGGGAAAAAAAACAACAGATTTTGCAGCAGAACTCAGTTTTCTCAGTCAGTTTAGCAGACACTGAGGAATTTATGGCCTCAGTTGACTACATTTACCGACAACAACACAGGTCGGTCTTGAGACAAATGTTCAGCTTTCTTCATCTCAGCGGTGAAGAAAAGCTGTTGACTTTGTGTGCAAAGGTCTAATCTGATCATTTGTTTTTACTGAAAATGACTACCTGCAGCTGCTGGAAATTAGGTTAATAAGAGATGGACTGAATCATGTGATAAATATGTGGGCCATAACAACAAAAAAAAAGAAAGAAAGAAAGAAAAAGAAAAAAGAAAGAAAAGAAAAAGAAAGGCCTTGCTCTCATTAGATACAGTAGAATTTCCTGCAGTTTTACCATGAATTCCACACAAACAGATTTACTGATCTGGATTATTAATGGTCTTATTACTGGAGTGAAGTAGATCTTGTTATCTTGTTAAGTCATTTTCTGTTTTGTTTTTTAGATGCAATTAAGTTTCATCAGCAAAATGTCTTCATTTGAGTTCTTAGAGGCTAAATATTGAGATCTCAGTCATGTTTAACTTTAATGAGTTGTCATGACTTGAAACACAAAACAAAAGCACAGTTTGATCTGACAATCTCGTTCTTTGTGGTTTATAATGTATAAATTATCTGTATTACTGACAAAATAAAACCAAAATAAAACCAAAAACGTGCATCATGGCCTGGATATAATCAAGAAGACACTGTTATAGCTTCTGTTCGAAATGAGTGCAATTAAAAGTGATACATAATGACACATAAAACGTTTCTGTGTCAGTCTTTACACAACAGTTTTAGATTTTACTTCCCCATTCACCGCTCTAAATTGAATCAGGATCAGGTTTGTGAATTCATTTGTATGACCTTCATGTTTCTTCCTTTTCTTCTTTTTCCTGTGCAGAAAGACCTTTTCACCCACATGTACTGAAAGATTAATGTTCAACGATTCTTAGAATTGAAGTATTTCAGGATTACAAACCACCGTTGGTGTGCATGCTCCAGTGAGGAGTAATTAAAGAGTGATTAAGAAGGACAGTCGGAGGCTCTCAACACCGCAGCACACTGAATTTTGAATAGAAAAGGAGAGGATGAATGAATTTTTTCCACTGCAAGCTATTAATTATATATAACTTCATCCCCTCTGAGGGAAGCTACCTGTTTAAATAGATGCTGTGATTATTTGACACCCCAGGGCTTTTTGTATGAACGTGTGTGTATTTGACAGTGTGCATGCATGTGTGTATGTGTGTTCTGGTGTTTCTCATTCTACCTGCATTGATGTTGAATAACAAGCAGTGGAAAAACAAGCTGTTTTTAAATTTTATGCTCTCAAGGTGGCGGCCTTGTGCATATAACTGTTGCCAGATATTTTGACTATTTTTTCATATTCTTTCAATTATTAAAGGTACAATTTACCCGCAAATCAAAAATACATATTTTTCCTCTGGCCTGTAGTGCTATGTATTCATCTAAATAGTTTTGGTGTGAGGTGCAGAGGTATCAGCTGTAAAGATGTTTGCCATAACTAAATAAAACTTGGCTCAAGTTGCTCAAAGCACAAAAAAGAAAAAATGATTTGAAAAACTCAACAGCAATGTCTCTTTCCAGAAATAATTACCTGGTTACTCAAGATAATCCACTGACTTTGTTATAGGTAACTTACTCTTTTTGAGTTTTTAAAATGTATTTTTGGTGCTTTGAGCACCACAACCCAGTGCCATCTAGCTCTGTTATTTTCAATAGAAGGCAGCTCACACCAAAACTATAGCACTACAGCCCAGAGGAAAAATATGTATTTGGGGGGTTCAACTGTCCCTTTAAATGACCTCCTTGTTTCGCTGGCATGCAGGAAACTGCATGAAGGCTGGTGGAGGCTGCAAAACAAAACCACACAACAGAGCAACACTGATAAACTTAATTTAGCATGCTGGTGAGATGACTAAGATGTTGCCACTAACTGTCTAGGTTAAAGGTTACAACCCACTCTCAATCATGTGTAGATACCAGGACACATTTTGAAATAGGGCAACATGCAAAATATAACTATTTGAAAGGGCACTGCAGACTGTATACATCCATGTCAGGTCTTTGGGATTACTTCTCTATATGGTATATAGAAAAACAGCAGCCATTCTCAATCTGTAGGCCGTGAACCCACTGATGGGCCTCAGAGTGCCATCTAGAGGGGCACACATGCACTGATCCTGCCAAATTATTTTTTTGGAATTTGTAAAGCCAGTTGTTTCTAAATGTGCTCAAGAATTCACACGGATGAAAAACATTAAATCAAAATGCAAAATTCAATGAACCCGTCATTGGATAGACGAACTGTAAGATGCAGCCTCGGATGCAGTCACACAAACTGGACTGGTTATTGATGAATTAGAATCTGGATTCTGGAAGTACAAGTTGTGAGTCTGAGCTGAAAGCACAGTGTGTTGAATGGTTTGCCATGTTTGGAGATTTTTTAACAATCAGAGGTGATCTTAACATTACAAAAGATTGGGAAGCCCTGTTTTTAAAGCCTTCTGTGGCTCCAGAAGGAGTTGTGCAAAGTCCGTTAATGCCTCAAGTGGTGTCACATGCTGTGAACAACAGCTACAGCTCCCCAAAGGTGAAGCCAAAACATTTTCCTTCCATCTGCCCTGCAATCTACTTATTCCCTTCACATAGTAAGAGCAAGTGGGGTCACAGTGGAGATTCATAGTCAGTGGCGCTGGCTGAGGTTGAAAGACTACAATTGTGAAAATAAAAAAAGAATTAGGATGTGGTATGGTAACGTAGGCGGCAGGTTTTGACCAGGAAGAAGAATGCATGCTGCATCAATTGTGATAATCTTTTAAATCGTCCATTGTGAGTCTGACAGTATTATAACAGTGCAGTACTAAGATTTTTACTTTTACTCCTTTATCTTATTTTTCTTTTATCTTGTTCTTTAATAATTGCGTTGTTCTAACCTTGAATTGTTTTGTTTTATCCTTTTTAACTTGTTTCAATTCTGTACAGTGCTTTTAACCCACCTCTGCATATGAAAATTTCTGTGTGGAATACAATAGAAGACAATAGGACTGTTATTCAGTTTCCCACCAACCTCCCCTCTCATGCAAGACAACATCTGCTTTCTAGTTACTAAAGAATGATCGGTGTTTTTTGGTGGTTTTGTTTAGATCCTCACAGTACGTGGTTCAGGTAAGGGATCGACTTTCTTCTTGTTTCAGTTCTAAAAACGTCAAAACCGAATTGAACCTGAGAAACTGTGGTTTTGTTTGACATTTAACTGAAACCTCAGTCTTTCCGATTTCTAACAACACATATGATTCATTATGCTAATATCACCATCTCTGGAGTGCAGGATGGTAAAAACAGCCCCAAAATATGCTTTTTTTCATAGCTTGGTATGTCTCTCTAAATAATATTTTAAAGAGCATGGTCTAGACCTGCTCTATATGAGAAGATTTTGCATTATATAAATAAAAATAAATAATAAGAATAAAACTGACTTGATCTGACATATGAAGATTACTGAAATAAATTGAAATCAAAGTTTAATCAAAACCACCAGTCGATTTTCATGCTCCTGACACTCCATTTAATACATTTTTTTTTCATAGCCATGTCCACCTTCTATAAAAAAAATCAGCAGAAAAAACTGCAAACAGAATGTGTCTGAGAGCAACTGGACTGATATGAAATGGAAAAGCTGATAGACAGTGCATCCTGTCACCCGCTCTCAGTGTTTGCCACCTGTTTCGTTTTCTTTTTATTCATTTCCTGTGCATATATGCACACAGACACACACACACTTGCACAAACATATACAGATACGTGTGAAATATTAAACACAGACTCAGAAAAGGACACACATTTACAGGAGATTTGCTTTGACGATGTTCTGCGAGCAGCTGGGAGAAGATGAATACTTAATCAGACAAACTGTTTAATCTCTCATCTTGCTACAACGTCCAAGAAACAATACACACTCGCTCTCTCTGCCATCAGTATGAAGACTGTTCTCTGCTACCACTGATTTAAATTCATGCACTGTGCATGCACATACGAGTGAATCATACAGTATTCAGGATGGAGAACAGAGGTATTAGCTTGTCTGATGTCTCTGTGTTCTGCCACAGGCTCTCTGAGAGGCATCTCAAATATTCACAAACATCCATCAATGCCTGAAAGGGTCAGAGACTAGCCACAGTCACACACAATCACACTCACACACACGCACACACTCGCAGGCAACAAGACACAAAGACACACGGACGAAGCGTACACATTCAATTAGGTTTCTTTTTGCTCCTGGAGTTTTCTTTAATCACGTTTTTTTCTATCATCTCTGTCTCTCTGGCCTGCAGATGTGTGTGTGTGTGTGTGTGTGTGTGTGTGTGTGTGTGTGTGTGTGTGTGTGTGAGTGTGTGAGTGTGCACACTTCATAGGTTTCTATTCGGTTGTTGAAATGATGTATTCTTGATTCTGTGTCTACTTCTGTTTCATAGTGTGTGGTTACGGTTTGAGGGTTGAGGCTTCCTGTAGTAGGTCCTGCAGAATCTGAAGAGGATCAGGAACTTAAAGCGAGGGTAAGCAACATTTTTTTCTTTGGCATCAATGAGCAATAATACCACATTAACCTTTCAACATATTGTATTGGCCTTTTCAAATCAACCAAACTACATTGGTGAAATCAGTCATTTTACCCCACAGAACACAGGAGCTGCTGATCTACCACTATCACACCTTTTTGTTTGTTTGTGTTATTGTGTAACTTTGGTCAATCCAAATTCACCCTTTAAAACACCCAAGTCCCACAGTAACACAAACAAACTAACCAACAGAGGCAGCGATAGACCAGCAACTTCTGTATAAATTGTTGATTTCACAAGTGGAGTTTGGTTGAGCAAAAAAGGGTGGTGTTTGACTTATGCAATGGCAGTTTCCTATCAGAAAAGGCTGTCTGACAGCAAGATAAAGCGGTGAAAATATTCTAAATATAGTATTGACTTAAACTAATATTAACTTATTTTAGGTAGGTGTTTTTTAAGTGGCTAAAATACCTTTTTTTGCTGATTCTGTCCACAGTAATTCATTGCTTAGCTTCTGTGCTGGGGCTCCTCTCTCCTCCAAAAAGTGGGGCTAAAACACTGACTATCAATAAGTACAACAAATCCGAACTATCTCTTTAAGGTCTCTTGTCTCACTCTAATGCTCACAATATTGCTCTGCCCTCATAATTTCCCAGATGCAAGCATTGGAGAGAAGGAGGGATAGTGAATGCAATCAAAGCAGCTAATCAGTGCTAATCAGGGTTGCGTTTAGAGAGATGGTTTGGAGAGGTTTTTCTAACATTAATGAAAACAAATGAGATTATGCTGAAGGCATTCACAGGTTGTTGTTGAAAAGCAATGTTTTCTTCTCTTGCTTGTTTTTCCGACCTCTTCTCACTCTCAGTCTCTGGTGAACATGGCCAAAGGCGCCTGCTGTCTCCTCTTTCTGAAGACCTCATTCATTAACCTGGCATTCGGACAAAAAAAAATCTTAACATGTGCAGATACACATACAATTTTACACGGAAATTAAAAACCAATTTGCTTGATAAAGGCATATAGAGTGGCAGGGGGCATGTAAGATGTATACGATACATGCTCTGATGCCTCTTCACACATGCACACAAACACACTCAAATACGAGACACATTCAAAGGGATTCTTCCTGAGCATCAAATAAATTGAAAAGGCTTGTTTTTACTTTTGTTCTGGCTGTCACAGCCCTCTGCAGACCTTTTGTCCACCTGTACCCTTGAAATAGATCTTCAGGCAATAATCAAACTTCGCTACATCAGCCCTGCATTAAAAGAGAGAGAGAGAGAGAGAGAGAGAGAGAGAGAGAGAGAGCAAGAGGCAGGAGGACCTATGACAGTGAAGAGGCTTGCATGATAAACCTTCATAATGCAGTCCTAGATTTACAGAGTAATTCCACTGTACTGAGTAACCAGGTACCAAAAAAATATTTACCAGTTGCTGGTAGTTGAAGCTAGGGACAGTGAGTAAATAATCACACATCCTGTCACTGTGTTACTTCAGGATGGAATTACAGTGAAAATAAATCACTCCTCTTTTTGCTGAGGACCCTCTTGAACCCCCTCAAAGAACCCTGGGGGCTCCCAGACCCCCAATGGAGAACTACTGCTTTGGAGGAAAGGAGAAATAAATTATATGCTTCTCTGTATAAGGATTCTGGTAATACTGGGTATGTAAGAGGTAGTCAGTTCGGTGCTGGGGAAAAATACTATATTTAACTAAAATGCAGTTTGCAGTAACTTTGCACAACCAGTAACATAATTATGTAGCTGAAGTTTTGTCCATAAAGAGAGGAGACCTGCGTTAATAACGAAGCCAGAGTTATAGTTACTGTCATTTATATTTATTGTTTTAATAGGTGGTCAAACTTAAATATTAAAGTTTGTAATCAAGGCAAGACAAAAATGATGGCTTAATCCCAGATTCCTGTGTAAGTTAATTTCTACAATAATAATATTAATAAACTGACACTAAAACAGCTGAGATTTAGCATAAATACAAATAAATCCTCTGTCGTCCATGATTAAAGCCATGTATTTCTTTCATGTCAGGACTGTCATCTATATTATTCCATTACTTTTCCTGGTGTTTTAGCTTTTATACTGTGGTGACCTTTCAGCATCGGTATCGAGATATTTTAGGCAGGTACCGAACTGAAGTCATAATTTTGGCGTCGTGACAACACTACTGGCAGCAGATCACCTACCAGCCTTGATTCAATCACAGGGGAGACTAAAGATTCATTAATTAACTTTATTGCCTGTTTGACAGATCTCTATGCTTCTTTAGCAATGCAAATGTCATTACGCCATCAGCTGCCACACACACACACACACACACACACATACACACACACACTTTCTGTGCATGTTCCCACTAATTTGCTGTTGTGAGCAGCAGGATGAATAAGGAAAAAGGTGAGTACAGCACTCCCTGCTGGTACTGTAGACAATAAAGCACTTCCTCACCATTCAGTGCTTTAAAGCCTTCTCTGCTTTTACTAGTTATCCACCTCCACCACTGCTTACCTCTCCCCACACATAATCAACGCTGCGTTGAAAAGCCTGGCAAATGCACAGCCTGGCCTTTTTATGCTAAATATAGCACCCTCTGGCAGAGCATAATGACAGACACAGTGATTATTGATGAAAATGACAATCTGCATCGACGGCCAGACAGCAGAATAACATGTTTATGGCATGTTTATAATCTAGCCAGGGGCTCTGAAAATCTTACAGTTTATAAGCATATAATATGTATTGGAGTTGTGTCACCTCTGAAACGTGTGAATTTCCTGTTCCTGTTCTTTTTTGACAGTTGAGTTTGTGGCCCATCAGTAAGTGTGTCTGCGGGTACAAATAAAGGAAATGAGAGTCATCTTGTAAAGTTACTGAGCATGTGTGTATTTATATGTGTGGGTGGTGTATAGGTGCATGAATATTAGTATTATTGTATAAGCTGCAGCCAACTATATGTCATGTTCATATGTTCTTATTTGTTAAATAGATAAATCTGAATTGGTTCTACTGGTTAGCAGGCCGTGACAAGTTTATTAAAACAGTTTCTCCAGCCTTTGGTTGGTTTGGTTCGACCTTTCTTTTCATTGCCATCGGAGTGGAGTGGAGCAAAGTACATCTGCAAGGTCTCATGTTTCACAGCAAGACTGCATAGCCAGACTCCACAACAAAGAACAATAAATGATATGCACATAAAGGCCGTCATCATCTTTTCCTTCATCTTTATGTCACACTGGTACTATCTCTTAGCTAGTTCCAGCGCCTGCATTGACACAAATGTTATACATTATACACAAATTTCTCCCTGATTGTAGTCTACTACTATTACTACTAATAATAAATAATCAAAGATAAGTTTCCTGATATATAATTCTGTCTGCAAATATTAATTTTCTTCTCCCAAAAGTGAAGTCTCTGTCCATGACGCTGATCCTCTGGGATTTTTTTAAATCTTAAATAATAATAAAAAACTTTAGAAATAACAATTTCTTTTATTTTACTACACAAGAAATGTCTTCTTACACCCCTAAAATTCAAGAAGGCCTCGTGATCTCACCCATGAACCATTTTTGACTGCTAGTTGGGGTCAGGACCCCCAGATTGCAAGCCAGCTGTTTGGATAATGGATTATTAAGAATAATTTTAAAAAAGAGGATAGGATTTTTTGATCAGTGTTCTGTGTTTTGTATTTCACTCTCAAAATCCGACCTTCTTCCCTTTGATATATAGTTGCTTTGGTTTAATAACACTCAGGGAGATCAAAACGATTGACAAAATACATAAATGTCAGTTTTATTTTGTATAATTTATATAAGGTCCAGTAAGTTCCAATAGTTTAAATACACTGCTAAAACAAAGATAGAGGTTTTAGCGCAAAATGCAATGCAATGCAATTTCCTATCATGAGAGGGTAAATGATACATAATGATCAAATGAAACACACTTTGCATGTGTCATTTGAAAAGATAATTAGAGGCACTTTTGTTATATGGTGCAGAGTGTTTTTAAGTTAAACTATTTCATGTATAAGGACATGTCTGACTCTCTTCATAATTGCATCATTAAAACATTTTTCTTTTTCAGTTTTAGAGGCAGTCAGATGAAGCACAACTGACCCTTAGCTAAGGTCCGCCTCCAAACAGCAACCAGTGTTTGACCAATCTTTGCTTTAGCATCAGTCTTAACGTTATGTCATGTCTGTAGCTGTTAGGTAACTTTACACGTTTAATAAACATTCACAGGGTTCTTGTTTTAAAATGAGTCAGATGGAAACATTAAAAGGTCAACTGGAGACAGACTTTTCAGCTGACTCAAGGAGTTTAAGCATTAGCATTAGCTTACATTAGCCAGCTACACTGTAAACAGCATGGCACTGCCAGAATGGCAAGCTTGACAGGTGTAGCAACAGTAATTAAGGAGGGCGGAGCTTAGTGAAGGGTCAGCTGGACCACTGATGGCTTTGGCTTGTGTATGAATTAATTGTTTTGTCTTCAACTGACCGTAACTGAAGGTTTGTGTCCCTCTAGGGTTGTGTGTTGTAACACCAGTATGTGTTGCCTGTGCTATTGTTCCTTTTCCTCTCCAGCTCTGCCCCTCTGATTACTCATTGAGGTGCACCTGGCCTAAGTGAAGCGCTTAAAAGTACCTGCAGTAAACAAAAAGGCTCGTTCGAGATGAACTGCACCTCACCTGGAGAGCAGATGAGACCAGCCAGCCACAGTGGGAGGTGGGGGCCAAGCAACTACAGTGACAGAAATTTTCACATCCTGTTAGACCTAACTGTAGGCTACTTGTAGTCTAAAAAGAGATCTCCTTACTGTTACATGATTCTCTGTTCTTTTAATGTCTGCCTTGTAAAGCACTTTGTAACAGCTCATTTCATCCTATAGAAATAACCTAAATATTTATCAACCACACAATATATGCCTGTTAGCAAATTAAACTTAAATCGCACAACATAAGACTCATATGTCTAGCATTAAATATTAAAATTACTCAGAAAATTAGATTTTTCTAGAACATGTGGTGTTGTCAAAACTAACAAGCCAGTTGGAGCCAGTCATGTCACGGATCAAGTGACAGACTGTTCGCCAGCAGGCCTAACTCGTGCTTGCTATTTCGTCTTTATGAAACCCCCTGAAAGAAAACTATTTTTGGAAGCTGATTTTTCTTTTCTCGGCTGCTTTTCAGTCATCAAGTATGTGACACTATGAGGTAGGGGTCTTGACTGAATAGGGACAACAAATACCGTCCACACGCTTCTCTAAAAAACAGTGACAAGAAATGGCAGTGACAGCACAATGTAATGGTCAATGGGAGTCTCTTCAAATGATAATGGAAAGTCATGAAAATAAGAATCTGGTCTTATGTGGAATGTTATTGGAGGCTTGTGTGCATGGGCCCTGGTTGCTCAGAGGTCCTAATGCAGCTGTGGTACCTGCGAATATGGTATTTCTACTGCTGGACACAAATCTGATGGCATGGCATGCATTGTACGGTAATCACCACTGATCTGCGTAGGCCTGGTTCATCTGGATTGAGCCTAATGGCTTCTTGCAGAGGGACTCATGGTGTTGCTGACTCTAAGCATGGGATTGTTTGTGTCGCTGCAAGCATTTGTTTTAAATTTGTGCCTTTTCAGTCTTGGTTATCTGCATGTTATGTTAATAGATCCCATGGATCTGGTCGTTCTAGGTGTTTTTTTGTGATGTATTTGGGTCAGGAGTGGAGTTTTGTTCGCTCCAACAGGGCCGCTTATGGGTGGGGTGTAACATATGTAGCTTAGACATGTCCATCTTTGTGAAGGGACTAAGTGTTGGCCAACATCCACTCTGGGATGTGGTCAAATACTGCAGAACGTAAAATTAATATTGTTGAATAAACTGGCGGTTTGGGTTGGATGCCTTGTGGGGCATTCTTCTTAGGGGAGGAGGTGTTATGAACAGTGTAATTTTTTTTATGCACTTGGGGTCTATTCTTGGTTTTAGAAAGCTCCCAAACAGCTCATGCCTCCTTTCCAATCAGTTGCATCCACTAACAAATTGAAGTACATCTGACCTTATCTAGACAGAAGTTGTGAGTGTGTGTGTGTTCTAATCAGACCTGTGTACCACCAAGTGCATCACGTCTCAGATCTAGGACTCCAATGAAGGGGTGAATTAACCTTCACTAAGCTCTGCCCTCCTTAGTTACTGTTGCTATGCCTGTCAAGGTTTCCATTCTTGCAGTGTACATATGCCTTTTAGAGTGATAACAGTGGCACATTTAACATTGAAATTGTGAGCTATTGTTGAAACACTAGGTCTTAGATTCCACAGAGAAGTTAAGAAAAGCGGCTTCTCATTTGTAGCTGATGATCGTGGATTTTAATGGCTAAAATGATGAATTTCTTTAACAAATTTCACAAGTGTAACTGGCTAATGTAAGTTTATGCTTAAAATCACTGAGTGAGCGGAGACGTCCGTCTCCAACTGACTGCTTGATGTTTCCATCTGACACATTTTAAAATGAGAACTCTGTAAAAGGGCCTTGTCAGACAGTGAAATACAACACCTTTATGTTTATGATAGATGTCATTAACATGGGAGAAGGAAGCACATGGATTAGATTAAGTGCAGCAGACCTTGAGACCATCAACCAGCCGGACCGCGATCACCTCAAGAAGAGACCCGGTATATAAGCAATGCTAAACCGGTTTAGACCTAAGAGGGCTATCCAGAGAGATATGCATTGTCGGCGGCTCACTTTGATTTTGCACCGCCCCACATCCTCCACCTCAACCCCCCCCATAACTAATCCCAATTTAATCCCTGGAAATAAGGCATTAGTTTGGCAAATGCAGTAGCATCTAACACAGGTGTTAAAGGTAGCAAATAAATTTGACCCCAAGTGCAACACACAGAACTGATGCAGGGAACTGGTGCAAGCAAGGGAATTTATGTCATAGTATTTAAGTGAAGGAATTAGTCTCTAGCAGTGGGGAGAGGGGTTGATGTTTGAGCCACGGTATGGAGCAGAGCAGAGCAGGGGGAGCAGGGTCTGAGCCGTGAGAAGGAGCGGGGAAGCCAGGCAGAGGGAGTCCAGAGATCCAGAGTGCAGAATTAGTAAAACAGCTGAACACAAAACAAGAAAAATAGAGAGGCTTGAACGAGACTAACTGAGAAAGCAGGGTCTATGACAGCATGGTGGAGTTGAGGCCTGGTATATATAGCAGGTTGATTGAGGTGAGTAGCAGCGTGGCTTCTGACACTTCTGAGAGAGAGAGAGAAACCCCTGCTCGAATGAAGTAGAGAGGGCATGACAACAAGTTTGGCTGGAGATAAAGTTACTGCAGCTATTAAGCTATCATTAGTTAGCCAGATATGCTGATGTTCACAGCTTATGTTAGAGCAGATAAATTAATCCATTCACCACGTGTGTGCTCTTGTGTTTTACGTATCTTGAAGAAGAAAAGAGATGCAACTGTCCAAATTCTCTTCTTAATGACCCACAGATGCCGTGATTAAGGTGTCAGGTCTGTGGCACCTTAGTTACAGTTGCTAATCTATGATTGAAGAGTTGCTGTTTGGAGGAGAGGCTTAATGAACGGTTGATTGTTAAAGATTTAAGCGAGTTTTATGTTGAATTCATAGACATATAATATGAATTAGACAGGACACTGCAACTCAGCCTTGCTGCCAGTGTTTCTCAGTGGCCACTCATAGCACTCTAGCAAAAAATTCCCCACCAGTCAAAAAGCATTTTCGCCCATCAGCCACCATTATAAAAGAAATGATTATGTGGCACATGACATCAATTTGTTTGGACCTGATGCCTTTGGCTTCTCTTGACAATTAACTGTTTTGTCTGCAACTGGCCTTAGCTGAAGGTCTGCATCCCTCTAGGGCTGTGTGTTGTAGCGACTGTGTATGCCTGTGCTTGCTAGCTCAGCCGCTCAGATTGCTGCTGAGGTGCTGATTCCTCTGATAGCTAAGAGCATCTGGCCTGAGTGAAGCAGAAAACAGAGGCTTGTGCCATGAGGACTGCTGGTGTTGATGCTTGAATGAATGTTGAATGAGTGCCTTCAATAAAGACATGAAAGATCAGAAGTATTATAATTTTAGGCACATTATATTTGTCAACACTCTTGACTTAGATGATGATCAGATCATATTTTATGACAAATTAATGCGGAAAACCATGAAATTCCAAAAGGTTCACATGTTCACTAAGAGTTAGAGATTGTTAACAGGAATTCAGTACTAAAATACATGTTACACCACTCTAGTCACAGTACGGTGATAGTTCTGCCTTCAGCTGTGAAAATACTGTCATCATCCAAGAAATCAACATTTAATTTAAAGAATCATTTATAGCTAAGACCAACACCTCACATCTGCAACACGGTCCAACCAGAAACGTTAGCTACACAGACCATATTGGCCAAGTCCACACAAAGTGACAGTCGGAAGTGGTGATGTTGTTCACACACTCACCTCAGTGATTTGGTACCCTGGTTAACTTTAGTTGCAGTCAATCACACCCCAAACAATCATTCATTCATTCATTTTCTGTAACAGCTTATTCCGTAAGGGTCGCGGGTTGCTGGAGCCTATCCCAGCTGACACTGGGCAAGAGGCGGGGTTCACCCTGGACAAGTCGCCAGTTCATCACAGGGCTGACACATAGAGACAGACAACCACTCACATTCACACCTACGCAATTTAGTGTCACCAATTATGCTAGCTTGCATGTCTTTGGACTGTGGGAGGAAGCCGGAGAACCCAGACAGAACCCACGCAGACACGGGGAGAACATGCAGACTTGCCCCAGGGATCGAACTCAGGACCTTCTTGCTGGGCGGCGGCAGTGTGAACCACTGCACCACTGTGCCATCCACCCCAAACAATTCATATCCAAATTTAAGTCCACACTACACAGTTTGATTTATAATATCTTTATTTACTTTTAGCCTTACACTGTTTAAATGGAGTTCACACATTTTCACGTTTTAGGGTTAGAATAAGCAATTTTCTGTCATATTAATCATTTTAGTTTGTTTCTTTGTCTTGAGTTACCATGCTGGTGGGAAGTCTCTTCTGGGAGAAGCAAAAGGTGTGGCCAGAGACAGAGGACCGTTAAATTCTGTGGCCAGCTCATCAGGCAATACCATACACTGTCAGAGGGGGGATTTGGGTTTGGTTAGTTTTTCTTTTGTATTAGTTCTAGTCAACATCCATCTTGTTTCTTCTTGTTCTATTTTGTTGACCTCTTTTTTAGACCTAGTTATTAAGTTAATAGTTTATATTGTTTTGCATTTTTTGGTAAATAAAAACAATTTTTTCCAACAAACCGACCAACCACGAATGTTAGCTACATAGACCAAAGGCTAACATTAGCTACACAGACATCCAGTTGGCTAGCTAACTTGACAGTACTACTGTGACTACTGGAAAATATTTTGGCACTGTAGGTGATGATGCTGGTGACCAGGATGGTGTGTGGGAATAAGTTTGTCAGTTTACTTGAAATTTGAATAGCAGACTTAACAAAGTACATTTAACTGTGCATAATTACTGCTATAGTCGGACAAACAACGAGCACAAGCATTAAACATTTGAATGGGCTCAATAATTTCACCACATTTGGTATTGTAATCCAAAAGTAATGGAATATAATCAAGTTAAATTACTTGGATTAGGTTACTGACTGCATTTTTTGATAAGTCATATCATAATACATAATCACTGTCCTAAATGAATGGAAAGGGAGGGTGAAGTGAGAAGTTTGCAATCTGCAAGCTCACCACTAGATGTCACTAAATCCTACACACTGATCTGTTTGTTTTTTACATACTGCAACATAAAACTTGTCCTGACCTGTTATCAAGGTTACTACAAGCAGCATAAAGTGCTCACATTGCTGTGTAGTTGTAAAAACCCATTCAACAGTGTGACTCTACTGTCACACTATGTGGGTAAAGTGAGTTGAGTTCTATGCAAAAGTGGTTTTCCTGCAGTTGCAGTTACATGAATCATTAAATGAAGTGTCAAAATGATTACTAACCCTTTAGTTAATTTAAGTAACTTGATGTTTAGAAGACAAGCTTGAATTTTGAGCTCTTCATGTTCCAAGCTGAACTGAAAAATTGTACGATTCCCACGTGACTTAACTTAATGTTCCATGAAAGGTGTGACACTTTTTGAGCAGCAGAACACCAACTAACCACTTCCTTTTCTCTGCACCTCCTCCACGAAAACATTTAAAAGCTGATGATGAAGTTCCACTTTTCTCAGTCTTGTGGTCATCATGTTCAGACTAAATCAAACTGCTCTGCTCTCCTCTCAGCTAATAGTTATGTGTCAAGTGTTTGCAGGTACAGTAGATGTGTTTGTGATGCATGTTTTTCTTTACATTTAATTACAGATTTCATTTTATATTGATTGATTGTTTTCTCTCGTGTTAGGGATTGTTGACTACACAGATATACACGTGTCCAGGGGAGGCTCCGTCACGCTCACCTGCAACACATCCACGGAAAATCCAACACAAATCAAGTGGACCAAAGGCAGATCAGTTTTTGTTTATGCAGCCTTCAAGAAACTGAATACATCAAATTTCACTTCTGACAGAATGAAAATAGACCTAAACTCACCTCTAAAGCTGAATGTTTCTAATGCTCAGCAGGACGATGCAGGACTCTATACATGTACTGTAACTAGTGGATCTAGTATATGGACTACAGAGTGGAATTTAACAGTGTCAGAGGAAGCCAGTCCAGTGTCTGAAGGTAGGTAGAACATGAAGCAGAGCTAATCATCTCTACACCAGGCACAGTTCATATCAAAACTCAAACTGCATGCTGCTTAAATTCATTTACATCTGATTTTATGCAGAAACCACTCGAATGTGGTATTTTCTATACACTCTCACATCTATAATCGGATTACTCCTGTGTGTCTTCACTTCAGCTGTCTGTCTCTGCAGGTGAGTAATAGCTTTCAGATATTTAAGTACGGACAAATTAAATTCACTCTTTCTCTGCCACTGCTGCCACAAGTTACACTTATGAGATAATGTTAAATGTTAAAATATAGTGTACAACAGTAGCACAAGTAAATCATTCAGGAATGTCTCAGAAATATTCATAGTTTGCTAAAGCAACCGAGCTGCTGGTCATACTAGACCAAATGAGGCTTTACCTGCAAAACCCTTGTGTCTATTCAACTGCAAAAAGTTGTGTTATATTGCTAATGAATTACCTTTTCGTGTTTAAGAAGAAAATGTGTCATTTCAACTTCCCAGAGTTACATATTCTTGCTCAAGCCGTCAGTTGAAAACTTGAGAACAGTTATTGAAACAGACCTTGTGGTGAGGTTGTTTTTCG
Source organism: Lutjanus erythropterus (assembly GCF_056507025.1). Taxonomy (NCBI): domain Eukaryota; kingdom Metazoa; phylum Chordata; class Actinopteri; order Lutjaniformes; family Lutjanidae; genus Lutjanus; species Lutjanus erythropterus. The sequence goes on from NC_139324.1 coordinate 24,121,844, forward strand.
TCGGTGGAAAAATAACATTTAGAAAAAAAGAAACAGTAACAGCCTTTTCCAGAACGAGCCCCTGTAGCTCTGCATAGTTAAAAGTTTGGACACACTTCTCATTCAGTGTTTTTTCTTAATGATTTTTAAGAAATTGTTCAGATTATACCAACAGTGTGCAAAGTTGTCATCAACCATGGGGTGACAAATCAAAGTGGAAGGATTTTCACACGCTGTCTTTAACACTCACAATTTAATTTAATGACAATATTATTACATCTTTGATTGCAAGTGCAGAAGACTGTGTGACAGATTTTTAATTTTTAAATTCTTAATAAGAAAAAAACATTTTGTCTTATTTTCACATCTTGCTTACTACATGATTCCATATAATTCCTTTTTTTTTTTTAGTTTTTATGTCCAGTAATTATCTAAAATGCAACATATAATAAAGAATAATAATATAAAAGAAAACAATAATAAAGCAGAAAACACTGAATGAGAAGATGCTACTGCATATTTCAGCAGATTTAATTTCATTTAATATCACCAGCTATCGCTTCAAAACATGAACTGTTTATGAATCTTTTAAATGCTGTGATTACCACAGACAAAGTTTAATTTATCTGCATTTTTATTAGGGCAAGTTGTCTTAAATTGTGTACTTTGGGTGACTGTGTCATTTAAAGTGCATTAGTGCAAGCAGCTACAGGTATTTTACTGACTTTGAAATGTCCTCGCTGTATTTTTCATGCACAGTGGAGTGCCCAGAGTTTGGAGGAAATTCACATGAGGTCAGTGACAATCGAGGGCAATGAGCTCATGTCAAAAGTATTATTTATTATTTATTATTCATTATTATTAAGAGTTATTTTACATTCTAATTCAAGTATGTTACGATACAATACCTTACTTTAGGGAATATAAACATTTCTCACATGCAAACCAGGGCAGAGGAAGAAAAAAAGTCTGGTGATAAAGTCGTCATGAGCTTATTATCTTATTATCCGTCATAGGCTCCGTTATACTGTCATACTCTCTGCTGCACTGCAGTTGCTCTCCCCTCAACTCTGGCAGACTCGTCATCGCTGGTTGACATAAAATACATCAATACTGGTGCACCAACACAGTAATGTCATCACAGACACCAGATTTAAAAACTCTGCTATACTGTTAAAAACAGACAGATTTACCTGACATTGATGGTCCTTAATCAGCATTTGGCAAAGGCTTGAATGAAGCAGATGTTCATTTATATCTAAAATTTCCACAGTCCAGCTTTAATGTAACAAACTATATTAAAATGCAAAATGCATTGGTGTTAGATATGTTACAATTTAATACTAAATCGAAAATTCATCAAAATGAGCTCTCAATTTCAGTAACTGGTTCAAAGAGAAGAAAGTGGCGAATCTCCCAGTATTTTTTTCTCGGTGTGTTCAAAAGGAAAAAAAAAACAGAATTTCCATCATTTTAATTTAAAGAATTGTGATATGTTTCAATATCTTTCAAGAAATCAGGAAACGACTAAAGAAAAAGTCTAAAATTGAAATATCTTGCCAATATGTATTTCATACATTTGATATGAAAACTCTTTTTGTGAATACCCACCCAGGAAACATCAAAATACTCAGAATTGTTCATTTTTGGCACAGGTGGATGCGGCACTCCGACCTGAAATCTTGGCCACAGCTCTGGTCTCTACAGAGCTTGTATTACTCTACACTCCTTTACATTCATGAGCATATGTACATAGCAGTGGTATAGCTTCATGCTCAGAGAATATATGGATGTTTGGATGTCAATGAGAAATCATGTTAAAAGAATAACTAGAAGAAATGAGTCGATGCAGCTTAAAGTTTTCCTTGCTAAAGCATTATTTTAAGAATTATGCAAAACCAAATGTAAGCAAAGCAGCCCTACAGTATAACCTATAAGAGTCAGAGTCACTGCTCACAACATTATTTATGTAAATCTTTGTGTTGCAATTTGCAATCACTCACAGAGGTTCATTTTCAAAAATGAGTAGGCGGGACCTGGGACGGTTGTAACACAGTAGTTGCTAGAGCTCTCAAACTTCGATACTTGGTACTCATATATGTCTACAACAAATTAAAGTCACTTGGACATCCACACAATCACAAATTAGGTCATGCCAGATACAAATAGTTACAACCTACCCCTCTACAGGGGGCATGTTGCTGAGGATAGATGTAACAATGAGAGGTAATTTGCTGAATTAAGATCCACACTATCCATTTATATGAAATAACGTTATTGAAGAATATAGAATGAACTGTTTTGAATAAGGTGAATAATTTAAAGTAACAAAAAACAGTTTATCAAGTCAAGTCAAGAGAAATCTTATTTATTACAATTTGCAATACAATATAATTTGCCTCACGGGGCTTTGCAATCTGTGTGGTGTGCAACACCCCTTATCCTGTAAACACTCAAAAGAGTAAGGAAGAAATCCCCAAAAACCCTTTTAATGGGAAAAAACACTGAGGAAACCTCAGGGAGAGCCAAAGAAGAGGAATTCCCCCCTCCCAGCATGGACATCCATGCAATAGACTTAGAGAACAGAGCATCGCGCCTGTGGACTGATATCCTGAAGGTGCATGTGACACGTAAAGGTTCAATCACTATTACAGTTGTGGTAAATGTAGATGGCTGCACCTGAGCTGCAGAACTGACAGCGTACAGACTTGACCCACACTTCCGCTTGCCTTGAGTTGTGTGCACACAATAGAGAAGTTCTCATCATTGTAATGAACTGTTACAACTCTGCCCACATCAAGCAGCCATTACATGGCTAACTGTTAGAGCGTGAGGTCTTGAAAGTAGCATGAATGCAAAGCACCAAGTTAAACTGCTACTGCTATCTACAATACAGTGGACGCTTGGCAAAAATTAATCTTCATAAATCAAAACAAAACAAAAAAAAAGCTCCTACCTGAGAATCTTTTTCTTTTAGCTGAAAATAAAAATGTGAGTGTACTTTTGACTTTGACTTTTGACATTTGAAGTACATTTGTATTAAAGTGCAGGACTTTTACATGCAATAGAGTATTTTAACATTATGAAGTCATTGCAGCCTATAGACTTTTTTCACAGCAGTCATTTTGACCTGTCGTAGTGGAGCAAACGCAGATGTTACCAGTGATACTAATTAAGGTTCCATTCAGGTCAAACAGAGTCGGGATGCTGCTGTTGTGCATGTTGGCTCACTGGTAAGACTCTTCGTTAAAAGACTCTTCGTTTTCTCTGCAGAAAACACAAACCCAGGACACCATATCAGAGCCCAGGCCAGGACCAGTTTCATCTCGAGTCTGGAGGAGAGGTGTGTCATTTTTTGATGCTGTCACGTTTCTCTCCTTTATATTTTCTTTCTGAGAAACTGCTGAACTCTATGCAAACTTTCTGTCTCTGTAGGTCATCACCAGTCAACCGCAGGATGGCACAGGCAGAGGGACAAATAACAAGCGGAGGAGTCAGTACATAGAGAGGTTCAATTCAATATATGGTGTCTACTGAGCTGACAAGACATTCAAACCACAGTTAAACAACCAACATGGACAGAGTCTACAAGAGAGATCAAATCTGACAGGCATTATATTTTTCCAATTTAAACCAGATGCTTTAAGAGAAGACGATCAGACAGACGACAGCTCGGCTTCAGCTCACATAAACACATTAAAACCAGTGTCTTCACTTTAAGGAACTTTGTTTTTACTTCCCTTTTAGCTTTATGGTCATCTGTGTATTTTAATATGTTCATTATAATATATGTGTATGCATGGTTCATATTTTTTTATTTTTTCTCTTGTTTATATTGCTTGTTTACTTATTTATTTTGTGTTACTGATGCCTCTTTCTATTTTGCCGTCCCTTTTTGCTGCTATAATACAGCAAATTTCCCCAGTGTGGGACTAATGACAGTGTGTCTTTTCTTTTCTTGTAATGGCAAGAGTCAACTCACATCATCAGGTTTCTGTTGGTGCCCTCTAGGGTCTGTGAGGGAATGACATGGAGCCTTTCATTTGAAATAAATTACATTTCAGAGACTTCAGTCGAGTGCAGTTTTATTTTTAATGATCCCAGTCAGGAACAAATATGAGTGTCTGTTTCTCTGCCCGTTTACTCAGTGTAGGCAGTAATCATTCTGCCAGACACTGACAGACTTGCACACATTTTACGGGGAAAGTGCTCAAAAAGAAAAACAAGCACCCCTCTCATAAGTACTTTTAAAACATAAAGTTGCATTTAGTAGCACATCTTTGACTTATTTTAACCAGTACCAATACACTCATGCACATGATTTTATATTCAACATGCTAAATGATCAGTTCACATAAAGATGGTCTTTAGTAATCACTATTTTTACATTTATTAAAGAACACAACGCTACATTATGCTTTAGTGGTTGTATCAGTTTGTGTGTTCTGCTCTCCTCTTCTCCCTATTTTGTTCTCCTTATCTCATTTTTCTCATATTTTCTCAATGCTTTTCAATAATTTACATTTAAATTTAAATGTATTAGTAAGTATTTTGAGGGTTGAACTGTTTGTTGGACAAAACAAACATTGTGAAGGTGCCATTTTGGGCTGTGATGATATTTCTCACCATATACAGAAAGAACAAAAACAATTAATCAGTTCATGGAAAAAATATTGTATTCATAATGATGATAATCATTAGTTGAGGTCCTGTAAAAAAAGAGCTCCACCTCAACCAACTGCAACAATAAAACCCTGCTTTTACATTAATGCATGAGACATAATCACCTAATGGTTTATAATATATAACAGTGTCAATGCCACAGGGGGCATTTTTTAGTATTGAGTACTTTTACTTTTAATACGTCAAGTAGATTTTCTTCATTACCTTTACATACTTTACAGAGTCAGTCTTTTTACAGTGTGTTATTCATACTTTTACTTCAGCGAAGTCTCTGAATACTTCCTGCTACACTGCTCAGACCTCACCCTGATCACAGCTTCTGTTATCTCTCCTTCTATCTCTCATACACACACACCCACACACACCCACACACACACACACACACACACACACACACACACACACACACACACACACACACACACACACACACACACACACACACATGCACATGCACACAAACTGAAGACCATTCATAATGAATTGACACAAACAGTCAAATACCTCCTGCAGTTCAAACACACTGTGGTAAAAAAAAAATCCAGGCTGGCAACTCATTTAATGTGGCTCGTGAGACCTTGGTCTCTATAATTTGTGCAAAACAATTCTATGCTGTTTTACAGAAGTATGGTGGACACAAGCTACATGTCCCAGAATGCATCCCGATATTGTTATCTGCACACTGAGAGTGTCCAGCCACTGGATGTCAATATACCTACTGAAATAAGTAAATCAATCTGAATCAATCATTGTTATTAATCTTAATGGTGGTTCTTGCCAATTAGTTTTAATAGTGGTTTAATTTCACAACCTTGACAAACAGTGTTGAGGTTGAGGGCAAACACTGTCATCAGCTGGCTGTCACAGTGAAGCCATGTGGTGGCTGTGATGAGGAAGTCAGATAAAGTTGTGCGATCTCACAGAATTACAATTCAAATGAAGCTGTTTTTTTCCATTCTTTTTGTTCAATTATTATTGTCACCTGTTCTTGATTGCCCTGTCTTATCATCCTCCCCCTCCCTAATGTATTTAGCTTTGTGCCTTTTCTCTCTTCATGTACTAATTCGTCCTTGTCTGTTTTTCTGTCCTCCTGGTGTTTGCATGTCAGTTTTTGCTTTGCGTTTTTCCTGCATGCTTTTTGCTTGGACTATGGATTTTGCTGGACTTTTTTTTTTTTTTTTTGGTTGCCTTTGTTTGCCTTTTTGCCAGCACCATAAGTTTTTTGTCTTTTTGTATTTTAATTCATCTTTGAACTCATCCACTCCTGTTGTAGTCTTCATTTGGGTCCTTTCTGCTGTTCCTGGTGCACCAACTGTGACAACGATGATGAGAGGGCTACAATTTCTTCTCAGTGTAGTGAGAGAGAGGCCATTTGTAAACGCAAGGTAACAGATTTGGTTCTTGTACAACTGTCAAAATGTCCTTGTGATCAAGACAGTGAACTGCTCCAAAGTAGAAGTTATCGACTCCTCGAATCAATTGAATATCTTAATTCAAAGAGCAGCAAGACCTGGTTAGTATGCTTTACTGAGAATCAGAAAGTATTTGACGTGTTCTGAAAGCACAGACAGCTGGAGGGTCACGCTATGGGTAAAGTGTGTTCAGCTGCGTGCAGAGGTGGTTTTCCTGCAGTTTGACGTGTCTCTCATGTGCATCTTTACTCTGAGTTTGTTCTAGTGAGTCTCTTCTACCTACTTTGACAGAGTATTTTATGTTGTTTTGTTTATCTTATCTTGCCAGGTAATTTTTTTGATATTTCCATGTATGTGATGTGTATTTGTTTTGTACTGTTGATGTGTCTTTGCATCATTGTTTTGAGCACAAACCAAGACAAATTCCAATCACATTTCACTGAGATGTTAATAAATTATTGAATCTGAATCTTGTATTTCAGTTTATTATTTGATGACCAGTGAAATCATTTTTACTTTTTTTTTTTCAAGAAGGACCAAAATTGAATTCAAAATTAGAATTAAATTGTTCTTTAGTGGACTCTCATGTGTTTCTCATAGAACTTTATGCTTCATGAAAGTTATGACACTTTTGAGCAGTTAACATTTGTTCAGACCTGTGATCATGGTCACTGTGAGCAGAATAAAGTGCTCACATTGCAAATTGTAAAACCCTATCCAACCGTGTGAATATACAGTAAAATCACACTGTGTGGGTAAAGTGAGTTGAGTCCTATGCAAAAGTGGTTTTCCTGCAGTTGATTCAGAAAAATCAAATGTCAAAATTATTACTAATCTTAATTTTTTTAAAAGTTAATCAAAAAAAAAAAAAAATTTAAGTCCTGCAGACAAGCTTGATTTTGAGTTCATGATGTTCAAAACTGAACTGAACAATTGTATGATTTCCCCATGACTTAACTTTTTGTTTCATGAAAGGTGTGACACTTTTTGAGCAGCAGAACACCAACTAACCACTTCCTTTTCTCTGCACCTCCTCCACGAAAACATTTAAAAGCTGATGATGAAGTTCCACTTTTCTCAGTCTTGTGGTCATCATGTTCAGACTAAATCAAGCTGCTCTGCTCTCCTCTCAGCTAATAGTTATGTGTCAAGTGTTTGCAGGTACAGTAGATTTGTTTGTGATGCATATTTTCCTTTACATTTAATTACAGATTTCATTTTATATTGATTGATTGTTTTCTCTCGTGTTAGGGATTGTTGACTACACAGATAAACATGTGTCCAGGGGAGACTCCGTCACGCTCACCTGCAACACATCCATGGAAAATCTAACACAAATCAAGTGGACCAAAGGCAGATCAGTTTTCATTTATGCAGCCTTCAAGAAACTGAATACATCAAATTTCACCTCTGGCAGAGTGAAAATAGACGTAAACTCACCTTTAAAGCTGAATGTTTCTAATGCTCAGCAGGACGATGCAGGACTCTATACATGTACTGTAAGTGGTGTTAGATCTGCTTCAATGACTACAGAGTGGAATTTAACAGTGTCAGAGGAAGTCGGTCCAGTGTCTGAAGGTAGGTAGAACATGAAGCAGAGCTAATCATCTCTACACCAGGCACAGTTCATATCAAAACTCAAACTGCATGCTGCTTAAATTCATTTACATCTGATTTTATGCAGAAACCACTCCAATGTGGTATTTTCTATACATACTCACATCTATAATACAGCCATGTGGTGGCTGTGATGAGGAAGTCAGATAAACTTGTGCGGTCTCACAGAATTAGAATTCAAATGAAGCTGTCGTCATTACAAAACCCTGCTAATTGAGAATTCATGCAACAGGCCAAAGTTTTTCCACTCTTTTTGTTCAATTATTATTGTCACCTGTTCTTGATTGCCCTGTCTTGTCATCCTCCCCCTCCCTAGTGTATTTAGCCTTGTGCCTTTTCTCTCTTCATTTACTAATTCGTCCTTGTCTGTCAATTTTTGCTTTGTGTTTTTCCTGCATGCTTTTTGCTTGGACTATGGATTTTGCTGGACTTTGATTTTTATGTCATTCCTTTTGGATTTGTTGTTTGCCTTTTTGCCAGCACCATAAATTTTTTGTCTTTTTGTATTTTAATTAATATTTGAACTCATCCACTCCTGTTGTAGTCTACATTTGGGTCCTTTCTGCTGTTCCTGGTGCACCAACTGTGACAACGATGATGAGAGGGCTACAATTTCTTCTCAGTGTGTTGATTGTTTTCTCTTGTGTTAGGGATTGTTGGCTACACAGATAAACACGTGTCCAGGGGAGACTCCGTCACGCTCACCTGCAACACATCCACGGAAAATCCAACACAAATCAAGTGGACCAAAGGCAGATCAGTTTTTGTTTATGCAGCCTTCAAGAAACTGAATTCATCAAATTTCACCTCTGGCAGAGTGAAAATAGACGTAAACTCACCTTTAAAGCTGGATGTTTCTAATGCTCAGCAGGACGATGCAGGACTCTATACATGTACTGTAACTGGTGGTGGATCTTTTTTAATGACTACAAAGTGGAATTTAACAGTGTCAGAGGAAGCCAGTCCAGTGTCTGAAGGTAGGTAGAACATGAAGCAAAGCTAATCATCTCTACACCAGGCACAGTTCATATCAAAACTCAAACTGCATGCTGCTTAAATTCATTTACATCTGATTTTATGCAGAAACCACTCAAATGTGGTATTTTTTGTACACACTCACATCTATAATCGGATTTCTCCTGTGTGGCGTCGCTCCAGCCGTCTGCATCTGCAGGTGAGTAACTTTCCTTTAATTCTGTGTGAAAGTTGGAGCCTCTTGTCATTGAAACTGAAATTATATGTCATTCTTTCTTGATATACGACTTCAAGTGCTCAACAGTCCAGGGTCTCCATCTTTGTATTTTGCACTTCATAATGCCTGTCTTGTTGAACGAAACAGGGACATCATCTGGATGGCAGCATATACTGCTCCATGATGACGCCATGGGCTCTAACACACCCCTTCACCATCACACATTCTGGCTTTTGAATTTAGTGCTGGTAAAAGTCCAGATGGCCCTTCATGATTTCCAAAAACAATCTGAAACGTGGACTAATGTGCATCTATGAAATGAAAAAGTTTGGGAACTCCTGATCTATAATATTTATCCTTGTTCTTTAGATTTGTTGATTTTGTCAGTGTAGCTGGATTGGCCCTCAGATAGAAAAATTAAAAGAGAGGCTTAAAGTGCAGATATCTCAGACTGGGCTGGAGGAAGCACTGAAGAGAGATGAGAGAGGAGAGCTGAATGAGACGAGCTTAGACGGAAAGACAGAGGGCGACAAACTCTGAGAGAAAAGAGACGAGGAAAGAAAAGAGTCACGTGATGGAGAGAAAGAAACTGGTGGAGAAAGGTAAAGACTGAGAGACAGATGACCCAATAACTGTCACATAAATTAATAATAATAAATAGTCATAAATTATATGTCAGAGACTATGGTAAAGTTCAGTTTTATTTTCAGTTATTACAGTTGAGGACAAGTGTTCATTGCTCTGCTGGCACACAAGACTGTCTGATCATCATGCCACAATAAGCAGAATGAAACAAGATGGTTAGAATTTCTTTTTATATTTCAGTTTATCATGTGATCACCAATTAATTTATTTTACAGTTAAATTACAAGAGTGACCATGTTTGAATTCTCAGTATTCTAATTTGAATCATATTGTTGTCTACACGTCGTCAGCACAACTTAAATTCATGGTCCATGAAATGTGACACGTGGTTTGTGCAGTTAAACACCAACTAACCTCTTCCTTTTCTCTGAACTTCCTTCACAAAGAAAGCTGATGCTGTGGTATCAGTCTTTCTTTATCTGATGGTCGTCATGTTTGACCTAAACAGCAAGACTCATCAGCAAGACAAGGTTAATGTTCTGCAGTGGCTGAGTCAAAGCCCAGAACAGAGAATTTGCAGCTGGACTTGACAAGGGCTGTTCAGGCCAACGTGACAAAGCTTGAGCAGTTTTACCAAGAAAAATGGAGTAAAAATGCAGTTTCTAGATGTGCAGATATATCAATCTACTAAAGACTTATACAAAAGGTGTTTTTTTCTGGTCAAAACTGACAAATTATATTGATCATGATTCCGTTTATAAAAGCAATAAAAGGGGAACATATTCTTTCTATAAGCAGTGTATATGTTCACTGACTTTAATGGCCAAGCACTCCCCGTTTCTCCCTCTGTGGACCAAATGACAAAACAGAAAGAAAAAAAGAGTTTTGGGCACACATCCAATAAACTTTTGAACTCTCCTCTTTGACCTCCGCTTCCTCATCTGCCTTTTTATTCTGACATTCAACTATAAATATATGGTGAACAGTCATTTTGAAACCAGTAGTGGAAAACCCACAGTGCAATTATTCAAGTACAGTTTCAAGGTACTTGTGCTTACATAAAAAGGAAATTTTATATAAAGCCTGATATAATTTTTACTCTACTGCGTTTATTTAAAGCCCTTTATATTAAAATGTAATTGAAAATCTCACACATTATGCATTTTTCAGATATAATTATCCAACTGCAATGGTGGAAAAATAACATAATATTTATTCAATTACTGTAAACACAATTTTAAGGTAATTTTATGTGACTTTTTCAATTTTATGCTCCTTCAACTGCAGAGGAAAATATTGTCCAGCTGACGTAGGAGGAGATGGTCTTTGGGAGTGTGTGTAATGTTCCCTAAAAGTCACTAAATTACCTGGAGCTGCAAAAACTTCCCATCTTAATTCTAAAATAGGATTCTCCCCAACTTGGTATTACAGAAGCAAATCCTAACCAACTATTATATCTTATCTCACTTACTCCTGTGTCATCTCAGTTTAGGAAATCTTGAATAGTCAATTCAACATTGCATATGAACTTTTATGTCGGTTACCTAGCAACCAACACTACTTGTCTCATCTCACCAAGCTACAAAACTAATTGCTGTTTTTTTCGAATCACTGAAACACACTGAAACAGATCAAAACATAAAAAAATTAGCAAAATCAACAATGGTTGCTTAACTTCAGGACAGATGAATTAGAGGTTTTGGGAACATCTGTAGAGAAATCTAAAGATGTTCTTTTGAGGAAATTTACAACAACACTAACTTGGGAGATAAAGAAAAGAGAGACGGCAAAGATAGCGAGCAGTCTACTGTATCCAGCATCCATTGTATAAAAGCAATAAAAGAGCAATCACAGATTTAATAAGTTAGCAAACACTGCAATCAGTTACTGTTAGCAAACACTATCCTTAGCATCTGTTAGCAAACACTACCGATAGCTACTGTTAGATAACAGGACACTTAGCTACAGTTAGCAAACACTACTGTTAGCTATTGGTAGCCAGTCAGTAAGTCAGCTACTGCTACAGGTAGTTTAACCATTTAGAGTTAAAGAAAAGTGAGGAAAGAGTTAACTGCAACAATTTCTTGAATGTATTAAATCTTCCTTGTCAGAAGAAAAACAGCAGTCAGTCAGTGTGACTTATGTAGGCAGACAATGAGGTGAATGTTCTTCATGAACACAGGTTTCTTTGTTCGCAGCTGTTCTCAGGCAGGTCTGTGTTCTGTGTGTTGCGTGACGCAGTGGGGCTCTGCAACACTGGTATGATAATTTATTTAGTGGTTTTGGATTCTGGCTGTAGTCAACAGTGCAGGCATAATTTGGTCATTCTCTCGTGGGCCTGTACGATGTTTTTATAAACACCACTGATCAAAGTTTGGATTTGTTTATTTCTGAGGGATTGCAGGTTGCAATAGAGTTTTCACCGTATAATCTGTGAGATATGATGAAAGCACCAACAGAACCAACAATGCTCAGCGAGCCATTTTCATCAGGGGTATAAATGACCAAAGTGACAGAAGAGTTGCCGAGTTTTTGTTCAATGTGCAGCTAAACTGACGTAAATACAAATGTAAGGAAATTGCTGTTTGCAGTTAGTAATGGAAACAAAAAAGTTTTTTTTTAATAGAAATATTGCACTTTCAGTTCATGAAAGCAGAAGTGTCCCTCCTACAAGATGACAATAATGACTCCAAGCCAATTTGAGTTTGAGACCCCTGTGTCGTATTGCATCAAGGCTGATAAATAAGTCTGCGTTTACATGAAAAAGCTTGGCCAGAATTAACTTCAACCTCCATTCATGCCGCTCTAATGAGTTCTGAAGTAAAGCAGTAGTGTTTGTTGTAGAAGTCAAGTAGAGTTGTGCTACTTATGATTGTTGGTTGTAATGCAAAGAAAGAATTCAATGCTTAAAATTAAGACTGCAGAAACTGGTTCAGCCAAACTGAGCAGGGCATGATGCAGACAGAAGTGTGTTTATCAGGGGAATTGTTTTCGTACTTTGTCCAACTTCACTCACTCGCTGAAGCCGTTTCACCACAATCTTACAGTCTTACAATCTCATTTAGCAGACGCTTTTTTTCAAAGCAACGTACATATGAATGGCCTTCACATGATAAGAAATTTGTTCAAGACTCACCGCGAGGTAGGCAAGACAAAGCACTACAACAGCTACATCCTGTCTGCCTGGTATACAAACAGCTGAGCTAACTTTGGCTCTGGATGTAGCTAAGTTCATAAACTATAGGATTCACAAATCTTATAGCCCGACCTGACTGATCACCTTTCGCCAAGCATTATGTTTACCGGCAAGACCGTAGTCTGTTTCTAATGTTGTGTTATAGACTTTGGGGAACCCTGAAACACTTTCCTTCGGTCTTGTCTGGAAGAGAATCCTTGATCTGTGAAACTCTCGCTTGATTTTTGGATGCTGTTCCGTCACTGAGACCTTAAAATGATTACTTTCGGGTCTGGTGTTCCCTTAAAGATTTGACCATCAGTTTCTCCCTCCTCTACCTGTGTCACTTGCACACATCTGTGGTCTCTTCTGCCTGCATCGTCACATACAGCTGTTATCTCAATGGTTGCGTTTTGAAAGGTAAACGGCAAACGTCTATATTAGGGGTGTGTATCTCTCTGATTGAGACTGATTTGATACATATCTCGAAACATGTTCAACGATACGATATATCTTAGAAATTTTTAAATGGTCAATGTTTGGTTTAATACAATTCAACTCTGTCATGACATGATGCAATACAAGATAATGCAATGAGTGAATCTTTACATTTTGATTCAGTTAATGCTACATTTGTAGAGTGCTATTAGCTGCAAAAAGAAATCCTGATAGTTTTACTGAATATAGTAAGATGAGAGATAGAGGAGACATCATGGTGGTGTTAACATCTTATTATGAGTCTCATGAGATACTGTAGTTTAGTCTTTTTAGTGTGGAGGAACAGTGATGCTGTGTTACCTGCTCACACAGTGACATGATGTCTCTGTGGTTAGACTCGTCTCTGTACTCTGCTGTCTGACATGTTTTGCAAAACTGATTCACAGCAGTGTTTCTCATCTTTCTTATGAAACCCAAAACCTATTCCACACTTCCACGTTGTGAAAGTTTGGTGGTGCAACGCGGTACAATGTCACTTCTGATGCTATTTTTAGCACAGTCTGTTTAGAGCTGTTTTGCCCAACCCTGGTCCTCAGGGACCCCTGTCCTGCATGTTTTAGATCTTTCCCTGCTCCAACAATCATTTGAAGCTCCCTGCTTCAAATGATCAGGTTGTTGTCAGGCTTCTGCAGAGGCTTGATGATGAGCTGATCATTTGAACAGAGAGTCATTAGGGACCTGTCTACATGAAATTTAGCAAGTTTCCACAGACAGAAGAGCCATTGTTGACCTCTCCTACACACCATAACTGTATTACAATCAGAAGTGAGCCTGTTGTCAAGGACTGAACTAAAGTTATTATAGCTGACAGCAGCTTCCACCTCTTGACCTTCACCGAATGTAAAGGCTTCATCATGAAAAAAGGACAATACTGCCACAATTAACAAAACAAAAGAGATATCTTTGCAAAAAAAACACAAACAAAGTAAATGTGAAGATAAAATGATGCAGCAGTGCATTGCTTTGCCCCAGTATCACTTGGTAAGACATTGTGGTTTAGACTTTAAAAGCATATCATTTATAATTTAAGAAAAAAATGTGCCAAAGTTGTTTTGTTAGTTATTTTTACTCATTCACTCATTTGTTCCAGCTGTCAAGACAAAAAACAATAAATAAGCAGGTCCACTTCACTCCATGTCAAATAACCTGTTTAAGTTGTAAGACATGATATTTTGTACTTTTTAAAATTAATACGTTCTTTGAACCTTAGCATGTATATTCATGTTTGGTCACATGGAAAAAGCTATGAACTTGTGTTTCCACATGGACAGAAGTGGCAGGAGCACAAAAAGACGTTTGAAGGGACGGTGTCTGGTGGTTCTGTTTCTGCCCGGGCCAGTTCAGGGGTCATGGAACGAATCTCTCACTTAAATTAGCAAGACTTATCAAAATACCCCAGGATTTTCCATGCTGATGAATCACCTCTCTGAACTGCACCATGTTCCTCCTGCATCATGGGAAAGGGCAGCATTCTCTATAGTTTTATGTTTTTGATTGCACTGACATCAAGGAAAAATACACAGTCAAAAATAAATTTCAATAAATGACAACGACTTTTAACGTGAATCATAAAATAATTTATTAAGAACACCAGTTAAAAGCAGTTTCTTTAAAAAGGGGTAAAAAAAAAAAAAAAAAAAGAGTGCTTAAGCAAGAATAAAGTGTCACCAAGTCCCAGTCTACCTCTAAAAGGGTCCATGCAGAGCCTAGCCCAGGTAAAAGCAGTCCTTTTCTAGCCTCCCGCTGCAGCCCACGCCGGTCTCCAGTCCCTTGCTGTTCGGAGGCTCCTACAAGAAGTGGAAATCAGAGGAAGACAGACATCAACAGATTTGCCTCTCTCTCTGTGCATCAAGAGTTCATGAAAAGGATGAAATCAAGCTATAAAAGTTACACGTCCTAAAAACACTACAATCCAAATAAAGCACACGTTCGAGTTTAAAAAGAGCAAACAGATAAAAGCAGGCGGGAAATAAAAGAGCTTATAGCTGCTTTAACTGCGGATGTCTCGGAGCCACTGCATGAACTAATGCTGCTTCTCACATCCAACAATTCAAGGGGGTAAAGTATGTTAGTGAGACTTACCTGAAGGAGGGGTGAAGCGCACGTTCATCCCCTCCGCTTTCCCAGGAAGCGTGTCTCTCTCTCCCCCGCACTGCAGCGGCACAGCGTGTGCGCCGGATCCTGCTTCCCTCGCCGTCTTGCGGGTGACTCTCGCGGCGGCGTGCTGTCTTCCCAACCGCGGCACTCGTTCGGACCAGGTCGTAGGCTGGAGATCCTTCTCCGTGTAGGTCACCTTTCTGCACACCAGTCTTGTTCGCGCGGCTCTGTCGGCTCCGCTTTTCGCGCATCTGCCCTGCATCACCTAATTAGGAGACACCCACAGGAAGCCGAGCCCACCAATCACTCCACGCTCACCCACAGTGTCTTTCCGGGTCATGTAAGAAACGCTGCCCAAGCCGAAAGAGCTTCACCTAAAGATAGTGCCGCCACCAGGACCAGCCTCACACACACACCATCACCCTGTGACACTGTCATTCTGCATTGAAACTTGCCTGTGGAATCAGGTAGTTCCTTTTTCATATCAAATCTAATGAACAGCGGAAATACTTTTATATAAATTGCACGATTGTATTCATTTCTGCTGTTTTGTTTAAATAATTAATAGATTAGTTGATCAAATAATTTATTAACTGATTCATAGACACACTGACAAACAGACTGACTGATTGGGGCCACATGAGAAGTCCTGGTTGTTGCCAGGGGGCCGCACAAATTTTTGTCACACTGTACCTCACTTTTATCGCTAAGATTAAATATAGAAAACACACTGTACACTTACTCTTAGTCCTCAGCATTTATTAAATCATTCCAAACAGCATCTTATTAAGAATATTAAATTATGCAGGAGTCTTTGAAAATACTGTACAGATAATCTAAAGTAGCACACCAGGAATGCTATGGACACAACCCATCCTGTATACCTGTTTTATCTTTGGCAAGAACTGTTAGCTGCACAACAGCCAGGTATAAAATATACAAAAAAATAATAATAATAAAATAAAAAATAAAAATAAAGAAATGCAGAAATTACTGTTTTCAGATGAGAACATTAGTTTGTTTTTAATAATCCACTGGATTCTCAGTGCCCAAAACAAATAGCATGACAAAATAATACTGTTTTGTACACACAGAACAAACATCATCAACAGAATCATCATGTGTTTGCTTCTTTGATAAGAACTGTTGAGCAACAAAACAAACCTGATGGGAAAAATCCAAAATCTCCTGTCCTGACCTATAAACACACGTGTAGGTTACTTTTTTCGATTTATGAGAACAGGAGTACTTTTGTTTTGTTTTTTTGGATAATTCAGTGTGGACTGTCAATGCCAAAAAACAATCTTGACAAAAAATAATACTGTTTTCTACACAGCAACATGTTCGTTGCAAACTAAGCACACAGCCTTGTTGCTGACCTCCGTGAAAAAAAATACCAAACAGTCCATGACTTATTAAACGCTCGACATTCAGCATCAACCTCACGCTCTTTAGTGCTCACTTGGTGACTCCAGTGTTTTCCTCCACGAACAAAATGAAAATCCCCATTCGCTCATTGCTGTGGGCGTGTCTCGCTCACCTCAGCAGAAGACGCCGCGACTGCAAACATCGCTCACGTCGATCAACTGTGACATGAAGAAACGCACTCACAAGAATTTAAAAATAAAAACCGAAAGGCGTGGTTTGTATCTGGGCCGAATGCCCAGTCCTGAAGTGGAGGCTGTCGTGACTGCAGTCTGAATCAAGCTTGGGCATGGATGGACGGAGTTTATTTTTGCCATTTCCACGATAAACTATGGACCCCGTATTCCTCCAAGAACATCATTATGCTTTTCCCGGTGTCAGCATTAATCCTGATCACAGCTGTAGACGGTAAGTGGGCTGAATCCTTCCCTGTAAACAGCTTTGTCTAGCCTCTACGGTCAGCGTCACACATTACAAATATTGGTACCACAATGTTGAATATACAACGTATACAACGAAGATGATACATTTTCAGCCGTTTATTTAAGAATAACTAAGTGAACATATGTTACCAGCTGCCACAATAGGATTTGCCAGAAAATAAAAAAAAATAATTTATAGTAATAGTAATTTATTTAGCCGATTTGTTTTTTTCTCCTCTTTTTTTCTGTTAAAGTCGCACATGATTGGTGGTGTGTGTGTGTGTGTGTGTGTGTGTGTGTGTGTGTGTGTGTGTCCACACTGAGTAGAAGGGGGAGGGGAGGGGTTATTACGGTGGCCGACAAGTGCAAACGCGCTGCATATACAGACAGGCGCTGCAAATACAGAAACGCGCTGCATATAAGAAAACAGATGCAAAAGGAAAACGCTGCAAATACAGAAACGCGCTGCATAAACAGAAACGTGCTGCAAATACAGAAACGCGCTGCATATAGGAAAACAGATGCAAAACGAAAACGCTGCAAATACAGAAACGCGCTGCAAATGAGAAAACAAATGCAAAATGAAAACGCCGCATATACAGTCACACAACGGAAGTGCTCCAGGCCTCTAGGGGCAGTGCTGAGCTTTCCCCCGAGAGACAGACAACGGACGAATCAACCTGCGGACAGTCAAGTTGAACAGTTTTCAACAGAGTTAAGAGAGAATAGGTTACCTGTAGTCTGCAGACCACGATCATAGCTGAAGAAATACAGTGCGTTCTTGATCGCTGATTGAAGTTAAAATAGAAGAGATCCCCCTTCTGATACATGTAACATCTGTTCTTTTATCTGCCTTGTAAAACCAAGTCATATATAAGTCATATATATATAATCTTTATTATTATCAGACCAAATTATCTGCTTGTTGACAGATTAAAACTTCATTGCACAACAGAAGACTAATATATCCAGTGTTAAATATTACAATTACACAGAAAATTAGTAATTAATATAATATGTGGTGTTTGTTGTCAAAATTTAGCACTCTGCTTTATATTGTAGTACTCTCCTCCATGTTGAGTATATTGAGTGTATAAATAAAGCCATATAAATAATAAACATTTGATATAATGTATGTTTTTTACATTAGTAATTAATTTTACATTATTTTGGGTAATAAATTAATTTGGGCAACAAAAAATCTGAGGAGCCACTTGGGAGCTGAAAGAGCCGGCTCTTTTTAGGGAGCCGAGCCAAAAGAACCAGCTCACTAAAAAGAGCCGGAATTCCCATCACTAGTTAACTGACTGCAAAAGGAATTAAATGAACCGCATAGTACAGTTTGTAAGGTGTGGATGAGTTGCAGTGTGTAGTTAAGCCAACTAAAGGTCTTTGTTTGCCCAAACCAGTCTCATAGTATACGTGTCACGGAAACAGGAATGAGCATGTCATTAATTAATAACTACTTGAATAGTAACAATAAAGAGGAATTAATACATTTGTTCACGATGATCTATAATTGATTTATAAATATAAATAGACTTAATTTTAAAGAAGGTTCTACAGTGAAGATTTAGGCTAAAAACATGGTGTAAATGAAGTCTTTCAAGGTAACTTGGCATGTTGGAACTTTAGGAAACTTTGTTGTTGTTGTTGTTGTTGTTGTTGTTGTTGTTGTTTTGGAGATTCTACAACAAGGTTTTCCTGTGAAACTTCAGCAGTGTTTTGTGGAATCAAAAACTAAACCCAACCTCCAGTCACCATGAGGGAGGATAGATAATGACTGAGTTCTAATTTTCACCCTGTGTGTTTTTATTTGTCTTTCTGCCTTCTGATCTAAAATTCTGACAAGATTTTTTTTTATGCCCCTCATAGCTCTCCAGGTGATTGGAGGAAACATGACCGTGGTCCAAGGACAGACCGTTGTCTTACCGTGCAAACTTGTTGAGACCTCCGAGACTATCACTCAGATTTCATGGGAGAGGAGGACCAGAGGAAAACCTCAAAATGAACATTTCTTTACGATTGTGGCTAAAAATGGACAGCATGTCCAAACACAGGACACTCGATTTGAATTTTTTGGGAGCATTACTGACAAAATTGGATCACTCAAGTTGTCTGATGTCACACTGATGGATGAAGGGATTTACACATGCATCTTCACGTTGTTCCCCAGTGGAAACCACCAGACACAGATACCTCTAAACGTGCTTGGTATTATGCTTTGCATTAAATATGTTCTGGATGATTTGATAAAGGTTTATTAACGTATAAAGTACACTAATAGGTCAAAGTGATGGTTCAAAAGTGTTTCTTAACCATATCCTGGTACCACTTTTTGCTTCATAACATAATAATTGAAATCAACACCTTTATATCAGTATAATTGCGTACAAAGCAACAAAAGTTGGTACTGGTAACTGTTGAACATGACAGCTGCCTTGAAACCTTCACTCCTCCATAAGTTGGTCAAAAAGACCTGTATTCAAATCTGTTTTCAAATCTGTTGACGCCTTGTTTGAAACATGAGACACAGTGAAAGTCAACGGCAAAACTTTTGGGAGAAATCAATGAAACATTTGTCACTAAAAAGGTGACTAATTATGATTGCTGCAAAGTGCCAGCAATCAAAATGTTGTGTAGTTTAGAAAATGTACTATTACCCTCTAAAACCTGAAAAGCAGTGTTTTTTTTCTGTGTAAACATCATGGATATGCATGGATAAAAATACAAACTTAAGTCTTGTACACTGCATATTGAGTCTTAACAACTAAAACTTTGGGGCAGCCATGATTGCAACCAGGTAATTCACACACTAAATAAAGGCATTTGATTTCCATACATCAGTCGAGAATAATGATTTGTATTATATTTTGGTCCACGCAAGAATAATTTCATGTTTGAATTATTATTATTATTGTTTTTTTTTTTTTTTTACCTTTTTTAAAACATTACTATGATAGTAGTAAGAATAGTAGTAGTAGTAGTAGTAGTAGTAGTACAAGTGAACTAGAAATATCATAGTAAGTCTCCCCATGTTATACACATCAAACAATTCAACACCACAACCCATATATCAGTCCCTCCAGGAAGCTGCAGTCGCAACAGTTCATATAAATTCAACCAATCTAAATTAATTCTGCACAAGCTTTTGTCCAATCACTTCGAGCTTTCCCACTTTGTACTCTTTTATATTTTTTATATTATATTTATAAACATTTAGAACAGATTTCAGTTTTATTCTGCCTGGAACAAATTGTGTTTGATTTTTTTTTTTATTAATTATTTTTTAAAAAATGCTTTTTTCTCACAGTTTCACTTGCTTACATTTCAACTTGCATCACAGTGTTTTAGAAAAGCTACAGTGAAATCAGACATTTATATTCTATTCACTGATTGCAATACCACATTAGTGTACTGCTGCAAACTCAGCAGTGTTACCCTTTATCTTAGTGTACCAGATCCCAAATTCATTAATTACCTTGAAGACACTTGGGACAAGGGATTTCTTGTCGATATTGATATTTGTCATTGGTAATCTGCAACATCTTCCTGAGGGTAAAAGGTTATTATGAGATACCCCCTTATAGAAGCTTGGGGTAGTAATACAAAAACTTACATTTTTTAAAAAAGTATTGTAAGAAATGGAATATGAATTGGTAAAAACTTTTCATTCCAAAGATTTTGCAGGTCTTTATGCATACACATTGTGCTGCATCCAACTTCATGTCTCATATCAAACACAATTTCTGGTTGATTGTGACATATTTATGAAATAATAACAGATGAAAGAGTTTGTGTTGCAATTTTGTGTGGGGTCATGTTTTGTAATGCCTGTTCAAGTTTGCATGTTGACTTTTCTTGTGTTCTGTAATTCTCCTAGTGCCTCCCATCTCAAGTCTGCAAGATCATCATCCTGTTTTGGGTAATGATGAAGTTTCCCTTGTTACCTGCACGGCTGCTGGGTCCAGGCCTCCTGCGGAGTTGAGGTGGGACACTGGTACTCTGGGAGAAAAAGTGAGGCCAGAAACCAACTCTATTACGCACGCCAACGGTACAACCACCACAGTCAGTTCATTGTTTGGAGTCCCAACCAGAGAAATCCACAATCATTCAGTCAAGTGTGTTGTAACCAGTGCAGCCCTGCCAAAAGAAGAAACCCTGGACTTCATCATACAAGTTGAATGTGGGTATACAAAACACTTCCATACATCAGTTACTTATGCAGCTAACATGAGAGTCAGGGAGACGTTTTCACTATTATATTTTGACTTTTTCAGACTTTTCTTCTGCTTTCTTTCTTCTTTTTTGGAATTTTCTTGGGAATGACACCTTGTGAAATAGCTGCTGGCTGGCTATTAACTAATGGCACTTTGAGAGTGTCCTCACTGCTGTCCTTAGTTACTGTTGCTATGAAACTTTCCGTTCTCACACTACACATATTCTGTTTACACTGATGGTGGTGAATTTAACACTGAAATTGGGAGTATTTTTAGAAACATAAGGTCTTCAGCATTAGCATAGTGTAGCATAGCATAGCATAGCATAGTATAGCATAACAAGATAATGTAAGCTAATTCTAATGCTTAAACTCCTCAAGTGAGCTGACTTTTTAATGTTTAGATGTGACACACTGAATAAATAATTAAGAGATAATATCTTAAATATGTTAAGTTACTTTATGGGTGTATACATGATATAGTGTTAATGTTAAAAGACTGAGGCTAAAGCTAACTTACATCTCAGCAAATATTGGTCAGGTATGACATATGATACACATGTTTATGATAAATGGCATAAATACAGTCATTAACATGGGGAAAGGAAGCACAGGGATTAGATTTATTGCAGTGGACTGTGACTGGCTAAATCCATTTTCCACCCCTTTGCTCATGTGTTTTAGGTTTTTGAAAAAAGACTCCACACTCCAAACTCAGACACAGAATATCACTGTTCAGCTTCATGCAAACTGCTTCAACATGTAGAGATATGTAAAGCATGACAGATCTGTAGTTACAGTTGCCACTCTATGTGAAGAGTCATTTTCATTCTGTCATAAGTGCTAGTGCTGTGCAACAGTAGAGTTGCATGTGACATGGAGGACAGCTGCTCATTCCAGCTGTATCGACTGCTCTTTGCATCCATGCTTGTGCCCCATCTTCCTCAGTGAGTGAGAACATATGGAGAACATTAAGAGAAAGAAATACACAAGCAAATTTCAGACAATAAGAGCAGCCTAAATTAACACATCCTTCAAATTAGCTAAGGTTAAATGCTGTGGTCCCATTGTGTTTTCCAGCTAATAAGTGCCAGTTATAGATCATCTGCAGGGAACTGTTTGCAAAAAAATGTCCAGTTATTATTTTGTTATTTTCACTGTAAAGATCACCAGAATGCACGAAACAAATTCTCCTTGTTTTTTTTAGGTGTTAAGGGGTTGGCAAGTATGGTGTTGCTGAAGGAACAACTCATGACAAGATGAGTTTTCCTATGTGCTTATCAGTCATATGCTGGTCATATGCATTTGCAGCCACAATATTTCCATGACTAGTGACAGCTGGTGTGAGAGGAAGCAGATAGAGAGAGCAACATCGAGGTATAGCTGTTTTTATAACTGGATTTTAAAACTTGCAGGTGATGTCTGAATAAATAATTACGGGCCTGGCTGATTGTTAGCTCCAACATTCAGCATTTTTATAATTATCAGAATCATTATAGTTTTAAAAAAATCAAACTGCCAATTAAATTTATTAAAAAATGTGCTATCTTGGCTCTGATGTGGCTGCCTCCCTCTGTGTGTAGTCTGCAGTCTCGTCAATGTTGTATCCACAGCACTAACTGATTGCTTACATATTACGTGTAATGGCTTATCGTCACTGACAGCTACTGTGCTGTACTGGACAGAGAGCAGAGCTGTGTCTCAAAGATAAGGCTGCGATATTCCGAAACAGGAAACAGCACAATCTCATGATATATTGCTATGACAACAAACGTGACCAGTTTGCAAGTGAAAATGTTCTTTATTATTATTTATTTATTTATTTATTAGATTAGCATTCAAAATCCACCCCCAGCGAATACATAGAAAATTTGCCTCAACAACAAACATAATACAAGGGATGAAGCTAATCGAAAAGGTGTAGGCCGAAGCTCATTCTTACTACGTCTACCCTTTTTACAACGCAACTTTAGCAAGGCAACTCTTTAAGTACATGGTCGTAGTTACACCATAAGTCTTCAGAAAATGAAAAAATCAAACTTTCAGACATGTTACAGAAATAAATAAATAAATAAATAAATAAAGTGCCATAACAATAATACAAGCAAACACAACCAAAAAGTTTCAGTATTTTCATTATTACTCTTCTTCATACCTGATTTATATTACTTTGGTTTTATACATGTTTTTAAGTTAGGAATGTGAACTACACATTTTTAATTACATTTAAATTCAGGGACAACATACTAATGTCAAACCAAGTTTTCATTATATTTCTTTTACCCTGAACTATCCCTTTAAGGCTAACAGCTGCAGTTGCGGATTACTTTTGTCAGTGGGAAAACAACCATGCTGTTGTGCCCAGCTGTTCTGTAGCTGCCTTATGTTTCTGAAAACAGCCTGTGAAAGACCAGACTGGCAAAAACTAGAATAGAGACAAGACAAAGCCGAACAACATGATCAATCCCCGACAGAGAAAGAGAGACAAATTCTCTTCCAGATCATTGCCGTTGACAGTTTGAGAAACTAGCTAGTGCTCCGACCAGACATTCCTACAGGGTTTTGATGCTGAGCTTTTTAATATACCAGGGCTTGTCTGAACCCAAGTAGCACCCTTGACACTTCTGAGAAAATAAACTGCTGGTGTTTCCAGAAATGAGAATGCAGAGTCAGTTTCATAGCATGCTTTCACATTTCTTTTTAAATGGAGAAACTTCTTTAACTGTATAAATGGTGATAAACTCCGCATAGGAGAGTGATATGGCATTTCTGAATTGAAGGGGCTCATATTAGTCATTGCAATTCACCTGTAGTGTATTTTTATCATGGAAAACTCAAACTTATACAAACTGTATACTGGCTGATAATGTTTTCTGTATTTTTTCAACCAATCACATCTGTAATCTGCAGTATTTGCTTCACTTTGACATGTGGCCATGGTTGCAGACGAGTGTACTGAACTCACTGGAAGAAGCCTAAATCCAAAACCACTAATTGGAGTTGCACTAAGATAATTTTTCTAGGCCACACCTAAATATTTGGGCAAAAACAAATGGCAGAATCCTCTCAAAACCACCAAATCTGAATACGCCCTAATACAACAACAAGAATACAACTGAGGCAAGTTGTCATCCCATATATTCAGCAGCGAAGCCACGTCACAGAAAGTAACAGGTCACTTCTTCAGCTGGGAAGGGGTCATAGTCATCAACCAAGACTCAACGGATGGCCAGAAAAAGATCAAAAGGCCCAGGGCTCTTTCTGGACACATTTTGGTGTCCTGTAGAGCTCAACAGTGACATTTTGGAAGTGAAAATCTCATTCATATTCTGCATATAGAATTTAGATTATTAGCCATAATGTCATAACCATTCAAGGTAGGCTACGAGCCGCGAGACTGTGAAACGATGGTAAATGCAGAAGTTTTTATGATGTCAACCTTCTTGTAAGAAAGACAAAACTACCCACAGTCCTAAAATGTAATAGCAATGACTCTGATTAGCTCACTGTTACCATAGAAATGTTTTCTGCACCCGTGAACGGGCAGTTCCACTAGCAGGCTGGCTAGCTAGCTAGCTAACATTAGCTAACATCAGTCATACGAATAATGATGTTATGAATATAATTTATATACAGATACAACATAAAGTATGATATATTACAACAGTTATTAATAATATAAACACTACAATATGACAAGCTAAATTTAAGAAAAGTGCTATAAATTGCAGTGGTTCATGGAATGAGTAGTTCCTCCTCTAATTATGTTCACAGTCTTGTACCTTTTTTTGTTTTTCCATCCTGTTTTTTGCTCTGAGTCAGACGTTGTATGGTTACTGCTCATCTTGTAGTTGGTTGGCTTTATTCCAGGCTTAAAACTCTTCATACAAAGATTTTCTGAAGCTTTTGTCTTAACATGTTAAGTCACCTTTGCGTTTTTTTACTGACAGTGGCATGATGTGAAATAACACTTAAATTCTGAGCCATCGTTATTATCATTACAATTCTGGGACCCAACAACACAGCAAGATGACATTTTCGCTTGGTTACTTGGTCTACTGCCACAACTGCTAGTGATTTGTGTTTACGTTCCTTTCAAGCTAAAACTGTGACATCAGCGTTATGTCAGCACTAAAAGGGTCTATACTGGCAGGGACAAAGGGTGGATGAAGATAGTGATCAATAAAAAGAGAAAACAGTGCTTGGTGTAGTTTAGTAGCTGAAGAAGAAGAGGTGAAAAGAAACTGTTTTTTTTATACTCCCAGTTTACATGGGCTACTGTTTCTGGTGGAATTCCCCGTCCTGCTTTCACCTTGAACTGAACACTTCTCCATTGTTTTGTCCAACTTTTTTCTATCAGACTGAAAAAATAGACACTGTTGACATTGTTTGCCACCCAGACTTGAAAGAATGTAGGATACAGTTTCAACTGTGTCACCATCTGTTCAAACATTGCTGTGATGTTTATCTTTGACCTTTAGTTATCTACTGTGTCATAGTGCTAAGAAAACACAGCCTAAATATATATATATTTGAAACGCTTTCATTGTGGTACCAGCTGCACTTTCTCGTGCTCTCTTCTCTCCGACAGCGAGTTGACACACACCATTTCAGTGCCTACATAGTCTCGTCATTTTCCTAAACTTGTCTGCCCTCAATGTTGAATCAATTTTTCCCTGTGGTATCTAATATAGTATATCTTTCAAGGTATTGTACTGAATGAGAAATTCCAGTATCCTGACAACACAAACTCAGGGTAAACATGTGGACTCCTGCTAGGTGTGTTGGTAATGTTTTTGAATTTAAGGAACATAAGCTTTAAAATACTTTATTTATATGAATAGATCTGTACATTTATCAGTTGTTTTTTTCTGTATGTCTGTAGCAGCAGTTAAGAAATCATTGAAGTTAGATTTAACAAGATAATAATAATAATAATATCCAATGCAGAGCAGTGTTGAGAGGTAACTTAAAAACTAGTACTCCAACAACAACTCCAAGTGTAGGTACCCGACTGACTATAAAATACAGATAAATAATGCAGATCCTCTTTCTCACTCTAAACAAAAATGAAGCCAAAATATTCAGGAAAGTGCTGCCATTTTGTGCTAGTGACACCATTTGGAGCCCGTGTAGTAATCAGGGTTGGAGCTGCAGTGTTGAGGACTCGACCGCCTTGTGAGCAGGATTGAGCTGTCAATCATGATGTGCGCTGTGTATAGCATCCAATAGCTAATTAAAAACAAACATACTAGAACAATGAGCACTTAACAAACATCAGTGTGAAAAGAACTACTTTAAGTGACAGAAACCATGGGCAAAAACTTATTTTACATGCTCTATTTTTCCTTTGGCTCATGTTGCGTTTGCTGACATGGATTTATGGCCTGTACTTTCGCCAGCCGCCAGAGGGGCTGATCAAAATGTTTTGGCTTCACTTTTGCGAAGCTCTCATGTTGTCCATCTTTATATATGTCAATGATCAGTACAGAAGGGATCCAAACTTGGGTGATCAGTGTTATTCTGATTTACTGTGAATAGTATTCTCTCAACAATAACACAACCTTTTCTTTCTGCCTGTTTCTTGCAGTTCCACCATTGGAAGTGAAAATACGAGAACAAGCCAAAGACTCATTTGAATGTGTGACTGAAGCCAATCCAACTGCAGACTTCACATGGACCAGGTGCAGTACGTTGAACAAACCTCTCTCTGTGTAAACAATATTATGTTTATCTTTTACTTTGTTTTCACAAAAGCTGTACATTGGGAACAGAATTGTGCCATTAGCCAAATTGACTTAAATTCTTTGAAACGTGTGTTCTGAAATTATTTTGTGAAATTGAGATGAGTGAACACTTTTTACAGTGCTGACACAGGGCTGCATGCACTAAGTAGACACACACAGACAGGCAGAAACTGTAAGAATCGCTCTCTGCTGCAGCCTCACTGAACTTAGACACAGTCAAGGTCAGTTATTTGTGTCTCAAAAACCAGCATGCATGCACTTTTATGATTGTTGTGTAGTTACTCAACAATGCTAAATCCTAAAATAACCAGAATAGCCATTTACTCTCACAGTGGTTATTCCCCAGGAAACCAAGAAAGATAAATGGTACAGTGGCTTTAAAAGGTCATTTGGGGATAAAAGCTCAGGATATGTTAATCAGTACTTACCATTGTGGTGGTTGCCTGGGAGCTTGGAGGATTTTATGGTCAACTGGAGCTCAGTGTGCTGGACCAAAAAAGACTGACCACAAGGGATTTCAGTTAAAGTTGTGTCCAGTTGTCCAGTTGTGGAGGAAGGATTTAACATTCTTTACAGAAGTAAAAATATTAACATTGTATGTTAGTTAAGTAAAAGCATGAAAGTATTATTAGCTAAATGTACTTTAAGTATCAGAAGTAAAAGTAGAAGAATACAGAACAATGTCCCTTACAGTGATACACTATTATAGTTATTTCTGATGCATTAATGTGTAAATATCATTTTATTGATGCAACTGGTTGAAGTGGAGCTGATTTTATGTGTTGTTTTTTTAGGCATTATATTTTGTAAGATCGTCACCTGTATTTTACATGAATACCTCATTTGTAATTCAACTTGTGACTCCAGCTGTTAAAAAAATATAGTGTAGAAAAAAGTACAACACTTGCTGCTGAGAGTGAACCAAGACAGTAAAGTGTAAAGTAGCATAAAATGAAAGTACTCAAGTAAGGTACAAGTACCTCAAATTTGTACTTAAGTAGAGTATTTGAATAAATATACTGACATTTCACCACTGCTAATAGCATTACTGTGATAATGAGTACCTTACCCTAACCTTGCCCCCATGTCTTTATTTTCTTAAAACATTGGTTACTTCAATTGTAGTTTTCACTGGTTACATCATAAATTTTGCTCTTCGTCTCCATCAATTCCTGAAGGAAATATTTGGCTCTTTAACAGAGAAATGCTCCACTGAGTTCACCAGCCAGAGTCTTTAACTCTGTCTGTTTGGTGCTGGACATTTAGCGTACAGTGGTACAGTCAAGGATGCTGGAAATCCTTGAAAACACCTGAATTTTAATGTAATGTTTTCAAGATTTGAAATGTGCTGGGATTGAATGGACTTGTGGAATTGGTTAGTTGAATTAATGTTTTACAAGTTTCTTCATCACTCCCGTGTCAGAAGTGATGTCTGCACTGCTGCCATGCATCATCTGACAGTGTTATTCTGCTGTTTCGTACTTTCTGTTCACTTTATCAGCTACAAATGAGACAGAAATATCTAAAACTAACATTACAGACTGTCTGTAATTCATTTCAGTCAACAGAAAACTTACAAAAAGTATTTTCTTTGGCTTATACTGATGAAAAAATACACTGCCAGCAATTGTCTTACCTGCATACGACTCCAGTGATGAAATAACTCATAATACTGATCGTCCAGTTCAGTGAAGGATTGACAGTGATAAGTTATTAAATTAATATACATCATAGCTCCTTTTGAATTTGAGGTCCAGTATTTTTTTTTTAGATCAGGCATCTGACATGACGTCAATTAAATAGGGTGGAAATTAGACAAATTTTGAAATATGGCACCATTATCAATATGCTTTATGTGTATATTTTTCAGGATTATGATTGAATAAAATATTGAAATATTAATGAGTCAAGTTTTTGATATGTATTTTAAGTAAAAAACATGCTCCTTAGACACAAGGGGAACTGGAAAGTCGAGTGACAGTCGCTACAAGTGACCCCTTTTTCATTACAAATAGTCATTTGATCTGTTGTTGATATAAAAATTTTGATTTTAGCCACTTTAATTTTCCTCTGTTGGTAAAGTTGTATTGGGCTGTAAACTTCAACACAAGTTTTTTACAGAAACCTTGAAAGGGTTCAGCTTTATCAAAGTGTCCATTATCTTGGGGCCATAAAACTAATCTGGTCAGTTAGCTTCCAACTGTCGCTAACGGTGTCACACTGAAGCCAGAAATCTTGTGATATAACTGAAAGTACTAGCCACTAAATTAACCATATTGTACTGGGGCCATTTGCTCAACTGCAGTTTTAAGGTCATAAAGGAACAGTGTGTCAAGGCAACATGGAGGAGTCCTTCAAGTTCAAGTGTTCCAAAAACAGAAATGGCTTGGGAGCTGGACAAACTCCAGCTGCTGATGTAGATACCATCACCATAAACGGCACTAAAAGCAAGTTTTGTTTAATGGATAAACAACACAGCAAGGTCTGTGTTTTGAACTAAGTCTTCAATTTTTTGCATAGTTCAGTGTAAGTTTTCTTATTTGGAAGCATGCAAAGCTTTTATTAAAGTGTACAGTCTGGTTTGTAAATGATTATCATGAGAAACCTGTTTCTGCTTGACTGTCCATTCAACCATGTGAGACAGAGAACAATGATGAGTACAAAATTTGGTATTTGTAATGAAACATAACACAGTGTGATACACAGCATTTAACCGTTGAGGTGTTGACGGAGCAGCATAACAATACAAAATATTAAAAAATATTAAAGTTTTTTAATATTTGAGTCGGATGTCTAACATTAATCTTAAATGATAGTCTTCTGTCAAGCCAGAAGACAAAACATGAGATATTTATAAAACTCAACCAGAGCAATATATGTGCCGTTTGAAGTTTTAATAGCAGGAAAGTCAGACTCGGTGGCCACTCGGTGTACTTTGTTGTTTCTGCATTTACGAAGCAGAAGAAAAACCATATATAGCGCTTTTCACAGACATGAGTCACAAAGTGCTTTACACAACATTTAAAAACAAATACAAAAGAGAAGTCTACAAGGAGTAAAGATTAAAACTAAATCACAATGAAAAAGACACAATATACAATGTGACTGCACACTAAAAACATAAGATCTGGTGAATACAGGTCACCCAAACGCCTGTCTGAACTTTTAAATGAGTCCACAGAATCAGCCGACTGTAAGTGCAGGAAAAGAGTTCCATAGTTTAGCTGCTACGACCTCAAAGTCTCAATCACCGCCGGTCTCCAGGTGAGTACGTGGGACCGATTGTAAATAAAACTAATCTATAATTAATGAGTGATAACTGGAAGAAATCAAAAGCAGACTGAAGACGGGTCAGGGCCTGGGGTTGCACCTAGAGCATATAAAATTGCATCATCACCAATGAAATGGACATAAAAAGACTGATTTGGATGAATTATGTTATTTACATACAAAATAAACAACAATAGACCAAAGGATAGACCCCTGTGGCAATTTGGCTCAATTGTAGAAAACCCCAGCCAGACAACGGTGAAGCGTACTGATGTTTCGCAAGGCATTTATTCTGAACATAAATTCATTTCTTGTCCTTTTTTCCTTTCCTCAGGAAACACCGTAAGGGCTACAGGAAAGATAAACATGAAACAAAAAATAAATAAACAATAATGCTACGGCAGCAGTTCACATAAAACACCCTTTCACAGTTAGCTAAATTAAATAAACATGTCACAGATAAATACTTTGTTCCCATTCCAGCTAGGTGCTTGTAAGTTTGTATAAATCCTTCGCAGTGGACAGCAAGAGCGTGTAACCCATTGTTCCTTGTCCTTTACATAAACTTTCGGACCTGAAGTGCCTCCCTCGCTTCTTACATATACACTTCCTGTGCTGCCAGAAGGGCGCCAAAACAAAAGCCCATAACATTTAAACACACCTTCAAAATAAAAGCATGGAGGGAACAGTTATTTTAACATTAGAAAAACAACGTCTTGCAAAAAGGTGATGAAAAAATCAACAGACCCTTAAAAGAGTCATTTACATCAATGAATCCATTAGGCTCTGAAAGATTTTCTGGCCTGTTGCTGTAAGTCTTTATTTAGCTGTACAGTTCAATGCTTGTCTTTGTTCGCCTGTTTCAGATCTGACAACACATGGCCTCAGTCTGCTGTCAGACTGGGTGGTGCAACGCTGGATTTCCTGAGCATGACCGCTGACCTGAATGGCCTCTACCAGTGTGAAGCATCTAACAAACATGGAAATAAAATTGGTTACCTCTATGTGCATGTGGCTACAGGTGAGGTCCATTTTTTGTCAAGTGTTTTGGTGTTTTTCTGCATTTGTTCCTGCTCTGTGTGCTTAGATTTCAGTCTGTTGTGGATGCTGTTTGATTCTTTTGTCATTTTTTTGTGACTTTTGTGAAAAAAAGGAAAGATTGCAGCAGAATGAATTTCTGTAACAAATCAATGGACTCATTGTTGAGGACATGAGGACAAGCTCTGGCTTTAAATCGCTGAATGTGATTAAGATTCCTCTCAAATACCTCCCTGTGAAAGTATTCTGGCTTTGTCCAGCTGAAAGGACAACCCAGCACAAACTCAGATATATGTGACATGTGATATACATCATGTGTCCCATTTGGCTGACAGCTGAAAGGCGTGACTGCTCAGCAATTTGCCACCAAACCCAGATGCATAAAAGAAAACCAGTGAATGGATGACTTACTGCCCATGCTCAAGTGCAGTACAGGAAATGATTTAAGTTCATGGGTACAGCGATTTGAAACTTAAAGCATGTCTTATCTTGTGAAGTAGTAGCATTAGATGATGCTAAGGGACCTTTTACCTTTTTCACAGCAGATATTTTTGGCACGTTGTAGCAGGAAAAGCACAGATGAGATTGGAAACATTGAAACTGACTGTATTCCCATAGGTTAACTCGTTTCAGCCCTAGATAGATAGAGAGAAGTACATCTAGTGTAACATCCTTTCAAACTGGCTGACAGACAGGTCTGCTTCAGGGGCAGATTGTAGCATCCCTAAACGAGGCTCTGCCTTTAAACAATCAGCTTTTTCTTTTAACGCCATTTAAAAATGGAAAAGGCTGCCGGGCAGTATGAAAACTTGCACAACTTTAAATATTTTGCCCTGAGAAATTTAAATGTGAAGCTTCCTTCACAGATGTTTCCTATCATGCAGTTCTCTATTCTCTCTGCTGATCTCACCTGTTTATTTCTGCTGTTCTGTATCATGTTGATGAAGGCTTAAAGCCAAAAACACATTTGATTCTTGCACACAATAAACAAGGAAACTACAACCCCAATTCCAAAAAAGTTTGTACACTGGGTAAAACATGAATAAAAACAGAATGCAATGATTGGCAAAACCTTTTTGACCTATTTTTAACTTAATACAGTACAGAGACACATGGTTAGCATTTGGGAACTGAGCAACTTAGTTTTGAAGTGAAATTCTTTCTCTGTTGTCGTACTTTGTGGTTTATAATTCATCACGCATTTTCAATAACAGACAGTTCTGGGCTGCAGGAAGGCCAGACTGGTACCTGAACTCCTTCATTTCAAAACATTGATTGAACACATGCAAAATGTGTCTTGGTTGGTTGTCAGGACGCAGCACAATTTCTCACATTCAGTGTCCATCTCAGATGAGCTCAGGCTCTAGAGAAGTTAACAGTGGTTCTGAGCGATGTGGATATATGGCTTTTGCTTTGCAAACTTGCATTTGTAGATGCAAAGACAAACTTTGTTTACTGACAAAGGTTTTCCAAAGTGTTTCCCGAGCCCATGTAGTAATGTCTGTTATAGAATCATGTCAGTTTTTAATGTAGTGCCACGTGAGGGGTCAGAGGTCAGGGCATTCAGTGTTGTTTTTCAGCCTTTCCCCTTATGTGAAATGATTTCTCAGATTTCTCAGAATCTTTTAATGTTACTAGGGATTGGATGTGGTGAAATCCCTAAATTCCTCACAATTGTGCGTTAAGAAAACTGTTATTTACTGTTGCCTGATGCTTGAACAAGCCTGTCAAAGAGTCCTTTTAATATGTAATTATGTTGTTGCCTGATACTGTTAACCCCTCGAATGTTTCAAACAGGTGTCTTTTGATCATTCCACATCTTCCCCAGTCTTTTGTTGCTCCTGTTAACTGACCAAACTGACCTAAGATAATTAAACATGAGGGAACATATATACTGGCCAAACCAAATAACACAAGAGGGGAAAACAAAATGGACGTCAACTAAAACTAATGCAAAGGAAAAACTAAGTAGGCCCAAAGCTCCCCTCTGACATGGCAGTGAAGTGTAGTGTGGACTTGAATTTGGATATGAATTGTTTGGGATGTGGTTGACTGCAAATAAAATTAATCAGTGTACAGTGTATAACAAAGTAGTGAGGTGAGTCAACAATCCAATATTATCATTGCAAAATAAAAGTATTAATTTGTATCATCATCGATCAAAATCATATCATGGCAGACTTTGTTATATCGGCAAATATTGTATTGTTTTCCAGAGTAAAGACATAATATTGTATCATGAAGCTTGTGATTCACACCCTTCTAACAAACTGGCCGTTTATATCAGTATTTCCTAACACAGAATTCTTCTTTCTTGTGTCCTGTGTCCCAAAAGGAAGCTGCACCCCTTGTTGGGTTTTATTCTTCTTTCTGCTTCTCCTGAATGTTGCTGCTGCAGGATGGTACCTTTACAAAGCTGGGATATTTCAATGGTACCGAGTACAGTAGTAGTGCATACACTTGAGTGAAAAAAATACAGTACTACTACTTCTACTAAGTGTATAAGCATATATTTTGTATTGTTGTTTCATTATCCAGGTTAGTAAGTCTCATAATGCAGAGACAGGCTGTCCCAACAGATCCCACCTCACCTCGAGTGGCTCAGGGAGACCAGAACCAGGAAGAAGAAGAAATGACTTGACTATATAGAGAGGTAGAAGCAAGTGCATAATATTTGTTACTATGCATTCTGGGTCTTTTTAATTTCCATCCCTCTCTCAAAGTTAAATCTCAAAGGGTTTTCTTTGCATTAATGACTTAGTTATTAGCTGTATGCTGCATATTTCAGCTGTAGTTTTATTTTTGTAGCAGTAGACTACAATCCATTTCATATTCGTTTCTGGAAACAGCTGGACGGTATGATGTTTTCTCTTGCTTTAGGTGTCAGTTTTGTTTCTTTTTTAAATGTTCTCACAGAAATCTGCAGATACCTTGAAACTCCTTTTGGTTTTATTTGAAATTATTAATATGTTTGTTATTCTCTGCCTTAGGAATCTGTTTGACTGCCATGGAAGCCACAAGAAACCCAATCATGCTACTGGTGATTTGCAAGCTCTGCTGCCAACATGTGTCATTCCTGGCTCAACTGGATAGTCAAAAAGGTGCAGCAGGACAGGTGTTGTATTACCGAATTCATATTAGTTTCAGTGGTTTTAAACAACTTTTTTCCACCTTCAAATGTCGTTACATTGGTCATGTTTACTGCTCTTAGCAATAACAGTTGGTTCATTTGTCAACAAATCTATCAAATGCTAATGCAACAGAAAAGTAGTGACACTCTAAAAAGTGATTTCAAGCCAAGAAGGAAGAATTTGTGGTCAAATAGGAAGTCACTGACTGAATTTCAACAGGTGTCAGTTATTTGTAGGATGTGGCTTGTAACTGTTTGTGACTGATATATCAACAGCCGTTTTGACTGCAGCAGTCAGCGCGTTTCAGTCAACGGTGCAAAGTACTGATAACTGCAGTGGATTATGAGGCATGTTTACATGCACACAAGAAACCAAGTTACTCTGAGAAATCAGGAATGCAAAAATTGGAGACAAGTTTACACATGCTGTATTGATGTGGTCACAGCATGTAAATCTACTGAAGTCAGCCTGCAGCATGTCAGTAATCAAATTTGGCCCCTTCACTGTGTTTTGGATTTTAGTTTTTCTTTATTACTTGATGTCAACTTCAGTTTTAGTTAGACTTTAACTTGATTTATTTTGAGAATGTAAATTAATGATCCTTCCTTTTTTTAAAAAAACCTGCTGTGCTGTTGCAGAGATACTTTCATTGGCATGTATTTGTCATAAAATCTGGTTTTGTTTGTTACTTAAGTGCATGTAAACACACTGATGGACAAGAAGAAAGAAACATATTTGACAACCTCTAACATGTAGAGGAAACACATGTACAAATGTATATAAATATATGTATACAGTGTGTGTTTGTGTGTGTATACATACATATATATATATACACATATACATATACATATATATGTATACTTTAAACTCCCCAGCTGATTTCATTTATACGTCCATTTAAATCGACAGTCTGCATTTAGCATGTGATACTATGCTCAATGCTTTGAAGGTACAAACATGCACATTCACTACTGAACTTCTGAAACCATTGAGCATTACTTATTCTGTTACTACTAGGTCATCTTGTACGTCACATGAAGGCAAAAATGGCAGGGAAAATATAATAATTCTTTCCATAGCCCTGCCGGATTACTTATCATATGTACTTCTTTATTTTGGTTCCTTGATGAAGTTATTTATTGTGAAGACAATATCAGTGAAGTCGCGTGGAGAAGGCTTTTATCTTTCCAACACCAGTGTTACTCACTTGTTGTGTTGTAAATTCTTCAGTATATGGGTAACCTGACTGAGTCAGCAAAAATAGGGTTTAATGATGTGCAAGTTCATTGAAGGTCAAAATGAAGTTCAAGCTACAAGTGCTGCAGAAAAAGATTCTATAATGGATATAAAGTCTTGTTCCTGTATGATCCTACTAGTCTTCATATATAACAGAATCAGTCACAATGTTCAACATGTTGAATGTTTTTGGTTTTCATGATGTTATTTCCAGTGGTGGACAAACTACTCAACCCCAGTATTTAAGTCAAAATATAGATACTCCTGATCAAATATTACTCAACTACAAGTGAAAATTGCTCAGTAAAAATTTTACTTGAGTTAAAATTACTAGAGTACATGCTTTTAAAAATACTTAGGTATTCAAAAGTACAAATTCCAAAGTACATTTTCTAATATGCTGTATTGTTTTCACGATGCTTTTACAGAACCTTGTTACTCTCTGAATCCACCTGGTGATGCACTGACTTGGTTGTGGAACCATGATGCTACACAAAGCCTGTAGAAACACCTATAAAAACCTCAGCACAGAAATGCAATCAAAAACAAAAAAGACGGCTATTGTCATTTTCTGACATAAATATTAAAATCGCTGCATATAATTAGATTGAAGCCAACAAACAGTCTGTTAAATAACTGAGATTTCTTTCTGGCTTCAGGGGCAGTATATACATGAATTATGCTGTATTTTTCACCCTGATAAAAAAACAATCCATCATTAAAAGCCTACCTGGAAATATTTCTCTTTTTCTAATTATAATAATATCTTGAGATTTAATTTAGCTTTGTCTCCTGCCATCACCATTACCGAGTTTTGTTTGAATGAAAGAGGGAAAGCTTGCTTGCACTTGTTACAGAGCACGCTTGGATGACATATGTCCACTTTTACACCGTGTACTGATTGGTTTCCTTCTGTGAGGAACACGGCGTGTGGCCAGTTGCATTTTAGAAAAGAAAAAACAGCAACAGCTGACTTCAAAGCTGTGCTCAGCCTAAAGTAACAAGTAACGACAAAATTCCTAGAAATGTAGTGGAGTCAAAACTACAATATAGATAGAGTGAAAGTCATAAATTTCCAAAAAACAAATACTCAAGTAAAATACAGATGCTCCAAAAATATACAATATTCAAGTAAATGTACTTCGTTACTGTCCACCACTGGTTATTCTAAAGTGTATTCATTCTTCTTCCTCATCCCACACGTGCGCACAGCCATTTAACATCAATGAAAAGTTTTCTGTGATTGTGGAGATTTCTGTGCACCTCAGCCAAGTGCGAGAGACATGCACACGCTTTTAACTTCAATATATACAGTTTATTGGTGAAGGAAAATATGACACTTTACTAATCCACACTCCCGTGTGAGGAAGAGAATGACCATAAATGAAGGTGTTTTGTGATTGTGAAGACGTGTGTGTTTCAGCCAAACCCGCTGGGTGCTAGCTTGTGCTGAAAGACCACAGACTTTGTGCTTCAGCCAGCTTTTGGCTGGTCTAAAGCACAAGTGGTTTTTACGCCAGTGCGCCAAGCACATGATAGCAAACGTGCCAGGCCACAGCTTCGTGTTGCCTTCAATGTTTAGACCTCCCGTCCACAGCTGCACAGACCAGGCACAAGTGCATTTGCTATCTTGCAGACGTGGCAAAAATAGCACTTGCAATGGTGGTATGATAGCAAAACTTTTGCGATGTGTGTAAGATAGGGCCCTAAGTCTTTATATATAAACCAATCTAATTATTGTCAAGACATTCTGAAGATAAAATGTAATCCTGCTACAGGAGCAGCAGCACTACAGGAAACTAGGGGACCACTAAACTTGGTAGGATACATCATCTGGGGACCATGAATGTCTACACTAAAACTTGTGTTGATCCATGGTGCAGAAGATTGATATGAAGGTGAAGAGCAGTTTTTCACTGCTTTATTGAAACTTGGACATCCTGGTAGTCCTT
Source organism: Lutjanus erythropterus (assembly GCF_056507025.1). Lineage (NCBI taxonomy): Eukaryota > Metazoa > Chordata > Actinopteri > Lutjaniformes > Lutjanidae > Lutjanus > Lutjanus erythropterus. The sequence goes on from NC_139324.1 coordinate 24,159,525, forward strand.
GCTGAAAAGTTATCATATGATCTTGAATTGCTGCAATCCATCCAATATGTAACAAAATAGTCAAGACATTTCACACAGGACCAAAACTGCTAATCTAATGGGGACGCTAGAGGAAAATCTGAGGATCACTAGAGGCATTAAAGTTTATCCTCTGGGGACCATAAATGTGTGTACAAAATGTCATAGCAATTAAAGTGGTGGACTGATCTGTTTCCATCATTCCTACATATATTTTTTTATCTATTTTAATTTTTAGATTAGATTAGTCTTAGTCCAGAGATTAGATGTTTTACTCGTATTTAGTCAAATTCATCCTACTTAGATGTAGTCACACTTGTTTGTTTGATTTTTACAAAAGTAAACCTGAAATCTGTATGTTAAGTGTTCTTCGTCCCATTCTGAGCGATTGGTAAAAGGTAGATACTGATTCTCCTGGAACAATCTTCTTTAATCATCTTCAACCTGGTGAGACAGTGAATACAACCCAGAGTGTGACTAATCCAGATTTTCAGCCAAAGCTGATCCTAAAATTAGGGAGTAAAAAAATATCAATATTGAGATATCAGCTGATATTCTTTATACAGAATAAACATAGAAAAACACGTTTTTGCAGTGATATAACAAGGCGCTTATTAAACATTTATGTAACAGAGCCATAATTCCTTACAGTTTAACAATAAACTTTATTGTCCAAAGTGACATTAAATAATTGAAACGATTAACTTTCATCAGTATTTTTAAAGGGACAGTACACTCTGTCTTATAGTGCTATTTACCCATCTAGATTATTTTGGTAAGAGTTGCAGAGTTTTAGAGACATTGGCTGTAGAGATGTCTTCCTTCGTTTGAATATAATGGGACTAGATGTCATTCTGCTTGCACCAAAAAATACATTTGAAAAATTCAACAGCAGTGTTTCTTTCGAGAAATCATGACCCGGTTACTCAACATAATCCATAGACCTTTTGTGAAAAATTTGATTTAGATTTCATGTTTCTTTCTAGTAGAAAAAAAGTAATTCATCCATGAAAACTTCTCACAACGTGTTCTGTGGATTATCTTGAGTAACCAGGTCATGATTTCTGGAAAGAGACTCTGTTGTTGTTGATGTGGTTTTGATGAAACCCTCTATCTCCAAAACTGTTAAAAGTCATTTAAATGTTTGTAAAACCAACAGACAAACATAAATGGATATGCATACCTATTGTATGTATACTGACACAGATATAGACCAGTATAGCTATGTTACCCAGTATCGGGCCAATAATATTGGGCCAATAATATCGGTTGGCCATTATATCAGTTGAGCTCTAATACAAACCTCAAGCCAGCACACTAACTCTCTTAGGGCTTAATTCATAGACATCTGTTGCATTTGTTCTTGTTGTATTCACAACTGTACACATGTACACATAAAACTAAAGAAAGAAAGTGACGAATATTCTTATCCTTGATTTCCTTAACAAACCTCATCAAAACATTACAGTGTAGCACTACTTGTGGTCAAAATCCCCACAGGGACTCTTGAATCCCACAGTTCAAATATGCTAATTAAACTTCAGGGCGCAAAGACTGAGAAATCTGCCTTATCTAAGCAGATTTGTAGCTACCTAGTAGAACATGCACACCATATGGGGTGTCCCTATAGCTCAGTTAGTAGAGCGTGAGCCCCATGTTCTGAGGCTGTCAGTCTTCTGCAGCGGCCGCTGTTTTCAATTCCTGCCTGCAGCCCATCTGCTGTGTGTTATCTTCTGTCTCCGCCTGGTTGTCTGTCAAATCTTCACCTGTCACTATCAAAAATAAAGCCAAAAAAAAAAAAATCTTAAAAAAAAAAAAAAAAGAAAAACATGCGCACTATTTGCTAAAGCTTCATTGCATTGCATTCCAGCCCATAGCTGTTTCCTGCATGTTGCATGTCCCTGCCCTGTTTGAAACAAAACAAAAACAATATAATCTCCCCAAAATCATTAAGAAGAAAGTGCCTCATCAGTCCTCTGTCTATCTCACGCACTGTTTTACTGTCTTGCTTTGCACACACACAAGTAGCACAAATGTTGTTGTAAAAATTAAAATCTCCATTCATTTGACAACATATCATTATAGAAGATGTTTATTTTGATAACAAAACACAACACAATCTGTGCTTCTCTACTGAAATGGTCAGTTTGTCGGTTCAACAGTAACATGACGTCTACAGCTGGTTTCTGTTCACCTACTGTAAATAAAGCAAGGCAAGGACAATTTATTTATACAGATACAAGAATCAAACCAGTCAGAAAAAAAGTATTGAGGTTCATGGGGTTAATATGTGGCAGCGTCTCTTTTACATCGTAACATTTAAATAATTTATTTTAAATAATTATTACACTCTATTGTGTGATTACAGTAGCTGTTTATAGTACACATTTCTTCTTCTTCTCTTCTTTTCTCTTTTGCCTATAGTGCCTCGGTTGTTTTCATATTTGTTGTAATTTTTCATAAAAGTTTTTGTTTTGAAAACTACTACATGTGTGTATTATGTGCCTTTTGATGTTAAACATTTCAGTTGTTTTAGTTATATTTATATCTGCAATCTTGAGCTTCTGGTTTGCCTTTTCAACTGTATTTTAATTAAAGTTGGATAAAAAGTACAAATGCCTCAAGTATTTAAATATATTAACAGACTGCATACTAAACACATAACCCTTGATACTTTATCTGAAGTTTTGTTTTGTCAGTAGTGCTAATATAGTTTTGCCTCGTTTCACACACAATATTCCAAGGATTCAGGACTTATATAGGCCTAGTATGTTTTGTATGGACTCAACAAATATGCACCAACAGTAAGTGTGTAGCAGAGCAGACTTCATGACCAAGTGGATGTTAGAAGCAGCTGTCACAAGCCTGGTCACAAGCCTGGTCACAAGCCTGGTCACATGGAAACAGAAATATGCACTGTTTTTAAAGACAGCTCTATGAGTTATGGGAATGGAAAAAGTCTCTCATCTCAAAGAAAACAAGAAACAGGAAGAATCTGGCTCCTGTATTTAGATAAACAATCTGACCCTGTCCTTTAAAGGGGCATTTACCTATGAAGTTCAGTTTGCTCGTTACCATGGGCGCTAACTTGATTTTAACAACTGAGGGGGGCAAAAAACAGTTCAGTGTATTATCTGTTGGTATTAATAATTACTGAGACCGAAGATTGCCATTTCAACATTAATCAACGTTATGATGCAAAGCTAGTCTTGACAACTGAGGGGTGTTAGCTGCTGTTTTCTTGGACCTCCATAAAGGCTTTGATACTTTAAATCACTCTGTACTTGTGTCTTAGCTGTCAGATTTTAAACTCTCTTCCAGTGTTCTGAAATGGACCTGGGACCGCTGCTCTTTGTACCTCTCAAACAAACAAAATCAAAATGAACATCCCAATATCTCTGACAAAATATGTTGAAGAGTTCAAATATCTGTAAACATTTAAAAAAAAAAGACATGTGATGACCTGAAGCATAACACTGCCAACTTTCTTCACATCAGAAACTTGTTGTTGACCTTAGACACTCAGCTATATCTGAATGCCGTGATCTTGTCTCATATTCTGTATTGTATATCATCTTGGTATCAGCCTAACAAGACTGCTTGATATTGGTAACTCAGACACTTAACAAATGTAGTGATTATGTATTTCATGTTGTACTTGCGCTGCGCAGTGTTAACTTGCTGTTTTTACTATGTAAGGCACCTGCATTTACTGCATACTGTATTGCATTTCATATTTTATTTATTGCGTCTGCTTGTTATGTGTGGAACTACAGATAGAAATGAAATTTCACTAATTCTGATGCAATCATGTTTTCTTTTCATATAAATAATCAATGTCATTGCACGCTGTCCTTGAATAAACAAAATAAACTTGAATAAACTAATAGAATCAGCGCATGCTGCATGTAGCTTGACCTTCACTGCAGCAGATGAGATGCCAAGTTCAGCGTATGATCTGTCACCGTCTGACTGAACAGCCTCATCATCATCATTATTATTATTATTATTATTATTATTATTATTATCATTATATATACATGTATTTGAAAACTGGTCACCATTCACTTCAATTCTGCAATGCTGTTTTTCTGTGAAACCTCAGCAGTGTATTCTTGGCTAAAAAACTAAACCCGACCTACAGTTATTATGAGGGTGATTAGATAATGACTAAATTTTCATTTTGGAGTGAACTACCCCTTTAATGTTTAGAGACATTTCAACTTACGGCGTCAGCTTTGACACTTTCACAGAGTTCTTGTTTTAAAACGTTTCAGATTTTAACATTAAAACTGACTTTTCGGTCGAGGAGTTAGTAGTAGCTTACAATCAGCCAGCTACACTAATAAAATCTGCTCGTGAGTCATTAGTTTAGCCGACAAAATCCATTGTCATCAGCTAGAAATGAGAATCTGCTTTTGTTTACGTCTCTAAGGATTCAAAGGCCTCGTGTTTTGATAATTACCCCCAGTTTCGATGTTATATCTGCCACCGTTATCACTGTGCTGCATTTATGCAGTGTGAAAATGGAAAGTTTTGCAGACATAGCAGTAACTAAGGAGGGCAGGGCTTAGCGAAGGGTCAGGTGAGTTCATAAAGGAGTACTGGGTTCAAATAGAAAGTAGGAGTTCACTGACTCCACTCCTATGAAAATACACTCTCTGGAGCTGCTCTGACTGCTTGCCTCTGAGCTCTGCTGGATATAACCACTTTTGAATCTTGAATCTTCACTGGTCGTCTGTTCTCTTTGCCTTTGAAGCCTCCTCATTGTTAATTTTATCACAGTTGATATTCAGTTTCCTGACTGACAGTGAGTTACTTTTAAAGCAGCAGTTTACTTTTTGCTGTTTTGATATTTCATAGTTGAATTTCATTCCAAATCTTAATGACTGATGTGGAGCAAATGTCATTTCACATATGATTATATCCAAAATCAGTAGGTCTATGGTGAAAAACTCAACTGAAGGTAAAATGATGATAAACATATTCCACCCTCATGACTGCTAGCTGCGTAACTGCCATTTATTCAGAAGGCGTTTCTCACTAAATGGAAAAAAAAACAACTGCATTTTTAGGTTAGCAGTTTTTAATCTTGAACATCTGACAGGTCACATGTATCGCCCTGATCGAGACTGCTGCTTCCTGTGTTTAGTAGATATATACTGTATATCTATGCATACAGTATATAGATATATGATTAATTTTTTTAATCAAAAATAAAACTTGGCATATAAAACAAAACCTGAACTGAAAGCATGGAAACATTGGCATGGAAAAGCACAGGCACAGGCATTGAAAGTGGTTTCATTGAACACTCCTGAGGACCTGACACAGGTCTTTTGAAAACATTAGAATTTTAATTTAATATTTTCAAGGTCTGACAGGTGCTTGGAAAGTGCTTGAAACTGTAATTGTATTTCTTTCATAATACATCTCTATCAGCCCAAATACTTCACTTTTTAAATAAATAGTTAAAACTAGATGGAGAGTGCACATTGCTTTTATCTTTCATTCAAAATGAAGACGCCTCCACTTGCTACGTTTGTGTGTGTCTGTCTACACGATGTACTCTGTCTGTCACTGTTTGTTGATGAACAGTGGAGAAAGGAAGGAACAGTGAGTGGGAGGCCAACAGACCACAAATGCTAGGAGGTCATTGTTTCAGTGCATGCTCCGATCCAACAGTCACCTCCTCCCTCTGTAGATATAAGCAGCTCATTCTGAGTTAATGAAAAAAGTATTTTCAGGTGATTATACACTAATGAATATATATACGTATGAATATTATACTCCGTTTCTGTCATATTGTGCCAATAGATCCCCATAAATCTTACACACTGGACCCTTGAGCAAAGATGCTCTGCATTACATAAAGAACAGAGCAGTTAAAGAAATTTCAACAGAGGATGTGAAAAAAACATGGGGATTTTGTTCCTAGGAAGTGTTGTTGGCAGTTTCACACCTTTCCCGACCTAAATTTTGTGACTGCACTTCTTATGAAGCCGTGGGTTTGTTACGTTGAGTATAGCCATGTTGTTGACGAGCATTTATTTCCAGGCAGTTATCATAAATATGTTCAGTTTGCTCCTGCAGTTGGAAAGAAAAAGAAATAGAACAAAAATCAAAAAAGTTAAGATTTTGGCTTACAGTTGCTGCAGCTTAGTTTGATCTTAGCGTCTTTGCAAAACATGTTAACAGAATTCACTGAACTACTGTCCTTCTAAATCCACAGCCCGCATAAAAGTTCTGAATTGAGTTGATAATTATATTTACCATTTCTGCTGTTGGAGAATGACCCCTATTTCTGTAAAAGAGAGTGGAATTTTGATTATTTCCTAGCAGTTTAATGACAGTCACACATCTTCATGAGCATACAATCGTGTTAAAGAATGACTGGAGGCAAATGCAACTTACTCTGCACACCCTTTGCAGACTCTGTGCATCGTGGCCAAAGCAATTATAAGGATCAGGAAACATACACAAGGCACTGCCACACCAATCGCTATCATATGCCAGTTTTCACCTGACACATGATCTGGAAAAAGAAAAAAAAAAGAGTATTAAACTTATGATGAGTCTAACATGCAGTTAAGCTCCAAGTGTGATTGCATGTTTCAAAAAGGAAGTTGTGGTGTTGTTGCCTGTGGTCTCTCAAAAAAGTCTGAGCACAAACCATCATGACGAGTAGTTACACTGTGCAAGTTCCACATTTTTGAGACTTTTTAGAAATTCTAGTGAAGAGAGTAATAAATCCTTCCTTAAACAGTCTCAGTTTAATACTGATGCTTTTATATGACCTATGTGAGCAAACAAGGCCATCTGTGACAACACTGTCTGTTTCATTACACTTATTCTTCCTGGCTGCCACTGGGTCGCATTCTCCTTGAAATCAAATTAAACTAGCCTGTGTTTACATTTCCCCAGGCAAAGATACACTGAGTGGTAGGTTAGCCAGTTAAAAAGAAAAGAAAAGAAAGGGGCTTTAAAAAGCAAAAGGGGATTTTTATTTAGATAATTTTATTTTTAACTTTATATTTTGTGGTTATGGTGATGGAAACACTATTGCTTTTGTACACAGGAGCGCTGGAAATTCAACAAAATCTAAAAGTTCCTTGTAGAAGCTTTAAAAAAATAATGCCACACACCAATTAATTTCCCGTTGTTTCCTGAGATCAACATTAAGGCTATTTATTCTCAGCGAGTTGATACTTAATTCAGAACTGCTTTGTTAAACCAATCTGACAGCATTTGTTGTTATTGTTAGTTTGCAATGTTGCACTTGTTGTTTTTTGTACTAACTCATTTGGTAAACATTCAGCATTAATTTGAGCTTTAATTAACTCGAAACAGGCAAACAAAAAGCTGTTCCAGCCTAGAATAGAGATTTCAAAGGTCAAAAGTCAGAAAAGTGAATATTTCAATTGAACATGTTTCCCTGACCTCTGATGATGTATCGTGGTCATTTTATGATTTATTCTAGTAAATATATCACAGATATCACATTTAAAACTTAAAAAACTTTAAAACTTTTAACTTTTTAAAACATTTATGCTAAGTTAATGAGAAAAGATTAGTTGATTCCATTTTTTTTACAGTGTAACATCAGTGCCTGTGCAGCTGTAGTTGTGTGGTCGAGCTCTTTTCTGTCTATGGATGAGTGAGTGTGTTTGAATTTCACCTGTGTTGATAATCCAATGTGTGCACTAGTCATGCAGGTATTATATACAGTGGTAACAATAGCACAGTAATTGTTGGTTCTTATCTTTAATTACATTTACTCTGTTCTTTTTTAACATCCTATTTCCTTTTCATTTGCCACAGGGATTAGTTAAGTTCTGTCTGATCTTATAATTTAGGACTCAGAAGCTCACCTGTAATTATGAGTTCCCACTTCTGTGCTAGATTTCCATTGGTTCTGCTGATCTCACAGGTGTAGTTCCCTGTATGATTTGTCTGGGCTCTCTTTATGATCAGTGCATACTGTTGGCTCTCTGACAGCGACATATTTATGTTGAGCTGGTGAGCTTCCAGACTGATGTATAAGAGTGTCGGCACAAGTAAAGTGAGCTGCGTGACCCCGTCCTTTTTCCATGTCAGCTGAGTGAGATTGCTGACTGACTTGTTAACACAGGGCAGGACCACTCTGCTGCCCACCGCCTCTGAAATGTTTCCTTCTGTGGTAGAAATATCAGATTAAATTGATTAGATTTCCACTGTAACCATGCTGTCACCATTACACAACACCACAATTAAACATAGGCTCCTAAACACATTCAGGAAATGTGTTGATGCATTTTCTTGGTGAGAGTTAGATGAGAAGTTTTATGGCACTCTCATGTCATGTATTTTGAACAGGGTTTCTAAAGGTTTTGATGACTGAGTGCAAATTTATGGAGCCAGCCTGCAAATGATCATCAGGAAAATTAACTTGATTAAGATTTATATTTTATCTTATAACGGCGGTTAAATTCCTTGAATTCACCTATTCACAGATAAGTGAGATCACCTTATCTGCTCCCCTAGGTCTGACGAGGTGATCCATTTTTCATTCATTCATTTATTCATTCATTTTCTGTAACCGCTTATTCCGTAAGGGTCACGGGCTGCTGGAGCCTATCCCAGCTGACATTGGGCGAGAGGCGGAGTTCACCCTGGACAAGTCGCCAGTTCATTGCAGGGCTGACACATAGACAACCACTCATGCTCACATTCACACCTACGGGCAATTTAGAGTCACCAATTAATGCATGCATGTCTTTGGATTGTGGGAGGAAGCCGGAGAACCCGTAGAGAACCCACGCAGACACGGGGAGAACATGAACTCAGGACCTTATTGCTGTGGGGTGGCAGTGCTAACCACTGCACCACCGTGCCGCCCACAGAGATTCATTTTTATCTAAAATTAGTTCTAATAAGAACAAAACTGGGTTTAAAATGTGTGGATCTAAATTTAAAGTTAAGCAGAGCTCTGTTGCACAATTTGAAGCTAATCCCTATTTAGTAAATCCAAGTTTAGTTATTTAAATTAATTAATAAATATTTATATTTAAATATTAAGTCTGAGTGCTGTTGGCAACTGTAAGCATAAGGGGGGGGGGGCATACTTCAAGCTGATTTGTTTTTCTTCACATAATGTTACATTGTCTTTGTTAGCTAAAAGGAATTATTTACTTACATTATTTGCTCACTACCTATAAAAAAACAAAAACATTATATTGCTTGCTAACTAACTTAAAAGTTTAAAAAGTTATACCATTAGCTAGCTAACTAAAACAGAAAAAAGTTACATTATTTGCTCACTACCTATAAAGAAAAACATTATATTTGCCAACTCACTTAAAAGTTTAAAAAGTTATATCATTTGTTAGCTATCTCAAAAAGAAAAAAAAGTGTTATATTGTTTGCTAGCTAGATAGCTAGCTAAAAGGTAAAAAAAAAAAAAAACAAATTAAAAAAACAACAACATTGCGTTGCATGGTTAGCCTAACAGATGATTAGCCTACAGTGGTTAACCTCCTCATGATGGCTCAGCAGAGAATTATTTTTATTGATCCATATCAAAAGGGCAGCTATTTTATAAGTTAAACCTGTTAGTGTAAGATAATACTGGATCACATCTTAGATTGGAGTTTAAAGTTTTGCTGCAACAGAAATAAATTTAAACCAGCTTTAGAGTGAAAACTAAACTGATTTTTAAAGAGAGGTTTAAATGAAATCCTTTAAAATTTTAAGCTGGTTTAAAATTTTAGTGCAACATAATTTAAAGTTAAACGGTTTTATATTGCTAACTTTAACCCATGACACTCACAAGCTGCCATGCAACCAGCAGCTTTCTATACGTTTTCATTCCTAACCTGACAGATGCTTGTTAGGAGGACGCAGTTTGACACATCAGCCGAGGAGGGCATTTTGAGAAACTTTGATGTTGAATACAAAGCTACAGCCAGCATGGGGTTTGCTTAGCTTGGCATAAAGACCGTAAACAGTGGGAAACTGCTTGTTCAGCTCTATCCAGAGGAAACAAAATCCCCCTGCAAGCACTTCTTAAACTCACTAGGTAACACCTGTCTTTAGATTTTAGATTTTAAGATTTTAGTGGTGACCTTTAGGGTCTTCATGACCTTGCTCCCTCGTTGTCTGTTCCACAGGGCCGGCCGAAAACTAAGGGGGACAGAGTATTTGAACTTTTTTTATTTATTTTTTTTTGTTTTTGTTTTTATTTTCCTCTTGCTTTTTGTACTGTATTGGTTTTTATACACCAAATTGTTTTTTTGTTTCTTTTACAACATGTTTTTACAGCTTCTTCTATAAATAAAGATTATTATTATTAGTATTAGTAGTAGTAGTAGTAGTAGTAGTAGTGGTAGTAGTAGTAGCAGTAGTAGTGGTAGTAGTAGTAGTAGTAGTATCAGCATCATCATCATCTAACTCTTGAGAAGAAAGTGAGTAAACACATTTCCTAAAATTTCAAATGTATTTCACAGTCATTGTCAGAGTGAAGGCGTAGATTAATTTTACCTGCTGGTGAGAAAATGCAGAACGTGCAACATATCAGACAAAAGGTCCTCAAGGTTTCCAAATACTTTGAAAGCACATCCATTACACCTTGAATCAAAGATAATTTTATTGTAAACATCATGTTTATGTGTGTATATAATGTGGTTAGCTCAGAATGTAAATGTACGGCATTTGTAATTGGTATTTTTCCCCATTAATTTACACTTTATCTTATTAGGAAAGCCTCACTGAGATATTTTTTTTCCTGGCAAAGATGGGCAGCAATAAATATAAGTCACAGACCAACAAAATGAGGTTACTCAAAATATGTCACAAGCTCCAAATTAAACAAACATGCGGTTGTAATAAGCATCATAAAAAAAAAGCTCACATCCTTTGGTAAACCCGCAGTCTGATTAATATTGGTGACCTATATACAGTATGATCAATATAGTAGCCACACTTACCGGAAGTGAGTATCATCATGCATCTGTTTTGTCGCTGTCTCTTGATTTAAACTCCTCACTTCTTAACTACAGCCGAATTATATGATAAACACAATAATCACAACTTGCATTTCTGTGTATGACCCTGTTGCTGACATGCATGTGAAGTATGAAGATTGAACTTGGTCAGACACCCCATACACCCACGTATGGTTCCATACAGGAACTGAATGTTGCCTGTACGCACGTCAGTATGTGCTGTGTGTGTGTGTGTGTGTGTGTGTGTGTGTGTGTGTGTGTGTGTGTGTGTGTGTGTGTGTGTGTGTCTTTGACATTGTAGAGGATGTTGTAGAATGTTTGTCTCTATTACACCAAGTAACACTTGGCTGTTTTTCCTAATAAGAAGATAATTTTTTGTTCACCTTTATCAGTAACAATCACACAGCCTACACAGTAAGGAAAGAGTGATGTATGTGCAAAGCAGGATGACGTCAAAACAAAAATATCACAGGAAAGACAACTTATTTTAAATTTCATTTTGGTGATTCTCATAGTTTAAGTATGTTTTTAAATCAAAGGAGCAATACATAGCAATTGCATGTGCAAAAATTAGTACTTCAATTCAGATAGTGAGTTCAAGCCATACACTGTATATTAAATATATTGAAATCCTATTTAGTGTCTATGTTTAGTGTCTATGGTTAAAGCAAGTTGTTTCCCCCCTCCTCCCCAGACTCTGGAAAGCTCATGCAGGCTGCAGGAATAAAAGATGAGACAAAGATGAAATCCATCCTACACTAAGTTGGTCAGCGGTTTATAAATGCCAGTTGTCTGTCAATGTAAAGCCAAGCCCGTTATCAAGAAAACAAAAGCCCACTGCTCCGAAAATACACACTCACTCTTACAACTCATAAACAGACACCTACTCATTCAATGAACGTTCTGCATCATATATACATAATATTAAGTCAACTTAACGTGAAAGTGGCACACAAAAACAGTTATTACAGCCCGGAATAAAAATGTCAAAGGGGGATGCCACAGTTATACTGTTGTTGTCAGACTTTCAGGTATTTCAACAAAACGGTTACACACTTTGAGAATATAGATTGTGGGATTGTGTAAGTCCAGTGTTGTGGAGTAGTTTAACCTCATTCATATTTGCATATTGATCCAAGTAGTTTAATTACTTTAATTTGACCATTGCTTCTTTACTATGTTCAACCCCTCTTTAAGCAGCCTCTGCCCCTTTTTCAGTTTGACCGCTGTGAAGGTGGCGCCCCCAGGAAGCCACCACCGCACTTCATGTGCAAAGGGCGAGCATTGCTCAGTGTTGTCATAAACTTCTGTTTGCCTCTGGGCCCACTGTTTAGACCAGTGTTAAAGTTATTCACTGTAAAACAACCTCCACTCATTCAAAACTCTGCAAGTCAGCTACTACCCAGAGACAAGAGGAAAGAACACATATGTCTAGTTTTAGCTGGTCTGCACTGGCTTTCTGTCAAATTTATTTTAAGGTCTTCCTCCTTCTATACCAAGCCCTTGCTGAGCTCAGAATAAGCTTCTTTGCTAATTCCCTTGTTCACTACTTGCCTTTAACAACACCACAGTCATCTGCTGCTGGTTTATTAGTTTTTATGTTTATTGTCAGTTTATTATGCCACACAGTTTCAGGAAGCCAGCTTAGTAAATACTTACTTGACGCATATCTTCAAGAACCTCCACTTGAGGTTTCTGCCTGTTAAAAGGATTTTTTTTCTCACCATAGTGCTTGCCCTTAATGGGAACAACTGACTTTTTGTACAGTCTAGACCTGCTCTATTTGAAGAGTGCCCCGAGATAACTTTGTTATAATTTGGCACTATACAAATTAAAGTTGAATTGAACTAACCTGATGGAGGCCTGAAAAGCCACTTTGCTTCACACACAGGCACAGATAATGTAGTTGACGTGTGGTGTGATGAATGCTGTGTATACTTCAGCCCACATTCATAAGATTTAACTAACATAATTAACACCAACAATACCATATAAAGTTACATGTCCTTCCCCATATCAAAGTATTTGTTCAGGAAACTTCACATTCACATGGCAGCCATTTTCTTCTGATGTCACTCAGGCTGGGAAGCTTAAATGTCAGTGACAGAAAAGACAATGGATAATGAAAATCTGCAGGCACACTGGGTCATATATCAGGTTAAAATGTGTAATAGCTCATAAGGTACCATGAAACAACAGCTAATGTTAGTGTGGCAAGAGGATTGTGTCATTAAGGGGAGAATATAGAAAACGTCGAACACCACCATGTGGGGAATTTCCCACAGGACCAGGAAATCCTTTAAAGAACCTTGAATACGATTTAGAAAGCAGATAGTAAAGCACACAGGGTCATTTCTGAGGAGGCAGAGATGTGTTTTCACGATTAAAGCAAATATTTTATTTGTAATGAGCAAAACAATTAAAGCAAACAAGCAGGGACTGGAACAGCTGCAAAGGAGAAAAGATTAATAGACAAAAATAACTGAAAATGAAGGTAATTAAGATTATTTATTATTACAATTCACTCTAAAAAAAAGAAAAAAAGCCTCAATATAAATTCTAAAATCAGTGAATAGTACAATATGAAACTCAGTCCAACATAAAGTAACCCAAAACTAAAGAAACTAAGCAGGGGTCACCTGTGGAGAGGCAGACTACACTGAGTATCCAGGGATGCAACCACACCACAGGTGCACACGGCAAACATCACAGCAATCCTCACAACAAAAATGGTGCAGTCTAGTGCATTTACTCTCATGCAAAAGTGAAGGGACCTCACCATGGGTGCCTAGCCTCACTTCTGACAGAAAGAACTTACACAAAATAATCAGAAAAAAACAAAAAGTACCCCAGTTGCTTTTAACTGAACTACCAAATCTTAATTAATGAAAATGGACCATAAGGATGAGAGCAAACTATAGCAAAATAATGGGCAAACTGGCATGGGGCTTTAACTGAACTCAGGTGGGCAGGAGATCAACCAGATTCTACACTGGTTGTCACAGCTCTGCATTGCTCAGTTCCCCAGCTCTCTCAGTACTTTTCCATTCACCCCACGTGTGCTCCACTCTGCCTGCAGGCCACTAACGCCTCTTCAGCCCAACGCCACTCACCTGTGCACACAGCTGCAGCTCATCAGGTCACACATGGCCAGATTGCTCTTAAGTACCAGCACTCACTCTCAGGCTGTTTCCCTGTTGCTAACCCTGCCTGTTTCTGACTCACCCACCTCATCTGAAATCTGGCCTTCTGTCCCTTATCATGAGCTCTGCCTTGGTCCTGGTTTCTGTCTGCCTGTCACTGTGACTGTTTAGTGTTTCACTCTGATGATGTTGAGTTTTCCAGTTTCCCTGCCTCTGTGTTCCTGTGAATCTACTCACCTCTCCACTGGATACCTGACTCTCTGCCTGGCCTTGATTCACCTTCTGTCTGCTTCCTGCTGGTTTGTTTGCTTGGCCTGTTTACTTACCTGGTTTTTGATCCATGTATTCTCTGCAACACTTCTGCCTGCTGTATGTGTATGTCTGCACTGCATTCATTATGACCTTTCCTGCTCCCTGGTTTGGCTCACTCATCTTGAGCCTGTGGGCCTTCCTCAAGACAGCAAGCCCAAGACCACAATACTGGACTGAGAGGCAGGGTTCACCCCGGACAAGTCGCCAGTTCATCGGAGGGCTGACACATAGACAGACAACCACTCACACTCACATTCACACCTACGGCCAATTAACCTAGCATGCATGTCTTTGGACTGTGGGAGGAAGCCGGAGAACCCAGAGAGAACCCACGCAGACACGGGAGAACATGCAAACTCCACACAGAAAGGCCCTGCCCCAGCTGGGGAGAACTCAGGACCTTCTTGCTGTGAGTGCTAACCACTGTGCCGCCCACCATATTTTTTTGTAAGCCTAAAATAAAGGTCATTACAACAATGCCTGTCAAACAGTGTGGGACATTTGGGACCAGACCACACCTGTTATTGATGTTCCCCTGGAGACAGGCTTGACCATTTAAATTGATATCGTTAGACTACATGAATAAATTTAGGACTCAAAACGCACAGACAAACTTGATCATAAACAATATAGCATAGCATAAAAGAAAATAAACCACTTAACAATAAATTTGTTCTTGTTTCTTTATGAGGCCCATTATATTGCTCGACTTTGCTCACTGCACTGTTTGTGAGAGGCATTAAATGTTTTCATTTTCTTTTTTGTGTTTGAAAAATATTTGTCAGTGGACTTTTGTGCATTTTCAGTGTACTGACAAGTATAATCCTGAAATTGAATGTAAAATGGGCCTTGCATTAACATTTTGGCAGACACTGTACACCTTAAAAATGAAAATGCAAACTGAGTCTTTTGAATTTGAGATACTCTTATGTCAGCTCATATCAAATGAAAATGAAATAACAGTTTGCAGTTTCATGTAGATAATGGCAGCATTCTCAAAAGCTTGTTTGCTGAAGTCAACCATCATAGTGGAGGGCACTGGTGGACTCAAGGAGAGGGAAGTAGGTTGGGGTGGCCAGGGGGGTGAATTCCAAAATGTCCCTTTCGGTGGAAGAAACCTGGTAAAGTTTCCTCTGGGGTGCCCTTCCAGTGGACAAAATCTGGCAAACTGTCTCCTGCGTGCCTTTCTGGGGGGCGAAACTTGGCATGGTGCCCTTCCAGTGGACAAAGCACAATGCAGTACTCTACAGGCTAAGTGATTAGTTTTTTACAATGGCTTTCATGCTAAAATTAAAAATAGCACACAGTTAATGATGTCATGGATTTAATCTTTTTCCCCGTACATCAAAAGGAGGAGTATGTCTTATGCTGAAACTGATTTAATAATACTTGGCCAAGGATAATGAAGAAATAATCAGTACACACTCTGTCCTCATCTTCTGTTCAGTTCTGGAGTTTCAGTCCTACTGGATAGTCTTCAAACATTCACAGATAAGGTCATGATGAACCTATGCCCAAATAAGCACAACATATCACAACACATCTACAGCAACTGAAGTTAGACTATTGCTCTGCAAATCCAAATATGAGAAGTATGAAGACAAAACATCTGACCACAGCGTTAACTCCCATAAGCTTAGGGTCAGTGTTATCATCACCATAGTTAGACTATCAGGTTGTTCCTTTCTTTATCTGAAAGGAGAGGAAAGCTGTGTCTGCTGTCTAGAAGAGAAAGAGTATGGGTGCTTTTCATTCGGTAAACTGGTCTCCTCGTCTCCTCCTTCCACAGCGTCAGTCCGAAGCGACGTCGATTACTGATGACGTGTTGCACAGCTGTATTAGCTGTCAAAGGGACTGCAGCTGAATGCCCATAGAAGCTTTTACCTATGAACAATTTCTAAAAACTCACAGTAGTCTTTAATTTTGTAATTTGTTTTAAATATGTGGATCATTTAAACTTTCTTTTAAATCATCATATATATGCATGGGTTTGTGTTGTTTGACGATAACTCAAAAAAAAAAAAAAGTTAGTCACTTTTATATCTTAAAGTGCCAGACACATCACGCACAGGCTGACGGTGCATGATATTGCGTTTCATCATGTAACTGTGAGAATGAACTGCGTAATTAAAATGATTTCATTGTGTTCAGGATAGCGTGGAGTGCATCATTTACACGGCACACCCTTTCATTGATAAAAGACTTCCGCGTAGGATACACCGGTGTATCCTTGCTGTGAGCTCCTCCAGAAGCCTCCTCTCTCCTCGCTCCTAGCTCCTCGTCTCCTCCAGGTGCATTTAAGCAACTGGAAAATCCCTCATCATGGCGAAGGGGAAACGACTTGCGGGTTGATGAAGGAAAGAGGAGACGAGGAGGCAAAATTCAACGTAATGAAAAGCACCCATTATCTGTTGGAAGTTGATGCAGGCCTCTGGATGACTCCAGGGCCTTCATATGATACCTAACATTGGAAAATTCCCTAACAAGTGAAACCTGACACGCAAGCAGCAAAACCTCAGCCAAGATCTGCACATTTTCAGCCTCGCACCTTTTGCAAAAGACCAAACACTTCTCTGCCCTTTCAAAGCCACGCCTTTCAAAATACCACACAACTAAAATGATGAGTCAAACATGGCCATCAGGTGTACAGACACTCAGGTGCTTAACTGTAAACTCAACAGTCAGACATGAGAAGTATAAAAAGGGAACAGGTGAGTGTACCTGTCTTCAACACAAATGGAGGATGTGAATAAAGATGAGGACAGAATTTATCTGTTTTATCTATTTAAACTGTGGATCGACAGTGGAGAGAACAGAAAGTTCAAGCCAACCTCAGCAGATGTTTCAACAGTAATTTGGACATTCCAACATGAGCACAGGTGAAAAAACAATTTCCCTCTAAAAATAGTACAGTGTAGCCCAGAGCCTGAGTGTGATTCATGCTTTCCTTTTTGACTACAGATGTTGTTACTGTGTCTATGTGATATTTAAAATATGCTCTGTTTTGATTTTCAGTGTGCAGCACTGTTTTTGTGTTGCGTTTGATCCACATATTCATGTGTTTAATCCTCATAACATCTCTAAAAATCCTAGACTATTTTATGTTTTTACAAAATGTTAAACGTGTTTTAGACATTAGTGTGTAACTGCTTCAGACAAAATCAGATCATATGAACCGTGTGTGTGTGCCATATGGTAACAATGTTTGGTTTTTACTAATTATTGTATAGTTTTGAATGAAGTACCTCATTTTGCAAAGGACCTGGGGTGTTCTGAGTCCACCACTCCTGGAGTGCAGAATATATCTGCTGGTCCAAAGTCAGCATGTCTGGAATTTTGGCTGGTTTATCTTGAGTTTATGTGAATCCCCAGTCAAACACAGAGGCCCAAATGTAGCTGTAATGCTAAGAGTCATAGCACAGAGTCAGTCTCAAACATGTCACTTAATGGAGACTGAGGACAACAATTACTCTAAAATTCAGACACTATCCATGATCCTAAAGGCAGCCCTCTGTATTGGGGTGGTGACATCATGTCTGGTGAGGTATGTCCTTGAAGAAATATAAGAAATGAAGGTTTGGTAGAGCGCATTCTCACAGCCATACAAGCATCTGGCCTTGCATTTAGAAATCTCCAGACGAATGGCAGATCAGATCTCCCAAGACTACATAACAACATTCACAAGCACACACCCTATGTCAAGCAGGATTGCAGTAACAACAAATAAAACAGCTGTGGGGATTTTTCTATAGCCACTCCCATGTACCTGCTGTCATTCTTTCCACAGTCTGTCAGTCTTGTATACTTGAAGCATCTCTTTCACAGGAGTCACTAATGATAGTTTGTAGTAGAGTTGTTACCAAACATACAAACGGGGATGATGCATAGTACTATACAGTATAAGTGAGGTATTGTTTTGGAATTATTTTTTTATCGCAGTACTGGAATTTCAGGAATTCGTCTGAATTTTCTATTTTTTGCAAGCACTCTCTGCAAAGATACAGAAAAAAAAACAAAAGACACTGAGGCAAATTACTGCATTTCAGATTAATTCTTGTTTCATATACTTGAGCACAGTTGATAAAGATTATTCTTACTCTACAGTGAAATACTAATTTATGTGATAAATCATTCAAACTTCAAAGATAAAAAAAATCATCATTTATGTAATGCTCCCTGTTGCTGCCAGTGTCTTGGTCGAACACATGTATGAAAAGTGTCGGTGGTTTGAATGACTTTTGGAGGTGGGATTAATTTTTTGACCATGAAGCATGTTGATAATGCAGACCATATCAAAAGTTCTGATAAAGTGCCTTCAGTACTAACCAGTGCTTGTTAGCAATTGGGAAAAAAACATTGATTTCACATGTTTCAGAGTAGAAAACTACATAATACATGCTGGTCCAGATTCTGCCACTGATTGGGGTTTCAGACAGTCTGATTCAACAGTGAGACAGCCAGTGATGAACACAAACATGCAATCTATTTCTTCAATGGCATGTGACACACCCGACTTGAACTGTTTCAGATACACCACAACCCACATCTGGACAGCATAAGCTTTCTCTGTGTTGACAGTTAAATGGATCAGCAGTTCAACTGTGGAGCACAACAAGTCCACCAACAATGTAACACAGTAACATAACAAGTAACTTATTACTTTTGATACCAAGTGATAAGTAAGGTCAGATTATTCATTCATAAATGAGTAATAAGTAAAAAGTAACTATTACACTTCCTGAGTAACTTCCCAATACTGCCTAGGGGTCATGTAGCTCATGTGATTCAGCCTTGATGCATTTAAAGCTCTGTGATCTTTTTTGTACCATCAGTGATAATGAGCAAAGGTGTAATTTCCCCTGAGGATGTGGGAGACGGGAGCATGTACCTCACTTTTGAAAACTTCTGTCTAGCTGCAAAAGTCCTGATAAGAGAAGATGGGACTTCAGACAAAATATCAGTTTTCCCCAATTGTTTATACACTCACTCTCACTCTCAATCTTTGGCGAATCGGTGGCCCCTTTGCAGAGCTAAAGGTCAGATTTCTAAGTTAACAATTAACTAGTGTGAGGAGTGGGTGCTGCCACTTATTAAACATGCTTGGCATTGTGACTGGTGTTGCCTTCCAAAGGAGTTTAATTTTAAATGTGTCTAATATAGAAAAAGGTGTGTAGTGTTTTGCAAAAAAGTGCGATTGAAATGAAGTGAATTGAAAAGAGCAGGCGTCCTGAGTTGCCTTTATTATTATTATCCTGTGCTGAGAGCAATGCGCTTAAAGGGTAACTTTGGTATTTTCAACCTGGGACCTCATAACAGAAAGAATTCTTGAAAGAAAGTTTCCACAATAGTAAAAATCCTGTCTTCCTATTACAGAAGCAGTTCATAAACTTGTGGCTGTGTCTTATCATATCTCAGACCTCATACCTTATTTTAACTTGGCAAATCCTAGTGTAAGCGCCATTTATCATTTAGGAAGTGTATTAACTGTTAAATTGTATTATTTGTTGAGTACAATGACATACTATTTAGATTTAAAGTCAGGCAATAATGCTGAATATTTTGTAGGACTTAATTCCTGTTTGTTTGACTTCTGAGTTTTATTTTGTTAGTCTCTGCAGTTTCCGTTGATTTGTGTTGAATTAATAGGAAGTGGAATTTTATTGTGAAAGATCTGTTCTGTAAATAAATGAGGATGGCGGAGCCACACGGTTGTTTTACCGTTGGCGTTGGCGTTGGCACCGACCCGACTCAACGCGTAAAGCAGTCTCCTGTCGTCAGTGTCATCCAGAAGTGTGGTTATATGTAGAAATAAGTAGACATAAAAGTGAAGAAATGTTTAGACTAAAGATAGCCACTACACCTAGCTTAGGGCTTTTACACTTGATTCTTCAGTTGGTACTCGTCCTGTCATGCTCCTGCCTTTGTATAGAGTGTACGCAAGACTGCCTGTATCCAAGACAACAGCTGTCACACTTCACTTGTCACTGACCAGCTAGCTGCTTTAATGGACAAGAAAAGATGGGTGTTACATTTTAGCTTCGATGAGTCAGAGGAATTAATTAATATGTAAACTCTTCATAATGGAAGGCTCAACATGTTATGTTTGTGTTATTAATCCTGTCCTCCACCCAGCTTATTAAACTAAACTTCTGCCCCTTAATAACAGCATGCATTCTAGACCACAGATGTTATAATTGTCTTAATTTAACTTTTCAAATTCCTGTTCCTCTGTGTAGCTGATGCAGTGAGCCAAAATCATCTAAAACTCTTGACATTCTTAAGTGGCTTCTCACACACACCTCACCATACATGGAGCTAAAATTTTGGCACAATGAGAGCGAAATAAAACAGCAGCAACTATTAGATTGACATTTGTTGCCATGGAGACATAGCTTCACTGGGATGTTACTGCTGCCATGACAGTGAAGGAAGTATAGTGATAAAATGGGTGGCGCTTACACAAACATTTACAGTACACAATTAAAGTGTAACAAGCTGTACTTTGTATCAAATTATTACAACAAGAAATAAAATGTTCTTTATTAGATAATTTTAGACTTTATTAGAGAGTAATTATGGACACATTATAACAGAACTGTCCTGTAAACTAAAATGAAATCACATATCTGCTTTTTTCCCATTAATAAACAATATGTGAACCAGACTTACCAGGTAATGAATAAATCAAATAAAATGTAATGAAGGTCTAACAGTGAGTAATAATACAATTTAGTTTCTGTTGTAATCTGTCAAATCTGTTAATTCTGTTCAAATCTGCTAGCTGGTAGTGCAGTCTACAAAAAATAATTTCATGCCTTGTGTCAACACAGAGGCTGGAACTAGGAATAAGAATAAATTTGACAATACTGCTCTCTAGTGGTGATTCAATGATAAATCTCTCAAACCGTCATCATTCTCCAAGAATCAGTCATAATACTATTCAAAGGCATAATTGTGAGCCCTCTGCAGTGGCCTTTGACTTGACTTCTGCCCATGCCGATTCCCCAACTCCCTATTCCCTTTCCTTCCCTATTCCCCACTGTTTTCTATAAATATTAACATATACTGAGCAATGATTAAGTTACTACGTTGACTACACTTTTATTTAATACAGATAATAGTGTTTTGTTTTTCTCTTCCGGAGCAGCAGAGAGGCATCATTTATCAGTTTTTCTGATGGATTTTGGAGCTGCTCCCATAACATAAAATCCATATGGGAGCGGCCATATTGGCAGCAGTTATCGGTAAATATAATTACATATTAAGCATTAATTAAGCTGATATGTTGACTATACTCGTATACATATAATAGTGTTTTTTTTCTTTGTTGTGATGGAGACATACCAATCACTTTTTCTGGGAAGAGTTCTTATAATGTAAAATATGTTCATCATATATGTTTGCATTAACATTTTTCTCGTGCTGCTTTCCTTTTGTTGTCTTATGTTAATAAATTCACATAAACATGTACAAGTGAATATCAATAAATGCAAGAAACTGCTCAGCTTAAGCCAAGAAGTTTGGTCAATATTGATACACAAGGCAAGCAGCTGCATCCAACAAAACATTTTATTATAATTATTATTATTTATATCCACGGAGAGAATTCAATGTTCTTTGAATTAACAGTTTTCAAAGAAAGCCATCTGAACTTTCTGCAGGGAGAGAAAGATGGCAGAAAACCTTCCAATAGTTTTATGTGTCTGTATCTAAACTCCATTTGGTTTAATGTGCATTCATAGCAGCTTTACACTTTACACTCTACACATTAACATATCTTGGTTTGATAATCAATTATTGAGTTTATGAATTATTTCTAAAATCATAATCATAAATAAATAAACCAGTTTAAACTATTCCATATTAAAAGATTGGACTGGACCTCCTGTCTTTGCTGATCTGTCCCAAAAGACTGGAACCAGATTATCCAGGAGACATCAGTATTACTTCAGACTAAATATTCTTCAAATGTGTATCCATACAGTGATGGCAAAACCATCCAAACCTTTTACTCAGTTACCATACTTAAACACAAATTCAAGGTACTAATTGAGTATTTCCATGTTTTGCAACTTTATACTTCTATCCCACCACATTTCACACATTGTACTTTTTACTCCAGTATATTTCTCTGTGGCATTAGTTACTTTAAAAATTACAATTTTTCATATCCTTCCTGTCCTGTGAAAATCATGTAGGTTTGTTCCCAGATGTGTTGATGTTGAATATTTGTGAAAAACTGAACTCTCCTATTTCAGCTAAATAAAATCTTTAAAAGTTAACAAAAATTATAGTAGTTAAGTTATTCTTATCAACCTGATTAAAATGGTCACATTTATTACCTGGTTACAGATTTTTTTAGTTGATGACCAGATAATAAATACCCTCATACTAAAGCTGAATATCTGCACTATAAACTCTGAAACATTGTTTCATTTTCTATCCAATGTGCTGAAGGACAGAATAAAAATAACCAGATTTTGTGATACTCCAAATACATGTTGACCGACCAAACTTACACCTGTAGGCGGGACCAACACCTAAACTTCTCCTTCCTACAGTCACATGGATCCAGACTTTGTAGACATGGGGTGTGTTCCTTACATCCAGGATCAGGGGTTAATCCCTGTCATCATTTCAGCAGGTCCCTCTAAGCGTCACCACTGCTGGACGACACCATGTGGACGAGTCTGGAGACATACATCTCCCTAATAACAAAAGTAACAAAATAGAAACAATTCATGCATCATTTTATGGGTCCATCACTGTGAAGACTGTCTGGCGGTCTAGATTATTTTGGAGGATACAGAAAACTGTTTCTGACAGTTACACACCTTGTTGTTCTCTTTTGTAAATATCTGCCTCGCTCGGTCATCACAGTCAGTCTCTCGTGGTTTCACACATCAGCTCTTCAACAGAAACACATGAGATAATTAGCAATCTGTGGTTTTATTTTACGTTTACTGTTATCACCGACATTCATGCAGCTGGTTGCATCACCATCACTGACACTGAATCTAACAAACGATGTGTGTAATAAATGATTAACCAGGAACAATGGTGCTGACTTAGATACAAGCTGCCCATGTTATTTACTTGAGCTACATCAATTATAATCAAGTATAACATTACTAATACAAAGTTGGTCTTCTTCGTGTATCTTGTTACTTATTCAGCGCTCCATCTTTACGGTACGTCCAGACATTGAATATTTGTGTGATTTCTGTGGACTGGAGGATGAAACCATCGCTCACTTATTCTATCGATGCACGTACAGTAGAAGTTTTTGGAAAGATGTCCAGCATTTTGTACAAGAAAAAACAGGAAGAACGATCAGTTTCCAGGAAAAAAAAACAGAAATAAGAAAGCTGCCAAAACATACGCTATCATGGAGAAATTTTGTGGAAGTGATCTGTAAAATCCTTTTCCTTTGGTTGTTAGTTTGCTGTTTGTTATGCACAGTACCCCCTGTGTGCTTGTAAGTTTGTATTGGTTTGTGTCTGTATGTAAGATCGCACAACAGGAAAAAAAAAAAAAAAAGGTACGTCCAGACGGTAGATCATTAAGCTTTTCTAGTATGCTTTTTAGCAAACAATGTGTGGGGAGTCTGTACTGTGTTTAATGAAGGAATCTTCAGGTGGGCAGGCTGGGCTTATATACAGGAAAGGCAGGGAGAGCATGCCACCTTCCTGCAAACAACATCCTGCATAATATTTCTGTTTTTCACAAGGAAATGCGACATTACTTTTCTTCACTGAAATATATGGAGAAAAAGAATGCACTGAAACTGCATGTTAGCAGATCTTACTTACAGAGAACCCCTAGCTCTTATTCCCTACTGAAAATCTTTTAATTATTTATGGATCTTTTTTGTTATTTTATACAACTTTATTTTCTTATTACTATGACTTTAATTATTAATTAATTATGTACCACACTGTACTATGCCAATTTGTTTTGTAAATTCACTAATAAAGGTTAAAGAAAAAAAAAAGATCCTGCATAATATCTGTGCAATACAGTCCTTACACTGTACAGGGTTATTCAAAAAGAATGAACCGATTTCATTACGCAATATTTTATTGAGGAAAAGCAATAGAAAACTCCAGCCAAGTCACAAGTATTCTACTCACAATCAACTTTTATTTCCTGTCTTACAAGTGTTCAATGTGGCCACCACCTGCAGCATGGACAACATCAATGCGATAAGAGAAGTCCTCCCAGACGCGTATCAGCATATCACGATCCACTGAGTTGATCGCTGTTGTTATTCGATGTTTAAGGTCATCCAGGTTCATCGAGAGGGCGGAGTTGAATCACCTTCGAAAAGCACACTGCACCGTGACAACTGAATTTGTTTTCGCGAACTTGAGAACGCAGAACGCCTTTTGCTGAGGACTGGCCATTCCGGGGGTAAACAAACAACTGAACGTTGCTGGAGGAACGACGCAGCTACAGCGCCCCTGTGGCAGCCATTCAAAACTTAGAAAACTCCTCTTTCAAATGGTCACTGACTCATTCCATGACAATGCTTAAGAACTGAAGCAATGCGTCATGAAATCAGTTCATTCTTTTTGAATAACCCTGTATTACCACCAGTGCTGGCCTCCTTTTTTACACTCAACATAAATTACAATTAACCATGCTAATATGAAGGTGATTGTTATTTTTCAGTTCTAGCATGAATGATATGTGTGATATGTGCTAACATCTCAGTTTTACATACTGTATAAAATCGTGAAAAGACTTAGATTCGATTAACTATTAAATTATGTAGTATGGAGCGGCGAATAGCGAATAATATACACGAAAGAAGGCCAACTTCCGGTTGTGACTTCCGGTATGGACTAGAGCTATGGCGGCACCCTTGTCCGCCATCTTCCCTGCAGACGGGTACTCTTGGGGGGTCAGCAGACGATGCCGCGACTGCAAACATCGCTCACGTCGATCAACTGTGCCAAGAAGAAGCGCACTCACAAGAATTTCAAAATGAAAGGCGTGGTATGTCTTCGACATCGCGGGACGTATCTGGGCCGCATGCCCAGGCCTGAAGTGAAGACTGTCGTGACTGCAGTCTGAATCAAGCTTGGTCATGGATGGACGGAGTTTATTTTTGCCATTTCCACGATAAACTATGGACCCCGTATTCCTCCAAGAACATCATTATGCTTTTCGCGGTGTCAGCATTAATCCTGATCACAGCTGTAGACGGTAAGTGGGCTGAAAACTTCCCTGTTTTAGTCAGTCTTTTGACTAAAATGCAATTTAGTTTTAGTCATAATTTTGTCATCTAAATTGTTTTGGTTTTAGTCTAGTTTTAGTTGCCGAAATATATAGTCGACGAAAACTACAGTAGATTTAGTCGACTAAAAAGTGCGTAAAGGGTAATATGTAAACCTTCCCTTCAGTTTCTGAAAGGAAATGAAACCTCTATGAATATGTTAAGGAATGTTAGCAAAACAGCGGAAAAATCCAGACTAGCAGATTTATATAGCTACGCTAAATAATCGATAAAAGTCGTATTTTGACGAACATCACGTCTCAAATTTAATATTTCATCCGTACGCCGTGTAATAAACGGGATAACGTCCAGTGAGTTTACACAGCGTCTTGTTTTCCTTCACGTCAAATGTAAAATTTGTCCATATATCTTCTCCCCTCTTCCTCCCAGGCGTTGACATTCTTTTTCTTCCGTGTGAAACACGTTAGTTGGGATCAAGTTGTGGGGGGGGCGGTAGATAATGACTGAGTTCTCATTTTCACCCTGTGTGTTTTTATTTGTCTTTCTGCCTTCTGATCTAAAATCTTGACATGTTTTTTTTATGCCCCTCATAGCTCTCCAGGTGATTGGAGGAAACATGACCGTGGTCCAAGGACAGACCGTTGTCTTACCTTGCAAACTTGTTGAGACCTCCGAGCCCATCACTCAGATTACATGGGAGAGGAGGACCAGAGGAAAACCTCAAAATGAACATTTCTTTACGATTGTGGCTACAAATGGACAGCATGTCCAAACACAGGACACTCGATTTGAATTTTTTGGGAGCATTACTGACAAAAATGGATCACTCAAGTTGCCTGATGTCACACTGATGGATGAAGGGATTTACACATGCATCTTCACGTTGTTCCCCAGTGGAAACCACCAGACACAGATACCTCTAAACGTGCTTGGTATTATGCTTTGCATTAAATATGTTCTGGATGATTTGACAAAGGTTTATTAACGTATAAAGTACACTAATAGGTCAAAGTGATGGTTCAAAAGTGTTTCTTCACCATATCCTGGTACCACTTTTTGCTTCATAACATAATAATTGAAATCAACACCTTTATATCAGTATAATTGCGTACAAAGCAACAAAAGTTGGTACTGGCAACTGTTGAACACGACAACTGCCTTGAAACCTACACTCCTCCATAAGTTGGTCAAAAAGACCTGTATTCAAATCTGTTTTCAAATCTGTTGACGCCTTGTTTGACACATGAGACACAGTGAAAGTCAACAGCAAAACTTTTGGGAGAAATCAATAAAACAATTGTCACTAAAAAGGTGACTAATTATGATTGCTGCAAAGTGCCAGCAATCAAAATGTTGTGTAGTTTAGAAAATGTACTATTACCCTCTAAAACCTGAAAAGCAGTGTTTTTTTTTCTGTGTAAACATCATGGTTATGCATGGATAAAAATACAAACTTAAGTCTTGTACACTGCATATTGAGTCTTAACAACTAAAACTTTGGGGCAGCCATGATTGCAACCAGGTAATTCACACACTAAGTAAAGGCATTTGATTTCCATACACTTGGTCAAGAATAATGATTTGTATTATATTTTGGTCCACACAAGAATAATTTCATGTTTGAATTATGTTTTTTTTTTTTTTTTTACCTTTTTTAAAACATTTCTATGATAGTAGTAGTAGTAGTAGTAGTAGTAGTACAAGTGAACTAGAAATATCATAGTAAGAGTCTCTCCATGTCAAACAATTCAACATCACAACCCATATATCAGTCCCTCCAGGAAGCTGCAATCGCAACAGTTCATATAAATTCAACCAATCTAAATTATTTCTGCACAAGCTTTTGTCCAATCACTTCAAGCTTTCACTTTGCACTCTTTTATATTTTTTATATTATATTTATAGTTTTATGTCAAAAACTTTTGAAATCCTAAGCTTTTTTGGTAATCTTATTTAAAACATTTAGAACAGACTTCAGTTTTATTCTGCTTGGAACAAATTGTGTTTGATTTTTTTTTTTATTAATTATTTTTTTAAAAAATGCTTTTTTCTCACAATTTCACTTGTTTACATTTCAATATGCATCACAGTGTTTTAGAAAAGCTACAGTGAAATCAGACATTTTATATTCTATTCACTGATTGCAATACCACATTAGTGTACTGCTGCAAACTCAGCAGTGTTACCCTTTATCTTAGTGTACCAGATCCCAAATTCATTAATTACCTTGAAGACACTTGGGACAAGGGATTTCTTGTCGATATTTATATTTGTCATCGGTAATCTGCAATATCTTCCTGAGGGTAAAAGGTTATTATGAGATACCCCCTTATAGAAGCTTGGGGTAGTAATACAAAAACTTACATTTTTTA
Organism: Lutjanus erythropterus; assembly: GCF_056507025.1. NCBI lineage: Eukaryota > Metazoa > Chordata > Actinopteri > Lutjaniformes > Lutjanidae > Lutjanus > Lutjanus erythropterus. The sequence continues at coordinate 24,187,594 of NC_139324.1, forward strand.
AAAAAGTATTGTAAGAAATGGAATATGAAATGGTAAAAAAACTTTTCATTCCAAAGATTTTGCAGGTCTTTATGCATACGCATTGTGCTGCATCCAACTTCATGTCTCATATGACATAATTTCTGGTTGATTGTGACTTATTTATGAAATAATAACAGTTGAAAGAGTTTGTGTTGCAATTTGTGTGTGATCATGTTTTGTAATGCCTGTTCAAGTTTGCATGTTGACTTTTCTTGTGTTCTGTAATTCTCCTAGTGCCTCCCGTCTCAAGCCTGCAAGATCATCATCCTGTTTTGGGTAATGAAGAAGTTTCCCTTGTTACCTGCACGGCTGCTGGGTCCAGGCCTCCTGCGGAGTTGAGGTGGGACACTGGTACTCTGGGAGAAAAAGTGAGGCCAGAACCCAACTCTATTACGCACGCCAACGGTACAACCACCACAGTCAGTTCATTGTTTGGAGTCCCAACCAGAGAAATCAACAATCATTCAGTCAAGTGTGTTGTAACCAGTGCAGCCCTGCCAAAAGAAGAAACCCTGGACTTCATCATACAAGTTGAATGTGGGTATACAAAACACTTCCATACATCAGTTACTTATGCAGCTAACATGAGAGTCAGGGAGACGTTTTCACTATTATATTTGAACTTTTTCAGACTTTTCTTCTGCTTTCTTTCTTCTTTTTTGGAATTTTCTTGGGGTTGACACCTTGTGAAATAGCTGCTGGCTGTCTATTAACTAATGGTACTTTGAGAGTGTCCTCACTGCTGTCCTTAGTTACTGTTGCTATGAAACTTTCCATTCTCACACTACACATATTCTGTTTACACTGATGGTGGTGAATTTAACACTGAAATTGGGAGTATTTTTTAGAAACATAAGAGGAAAACACAACACAGCATCTCATTTCTTGCTGATGAACGCATAGCATAGCATAGCATAGCATAGCATAGCATAGTATAGCATAACAAGATAATGTAAGCTAATTCTAATGCTTAAACTCCTCAAGTGAGCTGACTTTTTAATGTTTAGATCTGACACATTTTAAAAAAACCCTCCGAACGAGTCTTAAATATGTTAAGTTACTTTATGGGTGTATACATGATATAGTGTTAATGCTAAAAGACTGAGGCTAAAGCTAACTTACATCTCAGCAAACATTGGTCAGGTATGACATATGATACACATGTTTATGATAAATGACATAAATACAGTCATTAACATGGGGAAAGGAAGCGCAGGGATTAGATTTATTGCAGTGGACCGTGACTGGCTAAATCCATTTCCCACCCCTTTGCTCATGTGTTTTAGGTTTTTGAAAAAAGACTCCACCCTCCAAACTCATGAGACACAGAATATCACTCTTCAGCTTCATGCTGCTTCAACATGTAGAGATATGCAAAGCGTGACAGATCTGTAGTTACAGTTGCCACTCTATGTGAAGAGTCATTTTCATTCTGTCATAAGTGCTAGTGCTGTGCAACAGTAGAGTTGCATGTGACATGGAGGACAGCTGCTCATTCCAGCTGTATCGACTCCTCTTTGCATCCATGCTTGTGCCCCATCTTCCTCAGTGAGTGAGAGATGGACAGTAATATGGAGAACATTAAGAGAAAGAAATACACAAGCAAATTTCAGACACCCTGGATTTTAATAAGAGCAGCCTAATTAACACATCCTTCAAATTAACTAAGGTTAAATGCTGTGGTCCCACAGTTTTTAAAATCAAGCTAATTCAGTGTAGTGTTGTCAAAAATATTGATAAATATCAATACTGAATATTTGAAACGCTTTCATTGTGGTACCAGCTGCACTTTCTTGTGCTCTCTTCTCTCCGACAGCGAGTTGACACACACCGTTTCGGTGCCTACATAGTCTCGTCATTTTCCTAAACTTGTCTGCCCTCAATGTTGAATCAGTTTTTCCCTGTGGTATCTAATATAGTATATCTTTCAAGGTATTGTACTGAATGAGAAATTCCAGTATCCTGAAAACACAAATTCAGGGTAAACATGTGGACTCCTGCTAGGTGTGTTGGTAATGTTTTTAAATTTAAGGAACATGAGCTTTAAAATACTTTATTTATATGAATAGATCTGTACATTTATCAGTTGTTTTTTCTGTATGTCTGTAGCAGCAGTTAAGAAACCATTGAAGTTAGATTAACAAGATTTCAAGTAATAAATAAGACCTCTGTAATATCCAATGCAGAGCGTGTTGAGAGGTAACTTAAAAACCAGTACTTCAACTTCCTCAATCCAAAATAGCCTTGAAACCAAGTGTAGGTACCCGACTGGCTATAAAATACAGATGAATAATGCAGATCCTCTTTCTCACTTTAAACAAAAATGAAGCCAAAATATTCAGGAAAGTGCTGCCATTTTGTGCTAGTGACACCATTTGGAGCCCGTGTAGTAATCAGGGTTGGAGCTGCAGTGTTGAGGACTCGACCGCCTTGTGAGCAGGATTGAGCTGTCAATCATGATGTGCGCTGTGTATAGCATCCAATAGCTAATTAAAAACAAACATACTAGAACAATGAGCACTTGAACAAACATCAGTGTGAAAAGAACTACTTTAAGTGACAGAAACCATGGGCAAAAACTTATTTTACATGCACTATTTTTCCTTTGGCTCATGTTACGTTTGCTGACGTGGATTTATGGCCTGTACTTTCGCCAGCCGCCAGTGGGCCGATCAAAATGTTTTGGCTTCACTTTTGGGAAGCTCTCATGTTGTCCATCTTTATATATTTTTTTGGGGGGGGGCATTTTTTTTTGCCTTTTAATGATAGTGACAGCTGAAGGTATGACAGGAAAGGGGGGTGAAGAGACAGGGGATGACATGCAGCAAATGGGCCGCAGGCGGGATTCGAACCGGCGGCCGCTGCAGAGGACTAACAGCCTCAGTACATGGTGCGCACGCCCTACCAACTGAGCTATAGGGGCGCCCCTCCATCTTTATATATGTCAATGATCAGTATAGAGGGGATCCAAACTTGGGTGATCAGTGTTATTCTGATTTACTGTGAATAGTATTTTCTCAACAATAACACAACCTTTTCTTTCTGCCTGTTCCTTGCAGTTCCACCATTGGAAGTGAAAATACGAGAACAAGCCAAAGACTCATTTGAATGTGTGACTGAAGCCAATCCAACTGCAGACTTCACATGGACCAGGTGCAGTACGTTGAACAAACCTCTCTCTGTGTAAACCAGGGGTATTCAACTAAAATTCAAAGAGGTCCAGTAGGAGAAAATTTCCTAAAGCAAACGTCCGGAACATCATAATGTCTAACTTGTGTTATGAGAGTGATATATACTGAAGTAGTGTAGTAGTTGTATCAACATCTATCAGGGGTGTCAGACTCATTTTGGTTCAGGGGCCACATACAGCCCAATTTGATCTCAAGTGGGTCAAACCAGTAAAATTAAAGCATAATCTATTGATTAAGCCAGAAGACAAAGCATGAGCTATTTGTAAAACTCAACCAGAGCAATATGGGTGCTGTTTGAAGTTTTAATAGCAGGATAGTCAGACTCATGGGTGGTGGTGGAGAATAGCATGTACTTTGTTGTTTCTGCATTTAAGAAGCAACTACTCAAAACTATATATAGCGCTTTTCACAGACATGAGTCACAAAGTGCTTTACACAACATTTAAAAACAAATACAAAAGAGAAATCTACAAGGAGTAAAGATTAAAACTGAATCACAATGAAAAAGACACAATATACAATGTGACTGCACACTAAAAACATAAGATCTGGTGAATACAGGTCACCCAAACGCCTGTCTGAACTTTTAAATGAGTCCACAGAATCAGCCGACTGTAAGTGCAGGAAAAGAGTTCCATAGTTTAGGTGCTACGACCTCAAAGTCTCAATCACCGCGGGTCTCCAGGTGAGTATGTGGGACCGATAGCAAATAAAACTAATCTATAATTAATGAGTGATAACTGGAAGAAATCAAAAGCAGACTGAAGACGGGTCAGGGACTGGGGTTGCACCTAGAGCATATAAAATTGCATCATCACCAATGAAATGGACATAAAAAGACTGATTTGGATGAATTATGTTATTTACATGCAAAATAAACAACAATGGACCAAAGGATAGACCCCTGTGGCAATTTGGCTCAATGAATCCATTAGGCTCTGAAAGATTTTCTGGCCTGTTGCTGTAAGTCTTTATTTAGCTGTACAGTTCAATGCTTGTCTTTGTTCGCCTGTTTCAGATCTTACAACACATGGCCTCAGTCTGCTGTCAGACTGGATGGTGCAACGCTGCATTTTCTGAGCATGACCGCTGACCTGAATGGCCTCTACCAGTGTGAAGCATCTAACAAACATGGAAATAAAACTGGTTACCTCTATGTGCATGTGGCTGCAGGTGAGGTCCATTTTCTGTCAAAAAAATTTCAGTCTGTTGTGGATGCTGTTTGATTCTTTTGTCATTTTTTTGTGTCTTAATTTAAAAAAAAAGGAAAGATTGCAGCAGAAAACTGTTCAACTGTTGCCTGATGCTTGAACAAACCTGTCAAAGAGTCCTTTTAATATGTAATTATGCTGTCGCCTGATACCATGTAACCTGTTAACCCCTCGAATGTTCCAAACAGGTGTTTTTTGATCATTCCACAACTTCCTCAGTCTTTTGTTGCTCCTGTCCCAACTTTTTTGAAGCATGTTACAGGCATCAAATTCAGAATAAGTGTATATGTCAAGGACCAAGCAGTGAGGCAATGAGGAGAACAGGAGAGAGGTCAACAAAATAGAACTATACTCAAAATAACAGCAACAAAACAGGGTGTTAACTGACCAAACTGACCTAAGATAATTAAACAAGAGGGAACATATATACTGGCCAAACCAAATAACACAAGAGGGGAAAACAAAATGGACGTCAACTAAAACTAATACAAAGGAAAAACTAAGTAGACCCAAAGCTCCCCTCTGACATGGCAGTAAAGTGTAGTGTGGACTTGAATTTGGGTATGAATTGTTTGGGATGTGGTTGACTGCAAATAAAATGAATCAGTGTACAGTGTGTAACAAAGTAGTGAGGTGAGTCAACAATCCAATATTATCATTGAAAAATAAAAGTATTAATCTGTATCATCATCAATCAAAATCACATCATGGCAGACTTTGTTATATCAGCAAATATTGTATTGTTGTCCAGAGTAAAGACATAATATTGTATCATGAAGCTTGTGATTCACACCCCTTCTAATAAACTGGCTGTTTATATCAGTATTTCCTAACACAGTATTCTTCTTTCTTGTGTCCTGTGTCCCAAAAGGAAGCTGCACCACTTGTTGGGTTTTATTCTGCTTTCTGCTTCTCCTGAATGTTGCTTCTGCAGGATGGTACCTTTACAAAGCTGGGATATTTAAAAGGTCCCGAGTACAGTAGTAGTGCATATACTTGAGTGAAAAAAATACAGTACTACTACTGCTACTAAGTGTATAAGCATATATTTTGTATTGTTTCATTATCCAGGTTAGTAAGTCTCATAATGCAGAGACAGGCGGTCTCAACAAATCCTACCTCACCTAGAGCGGCTCAGGGAGACCAGAACCAGGAAGAAGAAGAAATGACTTGACTATATGGAGAGGTAGAACCTACTATGCATTCTGGGTCTTTTTAATTTCCATCCCTCTCTCAAAGTTAAATCTCAAAGGGTTTTCTTTGCATTAATGACTTAGTTATTAGCTGTATGCTGCATATTTCAGCTGTAGTTTTATTTTTGTAGCAGTAGACTACAATCCATTTCATACTCGTTTCTGGAAACAACTGGACAGTATGATGTTTTTTCTTGCTTTAGGTGTCAGTTTTGTTTCTTTTTTAAATGTTCTCACAGAAATCTGCAGATACCTTGAAACTCCTTTCGGTTTTATTTGAAATGATTAATATGTTTGTTATTCTCTGCCTTAGGAATCTCTTTGACTTCCATGGAAGAAAACCAATCATTGAGCTACTGGTGATTTGCAAGCTCTGCTGCTAACATGTGTCATTCCTGGCTCAACTGGTTAGTCAAAAAGGTGCAGCAGGACAGGTGTTGTATTACCGAATTCATATTAGTTTCAGTGGTTTTAAACAACTTTTTTCCACCATCAAATGTCATTACATTGGTCATGTTTACTGCTCTTAGCAATAACAGTTGGTTCATTTGTCAACAAATCTATCAAATGCTAATACAACAGAAAAGTAGTGATACTCTAAAAAGTGATTTCAAGCCAAGAAGGAAGAATTTGTGGTCAAATAGGAAGTCACTGACTGAATTTCAACCGGTGTCAGTTATTTGTAGGATGTGGCTTGTAACTGTTTGTGACTGATATATCAACAGCCGTTTTGACTGCAGCAGTCAGCGCGTTTCAGTCAACGGTGCAAAGTACTGATAACTGCAGTGGATTATGAGGCATGTTTACATGCACACAAGAAACCAAGTTACTCTGAGAAATCAGGAATGCAAAAATTGGAGACAAGTTTACACATGCTGTATTGATGTGGTCACAGCATGTAAATCTACTGAAGTCAGCCTGCAGCATGTCAGTAATCAAATTTGGCCCCTTCACTGTGTTTTGGATTTTAGTTTTTCTTTATTACTTGATGTCAACTTCAGTTTTAGTTAGACTTTAACTTGATTTATTTTGAGAATGTAAATTAATGATCCTTCCTTTTTTAAAAACCTGCTGTGCTGATGATACTTTCATCAGCACAGCAGGACAGGAAGAAACCTATTTAACAACCTGTACCATGTAGAGGAAACACACACACACACACACACACACACACACACACACATATATATATACATATGTATATATATAAAAAAAAAAAAAATATATATATATATATATAGGTTGTGAAATATGTTTCTTTTTCTTCCTGTCCATCAGTTTGTTTACATGCACTTAAGTAATAGCTTTCAGCAGTTAGCTTTCTGTAGTATATTCTCAAAGAGATAACCATTTTTTTGGCTGTGTATACACAAAACCAGATTTTATGACAAATACATGCCAATGTATTTTATACTGCCATTTAAACTGACAATCTACATTTAGTATGTGCTTAATGCTTTGAAACATTCAGGAATTACTATTCTCAACTCTACACCTCTGAATTCTCGAATAATACTAAATTAATGGATAATTTTTTGAACCAACTAATTATTCCCACACTCTCCCCAGACAGTAAAATGAGATTAGATGCATCCATAACAAAAGAGGAGATAGATGTTGCTATTTCCACAGTCAGGAAAATCCCCAGGGCCCGATGGGTTTCTTGAGGAATTTTTTAAGGCATTTTCCTCACTACTCTCACCACAGCTAAGCACAGTGCTGTCTGACTCATTCAAGCACTATTTGTGGTCAAAATCCCCACAGGGACTCTTGAATCCCACAGTTCAAATGTGCTAAATAAACTTCAGGGTGCAAAGACTGAGAAATTTGCCTTATCTAAGCAGATTTGTAGCTACCTAGTAGAACGTGCACACCATATGGGGTGTCCCTATAGCTCAGTTAGTAGAGCGTGAGCCCCATGTTCTGAGGCTGTTAGTCTTCTGCAGCGGCCACTGTTTTTGATTCCTGCCTGCAGCCCATCTGCTGTGTGTTATCTTCTGTCTCCGCCTGGTTGTCTGTCAAATCTTCACCTGTCACTATCAAAAATAAAGCCAAAAAAAAAAAAATCTTAAAAAAAAAAAAAAAGAAAGAAAAACATGCGCACTATTTGCTAAAGCTTCAGCCCTTACTGCATTGCATTCCAGCCCATAGCTGTTTCCTGCATGTTGCATGTCCCTGCCCTGTTTGAAACAAAACAAAAACAATATAATCTCCCCAAAATCATTAAGAGGAAAGTGCCTCATCAGTCCTCTGTCTATCTCACGCACTGTTTTACTGTCTTGCTTTGTGCACACACAATTAGCACAAATGTTGTTGTAAAAATTAAAATCTCCATTCATTTGACAACATATCCTTATAGAAGATGTTTATTTTGATAACAAAACACAACACAATCTGTGCTTCTCTAATGAAATGGTCAGTTTGTCGGTTCAACAGTAACATGACGTCTACAGCTGGTTTCTGTTCACCTACTGTAAATAAAGCAAGGCAATGCCAATTTATTTATACAGATACAAGAATGAGCAACTAAATGTGCATAAAATTAATATAATCAGGCTCAATTTTGACAATAATAATAGACACCTGCCAGCCAATCAGAAAAAAAGTATATATATGGCAGCTTCTCTTTTACATCACAACATTTAAATAATTTATTTTAAATAATTATTACACTCTATTGTGTGATTACTGTAACTGTTTATAGTCAACGTTTCTTCTTCTTCTCTTCTTTTCTCTTTTGCCTATAGTGCCTCGGTTGTTTTCATATTTGTTGTAATTTTTCATAAAAGTCATTTTTTGTTTTGAAAACTACTACACTGCTTTTTGTTTGTTATGTGCCTTTTGATGTTAAACATTTCAGTTGTTTTATTTATATCTCCAATCTTGAGCCTCTTGTTTGCCTTTTCAACTGGATTTTAATTAAAGTTGGATAAAAAGTACAAATGCCTCAAGTATTTAAATATATTAACAGATTGTATACTAAACACATAACCCTTGATACTTTATCTGAAGTTTTGTTTTGACAGTAGTGCTAATATAGTTTTGCCTCGTTTCACACACAATATTCCAAGGATTCAGGACTTATATAGGCCTAGTATGTTTTGTATGGACTCAACAAATATGCACCAACAGTAAGTGTGTAGCAGAGCAGACTTCATGACCAAGTGGATGTTAGAAGCAGCTGTCACAAGCCTGGTCACAAGCCTGGTCACAAGCCTGGTCACATGGAAACAGAAATATGCACTGTTTTTAAAGACAGCTCTATGAGTTATGGGAATGGAAAAAGTCTCTCATCTCAAAGAAAACAAGAAACAGGAAGAATCTGGCTCCTGTATTTAGATAAACAATCTGACCCTGTCCTTTAAAGGGGCATTTACCTATGAAGTTCAGTTTGCTCGTTACAAGGGCCGTTACCATGGGCGCTAACTTGATTTTAACAACTGAGGGGGGCAAAAAACACTTCAGTGTATTATCTGTTGGTATTAATAATTACTGAGACCGAAGATTGCCATTTCAACATTAATCAACATTATGATCTCCATAAAGGCTTTGATACTTTAAATCACTATCTGTACTTGTGTCTTAACTGTCAGATATACATACATATATATATATATATATATATATACATATATATATATATATATATATATATACATACACACATACACATATGTATATATGCTAGAAATGAGAATCTGCTTTTGTTTACGTCTCTAAGGATTCAAAGACCTCGTGTTTCGATAATTACCCCCAATTTCGATGTTATATCTGCCACCGTTATCACTGTACTGCATTTATGCAGTGTGAAAATGGAAAGTTTTGCAGACATAGCAGTAACTAAGGAGGGCAGGGCTTAGCGAAGGGTCAGATGAGTTCATAAAGGAGTACTGAGGTCCAAATAGGAAGTAGGAGTTCACTGACTCCACTCCTATGAAAATACACTCTCTGGAGCTGCTCTGACTGCTTGCCTCTGAGCTCTGCTGGATATAACCACTTTTGAATCTTGAATCTTCACTGGTCGTCTGTTCTCTTTGCCTTTGAAGCCTCCTCGTCGTTAATTTTATCACAGTTGATATTCACTTTCCTGACTGACAGTGAGTTACTTTTAAAGCAGCAGTTTACTTTTTGCTGTTTTGATATTTCATCGTTGAATTTCATTCCAAATCTTAATGACTGAGGTCGAGCAAATGTCATTTCACATATGATTATATCCAAAATCGGTCTATGGTGAAAAACTCAACTGAAGGTAAAATGATGATAAACATATTCCACACTCATGACTGCCAGCTGCGTAACTGCCATTTATTCAGAAGGTGTTTCTCACTTAATGAAAAAAAAATGCAGTTGTGTGATGGTTATTTTTAGTTCATTTTTAGGTTAGCAGTTTTTAATCTTGAACATCTATGACAGGTCACATGTATTGCCCTGATCGAGACTGCTGCTTCCTGTGTTTGATTTTCCCACTTTATATCCTCTGTTATAAAATCCAGCTGTGGCAACAACTCCTTTACAATGAAAACATGGAAACATTGGCGTGGAAAAGCACAGGCACATGCATTGAAAGGGGTTTCATTGAACACTCCTGAGGACCTGACACAGGTCTTTTGAAAACATTAGAATTTTAATTAAAAATTTTCAAGGTCTGACAAGTGCTTGGAAAGTGCTTGAAACTGTAATTGTATTTCTTAAATCTTTCTTAAATAAATCGCTATCAGGCCAAATACTTTTAAATAAATAGTTAAAATTAGATGGAGAGTGCACATTGCTTTTATCTTTCATTCAAAATGAAGACGCCTCCACTTGCTACTCTGTTTGTGCGTCTACACAATGTACTCTGTCTGTCACTGTTTGTTGATGAACAGTGGAGGAAGGAAGGAACAGTGAGTGGGAGGCCAACAGACCACAAATGCCAGGAGGTCGTTGTTTCAGTGCAAGCTCAGATCCATAAGCAGCTCATTCTGAGTTAATGAAAAAAGTATTTTCAGGTGATTATACACTAATGAATATATATACGTATGAATATTATACTCCGTTTCTGTCATATTGTGCCAATTGATCCCCATAAATCTTACACACTGGACCCTTGAGCAAAGATGCTCTGCATTACATAAAGAACAGAGCAGTTAAAGAAATTTCAACAGAGGATGTGAAAAAAACATGGGGATTTTGTTCCTAGGAAGTGTTGTTGGCAGTTTCACACCTTTCCCGACCTAAATTTTGTGACTGCACTTCTTATGAAGCCGTGGGTTTGTTACGTTGAGTATAGCCATGTTGTTGACGAGCATTTATTTCCAGGCAGTTATCATAAATATGTTCAGTTTGCTCCTGCAGTTGGAAAGAAAAAGAAATAGAACAAAAATCAAAAAAGTTAAGATTTTGGCTTACAGTTGCTGCAGCTTAGTTTGATCTTAGCGTCTTTGCAAAACATGTTAACAGAATTCACTGAACTACTGTCCTTCTAAATCCACAGCCCGCATAAAAGTTCTGAATTGAGTTGATAATTATATTTACCATTTCTGCTGTTGGAGAATGACCCCTATTTCTGTAAAAGAGAGTGGAATTTTGATTATTTCCTAGCAGTTTAATGACAGTCATACATCTTCATGAGCATACAATCGTGTTAAAGAATGACTGGAGGCAAATGCAACTTACTCTGCACACCCTTTGCAGACTCTGTGCATCGTGGCCAAAGCAATTATAAGGATCAGGAAACATACACAAGGCACTGCCACACCAATCGCTATCATATGCCAGTTTTCACCTGACACATGATCTGGAAAAAGAAAAAAAAAGAGTATTAAACTTATGATGAGTCTAACATGCAGTTAAGCTCCAAGTGTGATTGCATGTTTCAAAAAGGAAGTTGTGGTGTTGTTGCCTGTGGTCTCTCAAAAAAGTCTGAGCACAAACCATCATGACGAGTAGTTACACTGTGCAAGTTCCACATTTTTGAGACTTTTTAGAAATTCTAGTGAAGAGAGTAATAAATCCTTCCTTAAACAGTCTCAGTTTAATACTGATGCTTTTATATGACCTATGTGAGCAAACAAGGCCATCTGTGACAACACTGTCTGTTTCATTACACTTATTCTTCCTGGCTGCCACTGGGTCGCATTCTCCTTGAAATCAAATTAAACTAGCCTGTGTTTACATTTCCCCAGGCAAAGATACACTGAGTGGTAGGTTAGCCAGTTAAAAAGAAAAGAAAAGAAAGGGGCTTTAAAAAGCAAAAGGGGATTTTTATTTAGATAATTTTATTTTTAACTTTATATTTTGTGGTTATGGTGATGGAAACACTACTGCTTTTGTACACAGGAGCGCTGGAAATTCAACAAAATCTAAAAGTTCCTTGTAGAAGCTTTAAAAAAATAATGCCACACACCAATTAATTTCCCGTTGTTTCCTGAGATCAACATTAAGGCTATTTATTCTCAGCGAGTTGATACTTAATTCAGAACTGCTTTGTTAAACCAATCTGACAGCATTTGTTGTTATTGTTAGTTTACAATGTTGCACTTGTTGTTTTTTGTACTAACTCATTTGGTAAACATTCAGCATTAATTTGAGCTTTAATTAACTCGAAACAGGCAAACAAAAAGCTGTTCCAGCCCAGAATAGAGATTTCAAAGGTCAAAAGTCAGAAAAGTGAATATTTCAATTGAACATGTTTCCCTGACCTCTGATGATGTATCGTGGTCATTTTATGATTTATTCTAGAAAATACATCACAGATATCACCTTTAAAACTTTAAAAACTTTAAAACTTTTAACTTTTTAAAACATTTATGCTAAGTTAATGAGAAAAGATTAGTTGATTCCACTCAGTCCTGTATGATTTTTTTACAGTGTAACATCAGTGCCTGTGCAGCTGTAGTTGTGTGGTCGAGCTCTTTTCTGTCTATGGATGAGTGAGTGTGTTTGAATTTCACCTGTGTTGATAATCCAGTGTGTGCACTAGTCATGCAAGTATTATATACAGTGGTAACAATAGCACAGTAATTGTTGGTTCTTATCTTTAATTACATTTACTCTGTTCTTTTTTAACATCCTATTTCCTTTTCATTTGCCACAGGGATTAGTTAAGTTCTGTCTGATCTTATAATTTAGGACTCAGAAGCTCACCTGTAATTATGAGTTCCCACTTCTGTGCTAGATTTCCATTGGTTCTGCTGATCTCACAGGTGTAGTTCCCTGTATGATTTGTCTGGGCTCTCTTTATGATCAGTGCATACTGTTGGCTCTCTGACAGCGACATATTTATGTTGAGCTGGTGAGCTTCCAGACTGATGTATAAGAGTGTCGGCACAAGTAAAGTGAGCTGCGTGACCCCGTCCTTTTTCCATGTCAGCTGAGTGAGATTGCTGACTGACTTGTTAACACAGGGCAGGACCACTCTGCTGCCCACCGCCTCTGAAATGTTTCCTTCTGTGGTAGAAATATCAGATTAAATTGATTAGATTTCCACTGTAACCATGCTGTCACCATTACACAACACCACAATTAAACATAGGCTCCTAAACACATTCAGGAAATGTGTTGATGCATTTTCTTGGTGAGCGTTAGATGAGAAGTTTTATGGCACTCTCATGTCATGTATTTTGAACAGGGTTTCTAAAGGTTTTGATGACTGAGTGCAAATTTATGGAGCCAGCCTGCAAATGATCATCAGGAAAATTAACTTGATTAAGATTTATATTTTATCTTATAACGGCGGTTAAATTCCTTGAATTCACCTATTCACAGATAAGTGAGATCACCTTATCTGCTCCCCTAGGTCTGACGAGGTGATCCATTTTTCATTCATTCATTTATTCATTCATTTTCTGTAACCGCTTATTCCGTAAGGGTCACGGGCTGCTGGAGCCTATCCCAGCTGACATTGGGCGAGAGGCGGAGTTCACCCTGGACAAGTCGCCAGTTCATTGCAGGGCTGACACATAGACAACCACTCATGCTCACATTCACACCTACGGGCAATTTAGAGTCACCAATTAACCTAGCATGCATGTCTTTGGACTGTGGGAGGAAGCCGGAGAACCCGTAGAGAACCCACGCAGACACGGGGAGAACATGAACTCAGGACCTTATTGCTGTGGGGTGGCAGTGCTAACCACTGCACCACCGTGCCGCCCACAGAGATTCATTTTTATCTAAAATTAGTTCTAATAAGAACAAAACTGGGTTTAAAATGTGTGGATCTAAATTTAAAGTTAAGCAGAGCTCTGTTGCACAATTTGAAGCTAATCCCTATTTAGTAAATCCAAGTTTAGTTATTTAAATTAATTAATAAATATTTATATTTAAATATTAAGTCTGAGTGCTGTTGGCAACTGTAAGCATAAGGGGGGGGGGGGCATACTTCAAGCTGATTTGTTTTTCTTCACATAATGTTACATTGTCTTTGTTAGCTAAAAGGAATTATTTACTTACATTATTTGCTCACTACCTATAAAAAAACAAAAACATTATATTGCTTGCTAACTAACTTAAAAGTTTAAAAAGTTATACCATTAGCTAGCTAACTAAAACAGAAAAAAGTTACATTATTTGCTCACTACCTATAAAGAAAAACATTATATTTGCCAACTCACTTAAAAGTTTAAAAAGTTATATCATTTGTTAGCTATCTCAAAAAGAAAAAAAGTGTTATATTGTTTGCTAGCTAGATAGCTAGCTAAAAGGTAAAAAAAAAAACAAATTAAAAAAACAACAACATTGCGTTGCATGGTTAGCCTAACAGATGATTAGCCTACAGTGGTTAACCTCCTCATGATGGCTCAGCAGAGAATTATTTTTATTGATCCATATCAAAAGGGCAGCTATTTTATAAGTTAAACCTGTTAGTGTAAGATAATACTGGATCACATCTTAGATTGGAGTTTAAAGTTTTGCTGCAACAGAAATAAATTTAAACCAGCTTTAGAGTGAAAACTAAACTGATTTTTAAAGAGAGGTTTAAATGAAATCCTTTAAAATTTTAAGCTGGTTTAAAATTTTAGTGCAACATAATTTAAAGTTAAACGGTTTTATATTGCTAACTTTAACCCGTGACACTCACAAGCTGCCATGCAACCAGCAGCTTTCTATACGTTTTCATTCCTAACCTGACAGATGCTTGTTAGGAGGACGCAGTTTGACACATCAGCCGAGGAGGGCATTTTGAGAAACTTTGATGTTGAATACAATAACAAGATTTTAGTGGTGACCTTTAGGGTCTTCATGACCTTGCTCCCTCGTTGTCTGTTCCGCAGGGCCGGCCGAAAACTAAGGGGGACAGAGTATTTGAACTTTTTTTATTTTTTTATTTTTTTATTTTTTTATTTTCCTCTTGCTTTTTGTACTATATTGGTTTTTATACACCAAATTGTTTTTTTGTTTCTTTTACAACATGTTTTTACAGCTTCTTCTATAAATAAAGATTATTATTATTAGTATTAGTAGTAGTAGTAGTAGTAGCAGTAGTGGTAGTAGTAGTAGCAGTAGTAGTGGTAGTAGTAGTAGTAGTAGTATCAGCATCATCATCATCTAACTCTTGAGAAGAAAGTGAGTAAACACATTTCCTAAAATTTCAAATGTATTTCACAGTCATTGTCAGAGTGAAGGCGTAGATTAATTTTACCTGCTGGTGAGAAAATGCAGAACGTGCAACATATCAGACAAAAGGTCCTCAAGGTTTCCAAATACTTTGAAAGCACATCCATTACACCTTGAATCAAAGATAATTTTATTGTAAACATCATGTTTATGTGTGTATATAATGTGGTTAGCTCAGAATGTAAATGTACGGCATTTGTAATTGGTATTTTTCCCCATTAATTTACACTTTATCTTATTAGGAAAGCCTCACTGAGATATTTTTTTTCCTGGCAAAGATGGGCAGCAATAAATATAAGTCACAGACCAACAAAATGAGGTTACTCAAAATATGTCACAAGCTCCAAATTAAACAAACATGCGGTTGTAATAAGCATCATAAAAAAAAAGCTCACATCCTTTGGTAAACCCGCAGTCTGATTAATATTGGTGACCTATATACAGTATGATCAATATAGTAGCCACACTTACCGGTAGTGAGTATCATCATGCATCTGTTTTGTCGCTGTCTCTTGATTTAAACTCCTCACTTCTTAACTACAGCCGAATTATATGATAAACACAATAATCACAACTTGCATTTCTGTGTATGACCCTGTTGCTGACATGCATGTGAAGTATGAAGATTGAACTTGGTCAGACACCCCATACACCCACGTATGGTTCCATACA
Source organism: Lutjanus erythropterus (assembly GCF_056507025.1). Classification (NCBI taxonomy): domain Eukaryota; kingdom Metazoa; phylum Chordata; class Actinopteri; order Lutjaniformes; family Lutjanidae; genus Lutjanus; species Lutjanus erythropterus. The sequence goes on from NC_139324.1 coordinate 24,203,479, forward strand.
GGAACTGAATGTTGCCTGTACGCACGTCAGTATGTGCTGTGTGTGTGTGTGTGTGTGTGTGTGTGTGTGTGTGTGTGTGTGTGTGTGTGTGTGTGTGTGTGTGTGTCTTTGACATTGTAGAGGATGTTGTAGAATGTTTGTCTCTATTACACCAAGTAACACTTGGCTGTTTTTCCTAATAAGAAGATAATTTTTTGTTCACCTTTATCAGTAACAATCACACAGCCTACACAGTAAGGAAAGAGTGATGTATGTGCAAAGCAGGATGACGTCAAAACAAAAATATCACAGGAAAGACAACTTATTTTAAATTACATTTTGGTGATTCTCATAGTTTAAGTATGTTTTTAAATCAAAGGAGCAATACGTAGCAATTGCATGTGCAAAAATTAGTACTTCAATTCAGATAGTGAGTTCAAGCCATACACTGTATATTAAATATATTGAAATCCTATTTAGTGTCTATGTTTAGTGTCTATGGTTAAAGCAAGTTGTTTCCCCCCTCCTCCCCAGACTCTGGAAAGCTCATGCAGGCTGCAGGAATAAAAGATGAGACAAAGATGAAATCCATCCTACACTAAGTTGGTCAGCGGTTTATAAATGCCAGTTGTCTGTCAATGTAAAGCCAAGCCCGTTATCAAGAAAACAAAAGCCCACTGCTCCGAAAATACACACTCACTCTTACAACTCATAAACAGACACCTACTCATTCAATGAACGTTCTGCATCATATATACATAATATTAAGTCGACTTAACGTGAAAGTGGCAAACAAAAACAGTTATTACAGCCCGGAATAAAAATGTCAAAGGGGGATGCCACAGTTATACTGTTGTTGTCAGACTTTCAGGTATTTCAACAAAACGGTTACACACTTTGAGAATATAGATTGTGGGATTGTGTAAGTCCAGTGTTGTGGAGTAGTTTAACCTCATTCATATTTGCATATTGATCCAAGTAGTTTAATTACTTTAATTTGACCATTGCTTCTTTACTATGTTCAACCCCTCTTTAAGCAGCCTCTGCCCCTTTTTCAGTTTGACCGCTGTGAAGGTGGCGCCCCCAGGAAGCCACCACCGCACTTCATGTGCAAAGGGCGAGCATTGCTCAGTGTTGTCATAAACTTCTGTTTGCCTCTGGGCCCACTGTTTAGACCAGTGTTAAAGTTATTCACTGTAAAACAACCTCCACTCATTCAAAACTCTGCAAGTCAGCTACTACCCAGAGACAAGAGGAAAGAACACATATGTCTAGTTTTAGCTGGTCTGCACTGGCTTTCTGTCAAATTTATTTTAAGGTCTTCCTCCTTCTATACCAAGCCCTTGCTGAGCTCAGAATAAGCTTCTTTGCTAATTCCCTTGTTCACTACTTGCCTTTAACAACACCACAGTCATCTGCTGCTGGTTTATTAGTTTTTATGTTTATTGTCAGTTTATTATGCCACACAGTTTCAGGAAGCCAGCTTAGTAAATACTTACTTGACGCATATCTTCAAGAACCTCCACTTGAGGTTTCTGCCTGTTAAAAGGATTTTTTTTCTCACCATAGTGCTTGCCCTTAATGGGAACAACTGACTTTTTGTACAGTCTAGACCTGCTCTATTTGAAGAGTGCCCCGAGATAACTTTGTTATAATTTGGCACTATACAAATTAAAGTTGAATTGAACTAACCTGATGGAGGCCTGAAAAGCCACTTTGCTTCACACACAGGCACAGATAATGTAGTTGACGTGTGGTGTGATGAATGCTGTGTATACTTCAGCCCACATTCATAAGATTTAACTAACATAATTAACACCAACAATACCATATAAAGTTACATGTCCTTCCCCATATCAAAGTATTTGTTCAGGAAACTTCACATTCACATGGCAGCCATTTTCTTCTGATGTCACTCAGGCTGGGAAGCTTAAATGTCAGTGACAGAAAAGACAATGGATAATGAAAATCTGCAGGCACACTGGGTCATATATCAGGTTAAAATGTGTAATAGCTCATAAGGTACCATGAAACAACAGCTAATGTTAGTGTGGCAAGAGGATTGTGTCATTAAGGGGAGAATATAGAAAACGTCGAACACCACCATGTGGGGAATTTCCCACAGGACCAGGAAATCCTTTAAAGAACCTTGAATACGATTTAGAAAGCAGATAGTAAAGCACACAGGGTCATTTCTGAGGAGGCAGAGATGTGTTTTCACGATTAAAGCAAATATTTTATTTGTAATGAGCAAAACAATTAAAGCAAACAAGCAGGGACTGGAACAGCTGCAAAGGAGAAAAGATTAATAGACAAAAATAACTGAAAATGAAGGTAATTAAGATTATTTATTATTACAATTCACTCTAAAAAAAAGAAAAAAAGCCTCAATATAAATTCTAAAATCAGTGAATAGTACAATATGAAACTCAGTCCAACATAAAGTAACCCAAAACTAAAGAAACTAAGCAGGGGTCACCTGTGGAGAGGCAGACTACACTGAGTATCCAGGGATGCAACCACACCACAGGTGCACACGGCAAACATCACAGCAATCCTCACAACAAAAATGGTGCAGTCTAGTGCATTTACTCTCATGCAAAAGTGAAGGGACCTCACCATGGGTGCCTAGCCTCACTTCTGACAGAAAGAACTTACACAAAATAATCAGAAAAAAACAAAAAGTACCCCAGTTGCTTTTAACTGAACTACCAAATCTTAATTAATGAAAATGGACCATAAGGATGAGAGCAAACTATAGCAAAATAATGGGCAAACTGGCATGGGGCTTTAACTGAACTCAGGTGGGCAGGAGATCAATCATATTCTACACTGGTTGTCACAGCTCTGCATTGCTCAGTTCCCCAGCTCTCCCAGTACTTTTCCATTCACCCCACGTGTGCTCCACTCTGCCTGCAGGCCACTAACGCCTCTTCAGCCCAACGCCACTCACCTGTGCACACAGCTGCAGCTCATCAGGTCACACATGGCCAGATTGCTCTTAAGTACCAGCACTCACTCTCAGGCTGTTTCCCTGTTGCTAACCCTGCCTGTTTCTGACTCACCCACCTCATCTGAAATCTGGCCTTCTGTCCCTTATCATGAGCTCTGCCTTGGTCCTGGTTTCTGTCTGCCTGTCACTGTGACTGTTTAGTGTTTCACTCTGATGACGTTGAGTTTTCCAGTTTCCCTGCCTCTGTGTTCCTGTGAATCTACTCACCTCTCCACTGGATACCTGACTCTCTGCCTGGCCTTGATTCACCTTCTGTCTGCTTCCTGCTGGTTTGTTTGCTTGGCCTGTTTACTTACCTGGTTTTTGATCCATGTATTCTCTGCAACACTTCTGCCTGCTGTATGTGTATGTCTGCACTGCATTCATTATGACCTTTCCTGCTCCCTGGTTTGGCTCACTCATCTTGAGCCTGTGGGCCTTCCTCAAGACAGCAAGCCCAAGACCACAATACTGGACTGAGAGGCAGGGTTCACCCCGGACAAGTCGCCAGTTCATCGGAGGGCTGACACATAGACAGACAACCACTCACACTCACATTCACACCTACGGCCAATTAACCTAGCATGCATGTCTTTGGACTGTGGGAGGAAGCCGGAGAACCCAGAGAGAACCCACGCAGACACGGGAGAACATGCAAACTCCACACAGAAAGGCCCTGCCCCAGCCGGGGAGAACTCAGGACCTTCTTGCTGTGAGTGCTAACCACTGTGCCGCCCACCATATTTTTTTGTAAGCCTAAAATAAAGGTCATTACAACAATGCCTGTCAAACAGTGTGGGACATTTGGGACCAGACCACACCTGTTATTGATGTTCCCCTGGAGACAGGCTTGACCATTTAAATTGATATCGTTAGACTACATGAATAAATTTAGGACTCAAAACGCACAGACAAACTTGATCATAAACAATATAGCATAGCATAAAAGAAAATAAACCACTTAACAATAAATTTGTTCTTGTTTCTTTATGAGGCCCATTATATTGCTCGACTTTGCTCACTGCACTGTTTGTGAGAGGCATTAAATGTTTTCATTTTCTTTTTTGTGTTTGAAAAATATTTGTCAGTGGACTTTTGTGCATTTTCAGTGTACTGACAAGTATAATCCTGAAATTGAATGTAAAATGGGCCTTGCATTAACATTTTGGCAGACACTGTACACCTTAAAAATGAAAATGCAAACTGAGTCTTTTGAATTTGAGATACTCTTATGTCAGCTCATATCAAATGAAAATGAAATAACAGTTTGCAGTTTCATGTAGATAATGGCAGCATTCTCAAAAGCTTGTTTGCTGAAGTCAACCATCATAGTGGAGGGCACTGGTGGACTCAAGGAGAGGGAAGTAGGTTGGGGTGGCCAGGGGGGTGAATGCAAAATGTCCCTTTCGGTGGAAGAAACCTGGTAAAGTTTCCTCTGCGGTGCCCTTCCAGTGGACAAAATGTGGCAAACTGTCTCCTGCGTGCCTTTCTGGGGGGCGAAACTTGGCATGGTGCCCTTCCAGTGGACAAAGCACAATGCAGTACTCTACAGGCTAAGTGATTAGTTTTTTACAATGGCTTTCATGCTAAAATTAAAAATAGCACACAGTTAATGATGTCATGGATTTAATCTTTTTCCCCGTACATCAAAAGGAGGAGTATGTCTTATGCTGAAACTGATTTAATAATACTTGGCCAAGGATAATGAAGAAATAATCAGTACACACTCTGTCCTCATCTTCTGTTCAGTTCTGGAGTTTCAGTCCTACTGGATAGTCTTCAAACATTCACAGATAAGGTCATGATGAACCTATGCCCAAATAAGCACAACATATCACAACACATCTACAGCAACTGAAGTTAGACTATTGCTCCGCAAATCCAAATATGGGAAGTATAAAGACAAAACATCTGACCACAGCGTTAACTCCCATAAGCTTAGGGTCAGTGTTATCATCACCATAGTTAGACTATCAGGTTGTTCCTTTCTTTATCTGAAAGGAGAGGAAAGCTGTGTCTGCTGTCTAGAAGAGAAAGAGTATGGGTGCTTTTCATTCGGTAAACTGGTCTCCTCGTCTCCTCCTTCCACAGCGTCAGTCCGAAGCGACGTCGATTACTGATGACGTGTTGCACAGCTGTATTAGCTGTCAAAGGGACTGCAGCTGAATGCCCATAGAAGCTTTTACCTATGAACAATTTCTAAAAACTCACAGTAGTCTTTAATTTTGTAATTTGTTTTAAATATGTGGAGCATTTAAACTTTCTTTTAAATCATCTAATATATACATGGGTTTGTGTTGTTTGACGATAACTCAAAAAAAAAAAAAAGTTAGCCACTTTTATATCTTAAAGTGCCAGACACATCACGCACAGGCTGACGGTGCATGATATTGCGTTTCATCATGTAACTGTGAGAATGACGGCGTAATTAAAATGATTTCATTGTGTTCAGGATAGCGTGGAGAGCATCATTTACACGGCACACCCTTTCATTGATAAAAGACTTCCGCGTAGGATACACCGGTGTATCCTTGCTGTGAGCTCCTCCAGAAGCCTCCTCTCTCCTTGCTCCTAGCTCCTCGTCTCCTCCAGGTGCATTTAAGCAACTGGAAAATCCCTCATCATGGCGAAGGGGAAACGACTTGCGGGTTGATGAAGGAAAGAGGAGACGAGGAGGCAAAATTCAACGTAATGAAAAGCACCCATTATCTGTTGGAAGTTGATGCAGGCCTCTGGATGACTCCAGGGCCTTCATATGATACCTAACATTGGAAAATTCCCTAACAAGTGAAACCTGACACGCAAGCAGCAAAACCTCAGCCTAGATCTGCACATTTTCAGCCTCGCACCTTTTGCAAAAGACCAAACACTTCTCTGCCCTTTCAAAGCCACGCCTTTCAAAATACCACACAACTAAAATGATGAGTCAAACATGGCCATCAGGTGTACAGACACTCAGGTGCTTAACTGTAAACTCAACAGTCAGACATGAGAAGTATAAAAAGGGAACAGGTGAGTGTACCTGTCTTCAACACAAATGGAGGATGTGAATAAAGATGAGGACAGAATTTATCTGTTTTATCTATTTAAACTGTGGGTCGACAGTGGAGAGAACAGAAAGTTCAAGCCAACCTCAGCAGATGTTTCAACAGTAATTTGGACATTCCAACATGAGCACAGGTGAAAAAACAATTTCCCTCTAAAAATAGTACAGTGTAGCCCAGAGCCTGAGTGTGATTCATGCTTTCCTTTTTGACTACAGATGTTGTTACTGTGTCTATGTGATATTTAAAATATGCTCTGTTTTGATTTTCAGTGTGCAGCACTGTTTTTGTGTTGCGTTTGATCCACATATTCATGTGTTTAATCCTCATAACATCTCTAAAAATCCTAGACTATTTTATGTTTTTACAAAATGTTAAACGTGTTTTAGACACGTGTAACTGCTTCAGACAAAATCAGATCATATGAACCGTGTGTGTGTGCCATATGGTAACAATGTTTGGTTTTTACTAATTATTGTATAGTTTTGAATGAAGTACCTCATTTTGCAAAGGACCTGGGGTGTTCTGAGTCCACCACTCCTGGAGTGCAGAATATATCTGCTGGTCCAAAGTCAGCATGTCTGGAATTTTGGCTGGTTTATCTTGAGTTTATGTGAATCCCCAGTCAAACACAGAGGCCCAAATGTAGCTGTAATGCTAAGAGTCATAGCACAGAGTCAGTCTCAAACATGTCACTTAATGGAGACTGAGGACAACAATTACTCTAAAATTCAGACACTATCCATGATCCTAAAGGCAGCCCTCTGTATTGGGGTGGTGACATCATGTCTGGTGAGGTATGTCCTTGAAGAAATATAAGAAATGAAGGTTTGGTAGAGCGCATTCTCACAGCCATTCAAGCATCTGGCCTTGCATTTAGAAATCTCCAGACGAATGGCAGATCAGATCTCCCAAGACTACATAACAACATTCACAAGCACACACCCTATGTCATGCAGGATTGCAGTAACAACAAATAAAACAGCTGTGGGGATTTTTCTATAGCCACTCCCATGTACCTGCTGTTATTCTTTCCACAGTCTGTCAGTCCTGTATACTCAAAGCATCTCTTTCACGAGTCACTAATGATAGTTTGTAGTAGAGTTGTTACCAAACATACAAACGGGGATGATGCATAGTACTATACAGTATAAGTGAGGTATTGTTTTGGAATTATTTTTTTATCGCAGTACTGGAATTTCAGGAATTCGTCTGAATTTTCTATTTTTTGCAAGCACTCTCTGCAAAGATACAGAAAAAAAAACAAAAGACACTGAGGCAAATTACTGCATTTCAGATTAATTCTTGTTTCATATACTTGAGCACAGTTGATAAAGATTATTCTTACTCTACAATGAAATACTAATTTATATGATAAATCATTCAAACTTCAAAGATAAAAAAATCATCATTTATGTAATGCTCCCTGTTGCTGCCAGTGTCTTGGTCGAACACATGTATGAAAAGTGTCGGTGGTTTGAATGACTTTTGGAGGTGGGATTAATTTTTTGACCATGAAGCATGTTGATAATGCAGACCATATCAAAAGTTCTGATAAAGTGCCTTCAGTACTAACCAGTGCTTGTTAGCAATTGGGGAAAAAAACATTGATTTCACATGTTTCAGAGTAGAAAACTACATAATACATGCTGGTCCAGATTCTGCCACTGATTGGGGTTTCAGACAGTCTGATTCAACAGTGAGACAGCCAGTGATGAACACAAACATGCAATCTATTTCTTCAATGGCATGTGACACACCCGACTTGAACTGTTTCAGATACACCACAACCCACATCTGGACAGCATAAGCTTTCTCTGTGTTGACAGTTAAATGGATCAGCAGTTCAACTGTGGAGCACAACAAGTCCACCAACAACGTAACACAGTAACATAACAAGTAACTTATTACTTTTGATACCAAGTGATAAGTAAGGTCAGATTATTCATTCATAAATGAGTAATAAGTAAAAAGTAACTATTACACTTCCTGAGTAACTTCCCAATACTGCCTAGGGGTCATGAAGTTCATGTGATTCAGCCTTGATGCATTTAAAGCTCTGTGATCTTTTTTGTACCATCAGTGATAATGAGCAAAGGTGTAATTTCCCCTGAGGATGTGGGAGACGGGAGCATGTACCTCACTTTTGAAAACTTCTGTCTAGCTGCAAAAGTCCTGATGAGAGAAGATGGGACTTCAGACAAAATATCAGTTTTTCCCAATTGTTTATACACTCACTCTCACTCTCAATCTTTGGCGAATTTTCCCAAAACTCAAAGTACTAAAAGACAAAGCAATTGTAAAACGTAATGTAAAAGGAAAAAAAAAAGAAAAGGCTACATATCGCCCCCTATTGTCAGGGTTCCTACACTTTCTCCAAAGTCAAATTCAAGCAATTTACAAGCATTTCAAGGTGCATTTTCAAGCGCCTTACATCTGTGGCAAACTCCATATTAATATAACCTGGTTGCACCAATTCCAACTTAATTTTATGAACCCTGTATTTTGGCACCTCATCTATTTCACAAGCAATGCTCTTCCTAGCTAAACATGCAACCATGTTGGGGTTCAGCTCTCTGACCAGCTTCCCTCATACACAGTCTCTGGTTGAGTACACAGTCAACCATTCTGTTGTCTTTGTCCTCCTCTTCCTCTCACCTCTTGCATCACCACTGAGCTCCAAAACAAGAGATCTAATTGGTGGCCCCTTTGCAGAGCTAAAGGTCAGATTTCTAAGTTAACAATTAACTAGTGTGAGGAGTGGGTGCTGCCACTTATTAAACACGCTTGGCATTGTGACTGGTGTTGCCTTCCAAAGGAGTTTAATTTTAAATGTGTCTAATAAAGAAAACAGTGTGTAGTGTTTTGCAAAAAGTCCGATTGAAATGAAGTGAATTGAAAAGAGCAGGCGACCTGAGTTGCCTTTATTATTATTATCCTGTGCTGAGAGCAATGAGCTTAAAGGGTAACTTTGGTATTTTCAACCTGGGACCTCATAACAGAAAGAATTCTTGAAAGAAAGTTTCCACAATAGTAAAAATCCTGTCTTCCTATTACAGAAGCAGTTCATAAACTTGTGGCTGTGTCTTATCATATCTCAGACCTCATACCTTATTTTAACTTGGCAAATCCTAGCTCGAGCTTTTACACTTGATTCTTCAGTTGGTACTCGTCCTGTCATGCTCCTGCCTTTGTATAGAGTGTACGCAAGACTGCCTGTATCCAAGACAACAGCTGTCACACTTCACTTGTCACTGACCAGCTAGCTAGTGTTACATTTTAGCTTTGATGAGTCAGAGGAATTAATTAATATGTAAACTCTTCATAATGGAAGGCTCAACATGTTATGTTTGTGTTATTAATCCTGTCCTCCACCCAGCTTATTAAACTAAACTTCTGCCCCTTAATAACAGCATGCATTCTAGACCACAGATGTTATAATTGTCTTAATTTAACTTTTCAAATTCCTGTTCCTCTGTGTAGCTGATGCAGTGAGCCAAAATCATCTAAAACTCTTGACATTCTTAAGTGGCTTCTCACACACACCTCACCATACATGGAGCTAAAATTTTGGCACAATGAGAGCGAAATAAAACAGCAGCAAGTATTAGATTGACATTTGTTGCCATGGAGACATAGCTTCACTGGGATGTTACTGCTGCCATGACAGTGAAGAAAGTATAGTGATAAAATGGGTGGCGCTTACACAAACATTTACAGTACACAATTAAAGTGTAACAAGCTGTACTTTGTATCAAATTATTACAACAAGAAATAAAATGTTCTTTATTAGATAATTTTAGACTTTATTAGAGAGTAATTATGGACACATTATAACAGAACTGTCCTGTAAACTAAAATGAAATCACATATCTGCTTTTTTCCCATTAATAAACAATATGTGAACCAGACCTACCAGGTAATGAATAAATCAAATAAAATCTAATAAAGGTCTAACAGTGAGAAATAATACAATTTAGTTTACAATACATTTCTGTTGTAATCTGTCAAATCTGTTAATTCTGTTCAAATCTGCTAGCTGGTAGTGCGGTTCTACAAAAAATAATTTCATGCCTTGTGTCAACAGAGGCTGGAACTAGGAATAAGAATAAATTTGACAATACTGCTCTCTAGTGGTGATTCAATGATAAATCTCTCAAACCGTCATCATTCTCCAAGAATCAGTCATAATACTATTCAAAGGCATAATTGTGAGCCCTCTGCAGTGCCTTTGACTTGACTTCTGCCCACGCCGATTCCCCAACTCCCTATTCCCTTTCCTTCCCTATTCCCCACTGTTTTCTATAAATATTAACATATACTGAGCAATGATTAAGTTACTACGTTGACTACACTTTTATTAAATACAGATAATAGTGTTTTGTTTTTCTCTTCCGGAGCAGCAGAGAGGCATCATTTATCAGTTTTTCTGATGGATTTTGGAGCTGCTCCCATAACATAAAATCCATATGGGAGCGGCCATATTGGCAGCAGTTATCGGTAAATATAATTACATATTAAGCATTAATTAAGCTGATATGTTGACTATACTCGTATACATATAATAGTGTTTTTTTTCTTTGTTGTGATGGAGACATACCAATCACTTTTTCTGGGAAGAGTTCTTATAATGTAAAATATGTTCATCATATATGTTTGCATTAACATTTTTCTCGTGCTGCTTTCCTTCTGTTGTCTTATGTTAATAAATTCACATAAACATGTACAAGTGAATATCAATAAATGCAAGAAAACTGCTCAGTTTAAGCCAAGAAGTTTGGTCAATATTGATACACAAGGCAAGCAGCTGCATCCAACAAAACATTTTATTATTATTATTATTATTTATATCCACGGAGAGAATTCAATGTTCTTTGAATTAACAGTTTTTAAAGAAAACTGAACTTTCTGCAGGGAGAGAAAGATGGCAGAAAACCTTCCAACAGTTTTATGTGTCTGTATCTAAACTCCATTTGGTTTAATGTGCATTCATAGCAGCTTTACACTTTACACTCTACACATTAACATATCTTGGTTTGATTATCAATTATTGAGTTTATGAATTATTTCTAAAATCATAACCATAAATAAATAAACCAGTTTAAACTATTCCATATTAAAAGATTGGTCTGGACCTCCTGTCTTTGCTGATCTGTCCCAAAAGACTGAAACCAGATTATCCAGGAGACATCAGTATTATTTCAGACTAAATAGTCTTCAAATGTGTATCCATACAGTGATGGCAAAACCATCCAAACCTTTTACTCAGTTACCATACTTAAATACAAATTCAAGGTACTAATTGAGTATTTCCTTGTTTTGCAACTTTATACTTCTATCCCACCACATTTCTGATTAAAATGGTCACATTTATTACCTGGTTACAGATTTATTTAGTTTGATGACCAGATAATAAATACCCTCATACTAAAGCTGAATATCTGCACTATAAACTCTGAAACATGGTTTCATTTTCTATCCAATGTGCTGAAGGACAGAATAAAAATAACCAGATTTTGTGATACTCCAAATACATGTTGACCGACCAAACTTACACCTGTAGGCGGGACCAACACCTAAACTTCTCCTTCCTACAGTCACATGGATCCAGACTTTGTAGACATGGGGTGTGTTCCTTACATCCAGGATCAGGGGTTAATCCCTGTCATCATTTCAGCAGGTCCCTCTAAGCGTCACCACTGCTGGACGACACCATGTGGACGAGTCTGGAGACATACATCTCCCTAATAACAAAAGTAACAAAATAGAAACAATTCATGCATCATTTTATGGGTCCATCACTGTGAAGACTGTCTGGCGGTCGGCCCAGTGGTTTGGGTAACCAGTTTTTTTTTTACTATTATAGAGGTTTTGATTCAATTCTATGTTTTTGCATTGAGGTCATAGGTGCTGGTGGTGTTGTACTGAACTGCTTTATATTCAGAGATGTTTCTAACATTCTGCCTGCCTCGTGTTTGTAAAGACAGACGATAAAAAAATCTAAACACCTTAATATAATTACAGTTCAGTACAACACTACTTTAATTAGGACATCAGTAATAACCAGGATTATAGTTACACATTTCCAACTTTGTCAAAAGAAGAACATCACAAACTTGATAAAAGCAGAATTCGTGGCAGAGCTGTTTGAATTGCATTAGACTGTACAGGTGCACCTAATAAAGTGGTGTGTACAACCTCCACACACTGAGGATGTCTCACTCTCCTAGTCTTGTAATGAACTGTCTGTCCAGGGACAGTCAAAGCAGGGGGATTAGGCGTAGGACTTGGGGATACAGTATTGGAGGTGCAATGAGATGGGAAGAGACTAGAGAGACTAGATTATTTTGGAGGATACAGAAAGCTGTTTCTGACAGTTACACACCTTGTTGTTCTCCTTTGTAAATATCTGCCTCGCTCGGTCATCACAGTCAGTCTCGCGTGGTTTCACACATCTGCTCTTCAACAGAAACACATGAGATAATTAGCTAGCAATCTGCAGCTTAATTTTACGTTTACTGGTTGTATCACCGTCACTGACACTGAATCTAACAAACGAAGTGTGTAATAAATGACTGAGTTAACCAGGAACAATGGTGCTGACTTAGATACAAGCTGCCCATGTTATTTACTTGAGCTACATCAATTATAATCAAGTATAACGTTACTAATACGGTCACAGCTTAGTGTTGGTCACGTTAACAACAAAGCGAACAACCAAACATAACCTCTGCATGCCAACAAACGCCAAAAACTGAAATTAATTGGTAGTTAAACAGGCCAACTGGTATCAGGTTATGGTAAGCTAGCTTGTCAATTTACGAAGAACAGTAATTAGAATATAACTTGCTATTATTAAACATGAACTAAACGGCTACATAAAAATATGACTGCTGATCAGATCCATGAGAGGTCAGCTGACGCTTTACAATGTCAAAAAATTAGTACTTTCATCAACTTACCAGCGAGCGTGCTTGAGAGATCCTTAAAATGAATGGGCTTCAGCCCGGAACTATTCAGTGTTTGGAACCAGCCGCCGCGCCGTGAAGCACGTGACGTGGCGCATGCGCAAAGTAGCCGCACTAGAGCAACACTATAGGAAATAAGAAAATAAAAGAACAACATAAATTTGACTTGTTATTTTGTTTTTGTTTGCTCATTTATCTGATTTTTCCTTTCAAGCAGAAGATGGATTTTTTTGGTTAATACAGAAAAACAAATTAACGAAATTTTCACTTGTTTTTTGTTTTTTTAGTTTGCCAGACTGAATTGAATGAACCCATTACACACGGACCCTCATTGTCACTGAAGAATTGTTGGCTTGACTTAATATTTAAAGCTAAAAATGAAAATGTTTTCTCATGTACGACTGAATTATCTATCTGTGAAGTTGCACCCAATTAAATCATATATTATTTTTATTATTGGTTGAAATAAGAATTTATTGATCTTTAAGAGAAATTTCACGTTACTCACAAGTATATAAAGTAGTTAAAATTAGCGCCACCTTTACCAGCTGCAATATCACTGATTAAAATTCCTGTAATATAATATACAATTTCTATTTGGGGGGGTATTTCAAGTACATTTTGATGCTAATACTTTTGTACATTTACTGAAGTATAATTTTGAATAAAGCACTTTTACTTGCAATAGAATATTTTCACACTGTGGTATTGTTACCTTTATTTAAATCTGAGTATTTTTTTCCACCTCTGGTACACACAGTTAAGTTATTTAAATGCATGTCCAAGTGCTGTAGAGTTTCTTTGTAATACATTGTACACCAGTTTTAGCCTGTTCAATTTTTTTATTTGTTTAATGTTTAATTATTACAAATAGAGGTGGAACAATCAGTCGATTTATTGATTAGTTGTCAACTATTAAATTAATTTGCCAAATTGTTTGACAATTGAGAAATTGTTTTGAGTAACTTTTTAAAGACAAAACTTCTCAAATTGAATATTTCCTGGCATCTACGGACTTCTAACTGAAATTTTCCATGAGTGCGTGTGAGTATGTGTGTGTGTGTGTGTGTGTGTTTGCTTTGCAGAGAAACACTGACACAACACTTCTTGACCACGTGTGACTTTTTATTGCGTTGGTTCACATTCCAAAAGAAGATACTGCCACACATCTATCAGCAAAGAAGACTACAAGTTAGTAAAAAGGATTTTTTTTCTTTCTTTCCAAAGATTAATCACGTCTTCTTACAAACATACAGGCAATGCGACAGTCTTAAAATACAAAAAATCATACATTACCAGTCATATCGATGTACACAAGGACCAGCGTCATGCTAATTGATTGTAACACTGTTAAATGCTTTGGTGATTTATCGAAGGCTCTCTTTGGTTCAGATTCCACAGCATTGGATTATGTGAGGAGAAGGGATGGCTGGGGGTCACAAAGGGGTCAAAGCTGCCTTCTCTCTCTGAGTTTCTCTAGAGCCTTTTGATCATACCCCCAAAACCAACACTGAGGTGTGTGTGTGTATGTGTGTGTGTGTGCGTGCACACAAAGGCACATGTGTGAATGTGTTCATGTCCATAAACATGCAGCTCTGGGCTCTAATATCTTCATGAAATCATTAAATTATCGTGTTAATATGTTAAATACTTATCATTTAACCATCAGAGCTGCACAATAGAGCCACATATTTATATATCTGTGGTTTGTGCTGGTGCTGTGGGTGTGTGTGGCTGTGTGTGTGTGTGTGTGTGTGTGTGTGTGTGTGTGTGTGTGTGCTGAGGGGTCGTATACAGAAATGAAACCCAGATTTTAAAAACAAGAAAGAAAAAAAAAGCAAATAAAACATAAAGTTCACATAGGTCCCAGAGCAAAATAAGCACTTGCTACAATCTTACAACATTTGAGAATTTACATTTACAGATAAGGCACAGGAGATCATACAATGGTAGCTGTTTGAATAAACAAAGTGAAAGAGAATGTGAGAGGAAGATTTGGCATACTTTTAAGGCTTCAAATACTGTTAAAATGTTTACCAATCATTCAGAATTAAATCAATCTTTACTCGGATAAATGCATGGTATGGCAGCGTGGGCATTCTCTTTTTACTCTATTGGGTTTGTGAGATTAAATCAATATTTCAATCACAATTATAACTTGTGTGGTTCCTCTAGACAGTGAAATAACCAAAAAAAAAAAAAAAAAACAGCCGTTCTGCACATTATGTACATTATCAGACAGGTGATAGGGCATTATGTACAGCGGGAGTTGCCCCTAGTTGTTTGTTTGTCTCTGAATTTGAAAGCATGTCATGAGTATTGTGTTTTCTTGCGGGTTGAGTAACCTTCCATGGTCACATAAAATCAAGTAGAAAGATTTTTTTCCACACCCAGGTCAAGGATGCTTGTTTTCATTGATGAGCGCCGTTTCTTTTATTGTCTCGCCTCCAACAATACTTTGTGCTGATGGTGCACGATCTTTATCGCCCGGACGCCTGTTTGTACAGCACGAAAAGAGAGGATTTGGCCTGAGGTCGCTACTATAGTTCATTCTCTGATGAGCCCTGCTCTCTTCCATGGACAACTGATATCACAGTACACAGTTTCTACTTTAAGGCTACACAACATGAGCAAATCTAAAATGCCGAGAATCACATTGAAAAAGACATTCAACATGTGGTCTTTTTTTTGTTTTTTGGTTTGTTTTTCCTCACTAACTCAGCTCTGGCTGTGCTACATGGTATATAAACATGAAAAGGAGAGAAATGCTCTGAAATTGATGCACATCTCTCTTCACTTGAAAGAATCCTGTGTAAATGGATGCATAGATGAGGTGTTATGAGGGTTAAAGGCCTTGCACCGAGTCTAAACCTCTGAATGTGCAAAAAAAAAAAAAAAAAAAAAAGGTATGCTCTTCTCAACCTGAAAATGGACTTTTCTTCTTCTTCAAAGAGCTGTATACCTGTCAACGTAGCGGCACTTCATTGTGAGATTTGTGTATGTGAGAGCCCTCTCACCCGCGCCTGCTCGCCGTGTGCAGCAGCCACATGCTGCATTTGCAGTATGTTGCTGTCTGAATGGGAATGAAAGTGAGTGCCTAACTACAGCGAAATTACTGATTTGCAGACACACAAGTATATTATAACTCTCTTTCCCCTATCTACTCAAACCCCATGTAAAAATGTCTAATCCTCCATTGTATATGATTAAAACTCTTTCAATAGAAAAAGATGTTTCTAAAAATTGAACATGGATTTTCATCAAGTAAAAACATTTCCCCCCTGCATGTGTCCTTTCCACATTTGTTTTATATATAAGAACACGCTTAATAAAAAACCTACTCCTCCCCTCTTTGACCTCTAATTTTATATTTCATTTTTATCACAAACACGCAGATTTTTCATCGTTTCATAGGATTTTTTTTTTTTTAAATCTATCCCTGTTAATTTTGTTTCTCTTTGGTTTTTGACCTGCCTGTTCAAGAGTGTGCGTTGTCTTGAGTTAGGTGTGTGTGTGTGTGCTCTTTCCTCTGTTGAACGTTTGGTGTGTGCAGGTGTGTGTGCTCTCTCTGTCTCACAGGTTCATACGGTGAGATCGTCTGACCTGGCCCTGCTGCTGGCTTTGCTCAGTCGGCTCAGTGGTCTGGTGTCTTCTATCGTATCCGCGGCCTCTATCACTGCCTCCGCTGGAGTCACCCCCTCCCCGATCACTGCCTCCTCCACCTCTGCATCCTCATCCGCAACCACCTCCACCTTCTCCGCCTCCACCTCCGGCTCTGCCTCTGGCTCTGCCTCTACCGGCTGCACCTCCACGGCCTCCACCTCCTCCTCCTCGTGTAATGTCACCCCTGGTGTCTCAGTGGTCTGGGCATAGGAGGGCAGAGTCTCATCATACACCTTAGAGATGTCCTCCATGGGCAGCACCGCCTCCACCTTCTCCTCCAGCCCCTGGAAGGGTGGGGCCCCTCTGCCGGCCTCCATGCCCACCTCAGCCAGCGGGTAGAGGTGAGTTATGGTGGGTGCTTTCTCCTCCTCCAGCAGCCTGTAGCCTTTCGCTCTTTGCAGGGGCACAGCCAGTGAGGGCAAGCTTTTTGCCTGTGGCGGCAGCGGGGCCGAGGCCTCGCCTTGGGCTGGCGCTGGGGCTGGCTTGCGGAAGACAAAGCGAATCTTCTTCAGGCCCAGGTGACTGATCTCCACAAAGTTGAGGAATAGCGAGACGCAGGCCACAGCCAACATGAAGATGATGAAGACTGTCTTCTCCGTGGGGCGAGACACAAAGCAGTCCACGGTGTTGGGGCAGGGCCAGCGGCTGCATTTGTACAGTGGCAGGATGCGGAAGCCATACAGGAAGTACTGACCCACCACGAAGCCCACCTCGAACAGTGTCTTGAAGATGATGTGGCAGATGTAGGTCCTCAGCAGGGTGCCCTCCAGCCTGAACTTCTTGCTCCCCTTTGTGCTCGTTTCCTTAGTGGTGCGGACGCTTCCCTGGTCGGGCGCCAAAGGGAGACGCTCCTCGCTCAGCTCCTGCTGCCGGCTAAGCTCTGCCTCTTCTCGCTCCTTGCGTTTCTCCTCCATGTGGACATGGTGCACGGCGTGACCCACGTACACCAGAGATGGCGTGGACACAAAGATGATCTGCAGCACCCACAGGCGGATGTGGGAGATGGGGAAGGCCTCGTCATAGCACACGTTCTCACATCCGGGCTGCTGTGTGTTGCAGACATAGTCGGACTGCTCATCGCCCCACACGAACTCCGCCGCTGTGCCCAGAATGAGGATGCGGAAGATGAAGAGCACCGTGAGCCACACCCGGCCGATCACCGTAGAGTGCTCGTTAACTTCCTCTAAAATATTACCCAGAAAGCTCCAGTCACCCATGATCGGTCCGTAGCACTGCAAAATGAAGGATGGGGTAGGAAGGGACACAGGGTGCAGACAGACAGGGTGGGAGGGAGGGAGGGTGGGGTAGGCAGGATGGACAGGGGGAGGGGAACAGAGTGCCAAAAGTAAGAAATGTAAAAGAGGAAAACTCAAACTCGTCAAAAATCAAACCTTAGCCCTAAGTTTTTTTTGCTAGAACATGTTGTTTTATTAGAAAACCTGAAGAATTTTGTCTTCTAAAGAGTGCCATTCGAGTCTGATACAATTCGATAAAAAGCAAACATCATGACTGAAATATTAAATTAAAATCTTTATCAAGGAATTGATTTTGCCTTTTAGGAGGCTGCTTCATTTGCATGTAAACATCATTAACTATGTTGAACATTAACAGCGGAGCAAACCAAAAAATCTCTGGCTCTAGCTCTTTAAAAATTCCACACAACACCTCCAGAATAAAAACCTATAAAGAGTGATCAATAAGTTACAAATAATCCCCTCTCCTGTAAGGTATGATATAGCTTAAATGTTATCAAATGGGCAACTTGCCACAGCTGCGGCTCCGGCGAAGTTGAGTCCTGTCCCGTTCTCTTGGCACCCGGCAGGGAAAAGTGAACTTTTTTCTGCCCTCTATCCACCTAAAGCCCCGTCCTTGTCGCCCCACTGAGCAGATGTGAATGAATCGGCTCTGATGGTTGGTTTTTAGTTTGCTGCAATATTTAAGCTTGGAGCCAGACGGCCTTTATTTGCCGGGCGACGTTTGGTGACGCAGGAGACAATAGGATCAACAGAGCCAGAGCGGGGATGTATGGGAGCAGGCCTCAGGCTCCCACACCAACATGGACACTGTACGGCCGGGGCACCGAGTCCACGGCAGAGCAATTCAGCTCCATGCGTGCAACTTCCTCACGCATATATGTACTGTATGTAGAAGCACACATACAGTGGATGAAACAACAATAGCAGCAGCCTATGTGCCTCCAGCTGTACTGAGGCAGGTCAGAGACAAACTATCAGGCAGGGATGAAGGAGAGTTATGTCCTCGTGCTTTAACACTGGACACTGTGGTTTATACAGCTATTCAGTCCAGGCAGCAACTCTGGCTTTAAATAAGATAAACCCTCCCATGATGAGCTTTAGGAATGCAACTAATGATTGCTTTCATTATCGATTAATCTGTTGATTATTTTCCCAAATAATCGGTTAGTTGTTTGGTCAGATGTCAGACGATGGTGTTTCCCAAAATTCAAGACAACATCCCCACATCTCTTTTATCCACAATCAAAAGATATTATGTTTAATGTCGGAGGAGGAAAGAAAGCAGAAAATATTAACATTTAAGAAGCTGAAATGAAAGAATTTTGACTTTTCTTTTTTTTTTTAAAAAAAAAAAGTCAGAGCCAGAATTCCATGCATACTACAAAAAAGTAAAAAAAAAAAAAAAAAAAAAAGAAAGAAAATCAACTTGTATTATTTTCATTAATAATGATTTTTTCAGACATTTCTACCTGCAACTTTTTTTATATCACTGACTAGAACATTTACTGTATAATACCGGAGAAATCGGGTTAAATACTAATAAAATCTTTTCCAGGCTTTTGAGTCAAAGTAAGCACATCATAATTAAGCAACAATGGGCATTTTGATCATCTTTACATCAGAAAATGTCAGGGTTTTGTTCATTTACATTCTTGATTGTATGATTTGATTTGGACTAATTCTCCAAGAGTCCTAGACATAAAAACATGTCTTTTATAGATACAAACAACAAGAGACAAAAAACAAAATATCTGTTTAAGTAGAACACCTAAATCCCACAATGAGCCCTGTATGTGTAATACAAGATAAGATCACACAGCTCACATATTCTGTTTTACTCAGAAATATTTTTTAAATCTGCAATCTTCAGTAGCCAAAGTGAAAACACCGGATCAGAACTGTGCAATAAACCCTAACCCATCTACTTTAGTATCCCACATGGGGAAATTCATTTGGTCCAGTGCAGTCAAGAGGTAAGCAGGGCCTAACTTTTGTTTAACAGGCATATATGTCCTTAATATTTTTTCTGGGTCGTTTTTTTTTACTATTAAAATCACATTTCCATATTCTGTTAGTCACTGATGTAAAGACACATATATTTTACTTGTGGTGTTTCTTTCTAAACAGAGCAAGTTTTGCTTCTCGATTCTTCGTTTTCAGTAAAGCTTTGCCGTTATCAAATGTGACTTTTAACATAGTAGATATAGCAGATAGCAGAGTCCACCTCTGTGTGTGCGCCCGTGCGTGTGTATCATCATATCTGTGTCACTTAGCAGGAATGTGAAGAATGCAAACCATTGAGTGAAAGGATACACCGAAATGTCGCTATTAGAGAGGTTAGTCAAACTTTCCCGGCTCGGGGGATGAAAAACATTCAGCAGCAAACTTTGATCTCTGATTCATTCCACAGATGTTTGAACAGAGGAACAGCTACAACAAAAAGGCTTGTTTCCATTGCCCGAATATCTCGAATATCTCACTATGAAACGACCTCCAGCAACTTTATAAGCCTCTCTACAACTAGAAATACTGAAAATATGAAGAATAAAATGAATAATGTGATGTGGATTCTGACTCTGTAGCTCTGATTAATGACCTTGGGATTGCACAGGCACAGCTTCATGATGGGCACGGTTAGTCCTCACAAATACATTAACACATACAGTACAGTTTAAATGCACGGTTTTGTCTGTGTGTGTGTGTGTGTGTGTGTGTGTGTGTGTGTTTGAACACACACAAGCACAGAAATATTATTACTACTAAGCAGCTTGACAATTTTAGAGCACAGTAGTATTTTTAGGGTGTTATAATTGATTTGGCAGTATAATCAATAACAATATATATTACTTTAAATGTTTATTTAAACAATAATAAAATTATATGTTTTGATGAGGTGTTTTGGTGAGATTAAAAAGCTCTAATTAAGTTGTATTACTATAGATAACAATTGCTACTGTTTTCTGTTTGCCTCCTGAACTTGACTGAATTTGTCTTTATGAATTACTTTAAAATTTTAATGACCTGTGTTTAGTTTTATGTAAGTTTAAATGCTTTTCTATGTCTATATTAAAAAATATATTCATTCTGATACTAACTGATTGACTGATTGTTTTTTTTAAACATAACTAAATAATGAATACATTCATTTAAGTAAGAAATTGTACCAAACATAAAAGATGAGAGAAATTATACAGAAATATGTATTATTAATAAATATAATACAGATTGCCTTTACAATATTTCTCTGGTAAAGGTATTTTCCCTCAGCTAAAAGAGAATAATAATACACAATTAAGCTCACTGCTTTTTTAGTAAAGTGCATAAACTCATTTGTCACATTGAAAACAAACACAGCGACTCATATTCAAGAACAGTTTAGACAGGTGTTTGAGTCTACAGGTGCTACTTAAATAGTGTTACTGGCACATTTGTTAAACAGGGAAAATGGGACATTTTTCAGCTAATGTTGTTGGTGGTTTTAACATAAAATATGTGGCTTTATTAATGTTCAACAAAAGTTCTCCTTTGTCTGCATGTTTTTACACGAGTCTATCAGCCTGTCAGCAGCTGGAGAACAGGATGTTGTTGCTCCATACATTAGAATACGACACATTGTGTTGAAAAGCAGAACCTTGCGATTGTGGAAAAACTAGGACCTCTGCTGCATATCAACAATGTGATTTGTTTGTGCCGACATTTCATTATAAACCACACTTGGATGTTTGGAAAAGTTTATTTGAAGAAAACTTTTGTTTGGTCTGTTATCTAAACTGTTGAAAACTTGCTCTCACAGTAAACCACTGATGCACCAAATTAAAGGAAGGAACAAAACAATTACATGGCAGCCTGAATCAGACAGTTTATTTACAGTTGCACAACTCATTTCCCTTAGCAGAATCTAATTTCCAGGTTCGACTATTGTTTCATATTCCTCAGAACCCAATGAAGTTTGAGCACTTCTTTTAAGTCTGCTTTGCCTTCATTGCTGATATTTCTTGGTATTTATCCTTTTAAACTACCAAAATCTTATGAATAATGTTTATATTAATGCTTATATTCCACATATTTATGTTTAACTCCTTAAATCGCAGTGGGACAGTCATTAGAAACATGTTTTGTGTAGCTAAATATCATTCCTACCAAATATGTCAGAAATATTCTATTAATTTTGCACACATTTCCCAAAAATTCAGCCTGTTTGATTTTAATGGGTTTGACTCTTTCTCTCAGTTTAACCATCACAGAGCTTTAATGAAGACTTGGGACAAGCTGATGCAGTAATATCATAAATATGTCAAATACTGTAAAATAAGATTTTCACAACCCTGAAGGTACTGAAGGGAAAATATGGGAAAACTGCATGTGAATGTGTTAGTGTGTTCTTCATTCAGCATTTGTGTTTAGTCTAAATGAAAAAGTTGTGAAACTTTGTGCATGTCATCGTGGGACATGATCTCTGCTCTCTTTGTCGTGAGACAAATGAAAAATTCATCCAGTTTTAGGGAATCTGCGGTAAATTACTCCCTTTAAAGGAATAATTGATGTTTTGGTCACACTTTATTTTGCTGTTCTACACTAACAGTACCTAACAAGACATACTTTGTGTCAAATTCGATGAAAACTAGAAATAATGTTCTGTATTATTATTATTTATTATTTATTAGACTTTATTGGAGGATGATTAGGGACACGTTACAACAGAACTGTACTGTAAACTAAAGTGTATTTCCCACTGTTAGACACTTATTAGACTTCATCAGAGGGTAATTAGGCAGTTGGATTCACAAGATCACACGAGAATCTGCAATAAAAGTGATGCAGCCAATCAGCTTCCTAGGAGGGACTACTGGCACCTACGGACGTGGTTTTAGGTGTGACGACAGCAAGAAACATCCATGGAAGTAACTTGAACAAACAATGGTGGCTCCTGAAGAAGTTAGCGGAGATACTGTGATAGCGTCAGTTATCAGAACTGGAGAGTATTGATTTACTGAAAGAAGAGCAAAGAAGGGCACTAAAGACTTTTCTTACAACCGGAGTTTGATCTGATTGGTCGAAGTTAGCCAGTGTTAGATGTGATAGACAGATGGTTCATCCAGTCACCTGCCAAGTGTTTTTTTTTTTTGTTTTTTTTTAAAGCGCCCACCCTTTTTCAAACTGTTTCTGAGGACAACTTCCCAGGCTCTATGTAAGAAACCATCTGATGTGTCTAGTTAAATCAGGGACACATCACAACAGAACTGTACTGTAAACTAAAGTGTATTATTTTCCTAAGTTAGACCCTTATTAGACTTCATTAGAGGGTAATTAGGGAAAGTGAAATCACATATATGCTACTTGAGACACACCTTGTTTGGCTGGCTATTATTATTTCACAGAGCAGTTTACGGTGCAGTACTGTAAAATAAAATGTGACCTGTGTTTAATTCAATTTAATTCGATTTTCAATACATGTTTCAGTTTTAAAGATATGAAAGAACTACAGCATATTTTATTTATAATATATTTAGTGTCTATTTCTCAGATGAACAATAAAGGTGACCTCATACAGGCCACATGTAACATACAGTATATCAGTGGTCGGAGTCAACAATCATTAACCAGCAGAAGTCATCACTCCTTTTATGGATGTATCTCCACTCTGCCCATCTTATCACGGCCAGCCCTCGCTGCCTCTCAACCAATAGTGTGCTCTGTCACATCACTGGGCTGGTGAACTAGAAAGTCCACCTCTTGATGTCTGCTCTCTGATCTCTTGGTTAGTGGCAGATTTGGCCTCCACACTGAGCTTCTTTGATCCCACAGCTTTTCACAAATGGGTGATGTAATCTAAGTGCAAAAAACAGTGTAAGGCGCTATCTCGCCTTGTTAAATGTCCCCCAAATCAATTGCTACAGTTTCTCTCTGAATGACATGGCGTCCAGCAGAACATCAGTGTGTATGTTAGCTGGTTGGATAGCTAGAGCTAGCCTCCACACATCCGGGAGCAGAGATATCTTCTCATATGAAAATGTCTCCGACAAAAAGCTCAAATACTCGCTCTCCTCTCCGTTGTGTCGGAGGATAGAAAGAAGCCATGTTCAGAGCCCTGTGGAGGTATCAGGGTGTATCCACTGAGCTGGGGGACCAGGGGACTCCCTTTAAAGAGCTGTGTGTTGGTATAGTGGACGCTTGCATGCTAAGCCCTACGGTGGGCCCGTGAATGGCACCGGGATTTCACACAAAGACATGATGTCATGATGCAGGGTGCGGACCCTATTGAGCACGTGCAGTGAGGCGTGAGGCCAGATTAGACCTCCGAAGCAGGGCACCAACTGGCCGTTAATCAGAATGCTAACACGCTAACAAACATATCGTACGGCGATCTGCCTACGGCGCGATGGTGCCACGCGCTTCCTGCTCACAGGGCCTTTGAAAGACAGGAAGTAACTGAAATCTTACTTTTGTAACGACCTTATCAATCTGATGCAATTCAAGACATGTATTTCATCTAACAATATGCATTATGTGATTCTGTCACATGTTGGCAGGGGGCTGGTTTGATTTGGCCCCCACGTCACCTCTCACACAATGAACATCTCCCACCACTCCCTGAGGAAAAACACTTTTCAGGACGAGTATATTTTTGTACTGAAATTAACCTAGTTTTTACTCATGAACCATATAGCAAGCGTGTAATACGTCTGCTGCTGAAGCCACGTCAAGGGATCAGGGCCTTGTAGCAGCACATGGTTGGTCTGTCTTCTTTCCTCTGCACTCTTCTCCGAACAACAGTGAGAGTTATCAGCAACAAGGCCTGCAGCATGGGCAGTCATCACAGCTGAAACTGCAAGCAAGTAAGCAAACTTTATCCAAAAAGCACCTTTTGAAAGAAGCAGTAGAAGAAGAAGTAGAAGAACAGAGCCTATTATTATTAGCAGAGGTAAATCTGCCTATTCATAAAAAAAAACAAGAACAAAAAAACCCATTGAACTCAAACAACATGGACAAAAGGCTGTCATGAGTTCTCAATCTGCAATCAAGTGAGCGAGCTAACCTCCAAAATAACTGTGTTTCACCTATCCATAACACAAAACTAGTTAGTTGGGCAATTAGCTGTATTATCCGAAACATACAGACACTTTTTATGACCCACAGTAAATAATTTTGTAACTTCACCAGCGAGAGCCTCTAACATACCCTCCACCTCAGAAACCACCTGTGAAAGTCTAAGGGGTGAGGCCATCACAGCTAACATTAACCATGCTACAACTGCTGCTGACCTAGCATCTACAGATAAGAGCAAACAAGAGGCCCAAAAATAGTCCCCGCTCTGTCTCTCGATCAACTAACATGAAAAATGTTAAAAAATGACCCCTGCCTTACTTAAAGTAATTACTTCCACAAAAATGTATTCAAGTAAAAATAAAAAAAAGTATGTGGCTAATAAGTTAGTCAAAGTACATGTATATTTCCATCTTAATACAGTTTAATGTCAATATGACATGAATGACATTACACATGAGAAATTAGTCTAGCTAAAGTTAGCGAGCTAACTATAATTTCACCAACAGTATGTGCTTACTTTAATGTGCACCCGAAGGTCAGAAGAGAAATTTTTAAAAGTGGAAATCTCAGTGTTTTTGGGAGGCACAGAAAGTACTGTATATGCTCCTCCTGCGCTCTCTCCTGTACACCCAATCCCTGCATGTAGAGCAGGCTAGTTGTAATGAAGGTATAAATAGCAAATGTAGTCCTATTGAAATAAAAAGTAGATTACTGGCTCAAAAATATACTTAGGTATAGAATAAAACCTCACGTGCATTACTTGTAACTTGTCACTACCACCCCTGAAAGAGGGAGGTTAAATAGACAGAGATCAAGAAGACTTAAGAAAACAGCTCACAAGAAACAATGAATAAAGAAAAGGGACAGGAAGCAAAAAATGAAAAAAGTGGAAAAAAAAAAAAAAAAGAAAGAAAAGTAGCCCATGATTTCTCAGTAGTGCCTGTGATGTGATTTGATGAATACTTATTTTTAAATAAAGGTTTTATTTACAAGACAGTAACTTGTGTGAACAAGATAAATGCTTGCATGAACCAGATTCTTTTTAAAAATTACGATTTCATAACTCGTAGCGAGCTCCTGTATCTTTTTTCAGCTCATTGTTTTAATTTTCTTTTTGAAAAAACTCTAACACCCACCGAACACAACCTGCCCAGTGGTGAGTACTATATAGAAAGGCCTGGTGGTTTTGCTGTGAGCTAAAACTGCTGATGTCATAGGATACAACAGTCTTCATGCATTACATACTTTGAACTTGATTTGAATTTGCTGAAGCTGATAGGGGGCATCCTTTACTCAAAAGAGGGCTTATAACCAGCAGATCTGAGCCTGTTCACTATGCAACTGTCCACTGTACAAATGAGAGTTAATGTTGGTGAGACTGAGATGAATGAAGTCAGAATGATTCTTCGCCTTTCATTTAAGTTTGTATACACTGTCATCTTCTGAGCAGAGGGCAGAGCTGAAAGAAAGAGACCATCAACTGCAACTGAATGAATGCCAGCACATCAGAGCAAATATATTATATGCTGTGTGTGATACAGCAAAGTTGCAAGTTGCAAGTTTTTTTCATTTGATGTGGCAAGCACATTGTAAAATACAACTTAATTTTTACTCCGTTATTTCAAAACTAATTATTGAACTTACTTCCACAGAAATTATAGCTGCCATGATGTCAAAATTGATGTTTATCTGTTCTTATGTTTTGATCTATGTCATATATATTCCAGTATCTGGCCCAACAATGACAAAAAAGTGTTTTTTTTAGATATTACTGGATATTTTTTATATTTCAGAGTTTTCAGAGGCAGTTGATGACTCATCCTGCATGCGGGGACACTACTAAAGTTTCTTACAATTAAACCAGTGTGTAAAAGTCAAATACGTCTGTTCACAGGAGCGAGCAAAATTTCTCAGAAACGTTTTTTGGTTGGCTTGGCCTCACTGTACAAAAACACAACTTCATACCTTTATATATTTGGGTGAAATTTGATCATATTTTATGGGTAAAAAAATGTATTCTGTTCTGTAACTGTTAGCTGCTGTTAGAGGGCAACAGAATCCAGCTCAGCAGCCTCCCAGTGATCAGTCGTGTCTCCGTCAGTGTCGAGGTTAGCTGCACTGAGGTCAAACCAAGGTGGCGCTCTTGCTGGGTTTACCTCCCCGCTTCCCAGGACTAACCAAGCTAACCGCTAGCCACAATTAGCTAACTTACCATAGCTCTAAGTTAGCTTGACTCAGACCTGGAGTGCTAGGAGCCAAACCCAGCAAGGACACTACCTTGACACTGTGGCCTCTACCCTGCCATCAAACTGGAGGCTGTTTCGGTGCCAGTCTGGTCGTGTTGACTGGCAGCTCTCAGCGCGGTAAGAGTCGGCTAATACACTATTGGCTACTGTAGATGCCAATCAATCTCTGCAACAAGTTTCAATCTGCCTCTTTTACAGGTTATAGCATAAAATCAAAGACTATTATATATTACCAGTGGTTTAAAGACTAATGAAAACTTAGGGGGCAGCCTTAATAGATTTCCTGAAATTCAGTTATGGCTTTTGGTTTTGGGGGTGTCACCCCATCTTGCCACCCCATTAAAAATTTCTGGATGCACGACTGCTGAAGTTCTGTCAAGGTTAGATTTTACGAAGCATCTCATCAGCTTGTGAAATATGATGCATTGCTCTAAACAACCCAACAGTATTAGTTAAAATTAGCTTTAGCAATAAGCCACAAGATTAAAAGTCAGTCATATTAATCCTTATAACACTAGAATGACACCATTCTTTTGTCTGTCCGCAACATTTGAATCAAAGCCAGCATTCAGTGAGTTTAGTTTAGCATAGACTGGAAACAAGAAGTGCACCTCGGGGTTATTCCACAAAGGAGCTCAAACTCAAGCAAGCACAAAATTAAATTATACATATAATATTCTGTATTCAGAACACTGATAAATGTCAATTACAGTGACAAACTTTGTATTCTTTTCACTACCTGTGACAAAATAATAATAATAATAGTAATAATAATAATAATAATAATAATAATAATAATAATAATAATAATAATAATAATAAAAAAACATTGAGTCGGTTCATTGAAACATACATGTATGACATTTGTACAGGGGACTGCTATGATTGCAAGAAGCTATGAGGATTGGTCAGATCAAAACAGTTGGGCTGAACGTGTACAATTGTAAGGTCGTGCAGAATTCACAGCGATTTGTTGCATTAATTGTTGCAATTGCAACATTGCAACTTCCTGGAGGGACTGGTAATAATAATCTAATAATGATTTGACACCAAATATTAATTTAAAAATGATTTTATTAATTTAAAAATGATTTTGTTGCTCCTCCAGTCTATGATTAGACCTGTGTTTATGGCCATGTTCTGGTGTTCATAGCAATTGTCTGTTATTCAGAAATAACAGAGCTTAGAATACCATGCAATTATAAGTAATAAATCCATGCATTTGTATTTATAGCGTTCAAAACTAAAATGACCATGCAGCATTTTGAAGAAAAACCTCATGTTTCCAAGCTCATGATGTTTCTGTGTCTTTTTTCTCAGTCACTATTTTAAGCTCTTGAACTTCACATGAATCGTCTGTGTCATACATAGTCTCACATACACAGAAAGGAGGCATTCACGGTGGGTTTAAAGAGATGGTATCAGCGATGCCCTTCACAGATACAACATGACCTGGGGGCAGCGCTGAGTCCCATGACATAGCACAACACTAAGACCTCAATGGCTGAAGGCTTATGCTTAAAGACAGAGATACACTTGTTTCTAAACACTTGTTTGTTCAGTGTGCAAACATGAGTCTAAACATATTTGTGCCAATATGTGTGAGTCCCATCATTTCTCTTTGTGTTTTAGTGACCTACTGCCTCAGCAACAAAGCCTTCATTTTTCCTCATTGTAGGTTTTTTCTTTTTTTTTCATGAGTCATCTGTTTAGAGCCACTTCTTTTGTTTTGAATGGAGCTATTAGACGTCAAGACACCAATAATTTACCGGCTATTTTTCTTTGTTGTGTGATGAATTTCACACGAAACTTTCTCTCACATTTTCGAGTGTGAACATTCATCTCCGGTAATTTCTCATTTCCTCTGAGAATCAACCGTTTCTTTCCTGCGATGGTGAGAAAGTCTGAAACCATTTACAAAGGCTTCCAAAATTCACTGATTAAACAACAGTGACATTGCGGCCGCTCACTTCAGTATTAGCCAACGGAAACAGGTGAGAAGGTTGATAAAAGCTGCAGTTTAGGAATTTGACCTCTTAAAGGAGCAATATGTAAAATTGAAAGATTTTACCCACCTTATGAATTCAATGGCAGACTCTGGCTGTCTGAGGGGCTGAGGCAAAAATAAATAAATAAATGAAAAACAAGGTAACTGGTGGGACAGGAGCACACCAAAATTCATGATGACACCCAAGCTCATGTTTTCTCCACTGCAAGGGCACTTTAAAGGGTACTTTATCACATTTTGCCACTGGAAGGGTATCTTATAAGGAACTTTGCCACATTTTGTCCTATAAAAGGGCACTCTAGAGGGTACTTTATCACATTTCATTCCCTGGAGGATGCACTAGAGGGTACTTTATCATGTCTTATTCACTAATAGAGCGCTCTAGAGGGTACTTTATCATGTCTCATTCACTAATAGAGCGCTCTAGAGGGCACTTTATCACATTTCATCCAATGAAAGGCACTCTGGAGGGCACTTAATCACATTTCATCCCCTGAATGGCACTCTAGTAAGCAATTTATCACATTTTATCCACTGAAGGACACTAGAGGGCACTTTAACACATTTCATTCCCTGAAGAGCACTCTAGAGGGTACTTAATTATGTTTTATCCACTAATAAGGTACTCTAGAGGGCACTTCATCATGCCTCATCCCCTGAAGGGCACTGTAGAGGAAACTTTATCATGTTTTATCCAGTGGAGGACACTCCAGAGAGCACTTTATCATGTTTTATACACTGGAAGAACACCTTAGAAGGCACTCTACCACATTTTGTCCCCCGAAAGGGAACTCCAAAGGGTACTTTATCGTGTTTTATTCCCTCAAAAGCACTCTAGTGTAGGGTGCAGCATTACTTACACACACTTTTGTTTGTTAAAAAAAAGTGTAGGATTACCTTCCCAGACAGATGAGAAAAAAGTTTAATAATTTTCTTATGCTATGATTATATTATGAATCCAAATTTAATGTATTCAGGGTAATAATTTCTTATCATATTTTTCTTGGTGCAGGGTTGTCTCCAACATCACTTTGTCTTTTCAGAAAACATTGCATATTATTTTCTGTGAATTCATGAGCACATTTAGATACAAAGATTATTTGGTTACTGCCTTGGATGTTTTTGTATGTTTGCGTGCACGAGTCTGGCATTCAAATCTCAAACGCCTGTGCTGTTCCAGCAGAGGAATTTTGATGAACATTTGTTTTGTTTTGGTGGTTGCCAGGTGCGTCACTAAAATGTAATATGCTGTCACCACCAACCAGCAACTTCAGGTTATCACTAAAAACTGGCAAAGCCTAAACAGTAGCTGTTTGGTAAAGTGTCATTATTATATGGGAAAGAGCACATTAAAATGCCTTACATAAGGAATAATGTACATTTTGTATATATAATGTATTTGTAGGGAAATAAACTATGACACGGTGATGCAGAACTTATTACATGGCAACTCTCTAAAAATAATAATAATTTGACACAAAGTATTAATTTAAAAATGACCTTTCAAGTGATGAAGAACTGCTATAATTATGTTATAAATCCAAATTTACCTTTATTCTGCTGGGACTAGGGGAGTGCTGTTTTTTTACACCTCTAGCACAGGGGCTCCACCAAGAGGAGGAGGTTTTCAGAGCTGGGGCAAAAGGGGACCAGCAGGGAATAAGTGAAGAGCAGCACCAGAATGGATAGCAGAACCTGAGCCTGGTGAGAAGGCAGCGGCAGGGTTGCTGCTGGTTTATTTTTTTGTCAGCATGTTGAGTGAATCTATTTTGCTACTTAAAGCAACTTTCATATTTTTTTATTTTGCCGTAGCCACAAAAAGTCACTGTACCTGGTCCACATACATAAACACACACATGGCTAATGTTCTCCGCCTGCTGGTGCTGGTTTTATTGGCTATTGGGCTTCTTTTGTGCTGGTTTTCATCTGCCCTTTTGCTGGGGTTTTTTTTCCACATAGACTTGCCTACCCTAGCCAGCCAAACGGGCTCAGCAGCCTTGTGAACACGACTGGACCAGGACTGAACACAGTCTCCAAAACTGACAGAGGCAAGTTTGACAGCATGGAATACAGTACCAAGGTGATTTGCAGCGGCTCTGACCAGGACCCTGATTTCCTGGACGATGAAGATACAGCGGGTTCAAGAGCGGCATCAAGTGGGAGGGAAAAGAGAGGGAGGTCAGGCATCAGAGAGGCAGCGGGGAGCCAGTATATTTTCAGGTCTAAGGATTTATTTCAGTCCAACCAAAGTTGGTGATTACTGAAACAGTGGAAATACTAACCAAGACAGGTTTAGTGTTTGCGGAGTTTAAATAAAGTGTGTTTTATGACGAGTTACCAATTATGCTCATTTCAATTTGGTACATGAGAACTTGAATTCAGAAGGTGTACAGTTGTATTTTTTAATTTAATAAGGAAAACAGGTGCAAGTATATTTATTTTCTTGACATTTTGTGAGTTTATTTATTTATTTAATATTTATTTATGTCTTGAGGTACTGGTTAGCATGCTAACAATAGCTCTAAGCAACACAATAGATGTCTATGACATAACGTCAAAACTTTTTGATGTTTTAAACTAATATTACTCCTTTAAACTGAAACAGAAAAGCCAGTCAGTAAGAAAGACTTTAAATACATGCTTATATATACTCACATAGAAGCTACATCAATGCATATACACACCACAGTCCCTGCGACATGTGTCACATCTGGTCCTGGGCCATAGCATTGTGTTTTTGTGGGCAGCGTCCTTGTTGCCCAGCTGGACTTGGGTTCGACCATTGTGTTCAGGAGGTCAGATTTGTTGAATTTGGACCAGCCCAGTGTCCCTCCTGCGCTCAGCTGCTCACACAGACAGTAGTCTCATGAGACGGGGTCATTTAGAACCTGGAAGTGCACAAGCAGGCGTGTGGAGCAAACTTTACTACAGGAACTGGAACACAAAACACTCACATACATAAAATTTTAGAGCTACGAAAGTAAAATGCGTCATTATTACGAAGGAAAAGTGGTGCTCAAAAATTAAAGTTTGTTCCTCTGTAAATATTTTTCACCGGCTATTGTATGACAGTTTGTTGGAGAGTTAAATACAAATTGATCGTTTGTAAGATTACGCAAGAGAGCAGTGTGTTTAAATGGTGAGAAGACTGGACTGTTTGGACTCACTACCTGCATTTGTGCTTAAGGTTTCCCCTACCATGTCCTGTTACAACAAATCAAACCACCCTCCTGTGTCTGTGAGTTTGTCAGTTGTTACAGGGCCACTATTGTCTTGTATGTTTTTGTATGTCTGGGTGCGTGAGTCTGGCACTCACACTTCAAACGCTTGTGATGTTCCACCGGGGAAATTTGGTGTTTTGTTTTGGTGGTTGCTGATTGCGTCAGTCTTGAGGAGCCTGTAGGCAAAATTTGATACCCTTTCACCACCAAACAGTAATTCAAGTCATTACAACAAACATGATAGAACTTAAAGGGAGTTTTTCTTCTGAAAAAAATTAAATGTATTATAAAATAGTAATTGAAAGCACTGCCATGCCTCTGGAACAGGGGGACAGCAACACTTTTCAGGTCCTATGGCAATAAAGTGGTCACATCTAGCCAGGTATTACATCATACATAATGCTTGTCCAAAAGCACCTACACATCCCAATTGCAAGATGCAGCGTAATGTAGTGATCTGAGTTCAGCAGCAGATCCACCATTAAGTATCTACATTGGTATTTACTTGCCCATTTTCTCATGCAGTGAAAAAGAAATTCATAACTCATACGATCGTGGCACAAAGAGGACACACACAGCGCACAGAGAGCACTGTGCAGCAGCGTGTTATTCAGACCATCGGCGAGAAAGTGAAAAAATAGCCTTTACACAGATCTGTTATGTTATAATTTATTCCTATGCATGCTGCTCAGAGTCAGCTCTTCAGTAGTTGCGTTGGGAGCCATGGGCCATCCCTGAAATCTGAAATCTGATTGGCCACCTGAAGCACCACTCAAGTATGATTGGTTATCTATCTAATGAGAGACCTTAGTTTAAACCAGCTGTTTGACGAGTATATTAAAATGTGCATTATTTTCTTTTGAATGTAGTCTTTTTGAAAACTTTTGCACAGGGTTAATTTGCTTCAATAATAAATCAGAAAAATAAAGTATTTTTCATGACGGACAACAACATGAATTTAGGAGTCTCACAGCCTCAGGACAGAGATAAAATGGAGGTAAAATTTCTTTTTGAGGACTGCCTCTGGATGTGAGTACTACACATTTTACAATCGAATGATCAAATCATCATCATGCACTCCTATTTATTCTACCTTGTATTTATCAGACGGTACATTTGGTTAATAGCTTAGCTTAGCTGCCAATGTGTGAGAAGAGCTGCGCTGTTCAGCTCACTTCATTTCCAACAACCCGCAACAAACAGTATACAAAATACAAAAAATATATAAATTGTATTTCTGCTTTTTTGCTGACAAAAAAACAAACACAAATGCACTTCAGCTTGAAGCCATCATCAGCATCACAGACTATTATCTACACTATCTATTAACTATTTAATAGAGAGTGCCAGTATTTTGAATGCTTTTAAGTTTTATAAGTCCCACAGTTTTATATATTAACCCTAATATGTATAACAGCACCTCTAAACTCCAGTTATTTGTTATAATGTAATATATTTTTATTTCTGTTAGTAAAAGTCAAGAGAGCATATAAACAGAAACTTGGCTTTTGACATACTGGAGAGTTTAAGGCTTCTTTGGATGAACTGCACAAAACTCAGAGACATATGAGTTATTTATTTGGAATGCATTTTTTCTGATGTTGTTTTGAGTTTTACTCATTGACTCATTCAGTGACTCCTGCAGCAGGCATCAGTTAGTAAAATATAATGCCATGTAAGGACCCTCTTGAAAAGGAAATGGTGAATTAACTACAAAAGTGTCACTCAGTACAGTGCAGATACTCCCCAGGCAACCAGAGGTGAAGCACTTACTGCAATGCCACCACAACTGCCAGACACAACCAGCAGAGTTTTGCAAAGTTCTACACAACATTAATGTGACCTCCACTTACGTTGGCCCTGACTGAAACAAGCTTTCAAGCTGAAGCGGTTGTTGATCACTTGTAGCACCTAACGGACTGTTAAGAAGAGTGAGAATTCAGCTGTCGATGGTCGTGTAAAACAGAGCAGTCAGAAAATGCAATTACTGCCTCGCAGTTGTGTCTCCACCAACCAGTCAAGCAACAGTTTAAATCCATGTCTGTCCACATTCATATAATGTCTGCAGTGAAGACTCTGAATGAATTTAACATGAAACTTTATACAATATAGACTTGTAACTTTGAAGCAACCTAATAAAGGGTATTAAGTGTATTTAATTCTTTTTATTTATTTATTTTATTTTTTGGGGAAAATCACATTTATGGGATGACCTGGAAACATAATGCCATAAAAAGGGCAATTAAGAAAGCCATGGTTTTTCAAAAATTCTGAATCGCAGAGGTCCTTCAACATAAGGTCCTGAATGTGCGCAAAAAATCAGGCTGTTCAGTCTAGTAGTATTTGTGATTAGCTGTGTATGAGCTGCAGGTCATGTTATCACACACACACACACACACACACACACACACACACACACACACACACACACACACAAGCGATCAGATGAACAATAATGAATTTGTCCAAGCTTATCAGTGCGAAACCTGTTCACCAGAGGGTATTGCCTTGCTATAAAGAGTCACAAGCCACACTCTTAAAAGAGCAGGAAAACACTCGAATGTGTTTTTCAAACATGGTGATTGCGCCTCGCCCCGTCTCCTTAAGCATCACTGTGGAAACATGACAGTGTCTTAAAGCATGTGTAAAGAAAATTCAGAGTTACATGTTAGGAAATAATTGGTGAAAACGATTTTTGGGGCCGACCAGAAATATGGCTCTGATCTCCTAACACTATAAGCCCCACAAAACTGACTTATGAATGACACCACCATTAGTTACTTTTTAATCATTAATGATCAGTACATTATCAATAGCCGAATCCAATCAAAGGTGTTTCTGTTCTTCAGTCTAAATTACTCTTAACTCCTGAGCTGTTCTCTGCTCAGTGGTCACAGTCACCTCTCCAAACTAGGGTAGGAGTTTTGTTTTGTAATTTTTTTCAAATTTAAAGTTTAAGTTTCAGTCAGACAAAACAATGTCAATAATTGAAGATCTATAAATACCTTTTTTATTGGTTAAATTCTCAATGGCAATTAGTGATTAATTATTAGCATCCTTTCTCCAAACCTGTGCTGCTGCAGTGTTTAGTTTTCCAGTACAGACTGGAAATTCTACTCATACAAGTCCAAATACCCCAAAAAACAACACAATTACAGTAACTTGAGTATTTGCACTTAGTTTCATTTGTTGGAATCATGTTAATGTGTTCATTCTGAATATTTTATTATTTGAAAAAAAAAAACAGAGAGAAACAAATCTTTATTAAACAATAATTTGGAGTAGCCCCTGTTAAAGACCCATGACCTATGAAGCTAAAGTTGAGAGCTAAAGACCAGGAATGACCAGCCCCACTTAAATTCACCTAGCTGAGACAGTTTCCACTGTAAACACTGGATCTAATTCCTCTGTTGTGACTATCACTATCAGTGCTCAACACATTAAGAATTAACAAAGCAAAATGGCAGATTTTAGTATCAAGTCAGCAGCATCCAAAATCAAGGATTTCCTCTCAGATCGCCATTTTATATTATTTTTTATGACAGGAAGACGACTTTGTCATCACCTTTAAATTGAAAATAATGCAAGGTAACCATCCATCCCTTTTCTGTAACCACTTATTCCCGAAGGGTCATGGGGGGCTGGAGCCTATCCCAGCTGACACTGGGCGAGAGGCGGGGTTCACCCTGGACAAGTCGCCAGTTCATCGCAGGGCTGACACATAGACAGACAACCACTCACTCTCACATTCACACCTACGGGCAAATTTAAAGTCACCAATTACCCTAGCATGCATGTCTTTGGACTGTCCGAAGAAGCTGGAGAACCTGAAGAGAACCCACGCAGACACAGGGAGAACATGCAAACTCTACACAGAGGCCCTGCCCTAACCAGCCAGGGATTTGAACTCAGCACCTTCTTGCTGTGAGGCGGCAGTCCTAACCACTGCACCACCGTGCCGGCCGCAAGGTAACCACGAGTGGTTTTTAAATTGAGGAAATCATATCATTACGACACGGGTCATTAGGGGAAACATTAAGGAAATCACTTAAGTTGATGAGGCAAGCTGTGGGAAAATGGGAACACAAAGAAACACAACACAATGCTGCTGTACTGGAGTCCAAAAGAGGTGGTCCTTGAACTTCCTGCCCGTCTCCAACCATCATCTGTAGTCATCCTACACCTCAGTCTCTCTCATCCAGCCTCTCATAACCAGGCGCACACATTTACATCCTCCCTCCATTAACACCTCCCGTCTGCCCTCCTCCCAACCCTTCTCCATTGTGTGCGTCAGTTCTCCTCTCCCTCCCATGGTGCCCGGCGTTGCACAGAGAGGAAGCTGCCCTTCCACTTCCTTCTTCACTTGTGAGAACAATTCATGCCTGGTCTCTCACCCCCGTCTCTCTTTCTTTCTCTGTCTCTCTTAAACCCAGACTACATGAAGCTGCCAGATTACTTGGTTTCCTGATGAAGGGTCTGGTCCTGTAAAACTGTGGAGGAATTTATTGACAGGCCTCAGACTGCCGGTGACATATTAATGCAATATGACTCAGAGAGAATTCTGGGAAAGCGTACTAGAGTAGTTTTCTTAGCAATACTGTATAACAGCATTATAATGCGTGAGACAGATGTGTTCGTTGGGTGTTATTGACTTATTTTGTTCTCTAAGGCTGTCTTGAGGTATACAAAAACTAATAATGAAATAATTATAATAAATTTGATTTATCAACCACTTTTCTTAAGAAAAGTAAATGCAACCTGTTTTGTAGTCTCATTAATATGGGGCAAACAGCACAGTTGAGTGCAGTGAACAGATAATTATTGCACATCATACATTATTTTGCAGTAATGACCTTCTCATCTACATTATCCTGCTTATTACAGAGATACTTACTGGAAAAAAATAATAATTTGAAACAACACAATAATTTAATTCAATTCTTTTTTTCTCACTCTGGGAACTTACTAAAACCAAACTCAATTGTAAGCAAAAATTACAAAATGTAAACTAAAACATACAAAACTATAACAACTCTGGTTAGATGTGGGGCTCTGATGAAAAAAGTTGATGTCAGTGATTTCCATGCAGCAATCAGAATTTTACGATACAAAAATCTGAATAAAAACTGATGACAGTCAATTCAAAGAGGAAAAAATGAATACTTCCATTTGTAAGATGTGACATAAAGAAAGTCACATTCCAGGCACATAAGTTGAGTCATTTAAATACTCCCTTACAGGATAATTTGCTTACTGCCAATGGCACCGCTGTCAAAAAAATGTGATCAAAACACAAAAGAAATGCAGCTTAACTTAGTTTTTGAGTGTTTAATACAAAACTTATAATAACTTGGAGGCTGTAGATCTTTTTCACAACGTTTTGACTTGTGGTTGAAAAGCACAGGTGAAGTAAAGTCTGTTAATGATGGCTCAGTTCCATTAAATGTCCCTGTAATCCATGCCAGAGTGCACAATGGGCCCTGGAAGTAACTCATTTAGATGGAATGCAGTTGTTTTTAATGTTATCAGTAACACGTGTGCTTTTCCTGGTAAGACATGCCAAAATTTTTGCTGTGAAAAGGGTTGATTGGTTGATCAATGGACACCTAATGCGTCATGCAAGGAAAAGCAGCTTTATTTATATATTTATATATACATTTCAAACACAGAAGAACTTTACATAGGCAAAGAGAGTCACATTCATAAATAAGCAAAAATAAAAAAGAAAATACTGAAATAAATTAAGGTAAAAAAAAAAAAAAGACTTAAAAACTGTAGATAAAATGAAATAAAATACATAAAAGTAACTGACAAAGATAATAACCGACCGGGAAGACAGTTAAAGTGCAGTTCAGTGAAAGTCAGGTGTGTTTCCCTTTTGACTGCATGAAATTGTGAGTTCATGAGTTCTTTATTCACCATGATAAGCCTGCAGTAACTCATTTTTGGTCACTTGGGGAAACAAAAATAAGATGGAACCACAGCGCATTTCAATTTTTAAAGTTGATATGGTGAACTTGTTAGTAAACTGTTATTTATTTACACTTTCAGCAGACACAGAGCGACATTAACCTTCAGTTGCAGCTCTATTTTGGTCTCCACCAACTTGTGAGGAAAATGTCGTCCACTTTAGCTGCTAACTGCTCCATTGCGTTCACTTGCGAGTTGATAACCTTATCTGTCTTGCTGTCCGTCTGGTCATCAGCAAGTATAGACTATAGTGGGTTTTGGAGCTTTTTGCTTTGAATGACTGAAAATGGGACAAATGTGAAAATGAATCAAAACACTAAAGTTGTGGGCTGTAAAGCTGAGCTGAAAGATGTTAAGATGCTCCATAGCACTGTGAGAGGAAACACAAAGTCGTGTGATAATAGTGTGGACTGACAAGTCAAGTTTATTTGTAGATTTAAAAAAAAAAACATTTAAAAACAACAAACACTGACCAAAGTACTTTACAAAGAGATTAAACAATAAAATACAGCAAAGAAAAAATGCAGGAACGATCAAGGGGATATAATGGATGCCTAGAATAAAAAACAAATAAGACTAGGTGAAGCCTACTATAGGCTGAATCAACCTCAAATTCAAAGGGTTGCTGTGACATAGATTAATTTTTATTATTACTTTTTTGCCTTTATAAGCTACAGTCTCTCTCATACATCATCTTTAAAGTAAAAATCTATGTTGAAAATGCTGTGCATTATTTTAAGATATTTTGAAATTTTAAGTCATATTAACTTAAAATTAAAAAAAAAAAAATGACAATGAGATACTAACTCATTATTTTGAGCTTCAAACTCATTATTTTTGAAACACTACGTTATTATTTTCATATTTTAAATCATTATGTTAAGATACTAATTTATTATTTTCAGATGCAGAGTTATTCTGTTGAGATACTAACTCATTAATACTACCTCATTATTTTGGGAAAGTGGCAGAAATGGGCTGTCTCCATAGAGACAGATGGGCCTGGACGTGCATGCATGAAATACAGATGTTTCATAGACGTGTATATAACACAAATCTACCTGTTTGTCACTGTTAACAGACTCCAATCTGCAGCCACAGAATTGTAGAATAGCAAAAGGGCTCATGATCAAACAAATATCACATCGAAAATTTTCACACTGCCTCTAGGTTTTCCTGCGGTTCATACAGTGTGAGTGGAGCATCAGTGCCATGTGGCTGCAGGGAATATGATTTGTTTGAGGGGCATGAGGCCAAACTTGAACAGGCATGGCACCATGAAGTTCCTGTCCTGATAAGCCACGTCCGATGTGAAGAGCTTATAAAGAGCCACATTGTGTCTAAAACACAAAACTCTGTCTTTAAAACACTTTAAGAGAATGTGAGCAAAGTGTTTTGATCAGGCGCAGCTGTGTGTGTTGGCGAAGTGCCATTGTCAATGACGTACACTTGTCTGACCAATGATGGAGCTTAATCACTTAGCTACTGACTTACTTACTCAGCCACGCAGAGGTCAGACATGTCCTCATGATGAAGATTGAGAGACTAGAGACATGAGATGGTTCTTTAGACGGGTTTTAAAGATATCAGTGTAGGGGAAAAATCTAATTGTTCTGGTAAACTATTCCACAACTTTATTTCAGCTTAATAATGCAGAAATAAAGAGACGGGGAGAAATGGTCTTTCTTCCTGGTACCCGTGAGGGGTCTTGCTGCTGTGTGTTGAACCAGCTGCAGGTGAGATGTAGCTGACCGATTCCCTGCATAGAGAGAACTGCAGTTGTCAAGGCAAGAAGACATAAATATGTGAACTATGTTCTCCACATTTTTAATGGAAGAAAAATATTTTAATTTTGCAGGTGATCTGATTTGGAAGAAACCATGCTGACAAGTGGTTTATTTATCAGTTTTACAACAGAATTAAAGACAATACCAAGATTTTTCATGTGCAACTTGATGTTCGATGACAGAAACCTGAAGGCAATGATTGCGGTTGTGGAGTTGTCTGCTAGGCTGAAGATTAGAATCAGTTTTATTCTGATTTAGCTAAAGAAAGCTGTTTGCCATCCATGATGTTACATGCTGTACTTAAGTGCACGCTATATATTTTCACCGCTTTACCTTGTTGTTGGACAGCTTTTCCAAAGGGAAAGCAAACTGCCATTATATGCGCTAAATATCAGACTTTCTCACTCAGCCAGACTCAAATGGTGAGAGTGATTTTACCTCACAGATCACACATAAAATCTGGCCTACCGCTGCCTTGATTTGTTTTGTTTAGTTGAAATATGATAGTTATTCACCGGGCAACCATGTTGAAAACGGATGCGGGACAGCCTTTTCTGCCAAAGGCACACAAGACAAAAAAAGCCACTAACAGAATATCGATCAATTTCTGATCAACACTGCTGTTAGACATTTTGATCGGAGTGTCAGGTGTCTTCTTTGGAAATGTCTGATAGGGAACCCTAGATTTGTGAGATTTGTACACAATGGTTGTGCATTGTGCACATTGTACACATTGTACAAATTACTTGTGTTTTATAATGTGGTGACACTTTGTTTAAGATCTGGACAGATTTAGGGGCAGAAAAGACCTGGTTAAGGTTAGGGAAAGGTCATAGTTTGGGTTAAAATTGCCACTCTTGCAAGATCTTTCACTGGGCTGGAGTTTCCTTCTAGACACGGCAGCCAAAATGGCAGCCGTCTGCTTACAATCTTAATTCTATGACAGCTTATAGGTGCACTAAAACAGGTTTCTGTAAACATTTTAGGCAAGAAATAGGCAACGTAGTGACAGAATATTATCTATATTTCATCAGCACAGCCTAGTCTGACAGTTCGATTGTGCTCTGAGATGCTGGTGATCTACTGCAACCTCTAGAGTAAATGTTGTATACAGCGCATTTCAACTGATATTGATTGAGTTTTTTTGGGGGGGGTTCTGTGCTGTTACTCCTCGCTGCTTCTCCGAACTGGGAGCATGTCGACCAGCATCTACTGTAGATAATACCTGATACAACCCCACCGCAAATAATTGGAATTATCCATTTATTTAAAAAAAAAATCAGAAGAGCTTTAAATAAGAGCTATAGATAGTTTTCAGGTGC
This sequence comes from Lutjanus erythropterus, assembly GCF_056507025.1. Lineage (NCBI taxonomy): Eukaryota > Metazoa > Chordata > Actinopteri > Lutjaniformes > Lutjanidae > Lutjanus > Lutjanus erythropterus. The sequence goes on from NC_139324.1 coordinate 24,244,982, forward strand.
CTTAAACATAATTATTCATTGGTGCTCAGTAGACTGGTGGTGGGACCTACAACTTGGGAGGAAACGAAACAAAGGGAGGATGAAAGGAATCTGGAGATTTTTGATAAAAGTGCAATAGAAGGTCTCTGAGAAATGCAGTGTAAGAGGGAACACTGTGGGCGTACGTATCGCTCAGGGCAGGAAGAGCTGCCTGAAGGTCTGAGGTAGGTTTCAGAGGAGGGTAACACCCTTTCTGTCTCTATCAAGGGAACACATGGCCCGACACAGGATGATTTCATACCTCCAGGTCCCCTCCGTCAGCCAGCCGCCCCATACAATGTTATCTACGGATAGGAGTGCCGGCACACACGATCAGCCATCCACCAGCAAACACCCATAAGAGTTTCTCACACACAATCGCTGGGCAATGATTTATAATTTAATGTTGTTTCCTCAAACGAAGCAGAGTCACTTAAACAATGACCAGGACAAACAGGAACTCATAAAACACTGCCATAGTGAAGCATATAAGACAGAGAACATGTTAAGGTCCCCTGAAAAAATACAAAACATCTATTCATGATTTTATTTAATTTGTCAGATCAGCTGTAACACTGACCCTTGGTTTTTATTTATTTGATTTAAAATAATTCCAGTCAAAGGTTGAGCAAGGAGGAAGAGAACGTATTGAAAGCCCGAATAGCCTTTTCGTTGCCTTTGGCTGGTGACTGCAGGTCGCACAGCGGCTGGACCCGACGAACAATACCATCCTTTCACTCACTGTTTGTTTTCGGGGATGTGTGGTGGCCAGAGAAACACACATACACCCCTCGTCTGTCTTCAATCACCATATGCACATAAAACATATACGTTGGACAAAGTCAATCTGTTCGCACACACACAGCACCCGTCTGTCCTCATGTCTGAGTTAGTTGGGTGTCTTGGGTGAGGGGTCTTGTTCTTCCTGTATTTGTTAGGTTGCTCCTTCTCCGCGGCTGCACGCTGGGATGCTGTAACCACACAGTGGTGACGAGGGGAAAATATGGCGTTAAGAGTCCATGTTTCCTCCGACTCTCTCCACATCTTGATAACCTTGTTCCTAGAAGGGCGGAGGAGGAACTGACTGCTTGAATTTTGTTTGCTTTCATTTTGTTAAACCCTCAGTCATTGAATCTGCACAAAGAAACATATTACAATCTCATAAAAACGTTAAGAATAAAAATGATGATTGACGGGTTTAACTGCAGCCCAACAGCTTGATACAGTCAGTCGGTGTAAGAAAAGCACAGGTGGTTCTAATAACATTAACAATAGCTCCTATATGACATGAGAGTGTGTCACCAGGCACAATACCTGGACCTAGTAAGATTTGCATCTGCATTTGTAAATGCAGCAACAAACTTTTTACCACACTGGTTCTCCATATTTTATGGAGAAAACATTTGTCTGGTTTCTGATGTCCTCTGACTGCTCATCATAGTAATTACGTAGTTCCATCTTAGATAGATAACACTAGCTTTAGCAGCTTACTTGTTGAGAAAAGGGCTAACTATGACCATTAGCTGCCGTTGGCCAGCAACACAACTGGGCTCAGCAGCCTCTTGGTGAACATGGACGGTTACAGGGATGAGCACAGCCTCCCAGACAAACAGAGAATACAGAGTTTCCTAATGGAGAGATAGCTTTACAAGTTGCTAAAGTAACTTAGCAAACTGCTAACCGCTGTTAGGCTGGTCAGCCATGACTCAACGATGTAGAGCTGGGAGCCTAAACCAAAAATGAAAACCACCTCAATACTGTAGCTTATTTCCTGTCATCAAACCGTTCTGCTAATATGATCGCTTTCATTCCTGCATTCATGGACCACTATAGCTGCATGACAGGAGCAACACACAGCTACTGTAAATGTCAGCATCTGCGGCAAGTCCCTCCCTGACTGAATGTTTTACAGGAAACACTTGTGCAATAAGAACTCTGCTGGCCGTTTCTTTGAATCTAAAATAATGAGAAGTTAAATTCATGAGCAGTAAAACATGTCCGCGATCACTTTAGGCCATTTTCCAACATGTATGACAACTTATGACTCTTCTCTATATATGTTACTGTTATGCAACAATTTAACATGTCACAGATAAAAGCTTAAAAGGCTTTATAGCAAATGTTAAACAAGAAATAAAGACACTGTTACTTACCAGGAGACTTTTTTTCTTGTGGTTCTTCTAGTCTCTCAGTCAGGTCAAACAATGATAAAGTATTTACAGCAACTCAAGAAAATCTTGGGACATTTTAGCACAAGTTGCAATGTTTTGCTTTAAAGAAATTGTAGCCAGTAAAGCAGAAATAAACAAGAACCAAATATGGAAACAGCCATCCTTGACACACATAAAGATGCATGTGTGACCCATATATGCATCCATAACCTATTCTCATCAATGCCTCCAGACAGTATTTCGGTCAGCAGCGCGGTCAGAGATCAGCTGGTAAGAATAGCACAAAACATTGCTGGAAGCAGATGGAGTCTGAAGTGGCAGAAGTCTAAAATACACCATGAATGACTGACCGTCTGCCATGTTAGCTTCTCGCAATCCCTCACCTGTTGGCTCAAAGCTTTGTCACCCTATAATGACTAAACATCACGGATAATCATTCACCGCCCGTGACCATGTGCTCTCTTCTCGGCTTGTCAAATGAGCAGCTCTGGTTTAATAATAACTTTGTTTCAACAGTAAAGATGATGATTAGTTGAGAGTGTAGATTAATGGTGTTGTTGTACGTTCTTTTACATTGAGACCAAATAAATACAGTTTGTCACTTGGAGATGTCCTGGGCTGAACTGACAGGTTTTAAAATACTGTCTCCCAGTTCAATACTTATTTTTAATACTTCATAAATGGTTTATTAACTGTAATGACCTGGCCGATTAATTGTTAATAAATCACGCATTGTGGAAAAATAAATAAGAAAATAATAAATAAATATTTGTAAGAGCAGCACTGAATTTTAAGTTGATAGTGACCTGATCCCACCAGGACTGCCCCAACTAAAGATTTTTCCTGATTGAGTGATAGTCGCATATTTTATGATGTTTATTTAATTAAATTAAATAAATGTGATGCACAATACAAGCCACCTGTTAAATGCTAGCACAAAATGAAAATGATAATGATTCTGAATATGTTGGAGCAATCAGCAAAGAGACATAACACTTTGTTAAGGTATTTCAACACAGTACAACCATACATATCTTGTTAACAATGCATAACTGCTTCATGCCTCTCCTGAACCCACATTGTCCCACGAGTCCTGGTTGGAGCCGCTGTAAATTACCTCTGTATTGTATTCATGGTTGTCAAACAGGACCTCTGTCAGCCTCTGAGGCTGTGTCCCAGTCTAATAAAACCGCTAACTGAGCTTAGTAGCTAATTGCAGCTATAATACTGTAGCAGCAGGTACATGAGAAAAAGTTGAAGGGGTTGAAATAAACCCTTAATTTATTATATTACATGTGAAAATCTCAAGAAAGGAGCAAGAGGGAGGTCAGACAGCGTATAAACCCAGAATATTTTCATATCCTCCATTTTTAATGTTGTACAATAAATGAATTTTGTTCCAAATGCTCTATAGCTTTTCCTATGTCCATTAGAAATGTTGATCTATAGAGTTTTCTAAGCTAACTGATTGTGGTGGAGGTGCATATTTAACAACAATGGCTCATGGCTTAATGCCATTTCACAAGGCATTTGTAGAGTAATTATTTTTTTTTTATCATTCCCAAAAGTTAGCCAGCTCATTAATAATTAAATTAAATTTTAATTCAATTCATTTTTATTTCCAACCATTTAATTTTCCCCAAATAATGACAAATCAGATTCACAGCTCACTGTGCAAATGCAATTTTGGGGGGTTTTAAAACTCAAAGATTCAAGTTTTTCTAAGGAAGAAAAGTAAATAATCTCAAGAAAATATTAGAGGTTGAGAAAACTTAGTTTTTCTCAGAAGTTAAGAGTTTGATTCAAAGCGTGAGTTTCCTCATTTTAGTTTTACAGTGCAAAGAAAAAAGAAAAGTGAATAATAAATGAATAAAAATCAAACAAAGGCATGAAGCAAAACTGAGAATGGAAATTTCTCAAATGCAGCAGCAGGATGTTTCACATGGTCGCTTGTCACCTGTCAATGCAAAGTACGGTAAATGAGTCTGATTGGCAGGAAGTCTGCCACAACAACATGCCAGTGCTTTGAATCACTCCTGTCAGTGATTTATAGACATAGTTTGTGCTGACATATACCAGTCTGTAACAGTTTGTGCATGTGTGTGTGTGTGTTCGCCTGATTTGCTATTCTCAGCCTTTCCCGCTCTGGAGTTTGATGCTGCATTTTATTGTCATATTCTCTGACCGTCTCCAGTGCAGGCGGCCAGGCAGTTGGAGGGTGTATATGAGGTTGTTCAGGAGCACGTGTCCATCAAGCCTGGCTTCCCTCGGACGCGGGTGAGGCAGGGCTGAAATGGGTTTGTGTCATGAGCAGAATAGCGGTGCTGGGGTCAGGCTGGTGGGCGGGTGGGGTGGGTTACATTAATGCATCCTGGCAGTGTGAGCTTTTTCCATCAAACACTCAAGTACACATACGACGTCCACACATAAACACATGCGGGCCTCTTGCTCTTGATCTCTGTGTAGCACACTCACATTCAGACCCCATCCTGGCACTGCAGAGGAGCTGTAAGTGACGAGATTAAGTGAAGTCGTGGAACATCACTTCTTTGTTACAAATCACTTCATGCTTCATGTGAATGCTGTTCCACTTCTAAATCCATCCTGATGAGCAGCACAATGGAAACGTCAGAGTGGACTTTAAACTGAGGAAGGCTGAGTAATTAGGAATTAGCAACAGCTTTTCCATCCCTTCAGCCGCTCCATTGAACAGTGGGGTTGAACAGACTGGGGCCTGAAGCGATGTTAGGTGCTCCATGGGCTTTTTGTTTAAGGAAACTCGGAAATCACAGGCGATTCTCCCTAAGGACCAGCAACCTTTTGAGGATGTTTAACTCTCTCCTGCCAGCGTTTTTTTTTTTTTTTAAACTTGCCAGCCACCACCAGCATTTTTTACAAATTTCCCAGAATTTTCAACAACCACAGAATATTCAGTTATATGAATATGTTAACATGAGATATATCAAAAGAAAGAACAGATCTGATAGTTTCAGATACACAAAAAAAGTTTGGTTCTTGCACATTCTTTTTCATAAGCACTTGAATGTTGGTTGGTTGCTTCATATTACATGTGTGAAAGCACTGTCACCAGTGTGGCGAACCTTACCTATTTGTGTCCCCCACTCTCCGGCTGAAACGCTTTGTCTAAGAGGCCTGGGGTTTGGGGTGCTCTCTGGCCCGGCTGCAGCGTGAGTCCCAGGGGCTGCGGCGTGAGCAGCCTCGCTGTGTCCCGGCTGCTGTCATGGTCCGGGTACTGCAGCACGAGTAGCCTCACTCCATGCCCGTGTCGTGGTTCTCTCTGTCCCGCGGATCTGCAGCTGAACGCCAATATTTTCATACTACCTAACATCATCGTCTTCTGCTGCTGCTGAACTCTCTTCTTCGAGTTTCAGATCTGTCGCAGTGCCCCCTACTGCCTGGCAGTGAGAACAGCAATTGATGGAATATCTCGTCAATGGTGGGGAAAGACTAAAGGAAAAAAGGTGTTTAAGTCTCTAAGTTGAGGTAGCAACCTGACTGAAAGAACAGTACAACAGATAACCAAAACCAAATTTGGTGGACCAGATATGAGGTTGCTGGGTCACATCTGCTTACCAGACAGGGTTTGTCATGAGATCCTAATGACTTTGTTTCTCCTGCTATTTATACATGCAAAAACATTTTCTGGTGAAAGGCGCAGTTGTTGGAGAGGAGAATTTCAGCATTCAGATCACTGATTCAGTCATGACTTAAATGAAGAGTGGAAAATGAGGCTAACAAAATAGTTTGACATTTTGGATAATAAACTTATTCACTTTCTTGCTGGGAGGTAAATAAGAAGAAAGAGGCCAATCTCACGTGTGTAACTACCGCCAGAAGCTGGTTCGCTTTGTACAAATACTGGAAACTGGGTGAAGCAGTTTGTCTTGCTGCATCCAAAGGAGTCCCAAATCCCAATGGGCCTTCAAAGTATCCTCGGCACATGCTCTCCAGAATGACATACGATTCTTAGCATCCGATCACTTGCAGTGATCTAAGAGGATAAAATGATGAAGTAAGAAATGTTATCTTTGACAATGATGTCTAGGAAGTAGGGAAGAACCTGTGCAGTTAATGACAGCTGCATGCTGTCACTGTCAGCAGGCAGCAGCATCTAGAAGGGAACCCGAGATCTTGTGAGAGTGATCATTTTAACTGAAACCATGAAATATTTTGTCAGCATTTTGCTTTTCCTTGGGTGGCCAGCAGACACTGGGAGTGACACTACAACATACTACTGCAATAATGATGGCGCTGCTAGATGGCAGAACACGTCCACAAGTGAACTGCACTAAGAAAGGTGCCAAATCACTGACACACATGCACACACACACACACACACACACACAAACAATTCTTGCATAATGTTGCTGGGAACTAGAAAACTAGCACGCATGTTGAGGTCTGATGTTGTATTGATCCGTCCATCCATCTTAACCTCATGCCTGTGTGGACTTTGTGGTTCTATAATATAGTCACGCCTCTTCTACTACAGACAGGCAAGAGGTATGATTACCATGCACACTGGATGGCACTTGAACATTGTTTAATTCATACAAAGAAAGCAGTGTAAGAATAATGTTGTGGTTTTACAGGGTTATGTGCCAGACTAGAGTTATGCACACGTCCAGTTTTACAAACCCGCACCCACCCACATCCTCAAAGCTCAGTACCAGGAACGTCCCATTATCTCCATTATCTCCAAGTCAAATTCAGACACGTGACCCAATTGTGATTTCAAACACAAACACCATCACAGTGTTCTTGGAAAAGCACCTTGCTGCCTGTGTTTCCATAGCAAGGAAAAGCCTAGCTAGAGGACAAGCTAATACTTTTGGGCACTTTTTACAAGCGCCAAACCAAGTGACAAAGTTCTCCCAGTCTCTGACCACATGAGATTTCATTAAGTCCAGCTTGGCCTTAGCTTTTAGCTATGAGCTAACCTAAATTGCTGTTGGATCAGACAGTGAATCACATTCACTGGACAAACATAAGAGTGGCGTTGTTTGTCTTATCTAAGTCTCTGCAAGAATGTCTATAAGCATATTCATAAGAAGAAAGAGTGAATTTGACAAACCATAAAGACATGACAAGCGTAATGTAAGTCAAATAATCATGCAAATGTGGAATTAAAGTCATATCTGTTAGTGAAAGGACATGTGAGTGCTTATATGAACTGTGTGCCCTCGCCTCACAATTACAGCCATTTGAATGCATGTTTGCCCTCCAGCAAGGAGGAATCAAACCTAAAAGATTCTCATTATATAATGCAACATATCTGCAGGCAGGCTGCAGAGCAGAGAGACTATACTGTAACTCAAACCTCGTACAGCAAACAAGAAAAAGAGCAGGAAGGAAGGAAAGAGGAGGAGGATGAGCTCTTTGAGTTTAGTCTGTGATTCTCAAAGTTCAGCAAGTGGTTTTCAGACAAGCACACACTTTGAGAGGAAGAGTGAGGCCAGAGACATGTACAGAAGATTCAGTATTCCCACCAAAGCCTTTAAGGTAAGACCTGACTTTATTATATTTTGTGTCCACTGGTTAATTTTTTGCTTCTCGAAATCCAGCACCGAAATAACGCTAAAATCACATTTTTAATAGATTTATATTCAATTAATTCATCAGTTTGTCTTTGCTTGAACTTCACGAGTAAACACAGAAAGACTACGATATTTTGCAAACTTTTTAATGTTGCACTGCAGGAATTTCACCGTGTCTGGAACTGAACACGGTACAGACAACAGAGCTGTAAACCTAAAGGACCACACAGTAAACAAGAGCACTGTGGAAGTTGACTTGGAGCGGAATTGCCATTGATCCCACAAAACAATTCCACTTCCCCTCCTGTTGCCGAAGAATGCTTCCCAGCAAAAAATAGAGCACCAGGGATGTAAGAAGAAAGGGGGAGTGCGGTTGGGGGGGAAGAGGAGGAGATGGAGGAGGAGAGACAGGAGGGAGGGCCACGGGGGGAGACACTCTCTCGTGATGCCCTTGCTTTTCTCCTCATGCCCCCTATGTGGACTAACAGTTTGGTGTTGGGACGGCACAAAGCTCAGACGCTGTCCTCGAGAGCTCCTGCTGATGATCACAAGAAGAAGAAGAAGAAGAAGAAGAAGAAGAAGGTAGTTCCACCATCACCTGCATCATCACCTGCCATTCGTCCACTGAGTTAAAGGAAGGCTTGTCTCACCAGAGGACAGATAAAGAGCCTCTACTTGATCAGAAACAGGCTTCCAGAGTCAGACAACTATACTACAGCAGAAAAAAATCAGGTAAGCCAAAATTAGAAATAATGTTTATTAGACATTAGACCCTTAATTAGACCTTTTTTAAACCTTAGAGGGGGCACATTGCAACAGAACTGTACTGTAAACTAAAGTAAAATCACATATTAGCTACTTAAGACACATTTTCTTTGGCTTGTCCCATATAATCAGAAAAGTAATCACGAATCATGCCTATTTTATTTTTTTTTTTTATCAAATCACATTATTTGCCTACAATATAATAAGTCTGCAGTCAAACATAGACAAAACATTACATTTCATCTCTGTAATGTTGTCCTTTACTTGGTAGATCTGGTTCAAAAATTGTTTTTTTAATGACGAAATAGCAGATATGTGATTTAACTTTTTTTTTTTTATATAGCAGTCGTGATCCACAGGTTTTATTTGGGTTGTTTTGGGTTTTTAAAAGTGGGTCCCCAGAAAAAACTGTTTGGGAAACTCTGGTTTACAGGACAGTTCTATTATAATGTGTCCCTAAATTACCCTTTAATACAGTACTGTAAAATAAAATATGGCCCAAAGTGTTCAGAGAACTGTTATTCAGAAGGATGCAGGTATTTGGGTAAATACTGTGAGCATCCTGTGAGCATCCAAAAACTACAGTAGACTCAGGCTTAGAGATGAGAAAGAGATGATATCTTGTCGAGCTGGCAGCGATGCAGGCAGGCCTGGTGTGCGTTAAGAGTCCCTGTCCCAGGTACATGTTGTCACCCCACTCTCTCCCTTCATCTCCTCTCCCTGTCCCTCTTCTCTGCTCATAACTCTCAGAGGAGACAAATTTATTCAAACAAAGAGCAGCACTGGAGACCTTAAAACACAGAGCCACCAGCAATGTGCACATACTGTATGAAGACTTTAAGGGGATTTATTATCTCTTTGGTGTCTCGGGGGCAAAAGGTTGAAATTCTGATTTAATGCTATTGCAAATATCCCCCACATTTTCTTGTCTTTACACAGAAATGACTGAAAATATATATGACGTAGGGCAGTTGTTAATGTTTCATACTGGAGATGCTTTTATTTTTTGATGAGGTGTGCTTAACTAGTTTTTTATTTGGCTCTGACAAAGGCAGCAATTCATAAAGCCGTTCATCAGTCTGCAATGATGAAATGTGCTTTCAAAAATACCTTAACAAATATGAGAAAACAGACAAAAAGGACTGACTATGTGCTTAAGTAAAAGTATCACAGTGTAAATATACTCCATTACAGTATTAAAATGCCTTGTAATCAAAATGGTACTTCTGTAAAAGCCCAGAAGCACTAGGAGAGACAATATGTCCTTAAATATGATAGGAGAAGTGTTTGGTATGCAGGTAATAAAGCCTTGGATCGTGCTTTTCAGAGCCTTAAGGAGGATGTAATTTGTTCCATCAGATAAGATGGAACAGAAAAAGATTTAGCCATCTAACTGTTTGTAATGTTACACTTCAAGACAGCTGTGAGTAATATATTTAAGAAGTATTTCTTGACCGTCTAATAAGTATTATTACTCCCACTAATGGCACTTTGGGGTCTTTGAAAATATTCTGTTAAAAAATCCTCTTTGAGGGCATCAAATACCTCTCACGCTCGGGGTTTGTGTAGAATATGTGAGTGTGAGTAGCAGTGCATGTTCATTATTGTGTATATTATATCACTGGATTATGATACACTATGCATTAATACAAAAGAAGCATTTTAATTTTGTAGCAGACTATTTTATACTACTGGGTGATTTTATTTACAGTGCATGGCTAACAATGCATCATTCATATTGGCAGTGGAAACACTGGCACTGGCAGTGGAAACACGGCCCCTTTTGTCTGTAGCTGCCTCCAAAATCATATATAGTACTACTTATATTTGCTTTACGTACAGCGCTTGATTACATGTACTTAGTTACCATCTGTACTTTTTCATGGAACAGATATATGACTAGATAGGCAAAAATCATGCAGGAAAATATTTTCTCATTAACTTAAAGTTTTAGTCATTCAAGCCTTAACTCTAACCTTAAAATTTCTAGAATTTATGTTCGGTAAACATGAGTTCTTGAAGTCTTTTGACTCGAAATGATGAGTTGAATGAATGTACTGAACAAATGATTAAATTATAGTTTATTTTTATAGTGCTGTAGACTATATTTTAAAAAGCTTAATAATCTGTCATCACTTAAAGCTACTTAAAGGACTTTTTAACTGGTTTATTACTGATGCCTCTACAGGACCCACATAAGTTAACAAGACCACCTGCAAGAAGACTGGCTATTCATTTATTATATGGGTTATTATGAATGGTTGCCATCAGGTCAGATTCTCAGATGAAACAAGTGTTTACATTTCCCAGACACAGTTACAGTGGGTAGTATATCAGCCAGTTAAAAGAAGCAGGAGTAGATTTTCATTTAGATAACTGTATTTTTGATGTTATATTTTATGATTATTACAGTGGAAACACTTTTGTCCACAGGAGCCTCCAAAATCAACAAAATATGAGAGCTCCTTTTAGTTGCTTTAAATGAGTACCCACAACAAATCTGTTACACTCTCAAACTACCATCAAGTGTGTGTCAGTGCTTCTCTGTTTGAAGCTGCGGACAAATCTGTACAGAAAAACAACCTGCACTGAGACATTAATCCCAACTCTCAGCAGTCATAAGACTTTCAGTGGAACATAACAAGCTGAGATTTGTGTAAATTCAAGGATGGATTTACATTACAGACTGTGAAGATAGTCTTCAAAATAAAAACGAAAATAAACAAGCCAAACATCCACTCCGTCATCCCTCCAGAAATAACAGCTATCCAGGAATCTCAATCGGGAGGAGCGTGTTAGTCAGAATTTTCCTCCCCGAAACACCTTGCAGCTGTCTGGCCTGAGGGTTCCAGTGTAATGCCATATGCAGCTAAACAATAGATCATAACAGGACTGTGGGTCTGTGTATAGTAGTGGGCAGATGAAGAGCCAGACAGCCATGTAAGGTAGCAGGCAGCACATCGGCCCGCTGGCTTCTGCTGGTGTGACTGATATATGGCAGCCGGGATCCATGCTGGCCTGTAACTGGTGGCAACAGGTGACTCACATGAGTAGGAAATATTCTGCCCCTCACATCTCGCATCAGATCCACTCTGTAGGTCACACTATCCTTAACTCACCCCTCCGACGAGCCAGTACCACTAAACTTAAACATGCTCATCCTTGATCATAATCCCGGCACTCCTGGGAGTGATAGGCACGCCACCATGCAGCCATCCTGCAGCTAAACAGCTGTTGCAATGCATACTGGGATTGACCCTGCACACGTGTTAAAATCCAAGTTTAAAGGAGCAATATGCAACAATTACATGTCCAAAAATAAGCGCAGCCTCCCAAATAGTTGGAACCATAGACAGCATATTAGCACTTAAAGGGATAGCTCACCCAAAAATGAAAATTTAGGCATTGTCTACTCACCCTGATGCGTCCATACTGCTCGTTTGGCGTAACCCAAGTCTCCTAAAGCCCCAGCATGCTGTTCAGGATCTACAGGATCTACAGTGAAGGTTTCGGCTTTCAAGTCAACTTGGAATATTTAACTTTATATCATGAAAAATACTGAAGGGGGATGGGTCAAGTACTCAATTAATGTGACTTTATGACAATATTATTTAATATTCTCATAATTTCATTTGATAATCAGGCATTGAAGGTCATATACTGGAAGATACATTGCCCAGATAAGGTTATAAAACAGGTATAATCACTCACATATAGGCTACTTATGTTTTGAGGCTGATATTCTACAGGTAATCAATAATATGAAGGTGAAATATTTATTACTCTTTATTGTACTCTTAATTGTGTAATAATGTTAGCTTTATACACATTGTGCATTAAGAAATATAGAGTGTAAATCTGAAGCTAGAGGTCATATTTTAAAAAACAAACAAGCATGAAATTGTCACTTTAGCCTCACAAAAACCAGCAATAAATTAATTTCCAAAATATTTACATGTGATGGCCCATTTTAGGGTTAAATAGATTGAAATCTGTGGTTGAAGTGATTTGTTTACCCCTGCCCCCTCCTCCTCAGACTCGACGAAGCTCAGGCAGGCTGCAGGAGCCCTACAGGAGCCCATAACCAGCGCAACATTGTAATTTGACAGTAATAAGCAACGACAAGTCCTCCACTGTAAGTTGATCGACTTTTTATAACTGTCAATTGTCTGTCAATGTAAGGTTCAGCCTGTCATCCTGAAAACAAAAGCCTACTGCTCTAAAAATACACACTCTGGAGTTTGAGTTCAGTGACTGCCTACCAGACATTAACATATTGCTTAATTTAACCATTATAAAGATCCGCTCCTTCTAAAAGAGCTAAAATGCCATGTTGCTGTGTTGAAGAATAAACATTAAAAAAAGTAACATGACAACAAAAAGTGCCATTAAGAACTCATCCAATTATCAATATATTTGTCCAGTCGCCCAACTCTATGACAGCTGCAGAAAGATCATCCACCCAAAGAGTGAGGGTGTATGGGTTGGCCAGCCTGGTAATCATTGGTTCACCCAAAAATGAAAATTCAGTCATTATCTACTCACCCGCATACTGACTGAGGGTCGGGTTTATTTTGTTGGTCTGCAAAACACTGCTGGAGTTTCACAGGAAAATAACGTTGCAGAATCTGCAGCCTGGGTGTGTTTGGCATCACGTACACAGGTCTGTTGTTGGTGTCAATGGGGCTGATGAAACCTGCGTCTAAACCTGTGTTAGCGCAGAGCAAGTTGTGATGTTGCTCTGACATTTTCCTCATGCTGCGCTGTGGCTGTTCCACTGAATCGTTGCTGAACTGTCACAACCCTGCAAGATATTTTGGTTATAGAGCTCCCAGCCGAGGCTTTTCGTTTGGGGTCATTTAATGAGCTTTAATGTGGAGTTTATCTCCCTTACTCAATCAGGGAGACTCTTTTACTTTTTAAAAGGAGATAGAATATCTAGGTTAAGCAGCGGTGGAATGTAACTAAGTATATTTACTCAAGTACTTTACAAAGTCAATGTACTTGAAGGTTCTGTTTTTATGTTACTTTCTATTTCTACTCCACTACATTTCAGAGGGAAGTACTGCACTTTTTTCTCCACTTCATTTGTTTGACAGCTTTAGTTATTAGTTACTTTACAAATAAAGATTTTTGCACACAAAACATACTTACAGCTTAGAAAATATCATGTTTTCTTTTAAATTAAACTACCCAACAATTTATAAAAGTAACAATTGGCCAATTGATTAATTTTGATTATTGCATTTTTCGGCATTTCACACTTTTTTCAGAATTTTTACAAACTCAACATTATCATCATTAATGGACCAAAAAATTGCAGATATCCATAATAAGTAATAAATAATCATTAGTTGCAGTCCTGTACAAAATAGTTTGAAATTAGCTTCACCTCAAGCAACTGCAACAGTAAAATCCTGCTTGTACATTAGTGCATGAGTAATAATAATCTAATGTAATTATTATAACACTTTTCAATACTTTAAGTACATTTTCCTTTTCTTTTTACTTGAGGATTTTTAGATTTAAATGAGAGGAGAGACATGGCAGTTTGCTAGCTTTAACTGTTGGTGTTATAGATAAATATCATGAGGTGATTATTAGTCTTTGTCGACAAAAAGGCAATCCAGGTTTTTGGGTTTTTTTTTTAGTTTATTAAAATAAATACTGAGACCTTTCCTGAAATATCAGCAGAGCTGCAGTAAAACTTGAATGGGGGTTTTTACTTCAAAAAAAAAAAAAAAAAAAAACACTACCAGAACATTAGCACTGATCAAACTCCTGGCTCTGAGGGGGTTCAGGTTGCAACACTGGCACTAGTTAACAAAAGCACTTCAACACAGATAATTTAAAAATGTATCAGGTAACACATTTCTTGAGATTATACATATATTGTTATTGTAATCCTTTCACAGTTGATCTATGCAGAGATAACGCAGCTTTATAGTCCAAACATTTGACATTTTTCTGATGTAGAACAAATATTGGGGCCATGTAGTTGAAAAGATGTCATAGACCAGCCGGCCAAATTTGGCTCTCTGCAATATTTTTAGAATCAGACTTCGGGCTGCTCCAGCGTGAGCATGTGTGGCCTAATTTGTCCCTCTAGGATATGTCAAATACTGTGACATTTTTCTAGGGGAAAAAAGAGATTTCTGACTGTGTTTTACTTTCTAATGAAAACGATAAATGACTTTGTCAGGTAGTGTGGTTGTTAAGCCAGCGAGTTGAGATCCTGGCTGAAAAATTGACTTCATTTCCAGCAAATCCTCTCAGACACACACGGTAACACAACTGTACTTAATGCACAACACTGTGTAAATACTTTTTCTTGCGTTGATGTTAGCCTAAACATGCCCCATTAGAGGGAAGCAGGCCAAGAAAATGTATACCCCACCATCTAATTGCCTGTGTGTTTATAAGGACGCCATTCAGGAGGCAGTGTATCCTTGTTCTCTATGAGGATCCGGGGTCTGTCAAACATGGCTTAGTGCTGAAAGGTGCAGATCACCGGAGGAATGTTTAAATCAACCCTGCCCCCTGTTGTTCTTGGCCGGTGGATACACACACTGCGGCCTGAGGGGAGCCAGTTAGTAATGGGAGATCAAGGGACAAGGCTGGCAGAGAGATCTCTGAAAATCAAAGAGTTAAAAACTAAAGACCACAACAGAGAGATGGTGTCTGTCTCTGCTCCTGTGTTATGACACAACTAGAAGAGTGTACCCAGAAGAGAATATTCAGACTAGATATTATTGTAGATTTGGGGTATTTTTTATATCTTTTTATGGCATACATGTTGTTTTTTCCTGGTTTCAAAGGCTGCATCACAGACTAACCCCTAACCCACTGACTCATTTTATCCACATTTGTCGTTGTGTTAATATTTTGGGAAAGCACCAATAGTCATCCCTGCAATACTGTCACAATATTAACATGGACGTATTTGGTCAAAAATATTGTGATATTTGATTTTGTCTCACCCATATCAGTGCATATTTTATAAGCCATATTGTCCAGCACTGACTGAATTACATATTTTTTGGATTACAGGATTACAGTTACATTTATTTTGTAATTTAATAAAATGGCAGTATTTACACCCCATCACAGCTAGTTGGTAAGCCTTGTTTTTAGCCTGGCAGTTGTTGATGACTTGCAGCTCTTACCAGCCACTTAAAGCCAGGTGCAACTTTGAGTTGCCCCACATGAAAGATGACCAGTGGTGAAAGAAGTATCATGATATCTTTGGTCATGGCTCCAAAATGTTGGTCCTACGTTGCAATGTGAGAGAGGTTCAAAGATGGTCGCTATGGTCTCGTAACCAAAGACAGCCTGGGAGTGACTGCTGCTACAACCTGTTTACTGACCAACCAATAGGAATGCATAAAAATATGTTTGTGTATGGTATTTAAGCGTTTTCTCAGAGGTTGTCTTTGCAAAATTGTCATTGCAAGTTGGCATCTTTTCCCTCGCCAGGTCAACATTTTTCTCCTCCTCTTCTGTGGATTTTTTGTCCATACACATAAATACCACTATCACATTGGCTCGATTCTCGCTTAGTTTCATTGTTTAGCACTGTATCAGTACAGATGAAGATGAAGGATGAATAATGAAGTTTTCTTTATTGGCTTGTGCCATGGTTTACGATTCAGAGGGTATGATTATTGTACAGTCCACATACATCAAACTTGATGTTGTACCCAAATTTATTGAATCCATGTTTCACAGTGTGTCTGCAATAAACTAATAAGATTGCTGAAACAAGACAGTAGGAGGTTCATGCACACACACGCATGTACACAGCCCATTGCATAATCTCCTCCAGCCTTATAAATAAAATGACAAAAATTACACTCAGTGATTCTGTGAGGGACATAAATCTGAAACCACCGTCTGTGCCAGCAATAAAAACATGGCTTGATGATCCTATAAAACTTCCATCCAGGGGGTTCTCCAGCCTGAGGTGCTGCCTCAGCCTTGGCTGATTCTTGAACCAGAGTCACTGCCCTCTAAGGCAACAATGAGGCTGGAACAACAGCCCGGAGGATTTATTGTTGTGTTGCAGGGCAGAGAAAACACGCAGCATTTATTCCTGTTGCTCTGTGGCGAGTCACAGCAGCAGTTTAGTTGCTGCTATTTCGCTCTGACGCTGCCTGGCTGCCATCCAGACCAACTCAGTGTCGGTGCACGCACATCTGACTGGAAGTTTAACACTGAAGTGGTGAAATGACTAGTTTTTGGCTACAGTTCATACAGTCTATTTTCTGGCTTAGTTTATCATAATATGTCTCTAACACCTATCCTTTTTTTTCCTTTGGAACTCTTTTAGCTCACGAACACTCTTCCTCTGTAAAGGACACATACTGTCCTCAAAGATCACCTCTGACACTTTTATCAACGTCATAGAGAAATAACTCAGAGGTGCATAATACCCCATTTGCACAGATCGCCGTTCTGAATACCTTCTAACCAGATTGTCCATTACTTCTCCCTCACTCTGCCACAGAGATTATAAACAAATATGACAGCCATGATGGTTTACAGGCAAACCAGACCGCTCAGCAAAGGGCACAACGTGTGACAGTAAATTCATAGTTATTGCCAGGCTTCCAGAGAGCCAACAGGAGCTCAGGTATGATAGACAACCAACAGCACAGAAGTACACTGGAATAATTTAACCTCTCTGCCCCCCCTGCCTCCCACTCTTTTTAATACCTTGTGCCTTTTGTTCTTCGGAAATCATATTGTTTGAGATTGCTTCCTCTGAGAACAGGAAGACGCAGGACTGCAGCCTCTTCCCAGCTGATCTGAATTCCACTTTGTCTAGGAAAAGAAAGCCTCCACTGCCACTGCCACCTCTTTGCCCTCCCAGCTAGAAGGTGCTGGGTTTAAATCCTGGTTCGGACAAGGCCTTCCTGTGTGGAGTTTCCATGTTCTCCTCCTGCTTGTGTGAGTTTCCTTCAGGTGCTCTGGTTTCCCTCAACCGTCAAAAACATGTACGCTCAGTCAGTCCTCCAGTCAGTCCCCCTGAACTAAGACACTGGTCAGGGGTACAGTATTAATTTCTTAATACTAGGATGGGTTGGACTGAATTTCACTGTATAATTCTACATGTCACAATAAAGCTGACCTTTACCATTACATCACACAGAGCCGCTAACATGGCTACAGACTCTTAGTTTATAGATTAAGCCAAGCAATATGAAGCAACAACACTAAAATACAGTAAATTGCATGCTGAAGGTAGGCAATTCTGGGAAAAGATTTGTCGTCTTATTCCCAGGTTGTTTGGTTTGGTGGTTTAAAGTGACCTGGGAATTAGACTCAGCAATCAACTATCTTTCTCTAGAATCGTTTGCTCTACTTGTAATGCATCAGATGAATACTGTAATACAATAATACAATAAACATGTATACAATACAATAGTACATATTTAAACAATTTTGGGGACTTTTACCTGTAAACTGATTTTTTTTAAGTTAGCCATATCGCTAAAGGATCTAAATATAATTGAACCATACCAGTGACAGATCAGTAAACCTTCAACTCCTTTAACATTTTGGTAAACTTATATAGCGCTTTTCTAGCCTTCCAACCGCTCAAAAGGGCGTCACACTAAATGTTACATTCACCCATTGACACACTAATGACAAAGGCTGCCATACAAGGTTCTTCTGCCCCCTTAGAACTAACTTATTGACTCACATTCACACACCAAGGGCTATGCCTTCAGAAGTAATTTGGGGTTCACCATCTTGCCTAAGGATACTTCGATATGCGGACACAAGGCAGTCGGGAATCAAACCGCTGATCTTCCGATTGGTGGACAACCCACTAAGCCACAACTGCTTCATTTTCATGCCTTACCACTCAAGGTACGGCTGGAAAATGAAGAAATTGTTCAACAGAATGAGTTTTGTCGTCTCCTATCTAAATAACTTTAATTTTTCTGACTATTTTATACTTGATGTGCAATACTGATTACAGTCCAGTGGGAGATGTATTATTACCAGGGTCTGCACAGGTGAGGAAAGCCTGTTGTTAGCATTAGCTGATAAGAACATGGCTGTTGTAATGTGTACCTCTTGCTATTGTCCTGGCTGGACTCTCACTCTCTTCCTCCTCCAACCCTCTGCCTGTTTGTGATTTACTTCCAGTAAAGATCATCAGCTTTATCCAAGGAGGGCGCTGAGCCAGGACCTGCTTCATTAACTGATGATCCAGCTGGTCTTTAACTGTGACCAGTTTGACGTTAGTGGGGGTATTAGGTGCATGCTGGAAAACAAGTGTCAGACCACTAAGTTTCCTTTGGTATGCATTGGCGTATCAGCCTTAAGCATGGATGGCGTTTTAAACATTTCCTCTCCCACATGTTGTCATGGTGGTGTTTTGTTTCCCGCCTCTCCCCTGTTTTACAGATAAAGAGCACAACGCTCTGATTTTCCATCTTATTGCCATATATATACTTCATAGAGAAACCGAGGGAGGGGGAGAGACAGACAGATGGTCATGGTCATTTAGACCATCTCTCTCACACACATAACCAGTTTCAGTGTCAGCCAAGCAATTGGACAGTGGACTACACAATGGGAGTAACTTATTATGGAAGCAACTGCTCATGGACTGCATTATGAGGGAGATGAGGGGTGGTAAGACAGAATATTACTTCCCTTTTTGGCTTTTTTCACTCTCTGTGATTGTAGTGATTATACTGTATATCCTCTCTGGCACACCATTAAAGTAACAGTTTGTCTTAACACACAGCTTTTAAGGAATGTATATGTTTTCTGAAAAACCTCGCCAACTAAGGCAGTAACTTCAGATGTGTGACGTGTTGGAAAAACCTGTCAAACTGTTACTTTCAGCCCTACTTTCTTTTGTGATAACTCATCTGTCTTTGATCTCTAATTGCATAGTAAAAGCTGGCATATATAGATGTCAGAGGTCACCCGTCGATGGAGTTTGATGGGTTTTCTTAACCCCTCAGTGACGGAGGGGTCATTTATTGCACCCTTAAAGCTGTCTGTTGAACTTGCCTTATAGGGTCATTCTCGGCTGAGACTTGCCAGCCTGTCACTGCCATGTTTGGGTCTTACCCAAACTCTCACTAATGCTGGAGTCAAGAGGTGAAAGCACTCACACGCAGGGAATGGCTGGAGATATTTGATTGACACTCTCAGATCAATTCAGATTTCAGCATGCAGAACAGTGGTTCTCAACATTTTTCCTTAAGGGAACCCTTTTCTGTCATTGAATAAACTGATGACCCCTGACTAAGTGACATATTCTATGGATATTCATATTATATTCAATGCGTAACAATAACAATACAGAACAACTGATAAAAGTCTTTGTAAAATTATATTATATATTTTTAGGAACTTTTTATACAATTCATTTTGTACAATTTTCTGTCTGTATTATGCTTTTTTTCTTTTTTTGGCAAATTCAGTGTTTTCTTCCCCCTGACGCTCGGTCATGGTTCTATTATGCAGCTCTTTGGTTTAACTGTGTGCTTTATTAATGCAGGACAAGGCTGTTTAGCAGAGTGAAAGCTTTGCCTTTGAGTATAGCTTGTATTCAGGTCTTTACTGTGCCCATATAATTTAGTTTATTTACCCACTTATGATTTAAACTTTAAAAATAACAAATTCAAATTCTTCTTTAAATCAAGGAGGCGTCAAGACCCCACTTGAAGCTTTAGTGACCACTAGTTGGGGTCAGGACACCCATGTTGGGAACCAGGGTCTTTATGAGAGAAACCTTCTATCTTAAAGGGATAGTTCACCCAGAAATGAAAATTCAACATTATCTAATCACCCTCATGTCAATTGAGGGTCTGGTTGTTTCACAGGAAAACTCTGCTGCAGAATCTCCCAAACAATGGAAAAGAATGGTGACAAGTTTTCAAATGTAAAGAATAACTGGAAAAAATGTGCAAAATTCCTCCATGTTGCTTGTCTGGCATAATCCAAGTCTCCTAAAGTCCTGACATGCCATTTATACACTGCCACACCACACACACACACACACAGTTCCAACAGTGTGCATGTGCATGTGAGCGTGACTGTAAGCTCTGGATCTACAACAAAGATTTGGGCTAAAAACATGGTGGAAATAAGATTTTTTTTTTTATTCACCTGGTATGTTAGGAGACTTGGATTACACCAGACAAGCAGTATGGAGGCATTTTATGTTCTTATTCTGTTGTTTTTTCTGTTTGAAAACTGGTCACCATTTATTTACATTGTTTGGGAGATTCTGCAAAGCAACAATTTCAATGTAGTCAAAGTTTCAAAGTGACAATAGGCTTTTATTTTCACATTTCAAGGGTGAAAAATGTCAGTGCTTCTATTCCTGGCAAAATGTGGTCTAAATGTGTATGTTCAATAAACATCTTCAAGTAGCTTGTGAGAAAATTTTCACTTCTGAATCTATTCTGTCTCCTGTCTTTTCACGAGTGACGGTACTTGTCTTTTAAAGGTCTTTTCAATGGAAAAGTATAGGGAGTTAGAAGCTTCTGTAACATGGCACCGGCGGTGTAGAAGGCAGTTATTATTGCGCAGAGGACAGGGGACATCGAAGCTGCTGTTGTTCTGTCATTCTGAGTGAAGTCTGCTGGTCATGGTCCACAGGCGAGATGTGGACTGTGTGCAGCTCAGTCCAGGTCACAGCATTAAAAGGACAAAGCTTTGACTTACCCTGTGGTGGCCTGTGGTTGATGTCTGTCATGCATAATTGGGGAATTGCACATGAGGAATGTAAACAAACATAGCATAATATTTAATCATTTTTCTTAAAACAACCTCATTATTTACTTTTACTTGACTCCTGAACTTCCTCTCCCTCCGCCTCTCCCTCTCCCTCATGGGAAAATGGTTGTTCTCATACTGCCAGTGTCCAGTCCTCAAGCAATTCACAGGCAGAGAGGCTATTTTTATGCATATGATGCCATATACACACCAGGTCATTTCATCTGCAGGAATATAGAGGACCTACAGCTGTTTGACTAACTGTCTCTTTTCCCCTTTTTCACCCCCCCTCCCTGCTCTGTCCATTCTCCGCCTCAGTGACTTTTCACTCCTAGAACCCCTCTCTCTCTGCTTCCTCTCCAGTCTTTGTCTCTCAGGTGTGTGTCCAGCCTGTGAGCAGTGATGGGGGACTGGAGTCTCCTGGGGAACTTCCTGGAGGAGGTCCAAGAACACTCCACTTCAGTTGGGAAGGTGTGGCTCACCGTCCTCTTCATCTTTCGCATCCTGGTGCTGGGCACAGCAGCTGAGTCCTCCTGGGGCGACGAGCAGAGCGACTTCCTGTGCGACACCCAGCAGCCCGGTTGCACCAACGTGTGCTATGACAGCGCCTTCCCCATCGCCCACATCCGCTACTGGGTGCTACAGATTGTTTTTGTCTCCACGCCGTCCCTCATATACATGGGCCATGCCATGCACACAGTGCGCAGGGAGGAGAAACAGCGCAGGAAGGAGCAGGAGGAGAGGGAGGCGAGAGGGGAGGGTGGAGGGGACCTGGAAGGGGAGAAGGAGTACCTCCAGCAGAAGGAGAGTGCCATGACGTCTGAAGGGACTGGGCGGGTTCGCCTGAAAGGAGCACTGCTACAGACGTACATGCTGAGCATCATGATCCGCACGGTGATGGAGGTGACGTTCATCGTGGTGCAGTACCTCATCTACGGGGTCTTCCTCAAGGCGTTGTACCTGTGCAAGGCCTGGCCTTGCCCCAACCCCGTCAACTGCTACATGTCCCGTCCAACAGAGAAGAATGTCTTCATCATCTTTATGCTGGTGGTGGCAGGCGTGTCTCTTCTGCTCTCCGTGTTGGAGCTCTACCACCTCGGCTGGAAGAGCATCAGGAGGTGTGTCCGTAACAAGGTGATACAGAGAAACAACCAAAGGGCGGTGACTGTGTCCGTGTCCACAGCCGTGGAGCCCAACAGCCCACCTCGGCCCTCAGCCTCCTGCACCCCACCCCCTGACTTCAGCCAGTGCCTGGCAGCCCCGAGCTCCATGAACGCCATGACCTCTATGGCCTCCCATCCCTTCAACAACAGGATGGCACTGCAGCAGAACTCGGTCAACTTGGCCACCGAGCGGCATCACAGCTGTGACAACCTGGAGGACGAGGAAGACTTCCTGAGGATGAGATATGACCAAGTGCCCACCGAGCTGCCCAACAGCTGCTCCCCGTCACCTCTGCTGCACTCCAGCTACACGAAGGACAAACGCCGCCTAAGCAAGACCAGCGGGAGCAGCAGCCGGGCTCGCCAAGATGACCTGGCAGTATAGACTCAGAAAGAGAAACAGGACCAGGCTGGAGCCAAAGAGAGGAGAAAGACAGATCAGATGAAGGAAGAGGTTAAACACGCTTCAGCTGACAAGCAACTGCATGCCTGTCTGGTGCTCTGAAGGGCAGGATACTCTTTCCACAGGAAAGACTTGGAAAATAGGTCCAAAAATACTGGAGCACACAGACTAACGTGACCAACCCCTATTAAGGGAGAAACATGGGCAACTATTTATAGTTAAAAGTTGGGGTATAAGCCAAGGGGAGGTATGACAAGATTTAGTTTCTGTAGTTGTGACAAAACATACATTTTAGCATTTCTCTTTGTGATCTCCGAGGAAAATATTACGCCAAACTCCAACATAGGTTGACAGTCTTCTTGTCAATTCGGCATCAATATAATCCAAAAACAACTGTATTTCTGTGAAAACTTGTTGCCTCAAGTTGCTATCAGCCTCTGTTCTTTAGCTGCCCTGTTTTAGTTGTAAGGACTCTGGGAAAGATTGTTGCCAACCCTTGCCTTCCAATAATATTAAACATGTTTGATTTTATTATTATTAACTATTTTTGATCAAAGCTAGTTGTTTAAAAATAGCTGAGCATATTTGCTCGGATTGTGAGGGTGCAACTGTTTCACTTGCTCCATTGCTCAGGTGCCTTTATTTTTCAAGTCTTTCCACAGACAGAAAGATCAGTTCAGAGAGACACAACGAGGAGTGATGTATCTGAGTGACGTGGTCAGAATGTGGGAACAGGATGATTATGCAAACTGGCATCAAAGCCTGACACTTGACTCTAGAGGACGGACTAAATGTTCACTTTAGGAAGAGACACTGAGATCTGAGAGTGGACCGTGTAAACTTGACATGTGTGAGCTCCGTCAGCAGATGAACCAATCTGCCTCAGAGCTCAAAAAACTGACAACCAAACTGCAAAAGAAGAATAATTTTGGAATGAGAACAGGGTTACCAGGTGTGATACCTGACTATTGCACATCTTATGTTTGAGTTAAACGGTTAAAGCCAAAAACTAAGAGCGATAAAGAGATTATGAAGTAAGAATGATGCAATGCTCAGTACTTGGTGTGAGATGATTTAGGGAATCATTTCATTAGAAGGCAAAAAAAAAATACACATCTCAAGTATTCAGTTCATCGTAGATTAGGCTGTTACTTTAAAACCAACAGTTTCATTCTCCTGCTGCAAAAAATAAAAGATGCATGAGAGAAAACAGGAGTTGAAGGTCCAGTGTGTAAGATTTGCAGGGCTTTATTGGCAGAATATGGCAGAAATGGAATATATTATTCATAAATATGTTTTCATTAGTGTATAATCACCTGAAAATAAGAATTGTTGTCTTTTGATACCTTAGAATGAGCTGTTTATATCTACAGAGGGCGTGGGTCCTCTTCCACAGAAGCTCCCTTGTTGAACTGCCATGTTTTTACAGTAGCTCTTAATGCAGCCTCTTGTATTTGTTTTGTGGCCTCCTTCATGCTTGGAGAGACAAGGTGCGATCTGCAAACTCACTCTTGGATGCCACTAAATCCTACACACTGGTCCTTTAACAGGAGAGTTCACATAATTTAATGTGGGACTGTATAAGGCACTTATCAATAGTCAGTTTATTACCTATGCAGATTGGCACATCCCCAGTTTGGAGAAGCAGAGAGGAGTACCAGCACGGTACCTAAGCAATGTACTGACTGCGGACAGAGTCAGCAGTTCTTTTAGCCACTTAAAAAAATGGCCCACCTAAAAAAAATCAATATCAGTTTAAGTGTACACTATATTTTGAATATTTTCTCCACTCTACTTTGCAGTCAGACAGCCTTTTCTGACACAAAACTACCACTGGGTTGGGTGAAATCACTAATTTTACCTCACACACTGGCTCGATGTGTTAGTTTGTTTGTGTTATTGTGTGGTGTTTTAAAAGGACGGTTTGGATTCACCAAAGTCACACAGTAATGCTAACATACTAACAGATCAAGGCAGTAGTATGTCGGCATTTCCTCTGTTCTGTAAGGTATGATTACCAATTTCATCCATGAAATTTGGTTGGCTTGGACAGAGCAATATTTGGCTGTCAGAAAAATCAGTCTGACAGCAGAGTAAAGTGGAGAAAATATTGTAATAATAGGGTACACAGCAGCACATTGCTTCAGTGCTGCTGCCTCTCCAAACTGGAGGACCTCCATCTACAGTTGTTAATACACAGACTGTTGATAAGTACCTCATACAACTCTGTTTCAAATCATCCAGACTATCCCTTTAATATGCAATAAACTGTGAAGCTTGCCGATATATAAATTGGATGTTTTTGTGGGGCACATTTTCAGTAAAACAAGGTAAAGTGCCTTAAGAAGTGTATAAATATCTCTGTCTCCATGTAATATGTTTCATATATTTTTTTTCCAAAAGCCATGGCAAAGACTGTAAGTTTAAATTAAGCCATCTGTTGACTTGCCAACCTGATTGCACTACACCTCGCAGGTCAGCAAACAAAAAAAATGTAACTTAAGAATAATTGCTTTACAATCTAAAACAGTGTGAGTAAATCTGTGTTCATCAGTTATATATTTGACAGAGGCCTTTGTGTGCATAAGTGATGAGAAAATGTGTTTCAGGATTTTCCTTTTAAAGGGGGATTCAAGTTAGAAGTTAAAAAGAAGAGGTCCTGCTTGGATGCTGTTATGAGGAGATCCAGCCACTGGGTGGCAACATTGCACTTAACGTTTTTCAGTTTCTCTCCTTGGAGCTATTATTGTGTAAATAGTGAATTTGTTCCCCTGCAATGTATGTTTCGGTTGATGTCTTTGAATGTATTTTATTTCATTTCTGTTGTCTTGTTCTTATTGATATGCAGAATAATTTTACAGGTTGGTTTTTGACAGCAGTTTGTAAATGGACATTGCCTGCCACTGGGAGGTTTAAAATTGAATCCACGTTTCCCGACAGCAAACATTCAGCCGGCTGTATAACCACTGCAGCTTTTGGTTCTTCAACACAGACCTTTATGCAATAAATGTCATCATTAACTTATCATGGATTAATAAATCATCAACTGTACAATCTGCTCCATTGTCCGCAAGGTGTGTGATTATTTCACGGTCTTCATAGATCTTTCTGACACGTCAACAGATGCAGATTTTGGCAGATGCACTTTATTTCACAGTACACGAATAAGACGTAACAAGGCGTATTTTGTATCAGATTAGACAAAAATTTGAAATAATGTTCTTTATTAGACAGTAGGTATACCCTCATAAGACACCATACACCTAACAGCAAACTAATAAGATGTAACAAGTCATATTTCATATCAAATTAGACAAAAAATAGAAATAATATATCGAGAGCTGTACTGTAAACTAAAGAGTATAATTCTCCACTGTTAGGCCCTTTTTAAACTTTATTAGAGGGTAATTAAGGATACAGTCCAACAGAACTATACTGCGAACTAAAGTGAAATCACATGTCTGTTACTTTCCCATTTGAAAACTATATGTGAACCAGATCTACCCAGTTAAGACCAAAATTATGAAGGTGACTGCAGAGACGTGTTGTAATACTGTAGGCAGAGAATGTGATTTGATCAAAGAAGCAGACATCTGTGTAGAATTAGCAGATAGATGTTTTCACTTTAGTTTTTCAGTACAGTACTGTTTAAATGCGTCCCTAATTAGCTTTTATTAAAGTCTACTAAGGGTCTAATAAAGGGTCAAATGCTAATCGACCCAGATGTATGTACGTATGTTACTAAAGGATATAGTAAATGTAGATGCGCAGACTGAGCTGAGCTCGGGAAACCAGAGAGAATTTACATGTAGATCAAATTACATCATATTAGAAACCTCTTGGTTAACACAGAAAAGCTGTAAACTAAAATATAAGAGGACATGAAGAAGAGGAGGTGTAATAACCAGCTGAACAGTGATGAAAATCACACATGGACAAAGGTTTTTTTTTTTGGCATTTTTACATCAGTATCTTGTTACCATTTGCATTTTTTCAGTCTGTGCTCGCCACAAAGGACCTGCAGGAGACAGACTGTGGAAGATGTACAGTATTTACACACACACAGACACACACACACACACACAAAAAGACTGTCTCGCCATCTCTGCCAAGAAGCTGAGCGCCAATATCCAACTTAGTCTGTCACAAGCTGAGACTGAGTTGAAAGCTGCCGTAGATGCTGCCATTTTGTTTGTTGGTTGCTGATCAGATTCTCCTCTCCCTCATTTCATCGTCACTGTATCACATTACACCATATACGGCATATTTTTTTTTTTACCCTGGATGACGACTCCATTTTGCTTTTCAATAAAATCTTTTCTGTAAATCACCCACTGGCAGAGCTGAGGTAATGTTTTCATGCACGGGATATTTGTTGTTGTCTGTTCTCTTTATTTATTTAAAAATGTAAACGAGATAACCGTCTGAGGTGGAATGTGCTTCTCAGATAAAAACAGAAATATTCAGATAATTTACTTCATTAAAATTGTCCTCGCATGTAAGCAGCAAAATGAAGATGGGAATTTTGTGATTAGCTTTCAGGCTATTCGGCCTGCCTGTTCACATTTATATTTTACTCTCTGTGTCAACTGTCTGAAAATTAATTGCAAACAAGACTTTTGCTGGAGTGCTGTGATTGCCATCTTGTTGTGTTTGTCTTGTGTCCCTACTGCTTGCTCATCAGCAGATAATAGTGCAGTGATACTTTACTCACGGGTCAAATCTGGCCCCTGAATGCTGCAAGGCGGCCCTCTGACCATTTTCTAATTCATAATGGAATTGATTCACAGATATACCAGTTTTGTATGATGGAATAAATTAGGATGTTCATAAGAGAGAAGGATGATCTTTGTTAGCTGGTCTTTCAGGCTGTGCAAAGTTCAGAGGGACCAAACAGTGAGGTCTGCAGTGAAAGACAACTGTTAGCTAAAGAAATGGGAATAATTCTATGTGTATTTCATACTAAAAGACCATAAATATGCTGTTCATCATGTCTCTGGTAGGAACCATTCCAACATTTTAGTGTTTGTGTGATGGAAGCACTTACAGCTATGTAATGTTTTATACACTTTTCAAAATGTTACTACAGCATTTACAACTAAAATTAAGTTGCAGTTATTAAGTACAGTAAAATATCTGATTTATCAGCCAAACTTTACAACAAGTTAGTTCGTAAGTTAGTTAGAGATAAGATGAAAGATGAGTTATGAGCCTTTTTAATGTTTATCAATTTTATCTTTGTCTAATTACATGGCCACTGGCCTCCTGTCATCTTGCAAAAGCAGCTCCTGGGCAGAGCAATTTGAGTATCCATGTGATAGTGATTGGAGTTGATTAAAGGGATAGTTCACCCAAAAATGAAAATTCAGTTATTACCACCTATCACTCACTCTCATGATGACTGAAGGTCGGTTTTAGTTTTTTAGTCCACAAAACACTGTGTGAGTTTCGTAGGAAAACAGTGCTGCAGAATCTCCCAAACAACTGAAGTGAATGGTGACCAGCTTTAAAATGGAAAAAAACAAAACAAACAAACAAAAAAGCATAAAAAGCCTCCTTATTGCTTGCCTGGCATAATCCAAGTCTCCCAAAGCCTTGACATGCCAAGCTGATGTGAAAAACATCATGTTTTTAGTCTAAATGTTCACTGTAGATCCTTAGCTTGGAGCCACGTTCAAGTGCAGTTCACGTACGCACCATCTGAAATGGATGTTTGTGGTGTGACGGTGTGCATACACAAGTAAACAGCATGTTGGGGCTTTAGAAGGCTTGGATTAGACCAGATATGCAGTATGGAGGCATTTTATGGTGTTTGGAAGATTCTACAAAGCTGTTTTCCTGAGAAAATCCAACAGTGTTTTGTGGACTAAAAAACTAAACCTGACCTTCAATCAGCATGATGATGAGTAATGATAATGACTGAATTTTCATTTTTGGGTGAACTATCCCTTTAAAGCCTCTACAGGAAATGTTTTTGTCTTTGCCACTTGCCTGAGGAAGAGAATGTCCTAAAAGATAAACTAACTGTTAATTTTGAGCCTAACAGTGAGCAGATTCGTCTCTCTTGCAGCCTGTTTGGGATAACAAACTTTAATACTGGATGCACTGTGACGCAAAGTCCTGTAGAGGGCAGCAGCGCACTTGGAGGCATCTGCCCTACCGCAACATCTTTTCACAGAAGAAGAAGAAAGGCCAGACTCTAATGTGGGTGTCGGGAAGTGTAGTTTTACCTTCGTAGCCGTCTCCTTCACTTTTACAGTACAGTGGTATCTGCTGCCCTACAGTTCCCGACATCTCCTCGGGCTTTAACCGGTAGCTACAGCTGCCGAATGACAAGTGAATTTATCATTTAACGCTGCTGTGTTTTCTATCCCGAAGGGCAGAAAAAAAAAACTTTGTCTTTTAAAGTAAGTAGTTATGCGTTTGTTCAGCGGTTAGCTAGGCTGGCTGTTGAGGTCGAGGTTAAACTTCGTGTTATCATGTCGTGTTGCAACTAGCTAACAGTTGTGAAAGAGTTAACGTTAGCATTGTGCCAGGAGATGTTTTCTTAACGTGCTTCAGTTAGCGACGAGTTTGTGTTGAAACGGGTGAAGCAATGTTTGTTGGCTAACTCGGCTTTTATCCGTCGTCTGAACGGTCCTAATCTCGCAGTATTTGTGGGGTTTTTTATTACATAATGAAGATATATGAAGTTAAAGCTAATGCGTGTCACGATTGAGGAAAGATGAGTAGAAAAGTCGTTCCGCCCCCCGAGAAGCTCGTTACAGCGGCCGGTGTTACAGCTGTGTGGGCGTCCCGTTTGTTAGCCGTTATCTAACTAACTTTACCAAGGTTATATAACTGTTAACATAAAATATGATCAAGATTTGAGGGTTTGCTTGTTTATCGACCCCGTGCAGGTGCTCACTTCACCTCATTATTAGACTTAGTTAACGTTAGTCCTACTGCATCATCATCCTCGGCATCCCTGGACTTAACCAGGAAGTTTAATTTTATCGGTTAACGAAGGTTAGTAGCTTAATTTACATAATCAGTGTTGGTAAGGTTTTTTGTTTGTTTGTTTGTTTGTTTTTGTTTTATCTTCCTTCATGTTTTATTTGTAGTGTTGTTCTTGTGGGGGTTTGTTTTGTTTGTTTGTTTTGTTCGTGCATCATCCTGTCGGGATTTATTTCACTCACTTAAGAAGCTGTATGTTGATTTTGTGTTCATTTGTTTTTACGCTGCAACAAAAGACAATGAAAGGACTTGAGCAGATTTGTTATTGGAAAGATTGCTTGGATATGATGTGCTTAGAGATCTTTTTGTTTGTTTGTTTCAGTAAATTTAATGGCAATAAAATAAAAGAAATACAGATTTAATTATTCTATACCTGTATTTACCATATGCAGTTATAGAAGGTTATATTTGAAAGTGAAACCAAGCTAAATATAAAAACTTTTTTCTCCTCCAAAAACAAGAAGGCTATCAGGACAATATATCTGTGCACTCATTTAATGAATTTGTATGAGTGAATAATACCCCCCGGATTTGTAATTGTTATGTTGTTCCCTGGTGTTTTGTTTCAATATGTATATCGTGTTCTCTTTATTGTGACTGAATGATAACTCCTGATGTCACTTGGATGTTTTTTTACTCTATTGTAAACAATGAAAAAGACTGCATAATTATAGTACAGATGAAAAGAGAGCCAAAATGTTTAGTGTTTTTGCTCAATTCTTGAGAATGATTTTTTTTTTTTCCGAAACAATAAGTTCAGATCTCTACACAATGAGTTTGTTGTTCAAAACAGATTTGAATTCCTCATTCACTCAAGCAAACTGCACATATTTTAGCACGTGTGTGAGTGCAATTGTCTACAATTTGCACAATAATAACTTGCACATGGCTTGCTGGCTAAAATTGATGAGTTGTCATAGTTTTCATAACTTTTAAACAGTCTTTCATTGTTTGAGCCATCACGTGCAAAGCAAGAAAAGTGCATTCAGTAAAGTGCAGATCTCCCCCAGGCATACCGAAAGGAATATTTGAAGTAATCACCAACATTTTGATTACTAATTGTAATTTAATTACAGATTTTTTTTATATTGAACTTTAACTGATTAGAATTACATTTATTCCATAACTTGAGTTTGGTCAGACCAAACAAGCATTATGAATCCGTCAAATGGCTCTTTAGGAAGTTGTTGTGTTTTTTTCCCCCCTTTTTCCAGATATTTTACAGATCAAACAATCACTTCTTTAATTTAGAAATAATTTTTAGATTCATTGATCTTGAAGCTAATCATTAGTGGCTGTAATAATGCAAAGGAAGCTTGGGCCTGTGTGTTTCAGCTCATTAACATTAAGCAGTCCAAAAACCTTTCTGAATGCCACCAGCAAAATCATTTCTGTTAACATCACTGTCGTTATGATAAGAGTTGATCTTGATTGTCCTCTTATTATGAACTTTACTACATGTGTAGTTAATCCAGACACACTAAAACCAGTTGGTCTGTTTTGTTCACAGCGCAGCCATGAGGAGTCTTTGGACCAAAGCGAGTGTCTTAGGTTCGATGGCTTTCGGTTCACTGCTGTGGTCACAAAAGAAAACTGATTCAGACCAGGTTGCTTCCAGTTGCACCTCTGCTGACACAAATCCCAGTTCTCCCTATGAACTCAAATTGGTCCAAGTTCTGTTCCGGCATGGTGCTCGAACGCCGCTGAAGTCAATACCTGATGTGATGGAGGTAAATCATCAAGTTGCTTACTTCTTGTGTCTCTAAAAGATGAAGTGTCACATAGTATCTGTATATAATGACAATTCGATTCTTTGTCTGGGCACGTTTGTCTCATCAAAGGCCCAGTGGGTGCCAACACTGTTGGAGCCTCCAGCACACACCCACATCAACTATGTGGTGACAGATCTTCAAGGTGGCCCCAAGCCCCCGGCTCCTGTAGAAGACAGCTATCGGAAAAGCGTACTGACCGTGAGTAGGTGTGTTTTGTGGTGTTGAATGCAGTCAGACAAGATAAGGGCTCAAGGATCAAATTCAGGGGCAGCAACCTGTGTAGTTGATTCCCTCCTGGTAAGAGGCCTATAAATTTTCTTGGCAGACATTTAGACATGTCGTAGCTGGAAAGGCACAGGTGTAATTAGAAACAAAATGTTGTCCCATGTAGGAGTGCCTTTGTCAGGGCCCTGACATTGTGCAATCTGACACAGTATACTTAGAAACTGGAACAACAGTAGTGTTGTTACATCTGGTTTTATTCTGCTCTGACAAGTTAATATGTGCTTTGGTAAATGACAGTTGTTAAAGATGTTATACAATTACCTGTGTGTCATCAAGTTGTGACAAGTGTTTTATAGACCAAGCCTATTCAATTGGCGGACCACAGGCTGAATCAGGCCCTTTAACAACCTCAATCTTATAAAGATGAAAAAAGTACATAATTGAGATTTTTTTTTTTTTTAAGCTATTAAAAGGAACTTTTGTATTGTGCTAATTTTGGAGGTGCCTATGGACAAAAGTGGTAGGGTTTCCACTGTAATAACCACAAAAAAAAACATCAAAAATAAAATTTTTAATATTTAATATTCACTGTTTCATTACCAGTTAAAAACTCCTTGTGGTAGCTGTAAATAACGGTCTATTAATCTATGTTTGTGGGTGTTTAATAGAAGATGATCATTTTATTATTATGCTGATTATTGGTGCTGGGAGGTTGTTGTAGCAATGACTGTAACAGAAAATGGAATAAAATGAACACCACCTATGAACTGAAAGTTCATGGGTGTTTGATCATTAAGATCATTATTTTATAAGGCTCGAGCAGTGGTTCCGACCCTTTTTTCCTTGCACATTCAAATTTCTAACTTTACAGGTCAGACATGGGAATATAAATGTCCAGCCCCTCACTACTTTTTTTTCAAAAAAGTAATTTAATAGGCCTGTTGTAGACTCTGAACGTACCTCATTCAGTTAGCCTTTCTCCCTCTAGTGGCCACTAGGGTTCATTATTAAGCCATACAGATGACATTTAAGTGGGTTCATTCATTCCCCTTCTCTCTGTAATACTGCTGAACTGTGTGTATACCTTCCCACCGAGATATTGTGTACTTTTTGCAAGCCACAGTGTCCAATGGAAATGATAGTTTCCTGTGCTGAGTTAGCTACTTTGCTAAAGAGGTTTACTGCACTGGATTTAGCTCCAAAAACTAAATCCCACAATATGGACTCCTGCCATCCTTGTACCACATTCGCTGTGAATTCCTGCATGCCATTGCAGGTGTGTGTCTAAAACTTGATCCTGTTTTTTCGCAGGGTGGCACGTACCCCGGTCAGCTGACCACAGTGGGCATGCAGCAGCTGTATGAGCTGGGCAAGAGGCTGAGGAGGAGATACATTGAAGAGCGTCATTTCCTCAGCTCCACCTTTAGCCCCGCCGAGGTCTAGTAAGTGTTGGACAAATTCTTTCCTGGTCTCTACACCTTTAATACATTGGGTTTATGAGTGGAGTACAAAGGATTCCAGCCTAAATGTTTTACTATTTTCAAGTTGGCTGCCTTCCATGACCTATTTTTTCCATTTTTAGTGTGCGCTCCACTAACATTGTGAGGACCATTGAATCTGCCAAGTGCCTGGTAGCAGGACTCTTCCAGCAGAAACAAAAAGGTAGGGTGGAAATCCACTTGATGTTACTTATTCTACTGTGGATCTTGTCTCATCTGTTTTTTGTAATTTTCCGTTCCACTTGAAGAAATTGTGCCTATATTAACAACGGAAGCAGAATCTGAAATCCTGTATCCTAACTACCACGGATGCAAGGTGCTCAAAATCCTTGGCAGGTAAGTAGAAGGTATTTTCATACCAGGCCTCAAACATCCCATGCACTTGCTACCTAAAACTGGAGTCTTGAATAATGTGTTGTGCAAAATTATAAGCTGAGCTGAGACACCTCTGACAGGTTGTCATGGTGTGTCTGTGTTTCATGGCTGACACTGTGTGTGTTCTGTGCAGCCACCGCTGGGCAGAGTCGTCCACTCTGCCAGACATTGCAGCAGACCTGCAGAGCATCCAGAATGCACTGGGCATCGCTGCTCACCAGCACATCGACTTCATCCTCATTAGGGACGACATGGTTGCCAGAGAGGTGACACCGCCACATCATGATTCATATGACTTTTATTAGGTCTCACCACAAGCTATCAGAATACATACCATTATTATCAAGACTGAGCCTGGCCGGAGGCGCCAACCGAGCAAGCTGCTAGTTATGTAAGATGAAACTCTAACAGAGTTCGTCAAGTTTCTAGAGATTAACAAGCAAAAATAACATTCAGCCTGCTTTGAGTTTGAACATTGATAGTATGTACTTATATTTTAAAGCCATTTAAAGTAATTTAAGTTTTTGTACCCTTATATTGGGCTTGAATTGTTCAGAGCCTGGTTGCATTCACTTGAAAAAAATGCTGTTGTCTAATTTTAATTAATTACATACATTTTCATATAAAAAATTGGTTTCATTTTTAATATTTCATATAAAAAGAAAATTGAGTTTGGGCTTGGTGACAGAGCCAAATTTATTTTTGCATGATAAATGAGTCTTTTTTTAATTTCTTAAGTGAATAAAACAAGCTTTCATAGAATTTGGATTGTACTCAAACATTTGTTATGAATATTATGCAGTTAGTTCTACAAACCAATCCTACAGGTGCAACAAAACCTCTCTGCTCCTACTTAATGTATCTGAGCCAACATAACTATGGAGAACATAAGCTGCTATACCAACCCAAACCCCTTTGATAAAAACTAATTTTACCTCACAGAACACAGTACTTGCTGGTCTACCACTGTAACACAATAACACAAACAAACTAACAGATCAAGGCAGCGGTAGTCCAGCAACTCCTGTGTCCTGCAGGTAAAAATAGCTGTTTATGTCATAGCATAAACAGAGAGCATAAATGGCAAAGTAAAGTAGAGAAAATATTCTAACTCTAGTGTGCAGTAATACGTTACACTGATATGGATTTTTTTTCTAGGTGGTCCTTTTTTTTTAGGAGGCTAAAATACATTTTACTGCTGCCCCCATTTACAGCAGTAGATTTCTTAGGTTCCATACCAGTGCTGCTTTGCGAGATGTCAATCAAACATGATCTACCACACCCACACAGTCTTGAGAAATGGTCTATTTGTGTAATGGAGGAATAAGCTGTTTTTGAAATAGGTTTTCTAATAATTAACAATATTCATTAATATTTATTTTGTAAGATGCTTTATGAGACACTCAGCTTTGATAGCATACGTGCGTTTTTACTATTTAAGGTCAAATTTCCTGAGGCTTTAAAATAAGTGCCCATTGAAATCATAATTGCATAAATAGCAACTCTAAAGACTTCTAATTCAGTCATTGAAAGAAGTTCATTACCGGATTAGAGACTTGGAGTCATTTTTTTGCGTAGTTGAAAGAGTAGAGTAATACCAGACTTAAGAGGGGCATTTTTCATAGATGTTCATATAACCATCTTTTAAATGTGCACACTGGGGCCACTAATAGATCTGAAACAAGGCCAGAGGGGTGTCTTTATTGGGCTTTGTTGAATTTTCTTTTTATCACCACCAAAGCCAAATACTGAACCCTACCTAACATTATCACTGCTAATGCTCTTATCACCTGGTGTCAGTTGCAATTCATTCAAACTAACAGACAAATTACGGCCACACACTGTTGAGTCAGTTCTGCTCTCATCCACCAAAACAGACTTTATTTTCACAGCCTAAAATTGACCCCTTTACTCTAAGTTGCCCTAATAGACAGCACTAGAGAAAATAACTATGATGAAGGGAAACATGGTAAGATTGTTATAATAAAATCAAGCAAACTTAAAAAGAAGGAATGATCATTATCATCATAAATCATCATAAAACTAATATTCTGTACTCTGCTTGGTTCCAGACTTTGGTGCCAGTTCTGTTTGGTGCTGGTGGAGAAATGCCTTTAACAAAGGAAAGCAACTTCAGAGAATAACATACTTGTTTTTTTTTCCCAAATGTGCACATTCATTTATTTGCTGTTGGTCTCCAAATAGTATCCAGTGTTTAGTTTAGGCATATGTTACAGGGCTCATGGTGAGTGAAATTAAAATGTTCACCGTGACAGATTTTTAAAAAGTTGCAAGGGTGAGTGTCACTTGAAAATATTGAGCTGACGATGTATAAATATTGTTATCAAAATCGGTAATATTCCTTCCGTTCTTTTTATTTTAATCTAAGTCTGCTTTAGCATGATTGACAGAGCTAATAATAGCTAAAGTCTTGGGAATATCAGATAAACAATGACAAAACAAATGAAATGTGTACAAACATCCTTTTATTATCAGTTGCTTTAACCCTTAAAACAAAAGGCATAATGTATATTATGTATAACATTAGCTATTATTAGCCCTGTCAATCATGGTAAAACAGCCTCTGGATCAAAACTGAAGGAAGAGAGAAAAAATAATGCAATTTTTTTTAAATGTTTTTTGTTTGTTTTGTTCTGATGTTTAATTATTGACAATATTTGCTGTAGTGACAAGACTGCACACACTGAAATGTTTACAATTACTGAAAGCATCCTCTCTCTAATCATTAAAGGAAATTGTTAAAGAAAACACTCATACATCAATACAACTTAGAGAAAAAAAATCACCTAGAAAATTTGTGCCAGATCACATAATTTCAAAACTAATATAGCCTACAATTTGAGAAAATAATGCAATCGGGTGGATGATTTATCCATATGGCCATCTGCACATCACTACTATAAAGTATGCCTATAATCATCTTTGGATTCTATTTGGAGACCAACAGCAAATAATTGACTGTGTATATTTGGAATAATCAGTCAGTGTGCTGTTCTCTGAAATGTGCTGCTTCATTTGTTTGAGGCATTTCTGAATCAGAGGTCATACAAAGTAGATATGTAGGGTTTTAATGTGCTTCTCCCTGCATCTCCCACAGGCTTCAATAGAAGCAGCACCATAGAATGTTGGTTTATGGTGGAATAATCCTCTTTATTCAGTTTCCTTGAATAAAACTGAGCAAAACCTTCAGCCATACTAGAAGTTTCCTTTTGAGGTTTTGTGTTGCTGATACTGACTGTTCTTGTTTTTTTTTTCCTTCATTTTTTTTTTTCTGCTACTGACTGTGTCAAGTCTCCACATTAACAGACGCATGGCCTGCCCTGCCCACCAGTGCTGGACACCTGGAGGAATAAAGTGGAGCAGAGAGCTGTGGACATGATCTGCCATGTGTACGAACCCAGCAAGAGGTTAGATTAAACGAAGTCGGCAAATGAAGCGCTTTAACTAACCATGTTGTTTTGAACAGACCAGCTTTAAAGGGATAGCTAGGATTATTTGATGTGGGGTTGTATGATGCTCTTATTTATAGTAGATGGCCGTCAGTGAGGCAGAGAGGAGTAGCAGCTCAGAAGCTAAGCAATGTACTGCTGTAGACAGGGACGAACAAAAGTAAAAATAAAAATATTAATATATAAAAATCTATAAAAGTAAAAATATTTCATTTGAGTTTAAATGTACATTATATTTAGAATATTTCCACTGCTTTACCTTGGGATCAGACAGCCTTTTCTCACAGGAAAACCTACCAAACTCCAAAGACAAAATCAGTATTTTTACCCAGCAGATCATAGGAGTTGCTAGTCTACTGGATTTAGTTTGCTTGTATTATTGTGTGACTTCAGTGTTTTAAAGAAATAGTTTGGATTCAACAAAGCCCCACAATAATACAAACAAACTAACAGATCGAGGCAGCGGTAGACCAGCAGTTTCTGTATACTGTGAGGTAAAGTTATTGATTTTGTCAAAGGAGTTTGTTTGGTTTGGAGAGCTATTTGGGTTAGATAACAGCAGTTTCTTGTCAGAAAAGGCTGTCTGATGGCAAAGTAAAGCAGTGAAAATATTCTTAATATAGTGCAACTACCTTAAACTGATATTAACTGACCCCGTCCACAGCAGTCCACTGATTAGCTTCCATGCTGCTTCACCGCTGCTTCTTAACAGGCATCTACTGTAGCTAATACACTGATTATGGATAAGTACATAATCAAAATCCCACAAGAAATGATCCTAACTATCCCTTTAATTCTTTTGCTGTGTCTTTGGCAGGGAGAACCTGCAGCTGTGTGTTGGACCCCTCCTGCACATACTGTTAGCCAACATTGAGGATAAACTACAGGGCACCTTGTCAGAGCCAAACAGGTTGGACACATTGGGATGGACACACCTATTTGTTACACAAACCTGATTGTGTTTGGTCTTAAACTGCTTTACTGTAAAAGCTCTCTCTTAAACAGGAAACTGTTTCTGTACTCTGCACACGACACCACTCTGATTCCCTGTCTGATGGCTCTGGGTATTTTTGACATGAGATGGCCACCGTATGCCGCCGATATCACTCTGGAGCTGCACCAACACCGGCAGACCAAAGAGGCCTTCGTCAAAGTGTCATACATAGGCCAGGTAGGAGCTGAGAGCGTCTACATTTATTTGACAAGCTTTTTCATTTTTATTGCTCATGTTTTACTCTGCGTTGCTTGTCTTTCTGTAGGATCAACTTATACAAGGTTGTAGTGGAGTCTACTGCCCCCTGGAGGAGTTCAAACGGACCCTCTCAGCATACTCACTGAGCTCTGAACTCTACCAGTCACTCTGTAACAACACCAACGGCTTGACCGAACCCTGAAACCTTCACTTCTGAACACAGTGACATCACACTCCGACAGTTACTGCATCTCATGTTTTTAACGTCCTCATTTCTCACTCCATCCAGCCACACTCAGTCATCATACCTCATTGCTGGACAACACCAGGGGAAACTTTCTTTCAGTTTCTTAATTCCTCATGTTCATGTAATCATGGCAGCAAATTGTTCCCCACAGGTCATTTACTTTAATGATTATTGCATATTGTGTGATTAAGTGTTTTTTGAACAACTTTGCTATAAAGTGTATGTCTGATATCAGATGCTCAGTGCATAGATATCTATTTGCATGCACAAGGCTGGCGTTATTCTGTGTATTTCTTATTTTCAAACTTTAGACCAACAATGTCTGCCTGTCTCATACCTTCATAAACCTTTGAAAACAGGTGACAAATACACAGTTTATTTTTTTAAAAAGTCTAAGCAATTCCCTAAAACAACTGGACACTAGTTTTCACAAACAATAATCGAACAGCAGTAAATTGTTCATTTGTTGGGGACTGTTTTTAACTGTGAATGATACAAATTTGGTCCTCTAGTGAGCACCGGGACTGTGCCCATGTTCATGGCATGTCACCCAATGAAATGGTGCGACTCCTGTGAGTATTTTCAATAGTCTTAATGCCAATAAGGAATAAAATATATGAGGAATTTCCTACACAGGCAACACTTGTGAGTAGGATGAATCTATGGCTGCAACTAACAGTTATTTTATTAATCTGTCAATCATTTCTTCTATTAATTGATTAGTTGTTTGATCCATAAAATGACAGAGAATTATGAAAAATCTTGATCAGTGTTTCCCAGTTGTCTTGTTTTGTCCACAACCCAAAGACATTCAGTTTACTTTCATAGAGGAATAAAGAAACCAGAAACTATTCACATTTGAGAAGTTAAAATCAGACATTTCTTTTTCTTAAAAAAAAAATACTCAAAACAATTCATTCAGATTATCAAAATAGTTGATGATTAATTTAATAGTTGACAGCTAATCAATTAATAGCTGCAGCTCTAATAAATTCATCATTGGCTTTGCTGTTTTGGGGATATGTTGAAAAGAAAAATATAGAGTATTACCAATCTTTTCCTTAAGAGTTTAGACCGTTCATTAATGTTAGGACATGGACATCTTAAAGGTTAACCAATGTGGAATCATCAGTGCGGCGCTCAAAAGTAAGGATGTTCTGAGGACAATAAAAATAGCAACTAGGGCACAAAGATGATGTCTTGGACAATTCTACTGTTAGTGAATATGTCATTTTGTTAGGTGTGGTATATGACGATGGAAATGTATATACACTTTGAACATCATGGTAAACACTTAATACTATTTTAACACCATGACTCATATTTTTCAAATTTGAACACCAGTGATGTAGTTACCGATTATAGAGAAATATACCAGAAACAGAAACTCAACCAGTTACTAAAAGAATAATGAAAACCGATTGTGGCCAAATACCTGGGGTGATTTCAAGTGTAGGGAACTTCCATGATGGACCAGAGGGAGAGTCAGTGATGCGAGTCACTGAATCAAAGCTATTAAGCTATGTAAAAGCTGTGTATTTGGGACAGTTGGGGGACACTGAGGAAAAAAAGTCAATTTTGAGCCTTGCATCAATGCCTGTATTTAATTGCCGATGCAATTATTCTGCCAGTTTGGTTGTGTTCAATCAAATCTCATATTCAATCACGTCATTCCTCAGGGGATACGAAGTATTTCACGTGCTGCACAGGAGTGCAGAAAGTGGATTGTGTATTAGTGTGTAGATTAATGTCTTCATAATCACTTAAAACCTGCAATAAGTGAATGATTCTGCTGCAGTATGTTTGAAGAGTGAAACATTAGGTTGCCTTCTTGTGGGGATTTGTTAGTAGTATCAGACCACAGTATAATGTATGCATGAATACATGCCCATACTGTGTTACAATAACACACATCGTACCTCATCAGTGGGAGTTTCCTCTGACCTGCTGCTTAAAATGTAAAGGTTTGGTTTGGATTGGTGAGGCATAAATAAAGATTTTGACCAATTAGATTTTTTTTTCCTTTGGCTTGTGTCACATAAGGGTCTCTGTACTGTCTCTACCAGCCAAGTAAAACTTCCAACACACAGGTTAGACAGGCACAACTAGTTTAGTAGAGTTCAAATGCATCAACATGCTTGCATCTATTTTAGAAGTGTGATGTCGTCTGAAAATAGCTCTCAGTAAGTAGCTCCTGATAAAATGTCAACTCGGCAATGCTGCTTCTTGGTCCGACTTGCACTCTTTGTTTGAGCTAAATGTTGGTGAGCCAGTTTGACGTGTACAATTACGACGACACTGCCTGGTCTACATAACTGACTTAGATGTGAACAGTCGAGAGCCAACCGAACGCATAACACCAGGGTTTCTGCAGGTTTTAATCATTTAAATTTAGACCATTTAAACCTGTAAAAATCATATTTAAAAGGGACAGATCACCCCTAAATTAAAAATACATATTTTATCCCCTGGCCTGTAGTGTTATTTATCCATCTAGATATTTTTGGTGTGAGTTGGAGAGTTTTGGAGATATCGATCGTAGGGATGTCTGCCTTCTCTTGAATATAATGGGACAAAATGGAACTTAGCTAGGGGTTTTAAGAAAAAAAAAACATGAACAACAGCAAAGTCTCTTTCAAAAAATCATGACCTGGTTACTGAAGATAAATCACAGATCTTGTTATGAGCAGTTTGATGTTTCTAGCAGAAAAACTTTCTGGGAGATTCTACTGCAGAAAGTAGTTCTAGTACATTCTACTGTAGAAAGAAAGTAGCTATGATATATTCTACAATACAAAGTACAATCTGCTGCAGAAACAAAATAGTTCTAGGAGACTCTACCACAGAAAGAAAGTAGTTCTGGTAGATTTGACCAAAGAAAGTAAGTGGTTCTCAAATTAAACTGTTCCTAACAAGGTCTGGATCATTTTGAGTAACCGAGTCATAATTTTTGGATTTTTTTTTCCCAAATGCATTTTAGGCGCTTTGAGCATCTGAAGCCAAGTGCCATATGGTCCTATTATATTCAAGAGAAGGCAGAAGGCTCTATGGCTGATATCACCATAACTCAATAACTCACACCAAAACAATCCAGATGGATAAATCGCACTATATGTAAGAGAAGAAAATTGCATTTTTGATTTTGGGTCCCTTTAAGACATTTTAAGTTCTAACACTCAGATAATTGGGTTGGAATACGTAGCAAACTGCATGTCCAAAAATGATTACTGCAGTCTAAATAGCGAGTCGGGGCTTTGGACAGTGTATATGAAAAAGGCTGAACCTTATTTAATATACGATCTATGGTAGAGGCAAGGCATTTCCCCCGCCCTCTCCTCCTCAGACTCTGGGAAGCTCAGCCAGGCCGCGGGAACACTGCAGGACACAAAACGAA
Organism: Lutjanus erythropterus; assembly: GCF_056507025.1. Taxonomy (NCBI): domain Eukaryota; kingdom Metazoa; phylum Chordata; class Actinopteri; order Lutjaniformes; family Lutjanidae; genus Lutjanus; species Lutjanus erythropterus. The sequence goes on from NC_139324.1 coordinate 24,286,983, forward strand.
TGCAACACTGAAATTTCACAATAACAAGTGAGGACGTTCAAAGTTGATAAGCTGTTTCTAACTGTCAGTTGTCTGTCAGTGTAAAGTTCGCCCGTTATCCTGAAAACAAAAGCCCACTTCTCCAAACATACACACTCTGGACTTTGAAGTGACTGCCTGCCAGACTCCATTAACCTATTGCTCAGTTTAACAGTTATAAACATCTACTCCTTCTACAAGATTATTGATTTCTTACTACACATAAACAGACACTAAATCATTCAGCGAATATTGAGCATTAATTTCAACTCTAATTAACAAGAAATAAGCTAATTAAAATTGGCCTAGAAAAGAAATTACAAAGGGGGACACTGTAGTTGTAGCATTGATGTCAGAGAACCAAGAATTTCAACGTAGGATGTTTCCTTAATCTCTGATGACGTTATGGTCATTTTGTGATAAATTACAATTAATATATTAAAGATTTCTCCTTTAAGGACCCATGGAAACCCTGATACACACATGTGCGCACACACACACTCCATAGACAACATGTATATACCAAAACAATATCTTTTATTTGTAGTCCATCACCACAGCCCTGGTAGGCTATTCTGCACCAAAGCCAATGGAGAAACACATGACAAGCTTATACAATAGAGAAAAGAGAGGAAGTCAACTGGATGGTAAGCAGTACGTGTTTACATTTCTGTGTGTCTTGCTCTGGACACCACACCTGCTGCCTTACTAATGTTTTTTTTTTTTTATACCAGATCTACCTAGCTCTAGTTCTATAATACCTGGCATACCTGCTGTGGCATTCGGCCACTCCTGTCCCATTCTGCTGACCATTTGGGGATTATTGCTGTGGGAATGATTATTACCCAGAGTCAACAAGAGAGTCAAAACAAAACAGGAACACAACAGGAACAAGAAGAACACACATAGCACATCTGGGTATTAGCAGTTATTATTCACGCTGGCGAAAAAGTTTGAGTCCTGAAAGTTTTGGAGCACCAAGTCAAATATCATCCACAAGTTGAAATGGACTGGGGATTGAATCATTGTGCTGCAAAGCTGCCAGGATCCTCACACTTTAATGTGTTGCTCTCAATGGTAAAAATAGAGAAAGAAGACGCTTTCTGCAGACGGTCCATGTTTGTGCTTTTTTAATAATACTATTATCTTAATGAGGTCATAGTTTGGTTTGTTATACACTGGAGTTACAAAGGAAATTAAAATAGACTAAAATTCGAATAGCCCACCAATGGTAAACAGTACAGTATTTTTAGGGGGCGTTCCTCCCCCCAATGAAAGTTGGGTAAGAGGAGTTGAGAGGTCACTGATAGAATGCCTATACATACAGACACATACATACATACCACACAAACATACAGCCTGTCACGCGCACGCACTCTCACACGTATATACTGTACAGAAACAGTCAAAACAATGGAGCGAGAGACAAGATGGAGTTCCACTAAAGTCTTCACAAAGCACAAATTCTTCTTATTCCTTTCTCTTGTTCCATACCACTTTCGTGACAAATTTTGTTTTTAAATTTGAAAAAAAGTAGACATATACTGTAGCATCTCCACGCTGACTTTTGTTAGGTTGATTCCTCTTTGATGTCGAAGTCATCTTTATAGTCAGATAATCAAAAAACACAAGAACAGTTTTTTGCGAAATTGATGCACAACAATCCCATACATTCTGAAGTTCAGGAGTCAAAATTAAAATGTTCTTGTGGCAAAAAGTACTCCAAGCTGGGCCATGTCCGAGTCTCCATTGGAATAGTTCCCACAGGACATTACTAGGTGACTGGTTAGCTCCGTTCTGTTCGTTTCAGGGTACATCCGCTCTCTTGTATTATACTTCCTTCACTCGAGTCCATCAGAGTTTTCTGAACACTCGCCACACGCCATGACCTTTACTCCATCCTTGCGTACTGTTCAAGAACATTCTAGATACAAGGTTTCTGTTGGATTAGAACATTCCAGGGCCCGGACTGAACCCCATGTCCATGTCACGTGGCCTCATCTGACCCCCCATCATCATTGTCTGCTGTGGGGGGCCGCCCATGCCCTGCAGTGACATCATCATATTAGGTGAGCCGCCCGGGCCTGGGTGGGCCATTTGCCTCCCCTGCATCATCCCTCCCGGACCCCCAGGGGACATCATCCGGTGCTGGGGGCCCATCATGCCTTGGCCCATGAATCCCGGTGGCCGCATTGAGTTGTGGCCGGGGTTGCCCATTGGCATGTCTTGGGGGCCCATTCCCCCACCGGGGCCCCCTGGCATCCCCCCCATTCCCTGCATGGACATCCCCATCCTCGGCGGACCGTCACCCATCATGCCCTGCATGGGGAAGCCAGAGGGGTGCGGTGGTTTTACCCCGGGGTTGTCTCCTCCACCTCGGGGGAAGTAAGACAGAGTCTGGCTGGGCTTCTCTGACGGGATTATCCGGGACAGGTCGAACTCAGGAATGCCAGACGCTCCCGGCCGCATCACCTCATGAAGGTCTGCGTCGCTGAATCCACCTTGCATGTTGTTGAACTCCGGCCCTCCAGGGGTGTTGGGCTTGCACATACCCCCGTCACCCCCTGCCCCGTGAGGCATGTTCCCCATCCGTCCTCCCATAGGCCCTCCCTCTCCCTGGAAGCCCATGGGATGGCCAGGGAATCCTTGGGGACCAGGACCGTTGTGCGGGGAGAAAGGGCCTTGCTGGGAAGGGGACTGGGTGAGAGGGTATGCCTGGCCTCGGTGGGGGTAACCCATGCGTCCCTGCGGCATCATTTGAGGGTTTCCCATACCAGGGTCTTGGGGATTTGGTGGTATCATCATGCCATGAGGCATCATGCCTGGGCCCATGTTAGGGGCATTGGGAGAGGGCATCTGTGGGGGCATACCGTGGGAGAGGGGCTGGGATCCCATTGGATTCATACCAAGGGGGCTGAGGGCAGACATGGGTCCAGCATTTCCAGGTCCCATCATACGAGGATTGCCTTGGTGATTCATTGACATACCTGCATGTGTGAGACAAAAAGAAGCGATTGAATATAAAGTGTTTGCACCGATGTCACTGGCGTGTTGGAGGTAATGCAATGTAAATAACAGAATGGATTACATGCTAAATGTTCAAGTTAAGATGATTTTTAGGATGTTTAAATTATGGAAAAGCTCAGGAAAGTGTGCAGAAGTTTAAACAGCAGGACTGCAGGAAAGGGCACAATATTTAATAACAGGTTGTGAAGATCCATTTGAGCTGGCTTCTTTGTTTTGGAATAACAACCCCCCAACAAGAATAATAATAATAAACAGTAATAAAATTTAAATTTATTGCTTTTTGTAAACATACATTCATTCTGATTTCATGCCTGTAACACGTTCTAAAAAAGCTGGAACAGGGTCAAGTTTACCACTGTGTTACATCACCGTCTCTTAAGAACACTCAACGCTTGTTGAAGTTTTGAAAGTGAAATTCTTTCTCATTCTTGCTTGATATACAACTTCAGGTGCTCACAGTCCGGGGTCTCTGTTATTGTATTTTGCACTTCATAATGCACCACACATTCTCAATGGGAGACAAGTCTGAACTGCAGGCAGGTCAGTCTAGTACCTGAACTCTTTTACTATGAAGTCACACAGTTGCAACGCGTGTACAATGTGTCTTGGCATTGTCTTCTTGAAATAAGCAGGGACGTCTTTGAAAAAGACATCTGGATGGCAGCGTATGTTGCTCCAAAACCTGTATACACCTTTCAGCATCAAGGCGCCTTCACAGATGTGACAATTAGCCATAAGACCATGGGCACTAACACACCCCCAAACCATCACAGACGCTGGTTCTTGAACTTTGTGCTGGTAACAATCTAGATGATTCTTTTCCTCTTCAGCCCAGAGGACATGAGGTCTGAAATGTGGACCAAAACATACTTTTACACTTTGCGTCAGTCCATCTCAGATGAGCTCGGCCCGAAAGAAGTCTGCAGCGCTTCTGAATGTTGTTCATAAATGGCTTTCGCTTGGCATAGTAGAGTCTAACTTATATTTTTGTAGATGCGGTGACAAACTGTGTTTGCTGTAAACGTTTTTCCAAACTTCCCTTCTTTACACAATATTGTGGGCTTTTGATGCCATTCTTAAAGGACAACCACCTGAGGGGTCAAAGGTCACAGGCATTCAGTGGTTTTCTGTCCTTGCCCCCTATGGGTAGAGATTTCTCTGAATTCTAAAACCAATTTAAACATCTCTCTTCAACCAATTTATTAAAGAAGTCAATTGATGAGAAACTAGTTTGTTATTCTTACAAGCTTATATTTGGTTGATAAAAATTGAGGAATGTGAGCTACAAAAATCAGGGACGGTTGCAAGTTTGGGTGTGTAGTTTACAGTTTCAGTACCTCCAGCATGGTTGACCTGCAGATTTATGACATGCCATAAAGACACATTATTCAGTACCAGCCTTTGTGAAGCAGATCAAAGAGGAAACTAGTATAAACATGGCCCAAGGTGGGTGGAATTGAAATGACAAATTACACAAACAAAAGATATTTCATATGTCTTACCGTTATTGTTCACTGATGGGAGGTTTGGGGAACGAGCTGGGGGCGAGTCATCATCAGAGCTGGCAACAGTCTTTATGGCATCATGGTACAGTGGGGTGGAGCTGGGCATTGCAAACTTGGACATGCGTGACATCATGATGGAGAGGGGGTTCTGGGATAGAGTTGGCTCAGGGGGTATGGTGTACGGACTGCCAGACGGGACGTTGCCTGGGAGGGACATGGAGCCAGATGGAGCCCCTGATGAAGGAGGGGCTGAAGGAGGGCCGTTACCACCTAGAGGACGACATGATGAGAAAGAGATGACATGACAAAGACATGATAAAACTTAGCAGTTCAGACTTTTCATTCTCTGGCAGATTGTTGTTTTTTTCATCCGTGATATTAGCAAGTGTGTGTGTGGTACTCTGTTAGATCCAAATCATGTGGCCACAAGAGGGAGCCACTGGACCATAACCCACTCAACCCCACCCCTCAGACAGATGTGTTAACTTGAACGAGTGATACACTTGATAGCCTCCACATCTGTTTTATTTTCAGGTTTAAGTTTTGAAGACCAATTCTAATTTTAAAGGAAAAAGGGTCAAATTCAGATACACTGCATGTGATATTGACAATCAAAGAAATCACTGATGCAATACAAATAAAAATTCAACACCAAACCATTCACAAAAGAAATCCCAATATTTAAGATTTCAGATCAAATTATTTTAAGTGGGGTTGTATGAGTTACTTATCAATAGTCACTGTATTAATGTCTGTAGGTAGGTATTACACTGACTAGGGTTTGGACAAGCAGCATACAGAAGATAAGCAATGACCTGCTGTGAACAGGGTCAGCAGCAGCCACTTACAGTCCACCTATGTTTAATTGTATGATATACCTAGAATATTTTCACTGCACTGTCAGACTTCTTTTCTAAAAGTAAATCTGACGTTTTAAAATGAAATATCGCTCTCTCCAAACCAACCAAACTCCATGGATGAAGTCTGTAATTTTACCTTACAGAACATATGGACATTGCTGGTCTACTGCTGCTTTGATCTGTTTGTTTGTTTGTGTTCAATTTGTGACTTCTGTGTTTCAAAAGGACAATTTGGAATCACCTAAGCCACACAATAACATACAAACTAAATGATCGAGGCATCATAGATCAGCAACTTGAGGTAAAATTACTGATTTCGCCTGTGGAGTCTTGTTGGTTTCAAATATTTGACTTATAGAACAGCAGTTTCCTGTCAGAAAAGGCTGTCTGACAGCAAGGTAAAGCAGTCAAAATCTTCTAATCTTCTAAATACAGTGTACACTTTAAAAAAGGACCACCTAAAAAAAATCAATATCAATTAATGTGGCTAAAATTTGTTTTGCTGCTGACCCTGTCTGCAGCAGTACATTGCTTTGCTTCTATGCTGGTACTCTTCTCTGCTTTTCCAAACCAGGAGCATGTGGTTTGCCATCTAATACACTGACTATTACCTCTGTATGTAACACAGATGCAGTGAAAAAAAGATAGGGACTTAAATATTGATAAAAGAAGCAGAGACAGGTGTGATGAACACAGAAAAGGGAAGAAAGAGATTGTTTTACCTGGCTCCATGCTTCCCATCATGTTGGGCGAGGTGATACTGAGGGGAGGCTTGCCACCCTGAGGTGGTACTCCAGGACTCTGCATGGGTGGTTTTGGTGAGGAAGCCCATCCTGGGGAGGGGTTAGGAAGAGAGGGTGACCTCATATGAACAGGAGAGGCACCGGCTGATCCCATCATAGAGTGTGGGGACTTCATTGGTGCCGAAGCTGGAGGAGCTGGAGGGGCACTGGGGCCTGTGGGACCAGTGAGCATGCCAGCCAGCTGGGACGGTGTCTGAGGGGATTTAAGGTTTCCAGAGGGAGAGCCCATCATGGGGGACTGCACTTGCCTTAGAGGAGGGGACTTAAGCGGGTTGACACTGGGAGAGTTCCCTCCTCCTGCTTGGACATTCAGGTCTGCTGGCTTTCGGCCCCTCTGACCTTGTGAGGAACCACCAGCAGAGGGGAGGTGGTTGATACGGCCGTTACCCCCTGTTGGTGTAGATCTGTGCTCTGGACCGAAAGCTTGGTCTCCATGTGGACCCCTCATCCCTCCAGGGCCGCCTGGGAAGGGCCGTCCAGGCCCCATGGGAAAGTCTCCTGGTTGTGTCTGCTCAGGGAAGGGAGGCCCCTGCATGGGCCTACCTTGAGGACCCATGTTCTCCATCGGAGGCCCTCCACCTCCTCTCATCCTCATCATCTCGTCAGGACTCATGTTCATGCCGGGATCTCGTAGTTTGGAAGGGTGCATGTGAGGTCCAGGCCCAGGGCCGGGCCCCATACCAAACTCAGGCCCCATTTCCCGGCCCCCCATTCCCTGGAGCCTGGAGGATGGACTCATAGGACCATCACCGGGCATTCTGGGAAATATACCCATTCCATTACCAGGTTCCATTCCACCTCTTTGGTGCCCCATCATCCTTTGCATGTCCATCATCATCCCAGGAGGGAGGCCTTTCTCTCCAGCCATACCTTGGTGGAACATTGCTTCTTGAACTGACTGAGGGTTTGGGAAACGTTCACCACGACCCCCAGGACCAGCAAACATTCCTCCAGGTCCTCCTGGGAAGCCTCGTGCGTCTCCCATACGTGGAGGCATGTCGTCAGGCCAGCCCATTCCAGGTCGCGGGGGTCCCTCCATCTCAGGGTTCATCATACCAGAGAAACCAGGCATCCTCTGAATGTGTGGGGGCATTCCCCTGGGGCCAGGGCCCATGCCCATGCGCTCCTGGTAGTGATCTGGTGGACCACCTGGTCCTCCCCACATCTCTCCTGGGCCCATCTGATAGGGAGGTGGGGGCCCTCGCATCATGCCACGTGGACCATGTGGATGCATCATCATGTCTGGAGGAAGCGGTCGGTGTTGCATTTCCTGTTTCTTCCTCTTCTCCTCATAAAATTCCTGCTGCAGCTTCAACCATGCCACCTGCTCAGGGGTCATCTGATCTCCTTCTCCACAGCCCCCCGGCCCACCCATATGTGCACCCATTTCATCTTGTGGGAATGGTGGCATGTCCCTGGGACCGTGGGGTGGGCCAAAAGGTGGACCTTGCGGACGAGGTCCTCCTGGTCCACCTGGAGGTCCGAGGCTCTGAGACTGCGCCATCATAGCCTGCAGGGGGCCCTGCTCAGACCTGCGGGGTGCACCATCAGGGCCTCCATCATGGGGTCCACCATGGGACTGTGGGGGACCAGCTGGTGGGGCATCACGGTCATCAGGGAAAAGCATGCGCTGAATATCTCGTAAGGTCTGCAGGGAGCGCTGGCGATGCTCCAACTGTTCTTGGGACAGACCCTCTGTGTTTGCCTCCATGTTCAGCAGCTCCTGGGCCAGCTGCTGCTGCTGTTGCTGCTGCTGGGGTGTCAGACCAGCTCCACCAGAGCTTCCACCCTGCCCTCCTTCACCTGTTGTTGGAGTATTGAGGCCTGCCTCAGGTTGGGTGACAGGGGCCTGATCTACTGGGGCGGTCGTGTTACTGGGGCTACTGCCGGGAAGATTTTTGGATTCCATGCCTGCAGAGGACGAGCCTTCCTGCGGAAGAACACCAGACTGGTTCCCTTGGTTTGATGGCGGGGGCGGGGCTGGCTCTGCCATGCCAGGTAAGGACGGCTTGGATCCGGGCTGGTGGCTCTGATCTTGGGCATGGGAAGGAGGCTGCTGGGGAGGCTTGGAGTCATTTCGGAGGGCGCTTGCTGCATTGTTCTTTAAAAGAGATGGACAGAGATAGGATAAATGTATAGCACTCTCATGTGACAGCATACGTGTATGATAAAGAACGAGCCTGTGTGTGTGTGTGTATGTGTGAGTGTGTGTGTGTGTGTTTACCAGGAGGAGGTGAGCTTTGTCCTTGCTGTTGGAGATGTTTTTCATGTGGAAGGCAATGATGTTTTCTGTATGGCCAGTTAGAACTGCATCAGCTGCCCTGAGGACAAGAAGGCAGACAGTCAGATATCAGTCATCAGACACAATAAATATATGTGTGTGTGCAGTGTGTGTGTGCATTTGAGAGCTGGTGAGCCGGATGAATGAGTACTAGATGGGACCATGAAGGTAAAACCAAGGTCAACAGACTAAGTAAACTATTGCACACACACACCTTCCACCGAGCATCCACATCTTTGATCTCTAATTCCCAACAGAGTGTTAATCTAAGCCAAGTGTGTGCTCCCACTGAGCACACATGTTTGTGCAGATACACACCATGGATTTAGGCTATAACTGGGAAAGTTGGGGGAAGGAAGAGCAGGGGTGTGGGATGCAAGTATCTTAGTGGCGTACACACAAAAAGCTGCAACAAACATCAAAGACAACAACAACAACCACTGATGACAGGGCAACAGAGACACACTTCAGGCAATTGACATTGTTAGTAATTCCATTTAATTTTGAACTGCAATCCCACAAAGGGTTTCGCTGTGGGTGTGTGTTTTGCTTATGTGAAAAAAAAAGGTCTGATTATTGAGATGATAATTTAATTAGCCTGTCTGAACACATTAATATTAAAAATGTAGAGATAAGCTTTAACAATAAATACTAATTGCTACAGTTGAAACAATATAATGAGTATTGCAATAAAAAAAATCTCAATACTGTATCAGACTATGATGATATCTATGTATCTATGATATTACATGGTTGATTACTTATCATTCTATTTTAGAAGGACTAACATTGTTTTGTTTTCCAACTGTACATACATAATTCTTTAAACTGTTCATTGCCAAATCAATTAATGCCAATTTTGTTGCACAACCTGAGGTCATGGCTGGCTACTTGTATTTTATTAATTAAGGAAACCAGAAACACCTTAAAGCTACTACAAGGAGTATTAAAACTGGTTATGAAATGGTCTCAGTTTAGTGCTGATGTCTGTATGACCTATACAAGTTACCAAGACCATCCACAAGAAGATCAGCTGTTTTTTTTTTTAAATAATTATTCTTAATGCCTGCCATCAAGTCATATTCTCTGTGAAATCAGATGAGCCTGTGTTTACATATTTTCAGGCAGAGTTATAGCGACTGGTATGTTAGCCAGTTAAAGAGGTAGGAGGCGGTTTTTATTTAGGTAATTTTACTTTTGGGATTATATTTTGTGGTTATTACAGTGGAAATACTACTGCTTTTGTCCACAGGGGCCGCCCAAATCAACAAAACCTGTTCCTTGTAGTAGCTTTAAATGTGGGATGCACTAAGGAAGACTTATTGTCCCTTTCGCCCCTGCTCCCTTTCTCGTCCTGTGAGCTACCCGTCTCTGATCGGCTGGCATAGTGTTGTGTGGCTCAGTTTGAGCCACTTTCTGTTCACCATTTAGAGTGAGTGGAATGACTCTTTACTTAGAGTCTGCCAGACTCCATTAACATATTGTTCAATTTAACCATTATAAACATCTACACCTTCTAAAAGGGTATTAATGATTTCTTAGGACTCATAAACAGGCACTAACTCATTTGGTGAACATTTGGTATTAATTTGAGCACTAATTAACATGAAATGGGCAAACCTAAACATTCCAGCCTGGATCATAAATTGAAAAGGAGAACACCATGGCTGTAGCATTGTTATCAGAGTAGCAAGGATTTCAACTTAGCACACGTCCTTACGATTTCTGATGACATATTGCAGTCACTTTATGATTTATTGCCAGAAATATTACAAATTTCTCCTTTAATACATCTAATCAATCACTCAATTAATCACTGCAGCTCTAATTTCTGAGCTACAACAGTAAGAAGATGCAAGCCGCAAATAAATAGTAATTCTCAGCGTCCTTACTTGTTGGCCATCTCTGTCGTGAAGACATAAACAAGTTTTGAGCCTGGTTTCTGCCCAGTTGGAGGTTCTGTTGTGGAGCCCTGGCCTCCCAGTGTATTGTGGGAAGGCGTGGAGGAGCGACTGAGTCCGGCGTTGGAGGTAGAATGTGTGACCGAGTCCTGGGGCTTCACGTCACTGGAGTTGCAGTCTACAGGGAGAAAAACAGGGAAGACCCATGACGTTAGGACCAGCACGGGCTCTTGGGTAATGTAGTTCAACTGTAGAGCTGTCATAAGTCAGGTTGATCAGCGGAGGGACGGCTACACATGCTTGGATGCACATGTTAACACACTTACTGAAGAATCCTTTTTCATCTTCGTCACTTTCTCCCCCAGAGCACCAGTCAGCTCCACTGTACGGCTGCCTCCTCTCTGCCACACACATCCTCTTCACCCTGCTGCTGTCTGTACACACACACACACACACACACACACACACACACACACAACTATCAGTGGGCTTGGGTTTATCAGTCGTGTGAGTGACAATGAGGGACTGCAAAGTGCCTTTTAAAGATGTCCAACTGTTGCCCTCTTTGGGAAGATTGTGCTGTATATCCAGTAGAAACAGAACTACAGAGTACACTTTTCTAAAGTAATGGAGTGGTACAGGATAAGAGGAACACAACAAACCAACCATGGGCTGTGTGTGTGCCATTTCCTCCATTAATCAGCACTGAATAAATTTGACAAACTGCCTCTACAGGAAATGATATATAAAACTACCAGATGTATAGGAACAATCACAACACAAGGACTACTGACATGGCATTGTTTAAGCGCTGTGAGGTATTCTATCTATACTGAGCAGTTCAAAGCATTTCATTACAAACAGAGAACTTTGGTAACAAAGGATGAAAGCACAGCTAATTACTCTCCTGAACAGAAGGGTGCAACGGATCACAGAACTCACAGTTCGGATCATATCATGGTTTTGAGCCACGGGTCAGATAAATTTTTTTGGGTCAGCAAAAAATAAAACAAAATAATAAAATAATAAATAAATAAATAGGGGTAGGGTTAAATTAGTTTAAAAATGTGCTTGGCTCTGATTTAGCTGCCTCATTCTGTCTATAGTTTCCCCCATAGTAATGGTAAATATAACACTAATAATAATAATATACTGCATTATGCAATGCTGGGCAATATGATCAAAATCAAATATCACAATATTTTTGACCAAAAACCCATATATCAACATTGTGACAATACTGTAGTGATGACAGTTGGTGATTTTTTGATATATAATCAGTAATGTGGATATAATGGCTGTGTGGGCAAAGGCAAATAATATAACAGCTAGTCTTATAGTTTCTAAGTTCTGAAAGTTTTATCACTTTACTATATCGATATGATGGTATCCAAAATCTAATACAATATCTAGTTTTGCTGCTACCTAGTCTTGATCAAAAAAGAAAAGTTTTTGACAAAAATAGAGTTTAATAGTTGTGACTTAAGAAAGATTTTTTAAATTTATTTTTGGGCTAAAAACAACTCTTCTGAGATCAAAGGTTGCCGACCCCAGCACTATGTGGTATAATAATACCACACTCTGTAGTCTCACTCAATGTCCCGCCCACAGCACTGTCTGATTGGTTAGACATCACATGTAATAGTCTATTAACTGTGACAGCTGTCACAGACAGGAAACAAGGACAGTTAGCGAGTGGGCTGTATTCCTAGATCAGTGGTTTCAAACTTTTTGCGTTCATGGCACACCAAAGGGTGAGCCAAAATCTCAAGACACACCTGTATTCAGATCTGTGCAAAACAGCCTCTATAACCAACCTAAAGAACAGAGCCAATGAGTAACCTACTAGCCAATAAAAGTGCAGGTCGGGGTCTTTAACGTGTCACACGACAACTTGGGTTCACTTTGAGGTAAAGTTTTTAAAGGTATTTTCTTAGGGTATAGAATTTTCCCCTGTTGCAGACAAAGTACTGATGTATTAAATGAAAAATGAATACATACAATTTTGGATTGCTATATTGTATAATCAAGTTTTCAAAAAATCCAAAGGCACACTTGAACTTGCCTCACAGTGCACCAGTGTGCCTTAGCACAAAATCTGAGAACCACTGGTCTAAAGGAAGGCAGCACATTATCACCAAATTTGCATTAAACATCACAATCAAGATCTAGTTCTATGATGACAAACATGCCCAGTTTCTGACTGAAAATGTCTAAAGTCACAACCGAATGGGATGTTACTCTTCTCCTGCACTTCAGAGTAAAACACAGCGCACATTTGTCTGTCTTTTCACTTGAAACCTGCATCAATATTCAGGGAATTATTACTTTTAAAAGTAACAGTGGGAGTAAAACTGCACACTATCACTTTCCCACCTACCTCAGTCCAACTATCAGTCTAGTGACAATAAAAACAACATTTTAGATGACTCGGATTTGAATTCATACTGTCAAACATCAAGACTGACCTGTAGCACTTCAGGTGGACAATTGACCATCTGTGACCCCAGCTGCCTGCTGGTAATGAGAGGATCCGATAATAATAATAGGACTGGCTGCAGTGATTCTTACCTTTTTCCTCACTGGTGGGCGTGCCGCTCTCTGGCTGTTCAAATGACTCCACTGAGGTGCTTCTCTCCCTTTTGACTTTAACCTTGGAGCTTGGGCCAGAGGTCAAACCCTGGCCATTCTTCAGCCCCATGCCCCCTGCCACATTCTGAGCCCCCTTAGCACCCAGGGTCTTGGGGTCGCAGGGTGAAGGCTGTGATTGGCTGCCGGTGCTCCCTGGTTTACCCTGATTGGGCATTTTAGAGTCCATCTGGGTGGCAGTGGAGGGGGACATGACGGGAGGTGAGCGTACCATGGCCTCCGTCTTAGGTTTAGGGCTGAGAGACAAGAGGAAATGGACAAAGATCACAGACGAAGTTAATACACTGCATTAAGAGAAGAACAAAATAAATCCTCTATTTTATCAAAACGACTGATATCTTACAATTGTTAATAAATGGTCTACTTCAAAATGTTCAAAAATGTTTTCTTTTGTCTCCCTACATGTATTTGTGACCTTGTTTTCAGCACACACACAACAGTGGGGAAATGGGGCATATCAAGCAAAAAGCCTGGGGCTTGAAGTTAGGTTACCCAGTAATCATGCTCTGGAACTGGGCACAAACCAGACATTTAGAGTGGTACATTCTCAGGCAGCTGGCTATCCATCCAAAGTCTGGTATCCCTCATCTCACCACCACTATAACATGTATCCATGGTCTCCACTGTGGTACCCAGAGGACAAAAATGAATACGTGATCCTTCTTTTTGCCCTCTTTTTTTATTTGCAATTAGGACTTGGTATCGGTGCTCGATACCTTTAAGGTATCGACTGAAATAACCAAATACCAAGCAGTATCAAAACTTGTCACAGCATTTCTTCACTTTTTCCAAAGTCAAATTCAAGCACTTTCAAAGCATTTTCATGTGGTAAATTAAGTTTTTATATACTTATTCTCCAAAAAATTATTTCAATTGTTGTTTTGTGCATTTTCTCTAATAATTTAAAACATTATCAGTCAATCATTAATACTACTAAGATACAAAATGCACTTTTGTCATTTTAAGTATTATTTAAACAATTCTAGCAGGGAACAGTATAATAAAACAATGTTTCTCACTGCAAACGGCTGCTCTTGTCTGTCTGACCTTTTTCAACACATGGTTCCAGCAAAAAAAAACAAAAAACAAAAAAAACAAAGTCAAATGAGGCACAAGTACTGCCATTTTTAGACTAACAAGGCAAACCAAATAAAATCCTGACAAAGCTTGTGACCTCCAGAGAGATGGTAACATACAGTATTGATTAATACATTTATTATTGTTGAACTCTTAATGCTGATTAATCAATAAATGATTAATCATTAAACATCCCTGGTGTGTCATGCATAAAAATATATAAATGGAGAAGGATTATTTCAAAAATGCTTCCAACCATAATGGTTATTCAATGAAATAGGAAAAAAGAAATCAAATGAATTACTCTACTGGTATCGGTATATGGAATTCTGGCTCTGGAATTGGCACTGGTATCGTCAACAAAACCAATTATAGCATCCAGCAATTAGTATGGATGTGTATAACACAAAATGAGGTCACCAGTATTGGGAATTCCTGTGCACAGTTAAACCTGAAGGAACAGGCTGCAGAGACACAAGCCATCTTCAAATGACTGCTGCTTACTAGTTAGAGAGCAGTTCAGTTCAGGCAAACAGGACACATCCAACTGGCAGAGAATTCCCTTACCACACCCTAATCTCTTTCTCTGTCTTGCTCACCCTCTCTCTCTCACACACACACACACACACACACACACACACACACACACACACACACACAAGCATGAAACAAATGCCAACATGTCCAAAAAGCACAGCCACAGCCTAGCACACTTTATGTACGTATGCAAAGACACACAGCTAGCAGAAAAAGAAGGCAAAGCCAGAATTTTGGCAGTCCAGACCGCCGTTTCCAGAGGCTCCAGAACCATGAGTCAGCAGGGAAAACTTCCAAGCTCAGTGTACTCCCTGACCCTACAAGAGCTCTGGATCACACATCAAGACCTTTCAGGTGAAAACTAGAGTTACTGTCTCACAGCTGTCCGCCAACCAGTCAAGCTGCAGTTACATCCCTGTGTGTCCAGACTCATAATACAGTAGTGAAGATAAAGGACTTCAATAAAAAGGTCTTGAGATTCTTTTTTTAGCAAAATGGAAGTTCTCTCTATATTGACAAGCATGATTCCCAATAATAATTACCATGCACTTTAAGATTTACAGCGGTGTCCAGAGGATTAATGGCGATGATGATGTCACAGTGAAGTTGACCTTTGTTTTAATATAAAATGTCGTCACGTCATCATTTTGAAATTTTGTCACAATTAGTTTTGTGAGGTCAGAGTCACATTCTCGAGTCCACTTCGATGTTGGTGCAAAGTTCTTGCAAAAATGGTACAACTTATGCCTCCAGCTACGGCCATCGCTGGCGTGGAGGTGTAAGAATTGAGCAGAGTAGCTGATCTTACATCTGTATTATACCCGACCTGCAGTTGCTCTCTGAACAGAATGGGTCAGGTCCCATCAAGTTTGTGTCCACTTTATCACATTGCCAATCACATTTCACTACTGACCCTTGTGGCTGCACAATAGCTAGCCAGTTAGCACTTGAACATCTTAAAGACTAATTTCAGTATTTTTGCACATGGACCCTCTTTTCCCATTATTTTGTGTCAAAGTTACTTATTGGGACAACAATTTTTTTTAATTGAGAGTACTGAGGGAGAGCCAGCAAAAGCAGAACTGATCTGCAACGTAATGCCTATATCCACTAGAAGTGCTTGTTTTTACCACAGACAGGCTAATATTTTTATTCTGTGTCTGACAAACATGAAAAGGACTGCTACAAATAAAAGACCTTTTTTCAAAAGACAAAGATACATTTTTCAAAATCAGACACAGCTGTTTTGTTGCTGTCGCCAAACTAACCAGACATTGTCATCATCACTGAAACATGACAGACACAAAATAAAACTCACTAAAACTGTTGTGGCTCGTCTATCCAGTCCTCCAGCAATCACCATCTCTGATTTGCTTGAAATAAACCTTTTTCCTCGAGGTGAAAAATATGTGAAAATATTCTGGCTCTCCATGCCACTTTCTCCCCTTTGCTTCAATGATGTCTGACCCCCTTCTCGTTCTTCTCCTGATACTTTCCCATCTAACCACAGTGGATAAACATTTATTCATTTAATAAATATTTATTTCAACCAAACCAGAGCTGGTGATTGTTGGAACCGTAGAAAGACGAGCCAAGACATTTTTGGTGAGTTTTATTTTGTCTCTGTTGAGTTTGAATGAAGATGACAATGTTAAAATTACAGTTTTGCAAACGGAGTTTGGCAAAAACAATAAAACTGCTGTTTCTTTTCTTTTTTTTAGTCAAAACTTACCTTACTCTTCCAAAAATGTCTCTCTCTGGAGCAAACCATTTCTATAACATTGTCAGACACTTATAATAACAATCTGAGCCTGTCAGTGGACTTATTTTTATGTATGCACTGTAGCTTAGTTTCACTTTTTCCAGCTTCAGCACACTCCCCAATACCTGACCAATTTCAAAACTTGTGCCCACTAGTCACACAAAAACATATGAAAATCAGATCCAGGTTCAGCCTTCAGAACAAAAAAGGTCTCAGCCTTGGCCTTTTGTGTGTGACGGTTGAACATTCACCTAAAATTGGTTTTACAATACATGGGATTCCTCCAAGTCATTTGCCTGAAATCAGACTGAACTGTCAGCTCGTTAAACTCAGACTCACAGTCAACCCAATGGAGAGGGCGGATTCAAAGGTCTGGACCAAGTCAACCTAGTCATCTGATTCCTTCCCACATTAAAAACCGTGCATGTTAAGTAATATAAAGCCTTCTGCCACTGACCACTGAAATGGTTACTCAGTGTACTTAAATAGTTGGGATGGGTCACATTTCCCCACAGGGATTAATAAAGTATGACAAGAAAAAAAAATGCTGCTTAAGGGCTGTGGTTGAAGTTTTCTGTAGACTCGCTCCTGATCAGCTTTTTCCAAATTCAAAACTCAGCACATTATGCACCTTGCAACTGGTAAGATATGAGAGTTTCACAACATACCAAACAGCGGGATGTGGGAAGCACTGATCACTCTGCAACCAATCATATCAGCCAAAGAACCACTGAAATTGGCATCTGTACTTGGCTGAACTGCAAAAAAAATCTTATTTTTACAGAAAATGGCTCCATACATTCTTCAAGTAGCCTCAGTGTTTTTGTTTTCACAGAGAGAGACCTGTTTTTTTTTTCACTTCATTCTGTTTCGAACAGAGGGTTGAGTGTTTGTGTTTGTTCTCTCTTTCCAACTGTTAATAAACACAGACAGCTAATGTTTATTCATATTTGATATTGTGTGATGATTTTCTTTAATTGCTTGAAACAGGTTTATGGACTGGACAGAAGCCTATAAAACCTGTTTATGTTGCTGATGTGAGAAGACACAACTGTGTACTTCAGCTCTTAGTAGAAAACTACAATGCCTCAGATAAAAACTTTGATTAAGTGTCACTTACCGATGACAACAGTGTTGTGCAGCCATAAAGACAATCTGCTCAACATGCATTGAATTTTTACTTCTGCTTGCGAAATACATAATTTAATTCAACAATGTCTGTTTACATGCACACAAATTTTCCACTATTATTCAGAATATGACAACATTCTGAATTTAATACAGCCCATATACACAGCATATTTTGTTTTGAAAATTCTTCATAAGGGCCCTGAATATGGCATTTTCAAATTAAAACTTGTGAGATGTGCCAGTATTATTCCAGTTTTAGGAGCAGTTTTTGGCATGTACAGCACATTAGGAACATGCATCTCAATAAGGGTTTTTAATCGTAGTTTAAAATGCTCTTGCCTGTTTACGCTCAGCTCTGTGTGTTGTAAACAAAACATCTAGCCAACAGTATGCATGATACGCGCACAAAGAAAAGCCAACATTTCTGGTTGGAAGGACAAACACACCTCTTCTGAAACATGATAAAAGAATGAATGAAAGAGGGAGGCTGCATGGTCGAACCAGTCCACAGCCAGCGGAAAACTTTCAAAAAATACTACTATATTGATGCAATGAAGCAACACGGCTCAAGTGGCTCCAGCCTTAAACAGCCTTAGTGGGATAGCCATTTTCATATTTATATTCATTTTTGTTTGCCATGTAAACAGCTCAGGAGGAATATTGTATTTTTCAGAGTAATGGCAGAGTATTTTTTAGCATGTCAACATAGTCATTCAGATCAGTTTTCTTTAATGCATTGAGACTCTTTCTTGAGAGATAATTAATCAATGCTGAGAAGTTAACAAGAGCCACACTGTATGCAAGTTGTGTTTCCCTAAACTAATTATGGAGCTTTACAAAGTTTCTGAGCAAGTAGTCAGACAGTGACAAAAAAATATATCATCAATCGCTTTATAATTGCATCATAGCTCTCTGAACCACAATGAAATCGAATTGTGAGGTGCCAACAGATTCCCACGCGTACTCACCTCTGTGTGTTGGTGGACGGGGAGTTCTTTAGCCTATTGGAGTGCATTGATGGGGCTCCCAGGACTACAGAACAGGGTGGAGTGATGAGCTGGTGAGGACTGCCTGTGTGAGAGAGCGGCGCTTTTGTGCGCACGTTCCTGGAGCCAGGAACAGGATTCCCGATATTCGAGAGGTTTCCCCGACCGTCCTTGGCCTCCTCTCGCTCCTTCTTCCCTCGCTCCTTCTTGTTGAAATGTGTCGCTGCTGTACCTGCCGCCGCTGGCCTCTCCTCTTGGACCTCCAACATTCTCTCTATGTCCTTGTCTGTGTGAGCGTGTGTGTGTGCGTGTATGTGTGAGTGTGTGTGTGTGTGTGTGTGTGTGTATGTATGTGTGTGTGTGTGTGTGTGTGTGTGTGTGTGTAAAAACAATAACAATAGTCCAGGAGTCTTTTCTTGTTCCGTGTGTATTTATGAAACTCCCCCAAGGGGGCTTTCAACGGCCCTTGGGCACACTGTTGAGAGAGAAGAGAGAGGAGAAAAGACAGTTAACAAAACTGGAAAAGAGGGCCACAGTCTGAACAAACTTAAAGTGACACTCCACCCAAAATCTTTTTAGTATCAATCTACTAGTGTAGGCTTGAAAGGTGGCTGTTAAAATTTGGGATTTTTTTTTCTTTTACAGTGGCTTTAATGAGGTCTGTTTGCGGAGGGAGGGGGTATGAGGCCCTGCTCACATGCACACACATGAATCATAGACAAATGCACATATTCTAGTTCTGCTGCATTACTGCACACATAACTTCAGTGCAAACATTTTTCTCCTGATATAATATGAACGACTGTGCAGCAGCACAACTTCTGATTGTGAAGTTAAGTGTCTGTCTATTTATACCTAACATTTTTTTTTTAATTAAGTCAGCCTTGTCTCTATGTAGTTGGGGGACAGTTTACTTCATTTTGCCATAAGACCATATGAAAATGTTTAAGCATACACTTGTAGAAACTGTATATTATAAATCATATTTCTGAAAACAATGCACATCACATCAATGAGTCTGAGTTTTATTTCAGCAGCAGCACTGCTAGACTGCATATAAAAGTAGTAAATTAAACTTTAGCTCTTCCTGCCCATCAAGCTGGTGCCATAACAATATAATAAATGAAAAAGGATGTTAGATCAAAATGAATAGAACAGCACAAATGTGAGTCTTTAGATTAACATCCTTCACATATGAAATTGAACTTTGAAACATGCATCACACATGCATGAAACATGCATCTGGAGTTTGAGCTTTGACCCTTTAAGGTTGATCCTTTCAGCAATGCGGTATCAGTAGCTCTAAGTTTTTCATCGCAGAGCAGAGAGAATATATGCCTGAAAGTATGAGCACACTTTTTTTTATTAAGCATGAGAAATAAAATGGATCTTTTTGTGTAAGATACTACATACTGTGATTCCAATGCTTATTCCCTTTACGTGTTAGCATCAAGCTAAAGGACCAAGCACTAGTTATTTATACATGCTGAAAAATCGATTCAGCAGTCAAAAAACAATAATTATCACGCTAGGTCACTTGCTCACACAGCTTGTACCGTATGTTCACAATACTGGCAACACAGCTACAAAACACAGCAGGCTACATTATCGGCAAGCACTGAAAAAGATGGGGCCAGCTCAACTTTGATCTGTAGCATGTCACACAGCGACAAGTCTCAGACATCCATTTCTGGCTTCATATCACCAGCTTCCGTTGAAAATGACTTAAACCCTGATGCTTTGACACCTGTAGTCTGAACATACACTTACACACATACTACACTACTCTACTCAAACCAGTCAGTGGGTGGCATTTCCCAGCTCACATTTATCATCAGGACTAAATCTAAAATACTCCCAAACCAGGGCAGAGGCATTTTTCTTTTTTACTAGTAAAAAGCGGTGCTAGTTAAAGTTGCATGTGTAACTTAATCCCCCAGGCGCCATGTTTCTCGTATCAGCTGCACTGCCTTGTCCACAATTAGAGAGACTGACCTCTGGTGTTACATGCTGTGCTCTACAATACATCACCTCAGGCGAGTATCGCTGTGTCATGGTAACAGAAAGAGAAGAGTCTGTATTTTTGACTGTACTGAAACTCATACTGTCAGAATTTCTTAACCATCCAAGCCTATTCAGTAGCTGGAAAAGAACACAACTTGAGAAGCCGCAGCTTTTACTCACTGACAAACTTCAACATGCACTGTACATTTACTGCCAGACTGACAACTTCATTTCTCCGCAGCATTCAATGCCAGTCTCTGCCGCTCACTCTCTCTCCCTCTCTCACTACACACACGCAAAGGAGCTACATCACTCTTATAACAGAGGATAAAAAGGGACAGTGTTCTTGAGATGTCTACACTTCATCAGTTGCTCACGGCATGGTTTTGTGGGCTGCCATTTGAGTGAATTAAAAAAAAATGTCATCACCATTAACATAAGCTTGGCTATTTAATAATAGCAGCTTTGTGCAGGCCATCCCATGTCACAGTGTTTTAATGGCAACTATTAGTATTGGCTCGGCTTGCTTGGAACCTCGACTGAGGTGATACCAAAAAATATACCAGGTACTACCCGTAATGGAAAACCACAAAAAACAGAGCCGAGCCACACCGAGCCACACCATGCAGTGCAAATGCAGCTTTTCATGGAGCAAGACCAATATTTAGTCTATGTATGTGTCAACCAATAAGTAACAGAAATGCCACAGAACTGTTTAGGTTCAACTAGAAAGAAAGTCACCTTTACAGTCGTGGTTATTCTTCAAACACTGAAGTCTAAAGCGGCTACAAGGAACTTTCACATTGTGTTCATTTTGTGTCCTCCCTGTGGACAAAAGCGGCAGCGTTTCCACAAAATATATCATCAAAAATAAACATATCTCAAGAAATCTCCACCTGCTCTTTTTAACTAGTTAAAGTACTATTCATTGTAACTGTAAGCTTGTGTAGGTCATATAGAGGCATCAGTGTTAAATTGAAACTGTTTCTGTTACAGTTAAAAACTCAGTGTAGTCATTTAAGGGATCCTTTAAGGGAAAAATATTTGCTTACGTAAAAATATGATGATTGGTGGATGTCATTGTTCGATTTTGACCTGTTAAATATTAATATTGTTACTGGCCTAAAAAGTCCAGTATCAGACAAGTTAGTCTTTGATCATTTTAAGATTTGGGGTGGGATATCACCTTAACTAAATAAATACCAGCACTACACAGCAACTGTAACAAACAGTGAAGATTGGTGGTGGAGTGGGAGAGGTAGTATTGTGGTCCAAACTAATCACTGTGTGTGTGTGCGTGTGTTTGTGTGTGTGTGTGTGTGTGTTGGTGAGTGAGCACGAGAATTGCATGAGAATCCTGTTCGCGAGAGAGCGGCCCAGTCAGTCAGATTACATTGTCATCCTGAAAATATTTAGGAGCTCTTCCAAAACACTCAACATTGTAACTGGCTCCAGAGTTCCCCTAGGGAGAAGGAGGTGGAGTATTTGGGGGGGGGGGGGTTGGGGGGGGGGGTGTCACTGGGATCCAGACAAATACAACCGACTCCTGCTACAGCAGCAACACTGGTCTCTCACTGGTGTACAGGAGAAGTGATTTACAACTATCAGGACCACAGATCACTGCTGCACACGAGCAGAGGCTGGCTGCTCCACAGGGACAGAGAGGGGGAAGCACAGAGGAGCCCCGTGTATCAAACTACTTTCACCGTTTAAATACAAAAAAACACTTTGTGATAAACAAGTGGCGACTGATTAAAAACTTGGGACAGAATTACTCCTATACAAATGCAATTAAAGTAATTTGCTTATAGCAATAAAGCAGTCCATTTACAATGTTCATTTTGGGACCTTTCATACATTTGGAGAGCAAAATTAAAACTACTGTAAATGTTTTTTGTTTTTGTGTTTTTTTCCTTAACTTCCCTGATAGGCCTACTTTGCTTCACAGTAACCCGTCTACTTCCAACGGGCTATGTGAGGCTGCCGCTGTGTGCACACTGAGAACATGACGGGAAAAAGCATCAAAGCTTATGAGCGGCTGCCAAAAACAAGCTAACAAGATGCAGCAGTGAAACGACAGTGGGCCTTATTTTATATATAGTACTGAGCAGGATTCAGTGTTAATGTTGCCCGGTCAGGCAAGCGGGTCAGAAATCTACTCACCCCTGTACAAACTGGCATATTCATTAGTGGTTATCAAATGACAACGAAGGCTAAAGTTAATTGTCATGTTTAATCTAGGGCTGTAATGTCTATAAAATTTCAGAAAATAATGACAAATGACTGTCCCCGTTGTTCAAAGTCCAATGTGATGTCTTTAAATGTTTTGTCAGTCCAAAACCAAAAGATATTCCATTTTATATGACAATAAACTGAGAAAAGTGTGAAATCTCCATATTTGACAGCCTGAAAACAACTTTTCTGACATTTCTTTTGCATTAATCATTAATCCATTAACAAAACAGTTTTAAAGTCTAAGCTGAGTTGCTAAATTTACTGGCCTAACAACGTATATTACTTGCCCTTAACAATAAGGATTGCCAGCTTGCTGAGCCCTGCGCTGTGTGTGTAATAGAGTGTATTTGCAGGGACCAAAATTAGCACCAGCTGCCAGCTAAATGCTGGCAAAAATATTAAAATGTCTGGTACATTTGCTTCACTCACCAGTCAAAAAAAGACTATGGTAATCTAATGAGTGGCTGGTAAAATTTTAATATTCACTAACCATTGGGTAAGCGGACAAAAAATTTGTATTGCACCCTGGTACGTGAATTAAACCAAGTTTATTAATTTAATTACTACAGTTATTTGAAAAACATTTAAAACAACTGCACAGTATTTCAAATGCTCAATAAAATGCAGCAAATAGCAAAGCTGCCAGTTTTACTGGCTTTCTTCATATTCATATAATGAATTAAGTATACAAATGTCAGTTAGATGGTTATCGGCTAAGAAGTAAAGAGAAGGAAAAAAAATTTGGTTATAATAATCATCCGCTTATAGTGCATATCAATTTGACTTGGACAGACGTGATCACTAGAAGAGGTTTCCACTATATATTTACAAGAGAACAGCTTGAAAGACCTAAATTCTAAGTGAAATGACTGGTTTCTATTTTGCGACACAACATGCTTTGATACACAACTTTGGAAACAAGGATTGCAACGCACAATTATACATGAGTAATTCTGCAGCAGTGATGTGCAGCACACAGAGACAGAGTATGAACGCTCACAGTTTCAATTCTGTGTCTAAATAAGAAGAACATATTCAGACCAATAGTTGTCTCTAGAGTTGGGGCTTTGCTGGGGCAGAGTTTGGATTAAGGGAGGAGTGTGTGTGTGTGTGTGTGTGTGTTTGTGTATCTGTGAGTGAGATGAGATGAAAAAGAGGCAAAAACACAGATGCAGTTTGATTTTGCTGTTGACTGTTATTTGCTCATCAAAGTGAAACAGTAGCTTGCGTAAGTCACAGTGGAAAAGTCCTACCAGGCCGCTGCTCTGAAACAAAAAACACTAAATAATAATATTCAGGTTGAAATGTGTTTGCTCGAGACAGGGATACAAAAATGGACAGAGTGGGCAAAACTCCTGAACCCTTACACGACACACTGGAGAAGTGAGGATTAAATGTCACATAGCAATCATAACTACACATTTCGCTCATTTGACAGATGTTTTTGTCCAAAGTGACTTACAATAGTTACTTTCAGTCTCTGTAAGAAAGAAGTTTTCTCGTTTTATAAATGAGATATTAAGTTTATGTAAAGGTCATAACAGAGACGGGCAAGAAGTGATAATTGTTAAATGAGAGTAAGGACGCAATTTTTAGTCAAAGGCATTGAAGGTGTTTCACTCATTCTCAGCTCCACACACCTGGCCAATCATTGCATGACATGGGTGCAAATGTTGGGATTTTAAGTTTCAGATAGTTGCATAAATTGTCTGACACAATCCCCTCAGTTTCAGCATTAGAAAGGCAGAGTGAGGAGGGTTTCAGATGATGTTTGACCATCTGAAAAGCACTTTATTTAAAGCATAGTCAGCCTTTGACAGGGGGTGTCTTGGTGTAGTTAACTTTTGTCATGGTATTGAAAAGAGCACAGGTTTTGCTCTGTGCACTTTAATTTTACTGTTTTGACTGAGTTTGAGCTCAAAAAAGATTCTGCTTCTTGTGTTTTCCCCAGGTACACTTCTTCATATACAAATAAAGCTTATTTTCTTGTAATTTTTGTAATTCTGAGGCTTTTTGGTATAGTCACTTGGAACACTCAGAACACAGCTTTGTTTTTTAATCAACCTAAGAAAGAAAAAAATGCAACTATTTTTTGCAATTTTCAACTTCATTTAAGATGCCTAAAAACATTGCATAATGATTCACATTTTTTTTTAGAAAAGCTGCCATGAAATCAGGCATTTTAGGCTGCAAGAAAAACCACCCCAAAAGCCAGCGAAATCCTGGAGGGACTGATTATGTCACTGATGCCGTCAATGTGGTTGGGCCAATGGATAATGCCATCGTCCATCACGATGGCTGACAGTCATCAACCACTGAGCTCTCTACCATCATCACATCTTGCACTACATCTCCATGTCTTGTTTGTTTTTTCTTGTTAAGCACAACCAAACAACAGACATGTGGTGCAGTTTCACTTTGGACATCATCACTAGGGATGTTCCTGGCAACTAATTTCACAGTGAATTGAATGCAAAATTTAATAAATGCCGCTGAAATGCGAGCCACTTTGCACTGTGTAATACAAACATTAAACACTGACCTGCACAACAACTCACAAAATGCTTCACCCTTTCAGCCCAAAGAGGATCACAGTGTCGGTGGGTAAACAACCCGGAGCTGACGTTAGCTGCCAGCCTGCCACACAGTGTGGCTAAAATCAGCAGTGTTAGCAGCAGCTGCTGCTCTGCTTGCAGGTTAATGTCCATGTCTGTGCTTAATGTGGTCACATGTTGCTTCAGTCGAGTGATTATTTACCAGTTTATTCTGTCACAGCCTACATTCAACTGTATTTCCATTGTCTAGATTACGACACTGCCAGACTACACTGGTTTTAAGAGCTGTCATCTGGTCAACTTTGCTGACATAAACATTCAGGGATGCGTGGGCCTTCAGGGCATACGCACTTATGGCGTACGGCGAGAGGGGCTGCTGTATGACGGGGCCACAACCCCGACTAGTGGCGGGTGGCTGCTTAACACCTTAGCGGCAACAGTTAACTGGCACTGTACATGAATGAAATATCTGTAAACAGTTTAAACGATTAGTATTTCTGGTGCCAACTAGCACAGGTGGCGACGTTTAATCGTGTAGTAGACTAATCGCACACACCCTTAATTGTCACATACCAATTTAGCAGACGTTACCCAACCCTAGCTGTCACAATGAATGTCCTGCTAAACCCCCTGAAAAAACCTGCAACTCAAGACAGCACTGCTCAATATTCTATGTGAAAAAAGGAATGAATAGTCAAATATTAGTGTTGATATTATTACTGCTGCAATATCCCTAGTGAGGTATCTGGTCAAAAATATTGTGATATTTGATTACATCCATATCACCCAGCCCTAACAGTGACTCTGCTCCGCTGTGGGGCGAGGACAGAGACGAGGCTCGCTTGACATGATCTACCACGGGGCCCTTGGAGAGACATGACGGCTGATCATTCATAAGAGTCCATTAGAAAATGTATTCAGTTTGCTGAAGGAGATCTCATTTTACTGTATCAAAGAACCAGCCTCCTACCTCATTCAGCCCTAACTAACAAGTATTACCCCTCAGGGTGTTATCTAAACCTAAATCCCCATCACACACTAATGCATGTAATGTGAGCATGTGCACGTATACAGACACAAACAGCAGGACTTGTCAATCACCTGTTCCCTCCAATCGCACACTAACGAGACACTAATTGGGGAGCTTGCTGACATGACTGTCATAAGGAATACACCGACACACATACACACACATCAGGCATGCAGAGTGCAGCCGACCAGATGCGCACACACAACAAAGAATTGTAGAGGTAATCACAGAGATTTCTCTTCCTCTATCTCCAGTAGAGACGCTGAACTGTCTATCACTGCACACACGAGGAGCTCCAGTGCACGCAAGTTAATGGGAAAACAGTATAATGAGGCTCTAAAAATGAGCTTTTTGCCTCTGATATAAATATGAGGTTCCACATGAAAAGAGGGCAGAAAATAGTTCAATTCAATTAGATTTGGGTTTTCACATGCGGGTGGCACTAAAAGGGAGCATTTCATTTCATGCTTATGTAACAGCCATCGTACACTGGCTGAGTGCAGTGTAGAGAGTAGACCCTTCCCTGCTACGTCACCCAAATTCCTCTGAAGGGGAGACGGGAGGCTTTATACCAGCGGAGGATCCAGTGGGATCAAAAACGGGAGCGGAGGAACCATGACCTTGCTGCCAACCTAGTCCACTGGCTTAAATTTTTAACACAACAATGCTACAAAGAAATTATTTTAAAAAGAAGAGGGTGAAAAACACTCAAGTGCAAACACACACACACACTCACACCCCAGCTCTCTTCTCAGTCCTGCTGTTGGCTGTAAAAGGGCCTGCTGATGTTTCAGCCTTATTTATGCAAATCCCATTTTGCAGTTCAGTCACAATGGAGTATTGCTCTCTCTTTCTCGCTCTCTAGCTCCCCTACACGCTCTCCGTCTGCTCGGCCTCCATCTCAAGAATTTCTTTAGTCCATTATTTGTTTAGGGTAATATCAGAAACATTATTTCCACCTCTCCTTGCCATTTTCTGCAAGAATATACAAAAAGCGCCCAGCAATAAGCAAAGGAACCGTGCGGTATCTTGAAGAGAGCAGCAGCCATCTCTCTCAGACAGAAAAGCCTTTCCAGCCACAACTCACATGTAGCCAATATTCATTCAAATCACATTACCACATATGAAGTCTCAGGTCAAAGCTTTGTGACAAAATTCCAGTGAAAAGAGGATTTTAGAATCAGATAGGTCTAATAGTCTAATTAGATAGGCATCAAATTCCTCTCTGGAAATGTACTTTTAAAAAAATATATTTCAAAAGAATGGAATAATTCAAATCATAAATTGAACAGAGTAACTTTTGTTGAAAAGCAGCCACAGGTGGTAATTATGGGACAATGGCACATTGAAATGTCATTCTTTTCCAAAAAAAAATCCTTCTGAGTCAATGCTTTAATCAGTGTCTAGAGAACAAGTGCAATGGGACCAAAACTAGAAACAACAGTCGAGTCTCCCGTGAGGTACCACAGCGTGTGTTTACTTGCTGTTTTACTCTTGTGATATGAATTATGAATTTCCCCCAATGGACTAAGGACTAAAATGTCATAAATAAGATGAGCGAGCACAAGTGATTTACAGTGCCCAATATTTTTGGTTCTTTCGCACAGGGTTGTTTGATCCGACGCCTCAATATATAAATCCTTCTAGTGTGGAAAAACTTTGCACTAATTCTTACAATAAAACCCAAATATTTTTCTCCTCCCACAGATCCTTTTCAGGTGGGGGCAGTGAACTTGAAGATTGAATTTAGAGATGCAGCTCAAGTTTTCCTAGTCAGGAATCTGAATAGTGTGGTTTGGTTATTAAAATCATGAAAGTTTAGAGTGTATAAGGGCTCAGAATATTATGATGGAACTATATGATGGCCATTCCCATCATATCTCAAACAGTGTTGCAGCAGTTTTGGGGTTGATACCATTTCTAACACAGACTCATTCAGATATCTTGATGTGAGAGTGAAAATGACCATGACAGTTTTCACATCAGCTAAATTTAGACCAACTTTGGAGTGTTATTTGAATGACAGATTTAGACTGAAACGTCCAACTGTATGAAAATGAAATTAAATGCAGTAAAAAGCTCAGCATTACCTTGTACAAAACACATTTCCTTACTGCAATGACTTGCTACATATTACAGGGCTAAACAATACGGGTTACCCACTTACCCAAGTAAAATGCCTTGTTTCGCAGTAAAACTCGCAACCTACTTGCTTGACCAGACAAGAAAATGCAGATTTCAGCCTCTCAAATACATGGATTTCACACTTTCCTTTCCTTGGATTTTAAAAAACTGGGATGGACCTTTTTCATTATTTTCTGACACTTGCAGTTCTAGATTAAACAAGACAATCAAATTTTTTTATTATCAGCTATCAGATAACAACATATATTAAACAATTTATACAGGACTAAGTAAAAATTGACTTTGGGCAAGTGAAAAAATTTGCTTGAGCCTAACGCTGAACCCTGCACATACCTGCCTGGCTGCGAGTGAAACAGCAACTACCTGCACACAGAACAAACAACATTAACTCTACTTAAAGGTGGCATTAAATACAGCAAGACTTCTGCTGACCACCAAGCAAAGATCAGCTGTACACCCCGCAGTACTCTGACTGAGCAGCACCTGCATGCTCACCTGTTGAGGTGGCTTCTGAGAGCACTGTCCCAACATGCCACACCCTGCAGATAGCACTCATGACTCACGCTCAGTACATACAGAATGTGAGGAATGCTGAGTGCCGCTAAAGATAGAGCTGTGACGCCACACATGTAACATTTGACATAATGCATCTACCGTGACAGGAACAAGGCGGCTAACACAAGTATGACTGAGCTCCAGCTAATACTGAAACCATTCTGCACAAATATTTACGATCAACTTGGAAACTGTTGCACAGTCTCCAAACCGCTCCAAAAGTAATATCATCGTTCTGCACCCAGGTTTGCTCCTCTGCTCACCTGAGTGTGTTTAAGTCTGTTACCCCCCTTATGTCAGCTGTCTCTCCACTCATCTGTCTGTCCTGCATTTTTACAATAACTCCTACTCCCCCCTTCTCTCTTCATCCTGTCCTCTGGTCGGCAGACGATGCCCCTTCATCCCCAGGGAGGCGACATGTGTGTAATGTCACATTTTGTCATATCATATCGTGGTGACAGAAGCCTCGCCGTGTCCATCACAATGATGGAAGTGGCAATGAAAACAGGAGGATGAGAAAGGGGTGCGATACAGATATACCCGAAGGAAGAGAGGGGGGAGGGGTTATTACACAAGTCGCTCTCTTCACAGAGTGTGCGGGTGGGTGTCTGTGTCTCAGACACACACATACACATACACACACAGCTGACTCACTAGTGACACATCTGCTGGCGTAGCCTGGGCACAGTGCCATGTGTGGCGGCCAGCTCCAGCAGCAGGACTGGCACTCAGCACTCCGGCCTGCTGTGATCTCCGTCTCACACACTTCACCCTGCACTTCCATCTCTGTCGATCTGCCCTCTGTTTCTGCATCTCTGGCTAAGTGGGTGTGTCTTGCTTGCTTACACGCACAAACACACACACACCTTTCTACTCAGTCCTCAATACAAGACAAAGAGACTGGGTAACTGGCAACAATCTGCTATTATTTGTCTGACACAACAAGCATGGGTGCAAATCAGGGGTGTGCCAGTATTAAATGTTTACAATACAATTGCTGTGGTCAAAAATTTATAGTGTAAGAACAAGGTAAACACCACATTTACCTTGGATTTATCAAACATGAAAGCATACATTGCAACTCAAAGGCATACATACAAACATAAAATACACTTAAAATGGCATTTATACAGGAAAACTGGTTGTAAATCACGTCAAACAATTGACACGAAATTAGGCCTGTGCAATGAAACAATAGTGATATGCATCAACAGCAACAGTTCCTTCATCAACAGCAATAAGAAAATTGATAAAAACAAATAACTTTACTTAAATGCATTAAATGCAAACTGTCATGAAAGCACATAACCAATATGCCCTGGCTCCTAAACAGCCTATCATATCCCTTGAGCACGCTACGAGTGACACACAAACAGCCAATCACTGAACAGGTGTGCTGTTCAGTTACAGAGTGGAGTGACGAAATGAGTGCAGACAGTGAGGAAATTGTTAATACAAAAAGACGGGTCAGCTCACCAGAAAGGTTTTGTGTTTTTTTTAATTCTATTAAAGGATAAATCTGTACATAATCATAAAATGACCACAATATATCATCAGAGATTCGGGAAACATTCGCAGTGTCATTTTAAATCTGTATTCTGGTCTGTAACTTGTGTTATTGTTTGCCCATTTCACTTTAATTAGCGTTCAAATTAAGGCTGAATCTTTACCAAATGAGTAAGTGTCTAGTAAGTAAGTGTTTAGAAGGTGTAGGTGTTCATAGCAGATAAATTGAGCAATATGTTAATGGGGTCAGTGTGACAGGTAGTCACTGAACTCAAACTTCAGTGTGTGCATTTTTCAATCAGTGGGCTTTTGTTTTCAGGATAACAGTCTTAACTTTGCCTTGATAGACAACTGACAGTTATTTACAAAGCTGCACTCATCCTGCACTCCTGCAGTGTTACTGCAGCCTGCCAAAGGTTCTTCAAGTCTGAGGAGGATGGGGCAGCCCACCCCTCTGCACACCATCACTAGAAGCATGGAACAAATAGGCTCTTAATCTCGCTCTCCTCTGGTAGTAATAGAAATGCAAGCAATGAAAGCCAAAATGAAAAAAAAATCTTAGGTCTGTGAATCAATATGTCTGCACACACAAATGGATCCAGCGAATTTGCAATCAGCTCTGATTATGTGGTGTGTCAAACTTGCCGAAGAAAACTAGAGCACTGTGAAAAGTTGCATATTGTTACTGTTTTAGACTGCAGCTGCCTGTTGATTGGTGGAGCACCATGCTCCACCACCAATTAACTGTCTGTGGTCTCTTCTGGGGTCTGTTGGAGTCATCAACTTTTCGGACCCAGTCCTAATTATTCGCAGGTGTAGTTTTGTCTGAATTCTTCCAGATGCCTTTTGGATTGGGTCCCATTTTTTATATATTAATTTCTGCACATCGGGTTAAAGGAAGAGTTCGGATTATTTGAAGTGTATAGCATGAAATATTGTGATATGATAAAGGCAAAGATTCATGGCAGTGGTTCATTTTGTGATGTGTTTAAACCCCTGATCACTAGATAGCAGTGTTGTTATATCTCTTCACTGTTCAGGTTGCATAAAAAGTACATTTTTACTTCAGATTTTATATATATATATATATATATATATATATATATATATATATATATATATATATATATATATATATATATATATATATATATATATATATATATACATATATATATACATATATATATACATATATATATACATATATATATATATATATATATCGGTGTGTTCTTTATACTATGACAGTTTTCATAAAATTTTATTTTAAAAAAGCAACATAATCACCCCGCTTGCAGTATCGCAATATATTGAATCATCACCCCTATTGGCAGATACATGCCAGCACGCAGCCCTAATTTTCCGAGTTACTCATCAATTGTCAGTGTATTGACTACAAGGCAGCACGTCCCATTTTAGAGAAGCAGAGAGCACCAGCATGGAAGCTAAGCAATGAACTGCTGTTGACAGGGTTAGCAACAAAATGTATTTTAGCCACCTAAAAATTATATATGTAATTTTTTGGAATACTTTCGCCGCTTCACCTCGCCATCAGAGAGCCTTTTCCGATGGTTATACGTGCCACACATCACTCTCTCCAAAGCAACTAGACTCCTCAAAGAAAAACTGTTATTTTACCTCGCAGAACACAGGAGTTGCTACACTACCTCTGCCTCAATTGTTTAGTTTTCTTGTGTTATTGTGTTTAAAAAAGGTTCAGAACAGGCCAAAGTCACACCATAACACAAACAAATTAACAGAAGGGTAAAAATACTGCTCTGGTTGCTTTGAAGAGAGCAATATGTGGCTTACATGACAGCATTTACGTTGAGAAAGCCTGCCTGAAAGCAAAGTAAAGTAGTGAAAATATCTAAATATAGCATATACACAAACAGATACTGATTTCTTTTTTTTTTTTTTTTTAGGTGGACCTATTTTAAGTGGCTAAAATACATTTTGCTGCTGACTCTAACCACACCAGTACATAGCTTAGCTTCCACGCTCTGCCTCTTCAAAACCAGGCTGTGCCGATCTGTCTACTGTAGGAAAAACAAAATAAACAAAATAAAACAAACAAAATAAACAAAATAAAAATTTCGATTAGTACCTCATACAACCCCACCTAAAATAATCGGAACTATCCCTTTAAGGTAGGTTAAAATTTTGAACACACAAAGGCCTCTAGTAGAAAATCACTTCCTTGTGTCTGAGCAAAATAAAACTGCTAATTAAAGCAAGAGTAATGTGCTGTGTTAATTGTGCCCACTGAAATTAACAATATATAGTAAAACACACTCCCAGTGCAAATTCAAAAATGTGCTTTCCCTGCAGTAGGTTCCTCTCATTTATAGCTCTAATGAAAAGCCAAACAGAACTCCATTTGCTTAAGAGAAACTCTGCTGCCCTCTGTGCAGACCCCTTCTTTCCTCCCTTCCCTTGACCATGCTCTCTGGTCCGTGACTCCCTCCCTCCAGCCCGACGGTCGCTCCCACACTCGAGCCACATTCCTCCTCTTGCTCATGCTGGGAGGACGTCTCCCTGTGGCTAAAAGCATTGTGGGAAATCCCAACATGCAGACGTAAAAGTGTAAAGGAGGCTTGCGTTCCTCTCTTCCTTGGTCAAAAGGCTCCTCTTGCACGAAGCCACTCGCCACAAGTAAAAAACAAACACATGACTGCCATTAATGTCTTGATACTGAGCCTCACAACAAACAGCACAGAAACATCAAATGCCCACATTTGAAGCAGCAGTCGATACAACCCACGCTGCTGTGCAAAACCTCAGTTTATAGCACTAAGAACATTAGGCAGAAAAGGGAGGAAATTTTAAGATGCGCTGCTCAAAATATTTTTGCCAAAGATTCTTTTTGTGCATTACAAATCACTACGCAACAGAAAAAAAAGTGACATCTTAACCTGTCAGACCATGTGACACAGTTCAGGCATCTCTACTGCCCTGGCATGACAACAAACAAGCAAAAGACAGATTTTACTCAAAGCGCTCACAAACACAAAGGGTACGCAATACATGTGCCGTCTCCTCTCCGCTATCATACAACAAAATTAGCACTTTGGAGAGACTATGAGCCAGATTGTGTCCCTGAATTACCCCTGTTTGCACTCATGTGTCATTCCCTTGGAATTTTAAAACACACTAAGACCTGCCCAATTAAATATACAGGCACAGAACAATATATGTGCACACAATCATAGAAACGTCCACATGCAGCACTACTTGGCTCTCATAATAATGTCTGAGATGCACTGAAAACTGCGCTACAAGTTAATGGGATCTACTGATCTGAGTCTGAGCATTTCTGTCTGAGCCTCCTTTAGGTTCTTCTGAAACTATGATGTCTACACTGCCATTACTTCAACTGATAAACAAACAAAAACAAAACGATAAACTGAGAGGCACAAAAAACAGTCACTGCCTACTCAAAGTACTATCAAAAACAAACATAGAGGATGAAGACTTGATTTGAGCGGTTCAAATTCGAGGTGTGGCAGTATTTTGGAAGACTGGAAAAATTACATGAATCATGACAAGGTAAGGACTGCTGTTGTTTACAAACAAAATAAATTATGGAAGAAAAACAAACAAAATGTGGGTGTATCCTGCTCAACACCACCCAGATCTAAACATTGCAGAAAGACGGGAACCTGTTGATTCGCTGGTCCAACAGACTCGTCCAAGTTGTACAACCAGAAAACATTAAAATTCATTTATTTACAGAATGGTGGTACTCAAGGAATCACAACAGATGTTAGCATATGCCTCAACAATATATGTGATATGTGATTTGAGACTATGGCATACGTTTTGTCGTTTTTCCTGGTTTTAAAGGCTGCAGTATAGTAAAGTGATGTAATTTTCTGGTCTGACCAGACTGTTCTAGTTTTTCTGGTATTTGCCTTTACCGACTTTGTCAATATAGCCACATTCCTGATGATTATTTATCAAAAAAAAATTATGAAAGCACCAACTGCCATGCCCACAATATTGTTAGACTCATAACATTGATAAATATTGAGGTATCTTGTTAAAAATATAACTGATATTTGATTTTTGTTTTGAATATTTTGTTGAGATGTCTCTGCTGACTGTCATCCATCGTGATGGACTGATATGACAAGATAAGCTTAGTATATACTTAACTATTATACTACACTTTGTACAGCTGAGTGGGGGAAAAATTACAGCTTCATACAGTTTTGTAGTTTATTAGCAAAAATAGCTACAAACGACCAATTATTAAATATACCATTTGTAGTTTCATTTGTTAACAAACTCCTGCAAATATGTAAGAAAATAAAAGTTGCACATTTAGGCTTTTTACAGGTGTGACAACAAGACTAACAATGGAGTGAACCATGCTGGAATAAAGCATTAAGTTGGAATAAGAGGAGGTTATCCCTTTACATGAATAGCCCAAAGATCTGTTTCCAAAGTTTCAAGCTGAACCCGTCTTTACATGCCCACCATATAAATTGTTAATATGTTCACATTTCAAAATTCAACCAAAGATCTTGGGGCGGTCTTGATGAAGACAACAAAAGTCAAGACAACGTGGTTATGCTAACAACATACAGCTCAGTAAAGCTTTGCTTATCTTCTCCCAAACTAATGTGGAAGACCACAAAAGACTTTCTGTAAAACACTGACACATTCTCAGCATCACTTATCAGGAGCTCTATCAAAGAACATAAAGGATTTAACATACCAGAAGCCTCCTCTCATTTACACGCACAGTGCAGTTAAAGAACACTTGATAATCAAGATTTGACACAGTTGATGGATGCTTATCACTTGCTCATAAAATTAGCAAACAGCTATAATATAAGCCAAATATCAAGCTCTCAAAGCCAACTAGAATCCATGGGTGAAATCAGTTACTCGCAGAGCACTGGAGTTGGTGGTCTACTGATGGTCTACTTACTGATTTCTCCCATGGAGTCTGGTTGATTTGGAGAGGGCAATATTCGGCTTATGTAACGGCAGTTTCACACTGAACATATTCTAAACATAGTGTACACTTAGACTGATAGTGTTTTCTTTTTAGTCTAGCTATTTTTTAGGTTGCTTACCTTATACACAGCAATTCATTGCTTAGCATCTGTGCTCGTACTTCTCATACAGCCCCACTTCAAATAATCTGAACCATCCCTTTAAAAACAAGCTATCTAGATTATGTCACATGCTCCATGTGTTTTGGTGAATTGACAAATAGTATATAAATAATATATATATATAAATAATATAATAATATATATAAATAATATAATAATATTAAGAATCACATCAATAAAAAAGAAAATTTAAAAAAATCCCTGCATCTCAACTTTAACACTTCAGCCTGATTGTGATGGACAGATGTGGATTATTCCTGAATGCCATCACTGTCCGGTGCTTGCATCTAATTTAAAGATTTTAAAAGTTTTTTTTTTTAAAAAAAAACACTGTAATGCTGGTTATCACTGTGTCACGGCACTATGTTAAACTAGGATAACTAATAACAACAGGACCTCAGCCTGGCTGGCAGCTTTTAGCATGGGTAGTTGAGGTGACTGCAGGTCACTGCAGCCTCCAGCTTCTACCCGAGAGCAGGTCTGTTTGTGAGGACCCCTCCCCTCGCAGCACGGGGAGCAGCATGTCTGCACAATAACTGTCAATCACAGCAGACAAACATGAAAGCAGAATTATAGGTACATTCTGACTCAGACAGACACATATCCCCGAGGATCCTGTACGGGCAACAATCCCACCACACATGTGAGACTGAACCTCCTACACTAAAAAAGATATGAAATGCAGCTATTAGAAAAACACATTCATATTTATAGCTGTGACTGTTTGGATGGGCGCACTAAGCTGTAAAGACTTACTACTACAAGCTAAGAACACTAAAAGACGTCGTCCAGCCTTGTGTGGATGCTTTCCTTTGGTATAATAATTAATCTTAATCATCTTTATTTTACTGCTCTGTATGGGTTAGCGTAGAATTTGATCAAATAAATTAATAAATAAAACAACTGATGCACTTATTTGTGTACTTGTTGAAAATGTTGCTTGGCAAGAATGACTATAAATTAAGTGACAGACTAGTTTTGGTTTTGAATAACTGGTGTTAGTGTTCCAAAAACAAGAGAACCTTATTTACTGAACACTGATATTTTTTGTGTTACTTTAATACCACCATAATATTATCCATCTATTTCCTGTCCCTGCTTTCTAAATTATAATCAGTCTTTTAATGTTTTGTCTCCGATTTGACATTGTTTAAGGTTTTTGTTACTGTTTCTAATTTGCCTTTGCACTACACTTTTGTAGCTTGGCCTTTCACAAGTACTACTAGAGCTCTATCCATTTGTTGATCATGAGATCATTGGTTTCTAACTGTTTTGATAATCAATTAATAGTTTCAGTCATTTTTCAAGCAAAATATCAATCACATTTTCTGGTTCCAGCATCTGAAATGTGAGAATTTGCTACTTTTCTTTGAAGATCTCTCTTTGGGCTCTGAGAAACTGTGATGGTCATTTTTCACATTTTATAGACTAAACAAACATGACAATAATCTGCAGTTTAATTGATAATGAAAATAATCGTTAGCTGTAGCTCTAAGTGCTACTAATTCTGATAACTAAACTCATAATCATTGACTGACACAGACTATCAATCCAGTACCAGTTCCATCTGTGTAACTGAATTGGAACCGATCTAAATCATTGTGTTGAGAAGCTCATACCAACAATAACAAAAAAATATTTAATGAGGATAGGACATTTAATAAAGTCACTGTAGGTGCTCATATGGATTAAATGTGTCAGAGCAGATCTCTACTGCTGGAAAAAAAATTTGCAATATTTGCAGCTGTCAATAAATTGACCGAAACAGAAATCCAACCCCACATCTGCCATCAACTCACATCTCTGATTATGTCCTTAAAATGGCAAGCAAAATGTAGTACTTTTACTTTCTACAAACTGAAGAATTTAAAATTGTTTTCTATTAAACACAGTTTTGGAACTGAACACTTAATACATATTTTGAAAAAAAAAAAAAAAAAAAAAAAAAAAAGGGAAAAGAAAGAAAAAAAGAGAAAAAATCCTACCTAAAAATAATATCTGTGATTTCTCCTTTTATGTATTATATTAACAAATTTCCGTGCTCTATGGGGAAAGTCAAACATCAGTCTACACTTCCAAACAGGTTGAATGTACCAATCACTGACTGGTTAAAACAAAACAGTACTTTTCCTGCTCCCTGAGGGATACTACATAATTACTGTATAATGGAGGCCTGACTATTGTCGGAGTCATTCAGTGGATGAAATAAATTCTTTAATCAATTGTGAAAGGATGCCTTAGTCAGAACACTGGGTAAATGAGAAATGGATGCATTTTTGCTAAAATGTCAACACCCCTTATTTTCAGAGCAAACGGGTACAAAAAAGAGAGATCAGAATGAGGCAACAAAGTGAAAATAAACATTTCAATCAATAGAAAAGTCAGACAAGGATCTAACTACTGTATGTACTGCCACCAAGTACACAGGCGATGAGACAAGCCACCCCTCCGACACATCCCGCCTTGTCATACACAACACATGCCTTGCGAGTTTTAATTAGAAAACCCATGAAGCAAACAAATGCACACAGGAAACATGAGAGGCCAATACACAGAGGAGAAAATAAATCCTTTGCCACTTTACATCAATATCCATTTCCCTGCGTCCTTCACCTCACTGTGGTTTTTGGTTAACACACTTCGGATTAGATAGCAGATAAATAAACAGCGTGGACAGTGTTCTCAGGAAGAGCGCCTTGACCGTGTTGTGTCCTCAGCATGTGCAGAAGATCAGAGAATAAGACCAAACATAGCACTGATAGTCCGAAGCAGTGCAGCTCTGAGATCCTTTTCCTCAAGCATCGAGAGCAGCCGCGCAGGGGCAACCGCTCCACAATTCAAGGCCTCTCTCATCAGAATGCAGTTATCATTGTGGGCACGTTCATAGATAAATGTCAAAGAGATAGTGACCGATGTTAGGAAGAGCGTGTGCCTGGCTTGTTACTGTTGCATCAGAACAGCGTCAAGCTATCAAGCTACGGCACGGGAAGCTTAGTCCTTTGAGTGCATGAATGAAGTGTTTGCTGCCAAGCTTGATAATGTAACAAAAGTTGGTCGTGGGTTGAAAAACGTGAATATTATAGTAGGGGTGGAATGATACTAGGGGTACCACAGTTCCACAAATTTACAATTTGATTTGACTTTCCATTTTAAAGGAGAAATCTGCAATACATTTGCTGTAATAAATTACAAAATGACCATGATATGTCATCACAGATCAAAAAAACATGCTAAATTTAAATATTTGCAACAGCCAGCATGTGCGCCTTTGAAATTTTTTATTCAAATCCACAACTTGTGGTTGGCTAGAGTCAAAATTAATGCTGAATGTTCGCTGATTGAGTAGGCGCCTATTCATGAGTCGTAAGAAATCATTCATGATCTTGTTAGGGAGATGTTTATGAAGGTTAAATTGAGCGGTATGTTACTGGAGTCTGGCAGGGAGTCGCTGAACTGCAACTCCAGAGTGAGTTTTTCAGAGTCGCATGATTTTGTTTTCAGGATAACGGGCTTTACTTTACAGTGACAGACAACTGGCAGTTATAAACAGTCAATCAACATACAGTGTAGTGTAACTGTAATGTTGCGCCTGTCTTGTGCTCCTGCAGTATGATTGCACCCTGCCTGAGCTTCTTTGAATCTGGGGAGTAGGCTTCAACCGTAGATCACACACTAAAAAGGAATTCAACCTATTTAATATACAGTCTCACAGCTCATTATTTGGACTGTAGAACTCATTTCTGGACTTCCAATTTTTAGATATTGCTCACGACTCGATTTGATTTTGCAACTAATGATTATCTTCATAGTCAATCAATCGATTATTTTCCCGATTTATATATTATTAGCCGTTTGTTTTTTAAAATGTCAGAAAATGGTAAACAATATCAATCAGTGTCAAGACGATGTCCTCAAATGTCTTCTTTTATTCACAACCCAAATATATTTAGTTTACTGGCATAAACTAGTAAAGACAGCAAAAAAAAATTCAAATTTCAGAAGCTGAAGAGCAGAGACATTTTTCTTAAAAATTTACTTGAAACAATTGATCAGTTATCACAATGTCGGCAATTAATTTAATATCAGTTTTTAATTGATTGATTATTGCAGCTCTAGTTATTATATCAAGTCGATTTGTAAAGATCAACACATCATTTTATGACTTTATGACCTGGCAACTGTCATTAACTTTATCAAATTCTTATTTCAAATTCGTGGTGCAAGCAGTCACAAAAAGGGCTTCTCGCTTTAAGGGGTAGTTGCGTTACTTTAGTCAACTGTAACATGGCTAGACAAGCATATAATAATAGTTACTGAAAGCCTGCATATTGTGTTTACTGTCACAGGAGATAAATAAAAATTCCCCATTCATATAATGTCACTACGGTGGCATCCTGCATTCCTCATAGTAGAGTTGTGTGAAACGCTGCTCGTCACGGTTGCATATTAGAAATACTGCGCTACCTGCTAGATATCCATAGCAACCCGAGACGTTTTGGCAGCGCACCAGTTGTTCTGTATCAATTGTAGCATGCTAGTCAGCTTAGCCTGGTTAGCCTGGTTAGTCAAGCTCATGTAGTGTTGCAGCTCCACTGTAGGAGAGCGTTACAGTTTCTCGGTTACAGTTTCCCAACAATGTCAGGCACCCACCAGCAATCCCATGACGCCTTGGGGCGAGTCTGTCGACCAATCAGGAGACTGTGTTCCTGACTTGCCAACTAATCAGAGGCTGTGTTCCCTGTTAGC
The DNA here is from genome assembly GCF_056507025.1 of Lutjanus erythropterus. Taxonomy (NCBI): domain Eukaryota; kingdom Metazoa; phylum Chordata; class Actinopteri; order Lutjaniformes; family Lutjanidae; genus Lutjanus; species Lutjanus erythropterus. The sequence goes on from NC_139324.1 coordinate 24,327,428, forward strand.
TGCAGTAAATATGGACACAGCCAACATTGTTCAACTGAAGTCGGGTTTGTCTGTGGAATCAGTTCAAACTTGTTATTTACGTCAGGATCACCTGAATATGTCGATTAGCAGAGCGCGACACAAACAGAGTCGAAGGCAAGTTCTTCTCACCACAGCGTTCAGGAAGCACCCAGTGTAGATTCAGACCAAAGCGATAACTAATGATATGACTTTATCTCAACAGATATGTGACCGTACTCTGAAGAGTAATGTTGCAGGATTTAAGCTTGTGGTCAAAGTGCTTGAGCTGTGCTTCAATGTGCCTCCATGTGTAGTCAGTTCTCTGTGCACACATTCAGGAATTATCAACAGGTCAGAGTCTAATGCTGGAGTATCACTTATTTATTTATTATTTGTTATTTATTTTTACTCACTGATATTATATGCCAGTACTCGAGAGGTTCTCATAGTAAGAATTACGGTCAGTGAGCCACTGTTTAAATTTTTAAAAATAAATGACAAATGTTTTTTGTACTTTTTCCTACTACTGTACCCAAAATGTACTAAATCGTGACCCCCAAAACCCAAGGTACATACAAGCCATGACTTTTGTGTACCGTTCCACCCCTACATTACAGTCTGGAAAGTGTGTGATATGCTAGTGAGGAAACACTGCCATGTTTTAGTCTTTTTCATTTTTCTTTTCTTAGTCCCAAGTATAGTAAAAACAAACACTTGCTTTGCTGCTAGGCTATGACCAAGTCTGAAATAACTAGTCTCAATTTAAAAGAAAGTGACGCATTGCATTGTGGGATTGTGAGCAGAAAGTTCAATGCAAGTCATGAACACTCCTTTTTTCATCGCATTGTGGAAATTTTAAGGGCACTACTAAGAGCATAAATTTACTCAGAATTTGGACACACTAATAAAATGGTGGACAGGAAAATGCAGTACGCTATATAGTAAATACAGAGTGATTTCTGACGGATGTTCCTGCCGGGACTTGTTTCTTAGCATTTCTCAGTTAAGCTCACAAAAAGCAATCAGGATGACAGAATTGTATTTATGTCTGTCATGAATAGGGCTGCATATCGTATAAAAAATTACAATACTAGTAGCCTTAGTAGGAATAGAGTCTTCATTAGATACCTTTTTCCCTTCATTCGATACCAATCATGTGAATGGAAGAACTCCTGAAATAAACCTTCTGCATTTATTTTTATCAGAGGCCACAGAGTTTTGGTGGCATCGCAGCACGCTGAATTGCAAAACTTCACCACACCACAGACTGTATGACTTGTAGCTGCTCTGGTAGTGGGTCAAATCACATGTTACATTAAACCAAAGAATGCTTGCAGTTATTGATTGCGAGCAAAACAAAATATGTATTAGGGGTGTCACAAATTCAATATTTAATCCAAAATCCATTGAAACAAGCTTTCACTTTCAAAAATTGATCTGCGAATCTGCGATTCTCACTATTTTTTCACCCCACTTCTGCGTACTTGCAGCGTCCAGCATGTGTCCAAAGAAAAAACAACACTTCAAAGACAACATGTTTACCGGCTGTTATATCACACTTGACCCGGGGGCCAGCAATCTTTACCATCAAAAGAATTACTTTTGGTTAAAAAGAAAAAAAATCTCTCTGGGGCCACAACCCTTAAATTCTCTTTTTTCCTCAGACGTTTTTGGATTTGGCATCCATACCTAAGCTAGGGAGATTAAAGACTTGCCACCACCAAAATTTAGAGTAGAAGGCAATGAGCTGTAGACATACGCTGCGCCGCACATTTTGGTTGACAAAATATTACAACTTTTTTTAAATTCAGTGTATAGGCTACACATTTTATGTTATTCATTTCCATTTAATATTTTGTCAAAGCCACAGGTTGCTGACCCTTGAAATAAAACACGCTTTTTAAAGAAGAAATGTGAATCACAGTTGTCAGAGCATTAAACCAATGATCTGTTGATTTTTTCAAATCAAGAGTCTAACAATAGCATGGCCACCAGCGCAAAATAAATATATACGTGTATGTTTAAACTGAATTGAATCAAATCTTGACCTTTAAAGTGAAAGTCGGGTCAAATTGTGACGCGCCTAAAAAAGAGCCATTTGTTCTGGATTGCGGTCGAAAAAAGGGTCAAATGCAGGTATCGTTTGACTGGAGAAGTTTCAATACTACTTGGTGCTGGGTTATTTTGGTCCCTTAAAGGTATCAAGTACCAATACCCAGCCCTATTCATGGATGTATGTTTGTGAGAAGGGGATGTGTATATATGAAAAAACTGTGTGACAGAGTGTGACACTTAAAAGGAGAGAGAGAGAGAGACAGACTTGAGTTGTTTTACCTCAGAAGCCCCCCCTGCCCTTTCAGCAGGGCCTCATATGGAGAACCAGGTCTCAGGTCCCCTGGGCACTGATGTCTGCTCTCCACTCGACTCCTCCCAGTCAGCCACGGAGGCTGTGCAGGAACCTGGCCCACTCACGACACCCTACAGCCACAAGTCATTCACACCTGGAACAGAGGGAGAAGAACTTTGCTCATTGGGTGAAACACAAACAAGCAAATGGCAAGGAAAAGCACTCAGTCACTCATGTTGACAAGACCAGCATGTAGCAAACACAGAACCAGTGCAAAGCTTAGGTCATTAGGGGCTACAGGAGCAGCGTATACTTGCCTTTTAACCTAGACACTCATTAATACTTCAGTTATCTACTGGTGTACACATCAGGGACTACAAGACAGTGTATGATACTCTATCAAGAGGTTTCTTACTTATTTGACCCCCTACAAATATCAGCTGTAGGAGCGAAAAAGTGACTTTTTGATACACCTCAACAATGCAAAGAAAATGGGGTAAAAGCAGAAGATAAATGAAGATAAATATAAAACACCCCCAAGACTATGCAACAGATAGACGTTCATGGCAGACAGCAGTGTTGCCTAGCAATTGAAGAGACCAGTCTTTTAACAGGAAAGTCTGTAGTTCAATCTCAGTAACTGGCAGGTCTGCTTCAAAAACGGTCCTTGAACAAGACACCGAACCCCTACCTGTGAATTGAGAAGTACAGCATCAGTTAAGACTGAAAGGCAAACTACAACAAAGCAGAAAAAGCTGCCGAGATTTTGTTTTTACAATTATGAAGGGGAGAAAACAGTATTAGCATTAAGGCGATGTGACCGATTGAAAATTTGATTCTAATAATGTTGACTAAAAAGGAAAATAAATGATTTAGGGGCACTTAAACTCATGAAAGGTAACAAGCTGAGATATTATTCACTGGAGGCGTAAATTTATAAAGTCCACAGGTATCAGATGTCTTTCACTACTCATTTTCACTGTAGGGACCTGTGGATTTTTTCACTCACAAGAAGTCAAGTTAAAAAAGATTGGTTCAAAAAAAAAAAAAACTAGGACTGAACACATTCTTTGCTATGTTTAGCTCTCTGGTCTTGCCAAGGTAACACAGCACACAATGCCACACAAGTTACTCACAAACGGGCCTACTCGAGAAAGTCGTCCTAAAATATACACAGACATCTACAAACCTAAAAGTCTGCGAATAAAACGTAAAGCACACAACAACTACAGAGGCTAGACTTCCCCCCTGAAATCTCAGCGCCTCACTGGACAACTCTTGGCGGACAAAGTAATTCCATGGCGCTTGAAACTCCAGGAACTTTTTTTTTTCTTTTTCCTAAAAGAAGTTGTTCCTGTTTCGCCAGAGAACTGGGGGGGAAGGGAGGACTTCAGCACTTGCATTCATGGAGCGTCGGCCAGCGCAAACAAAGTCTTCCCCGAAGAGGGAGGCACTGGACGGCGGCTGCGAGCGAGAACAACGACGTCGGGCCACAAGCACACACAAAAAACACACGCAAAATGCGGTTCACGTCGGGGCTTTGTCTGTTAATAACACAATTCAGGCCCTCCTTAGGCAAACGTTCATTTCCAAGTTGTGCTGGCTCCGTTAACAATGTAACAATTAAATCGCTCGGCAGATGATAGGGCTGGCCGACACAATCAGCAGCAGCCGAGGCCTATAATCTCGCTACGCGTTTATAAATCATATCACACACATTTTTAATAAAGGAAATACAATACCAGCGGTGTGGTAGTCCCGAAGAATGCAGAACATGCATGCTGCATTGTATCTTTTTTTCATTTTCACGAAGCACGGGCGGTCCTCCAGTATAATGGGGTAAAAACCAATATTTCTCCGCGGGTTTTACACCATGCTGAAAACATCGTGAATAATCCGCTTTTGGTGCGCTGGAAAAAATCGGCATTCGCGGTCGAAAGGGTGCTCGCTGTCTGCCAGGCCAGACGCGACGTGGGTTTGCTCGCCAGCCTTCGGGGACAGAGGCAGAGAAGAACGGATACCGGAGTGAGATGTCCCCGGGAGGAGGACCCGCGTGTGCCCGTTGCCAGGAGGCGAGCTCTGGTAGCACCTGGATTTGACAAAAAAATAAACACTCACCTGGAATGTTAGCTTAATTCCCGTTTTCCTCGAACGACGGATTCATAGCGTACACTTATCAAATCACAACATTATCACGGTAACATTATAAAATAGAAATGTGTCTCCCCCCTTTCGCCCGAGCTTTCCAGTGGTCCTACTCCATTACATCCCAGTCAAGATTTCCTGTCGTCTCTCTCTCTCCCCCCCCTCCGTTCCAGCGCGATGGTTTCGCCCGAATTCTAAGTAGCAATTCTAGGTCAGGTCTGTGTGCCAGTGAGAATGTTACTGTCGGACAGCAGCGAGACACCAATGTCCATCACACGTAACACGGTACACACTATATAAAATACAACCATACAGAGGACATGTACACATAAACCGTGAATTAAGCATTTGGGGTTTTTATTTCGCCGAGCCGTACCCGCGTCTTTGTGGTGACATCGAACTTCCTCACATGAAACAACTTGGGAATAGTAAAGCATCATACTTGTGAAAGTTCTCACAGGATAATGCTTTTAAAGGGACAGTTCATACCGAAAACTCACGAATAGATGAGAGCGCGAATTAAAGTAGTAGAGGTTGCAACATGGAAGCCAGGGAAGTCCACGTGAAAAGTATACATCATCTAGTCAGTGGTGGAAAGAGTACTGAAAGTTTATACTCAAGTACGAGTGCTTTTACATTACTGAAATAGTACTCATCTACAAGAAATACTCAAGTGAAAGTATTCTTCTCAAAAACTTCTCTTGATTTGATATATTTTTTTTTTTATTGGTTCATGAACAATGTGCCCAGCCCAAACAGGCTTACAAGACACCATTATTTAGAAAAACACACCAGAAACTAGAGTAGTAACATAAATGACAAACAAATAAACCATCCTGGTATTTTTTTTTTCCAAACTTTAGAAACAAAGGAAGCCAACCATTTCATGCTGTCATCATTAACAATTCTGGATTTTGAGCAGACATTTAATTGAATATCGGTGTTCTTAACTAATCACACAAATGACAATACAGAATAAAATGTGAGTCATTCTCAGCTTCTCCTAGTTCATTTACAATTTACACATCCTGTTGTTCTCCTGGATGTTTTTATGTTTACCAGCTTCAGAGTTCAGAGGAAGGATTCCTGTTCTCAGGTGTGCAACTAAAGACCTTTGACTCCTTGATATGTTTGACGTAACATAAAATTCAGGGCCGTAATTGTGCTTGATTTAGATATATATATCCTTAAATTTTTAAATTTTTTTAACAAATGCTGATACGTAGATTATTAGCTACTTTTTAACTGTTGGTGTTGGTGCCCAATTAAGTACCAAAAAATGACTTTATTACAGTTATTTGGCTTGTAATTACTTATTTCCACCCCTGCATTCAGTCCACAGGCTAAAATCAGCCCAATCTGATCAGTTTTGACAGAGTTATGGTAGAAAAAGAAGTATTTTCTGTTTTGAAGGTAATGTTTATTTGGTGAAGATTGTAATCTGTTAGACCTATCCATAGGTTTAGTATCAGTGAAGGCCTATCTTTGGTGATAGCCAGGGTCGTGTTGAGAGAGACAGGGTTGTTACTTTTGTCTTGCTGTTATTAAAGATATATTTTTGTGCTCATTGTATTTACAGGAAATGTTCACTGTCAGGGTGAGGGAAACACACAGAGGTCTCATCATTCCAGATGTGAATGCTAGAGCAGTCAGGCTCTTTAATATGAGGGACAGTTCGTAAGAGGTGATTGTGTACTAAGGTGAGTTTGAAGAATTAGACCAATTTTATACAACTGTGACATTTAAAATGATAAATAGATTTGGAAGTAACATGGTCATTTGCGTAGAGGACTAACAGAAGCATTAATGACCGTGTTATGCCGGAAATATTAAGCACTTGTGTTGTCAATACTTCAATCCTGTGACCGTGTTTCTTTGCCTGATTGAATCAGACTCATTCACCCAAACATTTAAAAAATAGTTGGTATTGGTTAGAGGACATGTGTATGTTGATAACAATTAAACAGGCTTATTCTAAATAAATGCATTTCTGTGAAAAGAGGGGAATATAAAAAAGTTACACTTTGGTCCCTGTTCTCCCCCACATATTTTCCCTCTTACCTGTAGTGCTATTTATCAGTCTCAATTGTTCTGATGTGAGTTGCTGAGTTTTGGAGATATCACCCGTAGAGATGTATGCCCTCTCTTGAATATAATGGAACTAGATGGGACTCAGCTTGTGGTGCTCAAAGGACCAAGAACTACATGAAAAACTCAACTGCAATGTCTCTTTTCAGAAATCATGACCCAGTTACTCAGAATAATCCAAAAACCTTGTTAAAGCAGTTTAAAGTCGGAATTTTTTCTTTCTACCAAACTACACCTGACAACTGCATCACAGCGCAGAGGGAAGTGTGCATCTACTCATGAACAAGAGGTTACAGGCTCAGGTTAAACCCTTAATGACATGAAAAACATGAACAAACATACAGAATAAATTCTATAGAATATGACTTTACTATCCTCAGAAGGAAAGCATAGAGAATGCTGCTGGGAAATTATGTGGTATCAGATCAGTGCATAGACACGGATACTCAACAATACTAATACCATCATTATCAGGCAGTTTTGGAAGCCAGTGCTTATTCTGGTATTGGAACAACCCTTGTCACTGCTGATAGTTAGGCGTTCATGCAATTAATATTCTAATTTTTTGTCCAGATGTTTTTGTTCTTTAATGAAGCTGTCAATTTAGCAGCAGCTGTATTACATTGTTTTGTTTTTTTTTAAGAGGGAGCAATTACTCAGCTACATCTGCATTTGTATTTAAAGGAGTACAGCCGTTTAATATTGCGCTTCCATAAAGTTTGGGGGCTCATGAGAGAAAGACCAAATCAAAATAGAAGTTTAGCTCATGCACAGTATGGGTTCCAAAACCCTTGATCCTATGTTTCTCATAATGCTACCACCTTTTTATTAGATCCTCTCTGCCTGGCAAATGCTCGTGTCTTTCAAACTCCAAAACTCCAGTGTGTGACTCATGTTTTCTGCTGTAAATTTGCAGTCTGAGATAACCTGGATGACATCAGTGGGGGTTATTTTTTCCAAGACAGAGTCACTTTCAAAAAATATTGTACATATACAGATTAGGCACAGGTAAAATACTCTTTGTGACAAACTCATAATCTCAGAAATCATCAGACCTTTACATTTGTAGTCATAAGTAATGGACAATTCTAATAATTAAAATAAAATTAATTTATACAAACAAGAACTGTAAAAGAAAGAAAGCAAGATAGAAAGAAAAAAGAAAGAAAGCAAAGAGAATAGAGAGATCGCCTGCAATCATCAACTCATCAAAATAAATAAATTTTTATATAAATATTTATGCAAATTTACATACAGATTATAGATATATAAACATATACACCCAGTCATGTGCATGATTAAGTAATTCACCAGAGTATAAATGGATAGGATTGTTTTACATTGTAGTTTCATATGTGGGGTGGTGATACGCATGGTTTACCCATAATATTACAAGAGGACACACACACACACTTACACACATCAGACTATCACAAGCCTCAGAGGAAGAGTGCAACATTAAGGACATGCAATGTGAGAGTGGTCCTCCTCAATATTTAATCAAGATACATTTCAAATCTAACCCAAATGTATAATCATGACATGGGGATTGAATGAATTGGTGTTTAAGCGCACACATTATTAGCTGACCTGATTGTGCGTGTGTGTATGCATGTGTGTGTGTGTCAGTTCCTGTAGTTCTCTGAGAACTGATTTAGACTCTCAAAGTGAAGATGTTTTTGCAAACCGAGAGCAGGCTGTTCAAGGCTGAGGGCTCCGTTTTATGTGTGCACGACAGTTTAAATGTACAAGGACAGAATTATATGTATTGTGTCAGTTAGAGGAGATGCGTCAATAAATGTGTGTTAGCAACAGGGACTCTTTTGCTCACAATTTTCAAAATGCTAAAATGGATGGAAAAGAACAATACTAACAGTAGATTTGGAACCACAAAGAAAATAGGGATGGCATGCATGAAAGTTGTTCGGTTTGCATGTTTTATGCTTAATACTTGTAGAACTTAGGGCTAAAACAGTTTTTTTTTCTCAATTCATGGTCCACAAAATATGATAAAAATAAAAATATCCATCACAGTTTCCCAAAGCCCAAATTGGCGTTTTTAAATTTTGTTTTTTTGGCAGATCAGTGGTTGAAAGCCCAAGGGTTTACAGTCAAAGAAGACTAAGAAAACCAACAAATACTCACATTAAAAAGCTTGATTTTTTTCTTCAAAAATAATAAATGATAATTTCCTATTACTTACTTATTACATTTTATATAGCTCTTCAAAGCGATAGTTTGGATTATTTGAAGTAGGGTACTGTGCAGTACTTATTGATAGTGAGTGTATTACAGGGATGGTGGTTGACATGCCCCTGGTTTGTGTACTGTGTTTAAAGGTAAAGATAAAGGTCAACTTTAATGTAACATATGCAATTATATAGAGTAAAATGTACACTAGGAGCAGTTTATGTTTAGTTTAATTGTACACTATAGAATATTTTCTGCTTTACCTTGCCATCAGACAGTCTTTTCTGACAGAAAACCATCATTATATAACCTGAATGTTGCTCCACAGGCAAAAACAGAAATTTTACGGCACAGAACACATGGGTTTCTTGACTACCTGTGTGTTATTGCGTAACTTTGGTGAAGCCAAACTAACCTTTTAAAATACAAAAGTCACACGATACAAACAAGCTAACAAATCGAAACAGCAGTAGACCAGCTGCTCCTGCAAGGTAAAACTAATAATTTTGCCTATGGAGTTTGATTGGTCGGAGAGAGTGATATTTGGCTTATATAACTGTGGTTTCCTGTTGGGAAAGACTGTCTGATGCCAAGGTAAAGTGGTGAAAATGTTCTAAATATAGCCTCACTTGATATTGATTTTTTTAAGTGGGCTTTTTTTAGGTAGGGAAAATACATTTCGCTGCTGACCATGTTCACAGCAGTCCATTGCTTACCTTTCTACAGTGGTACTCCTGCTGTCTCTCCAAACTGGAAGAGTGCCGACCACCATCTACTATAGGTAATATGTCGACTATGGACAAGAACCTCATATATCCCCACTTAAAATAATTTGAACTATCCCTTTAAGCCTGTGAGAACCTAATTAGTTTTTTTGGTTTGTTTGAAACTTGCCTTAAACTTTGTTTCTTTCTAGGTGTGTTAACATATTGCACATCTCTCTTCACATATCTTATATGGCTGTAGAGCATCAGCAACGTTGAAGCCTTTTATGGCAGTGAGCACTGTGGGATGACACACTGTACGTGGGACAAAATCACAGGATGAGAGCTGCATATTTGTGACTTTTGACAAGCAGGCCATGGCTACGTACGACATGTTTGTGCATGCTAGTAGAGATCAGTGACACACCACAAAGCTCTGTCTCTCTTTCTGTCTCTCTCTCTCTCTCACACACACACATATACACTCCTCCCTCCCTCTCTGGTTCTGTGTGTGCGAGTGTGTGGGTGTGTGCATGTGTGTATGATAAACCCCACTGGTGGAGTAACAGTAGACTGGCAGTATTCCCAGACTGGGTTGCATTAGACATGCACACTAGCAAAGCTCTTCAGGTCGATGTTCTGGCTCTCCAGCGCTGCAACTCTCTGGCATGACTAACTAACGCAGAATACTTTGGAAACAGGAAAACAGAATCCAGATTCTGCCCAATGTTAGATTCAAACAACTGGAGAAAAACTGAATCATATTTATTGCACTGTGACCACTGTGTGTGTGTGTGTGTTTGCCCATCTGTCTGCCTGCCTGCATGCGTGGGTGTGTGTTCATCATTTGTGTGAGTGTGTGTGTGTTTAAGCAGGACACCAACATTGACTGTTCACTTATCATATTACCATCTGCATTATTTAAAGCTTCGATAAACAGTCTTATGCCAGGGAGACACACTGTAGACTCAGAGAGGAGGGATAAGTGGTGGGTTGGAGGTGTGATACATTTTATTGATAAAGACAGAAACTCAGACATTAATTAATATGTAGAATAATTAACATGTAGTGTATTATTCCACATGGTAATTTGTCAGAATTACTGTACTAAGTCCTCTACTGAGCTGTCACTTTCATGTAGGCTTAAAAGAAACTCATTAGCATCATTAACATCGGCTAAACAAACTATACAACTAACATTAAAATGTTGGCTGACTAGTTAGCCAACATTAACATTAGCATTAGGGAACATTAGATATTAGACATTAAGGAATATGATGTTACATTATTGTCTCCTCACAACATCACTGCGCATAATTAACTTGACCTGGTGTTAATGTCAGCTAACATAAGCTAGCTAGTTAACCGTAGCTCTAATTTAGTCAACAAGAAAAGTAGCCAGCTCAGCGTGGCTTTTCAGCCTTTAAAAACTCCTTCAGCTGACACCTGCAAAAATTGAATTTGGGGTGGGTAGTAGAATGAAACCAGATGCTTAGTGTCAAACTCAGCCATTTTTTTTTTACAGTTTTTCCACACTAACAGTATGTTCACGCTACCAGTGATAAAGCACCCGGTTACAAGTTGTTTCTGATGCAAGCTGGCGACACAAAGCCAGAAACTGTCATGCAGCCGTGTATCAGCCGTGAGTGCTCTAATGACATGGTGACAAGTCAACCAATCATATGTTGTTGTGTCATCACTCCCACTTCCCACCTCTCCACAATTCTTGTACTGTGTAAATAAACTTGCTGTAAGCCAGTATCTGGTGTAATTTAACCCCACCCTTTTTTCTTACTGCAGCGTCAACATGGCCATGTTTGTTCACTTTATACATGAGCGCTAAGCAACACTTCATTGGCGACTTTGCAACAATGTAGCCACGCTTTGCTGTTTTGTAGCTATGTCACCAGTAGTGTGAACATACGTTACTAGCAACTATTAACAGCTGTGTAGCTGACGACGCCACAAGATAGCGATGTCAGTATACTATTAGCTCACAGTTTTCAACACAATTAAACTGTTCATTTATATAAAAACGTCATCAATAAAACCTTTAACTTGGAATACATGATAAATATTAGCTGATAAATTTTCAGCTGATATTGGACAGCAGCCATATCATTCTGTGTCAGTATCACCATATATTAGCCAATAAATATCATCTGAAATGTCAGATTTGACAGATTATGTCAAAGCATTTGAATTCTTCAGAAAATGCTCTTTAAAAGTCAAAGAATATGTGTGAAGTTTTTTTTTTTTGATGCACTTTACTAGAAAAACTAACGGAACATTTGAGGAGTGTTCTTTGTTTGTGTTGTCATAGTGATGTCAGTTAGATTTGGTTTGGTCAAAGCCATGGAAGATTATCATCCATCTTTGCTCACTACATCTGAGCCTTTCTTACCCTCAGTTGTGCATAAACTACAGGTTATATAAACTTGTCTTTAAAATACAAAAATGTCAAGTAATAAAAATCATGTAGTTATCGTTTATCAGCTGAAAAAAATCCATGTTGTACATCCCTACCTTTAACAAAACACACAGCTGGCCTCAAAGCAGCAGCTGTGGGAAGACTGGGACGGATGGTGGGATCGGGGGATGGGGGTGTGAACTGTATCATCAGGGCTTGTGTGTTGGCCTGCAGCGGGGTACGCTGGTTGTATTCAGGTTTGTTCATTAACAGGCTGCGAAGAACACCAGGACTGGCTGGGTTATCAAAATACTGAGACAGTGAGCTCACTCACACAGCGGTGAGGTCACTTACTGGAGTGTGGCAGCCTGACCAATCATCAGTCAGCCTATTATCATGGTATGCAGTGTTGCTATGAGTAACAGAGACAAGCACTGCCTCGCGGATCCCTAATGATGGTTGATGCACTGAGATGCTACCACTTGGCTTACACTGTTTCATTGCCTTCTCCTCACTTTCACCACCAGTTCTGCTCTTTTCTCAGCAGTCTTCTGTTTGTAATGGTGTTGCTGGAGCTGAACTCAGATTACAGACATAAAGAATTCAATTATAAGTTTCAACATCATTTCTCCTGCTTTCCTCTCTTCTGTCCTGCCGTCTTTCTCCCCTCCTCCCCGTGTTTACTGTCCCCTGCAGCAGTGTTTTCTGACTCTTCCCCATGGCAGGTGAGTGTAAACAAGCTGGAGGACTGAAACAATGTTAATTAACCGATCATTAACGAGTCAAGGCAGACCCCGGAGATCTAAGCACTTGCCCACCCACCTGCGTCTCACCATTTCACTAACTGGACTGTTAATGACTAATCAGAGGCAAGAGTGATTAGATCGCCTCCTAACGAGAAGGATTTATGATTGCACGGGTCTATTATGCCTATACAGTGTATGGATAAGGCCTTTACAGTGATAGCAGGAATGATAGCAGTTCCTTACTTAAAGGTACAACATGCAACATTTTCTTAAACATAATGTATAGACTCATATGAACATAATTCCTTTCAATCATCACTTATGACCCACTAGAAGTGTGTGGTGTTGTCTGCATCTGCAGAGACTCTGTCCTCTGCTTGTATTTCCTTATTTTCTATTTTCTCTTGAAATTTAAAAATGTTTAGTCTATACACTGAATTTGAAAAAGAGCTTTAATATTTCATCAACAAAAGTGCACATTACAGCTTACATCTACAGCTCAGCTCCTTTTCCTCTAAATTTTGCTCATGGCTAGTCTTGACTTTCACTAGGCTAGCTGTGGATGCCAAATCCAAAATGAGAAAAGTCTCAGAGGGAAATTAAGAATTTAAAAGTTGTAGGTCCAGACAGATTTATTTTTTCTTTTTTGGCCAAAAATGGCTCTTTTGATTGTAAACGTTGCAGACCTGCAGTGTCAGTGACAGTCACGATAAAAAGAAAAACAAACATGAAAGGCTGTATCTGGAGCCACTGTTTGATTTGCCCATTCTGGGGCACTGTAGAAACATGGCAACATGGTGGCCTCGGTGGAAGAGGACCTGAGCTATAGATATAAACAGCTCATAAAACTGACTCTAAAACATTTTGTGCAGCCCCCTAACATGACATGAAATGCATGCATTATATTTTAGGCTAATCATTGATGGTCTGCTTCAACACTTTCACTTTCAGCGGCCTACATTTAACACACTACTCAGCTATTGTGTTACACTGTGCCCAGCTAGAAACAAGAATGTGTCAAATTAAGAATGACAACTTGTATAAAGCTGCTGGCTGCGTGGCAACTAGTAGAACCTCACAAGTGTCGCAGAAATTACATTCCTTAATCAATATCAATACTGTTAGCTGAAGTTAGTGATTTCAGTGGACAGCTCAGCAGTTAAAGGTGAAAGTGAGCTGGAAAAAATGCTGGGTGGTTGAGGAGAAATCGACGTTTCAGGAAAAATGGATAAATTCTTATCGCTGCCTTATCTGCAAACAGGTGAATTCAACAAATTCATGAGTTTTCCTGTAAAGCCCCCAATCATAAGCAGGCTCTCTAGGCACTCAGTAATCAAAACTTTGAGAACCCTTGGTCTTAATGGATTTCATGTCACTTTTCAGGAGCCGCATGAAAAGTTTCAGAGGGCTGCCGTTGGCCTGCGGGCCACACTTTGAGAACTTCTGTAATACAGGCTGTAATAGTAGATAATTAAGGCCGGCTGGAACAAAATTGCACAATGGCGCATCAAAAGAGCAAAACCCAAGCTACTACAGAGGAGAACATGAATACTCAGCTTAAAACACAAAACAACATTGACAGTTGTCCATCACATCCACAGCTGCAGCATTCCAGTCAACCAACAATGTCCGATATCACTGCTCTAAAATAACGACAAAATAGAAACAACAGAGGGAAAATTAAAGATAACAAATCAACCTCATCTTAAGGCGTTAGTCAAACTGCCTTGTTGTTTCGATGCCGCATACTTACATTAAAGTTTTCTCATTTGTTAGTTTTCTTGCTGCAAGCTTTTTTTTTTTTTTTTACATTTTAAACTAAATTAAACTCTTAAGTGCCTCGACAAAATCGACCATTTCAGAAAGAGGTGGGGACATGTCTCCAGCATCCACTGTGTAAATGACACAAATGATGATTTCTAGGAGACGGGGTTCCATGTTTCAGATGTCTGTGAGTTATTAGCAGTTCCACTAAAGAGACATTTCGCCAAGACTTACCTCCACAAGTAAAATGTTACTGACACATTGATGAATCTGTGTTAACAGTCCTATAATGTCATAATATTCAGTCTTTCACCTTTGATCATTTAAGCAAATTTAGCTGACGACATAATTAATGTATAATCACCTGCAAATAAGAATTGTTGTCTTTTCCGTACCTTGGGCTAATCGTCTATGGTCTATTTTAATATTTTCAAGGTTCATATCTGAAGATGTTTGATTTGACAGACAACTTTTAAAGAAGCAGAAGTCTTTTGTCATCAGTTAGTTTCATCCAAGACCAGCAGAATATTCATCTTTTCGTGTATGATAGATCCGGAATCAGTGGCAGTCAATGAGTGAAACAGCTGTAAAAGCCCACTAAGGTTGTAATTGGATGCAACTATTCAACCTATTCATTATGAAAGAGCAACAGCTAATTGGGAAACTCCAACACTTGTCTGATCTGACCAATGGCGTAACTAAATGACTCACTCTCATTCACAGGTTGGCTGTGAATATAATGCAGGCAGCAATTATATTTGTCAGTCCAACATAATTGGGAAAATAATTTAGTAATATATGAATGTAAATTCTAGGAGAGAAGGTTGGAATACTTACACAGTATCTTGTGTAAGAGGTCACAAGCCATAAAGGTTGGCAATCACCGGTTTGTCTATAAACATTAATGATGCACGATAATTGATTTTTTCCTATATCCAATAAGCCAATATTTTTCAAAGTCATTTTGGACAAATGCTGGTATATTTAGATTTTTTCTTCCTAATTACAGGGAACATCAAGTTTCCCTTGTGGTGGAATTGACATATTACAGTGCCTACTCTTATCATGATGGCCCACTGGCAGATACAGACAAAAAAAATGCCATGCTTTTCAAAATGTACACATTTATTTGACAAAACCCTGAGTTGCTGGTGCCTGCTTCTCTTTGTTTTTCACAAATTTATCATAATGATCAGGGTGACGGCTCTTAAGGTGGGAAATTTGTAGTTTGTAAGGTAGAATAAGTGATTTGTTAGTTGCTGCTTATAAACACCACGGAAAAATGGATTGTTGAGTCTCATTCCCAGGTCATCAAATACATTTAGGCTGCTAAAGCATCCACAGCAAAATAATGAGAAAATAAGACGGTACAGGCGGAGGACAGAGTCTCTGAGAATGCAGGCGCCACCACATACTTCTGGTGGGGCATTGGTGATAATTGACAGGGGTTATTTTTGTATGTTGTATTGTTTTTTTTTTTTAGGAAAGTCATGCATAGTTTGCCTTTAAAGAATGCAATTTGGCTCTTCCTCACAGTACTGGCGCTGAGCAGTCATTGCAAATAGCAACTTTGCTGTCCGTTTTGAACACTTCGAAAAAGAAAAAAACCCTCAACACTGCAGACATACTTGCATCAAGTGTGTGCATAATTTATCATCTTATCACCCTGTCATATAGACACTGATATTTTATTTTTAAAGCCTTCATTGGCTGATATTAATAGCAGGGCGATATTTTCATGCATCCCTCATAAAATGCATTGTATTTTATTATCCTATGCGTTTAATGTAACACCTTGAAGGAGCAATATGTAACAACTGTGTGTGGAAAAATGAGTACTGTGGTCCAGATAGCAAGTTGGAGCCATAGACGGTGTATTAAATAGGCTGAAATCCTATTTAATATATGATCTAACGTTGAAGCACCCCTTCGTCCCCAGCCTCAAGGAAGCTACGGCAGGCTGCAGGAACACTGCAGGAGCACGAGACAAGCACAACATTATAATCTGACAATAACAAGCAACAATAAGTAGGCTGATCAGCTGTTTATAACTGTCACTTGTATATCAATGTAAAGTTAAGCCCGTTATCCAGGAAACAAAAGCACATTGCTCAGAAAACACACACTCTGGAGTTGGAGTTCAGTAACTGCCTGTCTCACTACCTGCCAGACTCATTTTGCTCAAATTAACCCTTATAAACATCTCCTCCTTCTAAAAGATTGTTAATGACTTCTTATGATTCGTAAACAGACAGTTACTCACTCAGCAAACATTCGGCATTAATTTGAACTAATTAATGTTCTGATGACATATCATGGTCATTTTATAATTTATTACAGCAAATATATTACAGAAATCTCCTCTAACCTGAAAGGTAGCTAAGGTTGTTGATAAATGTGGTGGCGTAAAAGATGTGATATTTTCCTCTGAATGTTTTGGGAGTAGAAGAAGCAAAAAAAGGAAACGTTCCCATAAAGTCCAAGTAACTCAAAATTGTACTTAAGAACAGTATCTGAGTAAATGTACTTAGTTACTTTCCACCACAGCTCAGGTCTCTCAGGGGCAAGCAGACAGAGATGACAATAGTTGTGAGTGTGTGCGTGAGTGTGAGTGTGTGTGTGTGCGTGTATCCGCCTTCAAACGCCACCCAAAGAGACGAAGAACACCCTGACTCACTGAGCGTATTCTCTTCCTCTCTCTGCTATCTTTGTGTATGAATGCTTACCGAGAGGAAACGATAGATGCAGACATTCCACAACCCATATTCCCCCTCACTCTATCTTGTTGCCATGGGAACCAAAGCAGACGGGAGACAGGTTCATATCGGCCTCCCTCAGGTCTCCAGTCACAGTCTCCTTCCCTCTCTCCCTCTCTCTCTCTCTCTCTCTCTCTCTCTCCCTCTCTCTGTGTGTGCTGTCAGAGCCGGCTGCTCCTGTGTGGGCCACTGATACTCGCTGATTAAAGGAAGTTATAATTTGATTTTCTCAGCAGGCGCCGTTTAATAGAGCAGTTTAACTAAAGCTGTGCCATCCCCAGGGCTTATAGAAGGAGAGGGAGAGAAAGAAAGAGGGAGATATATGGAGAGAGGAAGAGGGAGAGAGTGGGTGAGGGAGAGTCATGCTAATCCCAAACACTGAGCAATCACCCCACCACTAAACTCTCCCACTCACTCTCCCATTCTAATTCTGTTTGCCTATTTTCACGTCTCTCCCCCCTCTCCCTGTCTTCCTCCCTCTGTTTCTCCTGCTCTTCCACCGCCTATTAATCTCTCCTCTCCCTCATTCCTTCCTCCCTCTTTTTAGCGAGGCAAACATGGGAGGGCTGCCTTCTCTATGTACAAGCTAGCTGTATTACTGGCCCATTGTGATAATAGCGTTTAATTATCCTCTCAGCTAAAATCAGCCCCATCACTCTGCTTCTCTTCCCCTTCCCTTACCCCTCCTTCCCCCCACCGCCACCCGTCTGTGGTGTGTCTAATACTTCCCCCCTCTCTCCTCTCCAATGCATCTCTCTTCTTCTCTTCCCTGCCGCCACCACCGCTCCCCCGCCCTGTTCTCCAGCTATTTCAGACCCATTTAGCGGGATAAGCATCTTGAGACAGACAGAGGGGTTTTTGCTCTCTTTCAGAGAGAAGCGAGGAGAGGATATGGAGACTGGCATCCCGGTGCCCGCCTCAGAATACCAAACAGGGGGCCCGGGCATCTTAATATGCAGTGTGGGACAGAGGCTGAGATCAAAGAGAGGCACAGACAGACAGAGAGATGGGTTGGGTGGAGGTGGTGTTGGAGGGAAGGAGGGGGGTATACAGAGAGGAGGCAGAGATGGAGAGAGGTGAGAAAGGGAGGGAGTGAGTCCTCTCATTTCTCCTCATCTGAGCATCCTTTTGCTTCACATCATCATTTCTGCTCCGCTCTCCTGCGTCACTCCCCTGACCCTAAGAAAAATCGACAGCTTAATTACCACACCGTGCAAATCTGCATGCCTGCCCCGTGCATTGATGTGTTTTTGTTCAAATGTGTGGATTTGTTTGTGCGCAGTTGGGGATGATGGGGGGGTGGAGGTGGTTGGATGATGATGGCTGTACCTCTGTGCCACCTACCCAGCCCCTCTATCTCCTCAGTCAATTAAGATCGTGAGTAGCTGTCCCTGAAGCGGTGTAGACAGGCTAAATGAAAAGGCAGTGGATGTGAAATATGAATCATTAGAATACTGCAAGGACGGGCTGGGGGGGGAGAAAGGCAGAAGGGGTGGTGGGGAGATAAGGAGAAAAAGGAATGGAAAGAGAAAGGGAGAGGAAGAATGAGAGAGCAGATAA
Organism: Lutjanus erythropterus; assembly: GCF_056507025.1. Classification (NCBI taxonomy): domain Eukaryota; kingdom Metazoa; phylum Chordata; class Actinopteri; order Lutjaniformes; family Lutjanidae; genus Lutjanus; species Lutjanus erythropterus. The sequence continues at coordinate 24,346,138 of NC_139324.1, forward strand.
TAAAAGATTAACGTCACGCCTCTCAGAGTGGTGGAATTTAAAAACCCTCCAGATCAAATTATTTATCCCTGTCTATAAAGGCAGAGAGAGGAAGGAAGAGAGGGAAAGATCAGGGAAAGGAGAGGGCTGGTGGAGAGGAACAGAAGGGAAAAATGAGTGAGCAGAGGGAAATGGAGTAGAATGGAAGAATGGCGCGAAGACCTCTCTCACTCTCACTCTCTTTGATGACGGTGCTGACAGCAAAACAAATACGCCGTGTGTGTGTTTGTGTGTCTGCGAGTGTGTGTGTGTGTGTGCGTGTTTGTGTGTCAGTTCTAAGACAGAAAACGAGGGAGAGACAGAGAGAGAAAGTGCAGGCAGATGTCTGCATTCACTCTGTGGGAGGCTCAAGGCTGTTTGCCGAGGACGGAGAGACAAGAGAGGGAAAAGAGAGAAAAAAGAAAGAAAGACGGAGAGAGACAGAGAGGGTAGGATTAAATGAAACCTGTTTCCCTTTGATTCTTCACTAATTTGCAGTGAGATGAAGAGCACAGAGAACAAACCACCTACGCAGCACAGCGCCACACCAAACCACACACACGCGTGCAAACACACACACTTGCCCAACTCTCAATAGAGTTACATTCATCTGTAGTTCACTGCCTCGCGCCCTTCTCACCAATGACATTGACATTTCTCCACATGGACTCTGTAACCCCTGCTTGACTTCAGCTCTCCTCTATTTTTAATTCCCCCACTCATCCTCTCGCGCTCTCTCAACTGTATTTTCCACTTTAACAATTTTCTTTTTTTTTAATTTCCTGAAGTAAAAGAACCATTATACCGTCAAGAATACCAGACCGTGTTGCTCAGCTACACATTGACTAAACACTCGCGCACACACACGCACGCGCGAGCGCAAAGTCCTTCCTCATTAGCCCTGATTCCCCCTGAGTGACATCTTTAACAAAAGGATGCAGCCTCTGCCGCCATGGCAACAGCCTCCTCCATCTCTATGCGGTGCTTCAGACTGTTTACATGATGGGATCTCACTCTCTTCTTCCCTCTCCCTCACTCCAGTCGCTCTCTCCTATCAGCTTCCTGCGCTCGATCACTCCTCACTTCCTCCTTTTTCCTCGTTTCTTACTCTATTTGTCTCTCTCTTGTCACTATTTCCCTTTACTCCTCTGTCTCAAGCTCCTTTTTCTTTCCTTCCCTCCTCTCACATGCCGCTTTGCTGTTGGTCTTATCTTTACTAGGCTAAAGGGTCCTCCACACTGAGAACGATAACTATAGCTATAGAAATATAATTTTAAAAGTCATTCTAATTGAAGGGCAGTGGTGGAATCTGCTGTGGACTGTGCCATCCACTTGAATTATAACAATTTTCAAAACAATATTTTTATAGTTATAGTCATCATTCTCAGTGTGGATGGCCCTTAACGCTGGGTTTCACTAAGAAATGTGAATTTAATCAAAGATAAGTTCTAATTGGAGTATAGCAAAACAATAAAAATAAAAATCCATAAATGAGGTAAGTGATGGAAAACAAAATAAGAATTAATTCAAGATAGAGATGTTTACGTTCATGTATTTCTTTCCCATAAATTCATGAAAAATGAATTTGTTCAAGTGTTTAAGTTTTAACATTTAAGACTAAACATTACATTGTTTGCCTGCAAGCTAAAAAGCCTCCTCAAAATAATATATTGTTTGTTAGCTGGCTAATAACAAACAAACAAAGCAAATTGTTTACTAGCTAGCAAAACATTGGTTAGCCTAGTTAGCCTACTCATGGGAATTATTCTGATAAGTCTGTCTTAAAAAGGCACCCATTTTAAAAATTAAACCTCCTTAAGTGTAACTTTTAAGTTGATAGTGGATCACATTTTAAATTGAAGTTAAAATGCAATAATCTCTCACATTAAAACCATAACAAAAGACAGTTCTATGATGTAAAGTGGCGTAGGATCATGGGAGTTAAGTTTTATTCACATTCGCAGCATTTGCAGACTTCCCTCCTCTCCGACAATGTATCCCATCCCAATGTATTCTTGGAACTTATATCAACTAGCATGATACACACCCTTATCTTTAATTAATTATTGATCATTGTTGTAAACATTTGGGATGATAAAAGTATTCAGCTTAGCAAAACAGATTACATACATCAAACACATTTTGACATTTTAATGCAGAAATGTTGTAGCTTTAAAGTTTCAGAATTTAATCTAGGTTTAGATTAAAAACTAAACTGGTGTTTAAAGAGAGGCTGAAATGAATTTTCTCAATTTTAAGATAGTTTAAAAGTTTGGCACCACATGAATTGAAGTTAAACGGTGATTTAATCAGATTTAAAAATCAATCTTTGTTGGTTCAACCTATGCTTATCAACCCTTCTGATTTTGCCCGGAGATTTCCATTTTTCATTGCCCTCTCCCCATTTCCTCCTGGCATCACAATTGTTCCACATGTCTCCCGATTTTTCACAAAATTTCGCACTTTTTTTGCTTTGTTCATTATCACAACCTGTTTCTGGCACTGAACAGCAAATATAAGCCCTATAACTCTATAAGAAAACTGATGGATATTATTGATACCCAAAATACTGATGGGTGCTGATGGGTATTAGAGATTTATGCAAACTTATTCTGTATTCTTTCCCGAGACTTAAAAGCAAAGTTTTTGCTGCTGCAGTCTACTCATATGTTTGGTATTTTTATTCTTTAAAACTCACCAGAATGCAGGAAACCAAGTCTCTGAAATTAATTTTTTTGGGGGGGCAAAATCCTCCCTATTTTTGAGAGCTCAAGGTTGGCATGAATGGTTTAACACAGCCTCAGCTTTTTTTTTTTTTTTTTTCCAAAACCCTTAAGGACATACAGTAGAGACCACCTGCTTGCCAATCAGTAAATGATATGTAGGTCTAAGAGAGAACGGGGCAAAAAGAGAAAGAAAAGAGAGTGACACAGATGAGTGTGTGCATGTGATTAAGTGTGTGTGTGCGTGTGACCATGCGTGTGTGTGTGTGTGTGTGTGTGTGTGTGTGTGTGTGTGTGTGTGTGTGTGAAATAGAGTGAGAGGGGCTTCCAGGAGACTCTGATATCTAGGCCACGGGAGTCCAAGGCAGCCAGTGTGTCTGGTGTCACAGCAAATCAACTGTCAGCTGTACACCACCTGCCTGCCCACACACACACACACACACACACACACACACACACACGTACACCCAAAGTCTGAGGAGAAGAGACTAAGAATAGAACACCCAGAGAGTGTTGCTGTTTCTCCCTCCTCCTCTTCCTACTCCTCCTCCACCTCCTCTTCTTCCCTCCTCTCTCTGCTCTCCTCCTGCCACCGTCAGCGGTGTTTTGCAAGTGGCCTCCAACACGATAGGAATCTCTTCTGTCTTCCACCCTTTCCCCAGAGCTCAGCCCAGCCCCTTCTTCCTCTCCCACAGTGAAATGAGTCACCTGCACTCCTCCCTCGCTCCTCTCCTCTCCTCTCCTGTCTCCGCTTCTGTTGGGGTAGTGGTTGAGGTCTCCTTTTTAAAAAAAAAAAAAAAAAAAAAAAAAAGGAGGCAGACGTCATCTACAGCCCCTCTAGTGTGTGTTCTGCTTTTATTGACAGGAGCAAAGGAGGGAGGAAAAGGGGATGCGAAGCGGTGAAAACACAGGAGAGATGCTTCTGAAGCGGGATTCGATCCGAGGCCAGCAGGGGTGCGTTGCGGTTTCGGAGGCCTGAACCGCTAAAGCATCTCTGGGGAGCATTTTCAGGGGCCTGTATGCACGTTAATGTGTGCAACCTGGAGATATTAGACAAGATGGAGCACAAGGAGTGGTTAGCATCTAAATCCACATCATACATACGCTGTGTGTGTGTGTGTGTGTGTGTGTGTGTGTGTGTGTGGGCACAGAGAAATGTGTGTGTGTGTGTGTGTGTGTGTGTGTGTGTGTGTGTGTGTGTGTGTGTGTGTGTGTATTTATGTTTGTGTGTGTGTGGTATGCTGCTCTCAGTCTGGTCCCTCTGTTTCTCTGCTGTCTGTGGCCTCCTCTTCCCCATGAATACTAATGTGCTTCAAACCCCAGAGATCAACCCTCCTCCCTCCCTCCTTCCTTCCCTCCCTCCTCCGCCAGCCTCCCTCCCTCCCTCTCTCCATCCCTGCCTTCCTTCACCACAGCCTTCATTCGTTTCTCCACCCCCTTTACCTTTCAACTTTCCCTCTTTCATCTGCCCCTTTTTACACCCCATCTCTTTCTCCTCCCCTCACTTCCTTGTTTCCTCCTCCTTCCCTCCCTCTTCCATTAGCTTTCCTATCCCTTCGTTTTTACCTCTTGCTCCTCTTCTTTTCATCCTCTCCTCTCCTCTCCTCTCCTCTCCTCTCCTCTCCTCTCCTCTCCTCTCCTCTCCTCTCCTCCCAGCCTTTGCTCCCCTTCATTTCACGTTACATTGCACAACTCGTCTTCTTTTATCATCACCTCTTCACTAAACATTTCGTTCCTCTCCTCAGCTCTGCTCTCTTGTTTCCTTTCCTCTGTTAACCTCTTCTGTTCACCTCTGTCCTCTCATTTCCTTTCCTTTCCTCCCCTAAACTCTCATCTTCACTAATATGTCTTTTCTCTACATGCCTGTCCTCTCATGTTTCCTCACCTCTCTCAATCTTTCTTTTCCTCTCTCGTTTCCTTTCCATTATCATTTCCTTTCCTCTCCTAACCTCTCTTCTTCACCTCTCCTCTCTCATTTCCCTTCCTTTCCTTTCCTTTCCTTTCCTTTCTTTTTCTCTCCTCTCCTCTCTGCTCTCTCCTTTCCTTTCCTTTCTCTTCTTTTCCTTTCTCTTGTTTTCATTCCTTTCCTTTCCTAACCCATCCTCTTCACCTCTCTTCTGTTAAGCCCTCTCTCCTTTCCTTTCCTCCTCATCTCTCCTTTCCTTTCCTAGCTTTTTCTCCCCTTACGTCTTCCTCTCTTTTCCTCTCCTTTCTTCTCCTGTTGTCTCCTATCCTCTCTCTCCTTTCCTCTCTCTTTCCTCGTAATTAGTGTTTGGTGGACATGTTTTTAATAAAGGAGGTCTAAAAGTCTCCTTCTCCTTTTCTCCTCTCGTCTTTGTGCCGCGTCCCCTCCGTTCTTTACAGTACACCTCCTCACGAGGACATGTAAATGAGGTCAGCACAGTCGAGTACATCAACCGCATCACTCAGGTGTGAGCGTAGGTGTGCGCCAACGCATACATGCGCAAATTAAAGTCTATGGATTGTGTGTGTGTGTGTGTGTGTGTGTGTGTGTGTGTGTGTGTGTGTGTGTGTGTGTGATGCGTTCCAGTCCTAATAAAGAATTTCCTCTCTTAAGCTGTATACCAGTGCACCAAGTGCTCCAATTACATAAACGCCTTCACCCCAATACATTTTGACATCCTGAACATTTTTCACGGCCTAATTCATTTAAAATTGCATCCCATTACTTGGCCTCCTTTTTTTTTAACCACGAGCCCTGGAAACAGACGATGAGCAGGGGTGACGGGATGAGAGCCTTCAGTTCCTTGTGTAACATAGAGGCTGCTGCTGCTCTGTGGTAGCCTCCTCCTGCTGCTGACTGGACGTTCTCAAACTTTACTGCTTTTCCACACACACACAAACACACACACACACACACAAAAGATGAGTGTGGAAATAAAACCCTGGGACTGCCAACAGCAGAGTGTGCATTTGTGAGAATACGAGTGTGTGAGAAACCAGAATAAATCATGGTTTAATTTCTAAATTATGTTGCACCAAGTTTAGGTCAGATTGAATTTAAACCTCTCTTTAAGCCTCAGTTTACTTTTTTACTCTAAACCAATTTCATTCCATCGCACCAAAACTTAAAACTCCAATTTAAGCTGTAATCCAGTATTAAGTTTGAAGTTACACTTGTTGAGGCTGTAGGTTGCCTTTTTTAGATGGACTGAGCAAAATAATCAAGGTTGTTTTGTTGAGGAACTGACTCAACACAGTTTTATGGCGCGTCTCTTCTTTTGTCACTCCAGTTGATCCTTACTATTCTGTTTCATCTTGCTCTGATTCTAATTCAGCCAACAAGCTTTACTCAAAGACTGGAGGAAATTTGGCGAGAAAGGTGACAAATCAGTGGTTTTTTCTGCTGAGCCATAATGAGTAGGATAACCAGGGTTGCCAGGTGTGACAAAACCAGCCCAATGAATCAGAATCATTTAAAATATAAAAACAGTAAAAAACAATTTGTACCAGTGTGAAGCTGTGCAGTTTTGTGGGAGTGCAAAAGGTTTGACATGGAACGCACAAGTACACTGTATAGGAGGACATTAATGAGCAAAATGGAGTCAGGTGACTGGAAATAAAACTGGCACCGCCAAGTCAAGAACATAGGCATGTGCCAGATCTGTGTTTGTACATGCTGATCTGGAGTCAGTTTGGTAGGATTTGGGTATAAATAAATAATTACATTTCAAATATGGATGTGTAGCCTATATGTTAAGATAATATTGATGTCATTTGGATGCATCCAAATCAATCATCCAACCAGTGGGCAAAAAATTCCTCCCGCAATAACTCTTCAAAAGTACCCCAATTCCACTGAGAAAAATGCAGACCTGGCAACCCTAAAGTTAACTATGCTAACTAACCTTTTACCTAGTGAGCAAAGAATGTAATGTTGGGTTTTTGGCTAGCTAACAAACACTGTACTGTTGTTGTTGTTGTTATTGTTGTCTTTTTTTTTTTTGTTCTGTTGTTATTGTTGTTTTTATGTTTTTAGCAAGATAGCAAACAATGTAATGTTAACTTTTTAGCCAGCTGGCAAACAGTGTAATGTTTGTTAATTGTCTTGCTAATTGTTTAACAATGTGACATTTTATTAAAGGTAGAATCAGTAAGATTTGTACAAGCTGTTCATAAATGCACCACAAAGACACCAACATTTTGGGTTGGTAAAGCATCCCGAGCACAGCAAAATAATGAAATTCAGGCAGAGGACAAGTCAGATAAAGACACCACCACACACTTCTATAAATTGTTTTTAAAGAAAATGTTGTGTACTATAGGCTACTTTTAACTTCAACTATCTAAAATGTAGCCTATGTTTTTTTTAACTTCTTAGCTAGCTGTGAAGTTTTGTTAATTTTTTTAGCTAGCTAGCAAAGGTTGTAACACTTTACTAACTTTTTGGCTAACTCGATAGCAAAATCAAAGTTTCTGTTTTTTTAATATTTCAGCTAGCTAGCAAACAATGCAATCTTAAGGAATACAGAGCAGCCAGAAGTTAACCTCTTTATATCCTCTTTTAAAGGCCACTTAAAGTCCCAATAGCACTCAACTTTATTTTTTGTTTATTTTAATTTGGGTTAGCAAGCAATTCCATACTGACGTAATTTATTTAAATTACGTTTACATCAATAAACTTGGATTTTCTAAATGGAGTTTCATCTTTTGTGCAACTGAGCTCCGCTTAATTTTAAATCCTGATTTACTCATTTTAAACCTAGTTTAGCTAAACTGATTACAAAAAAGATTAGATTACATTTATCTTTGTTGGTGCAACCCAGTCTTAAGAGTAGAAAATTCCTAAAGTTTTGGGGAGAAAAGAAGTAAACTGCTCACCATAAGTTCATCATTAAGACCGGTCAGATCAGGTTGTAGCATATTCCTGCAAGCCAGCAGAAATGTGTGTGTGTTTTTGTGTGTGTTTGTTCAGCGGCAGCACTGGGAATAATGAAGCCAGAGAAGAGGAATCCTGCAGGAATCCATCTCAGTCTGCATTCCTCCTGATGCAGAGCTGAGAGCAGTCAGAGGCAGAAAGAAGCAACAGGCTACTGGAAGATTGACCCCGTGCGCACACGCACACACACACACACACACACACACACACACACACACACACACACACATTCTTAGGACAATAACAGCCTCTACTGGGGAGAAAACACATAACATGACCACACCACTCAAACACAGAGACAATTGCATGCAGAAACCCACCCACAGATTGGGCTCGACACACACACACACACACACACACACACACAAATAGCGCTCACAGGATACACACAGATTGTTAGTAAACAGATTAAATTGGAGAAGCTATTCACACTGGCATGCATGCAGAGACACACTCACAGACAAATATGCAGATGCACACATGAGCATCTGTGTGTATCTGTGTGTGTGCACACGCACACATTCACACTGCAGGACCACTTCAGGTTTCATCATCTTCTTTTCCTTTTTTTTTTTTTGCTTTCTTTCTCTTGAGAGCCGGGGAGGGGGGGGGGGGGTGTCTCATTCCCTCTCTTTTGTTGCTGCTGGGGAGAGAGAGAGCACATATCCATACAGAACGCTCTCTCCAGCCCCATTCACACCCACACACCGCTCCCTCCCTCCTCTCCTCTCTCCACACACACACACACACACACACACACACACACACACACACACACACACATCCACAAAGATACAACATCAAAGAGCCGACACCGCCGAAGGATTACTTCAGCCACACACTGGCTCCTCAATCCGGGTCTGTTCCTCTTGTGGAACCCCCCTCTCGCCTGGCCAGACTTGGTACAGCCCAAGCATTCCTGCCAAGTAGCTTTCACACATGGAGGGGAAGCTTGTCTCAAGCAATTGCTGACAAGCTACAAACAAGACAGCCTCCCTTTCCCTCTCTCCCCCATTTTTTCAACCCAGCTCTGCTCTGCTCCCTCCCTCCTTACCCTTTCCACCCTCTCCATCCCCCTCTTTCCCTCTCCTTCTCCCCCATTCCTCCCTCCCCCCCCTTCTCTCCCTCTCTCTCCCCTCTCTCTCTGAGAATGTGGGGGCCCCACTAGCATAAATTGTCAGCTGTTCCTGGGCGTACTCTCCATGGCTCCCTAAACTCACATAAGCCCACATATGCAGCCGCTGGTGGGACAAGGGTAACCCAAGTAAGCCCTGTTGGTTATGAGTCTTGAAAAAGTATACCAAGGCCCCCGAATAATGCTGCAGCGCGAAGCCACTGAGAGTTTTTACTCTATAATAAGCTGCAACAGATACCAAGGCTAATGGCATTGCAGGGTTAACATCAACATACATTTTTTTTTTAATTCATTAATACAAGCATTAACTCATTATTGATAGACTGAGTCTTCAGTCTGCACAAATAATGTCACACTAATATCAAACACTTTCTGTGTTGTCCACTCGTGTATTAAAAGTCAAAACTCACAAGCAGCATGGACATTATGAGAGTCAAGAGTGCTTAAAATGTAATCCTTTTTTCAGTTTTTGGAATAATTGTTGTGATTAAATGTAAGAAAATGGAGGGTATTAATATTTTATGCCTACATACTTTGGTCAGCAGTTTTTTGTTTGTTTGTTTGTTTGTTTTTACCATGGAAACTGACTCGACTTGACTTCCCCCGGTCTCAGATACTCCACATTGGGGGGTGTCTGGAGGTTTCCAGAGGTATGGGGTTGATATGGCTGGAACCATTTTGCATTGTAGTCTTATTGTTACCAAGCAGCCATTGTTATCCACTAGTGCAGACTGTCATCTAGTGTCAGGTTTGGGTACTGTTGGTTTAATGAAGCAACACATGGTTCTTTTTTTTTTTTTCTTTTTTTTTCTTTTTTTTTTCTCAGAGTGGCACAGCTAGTCCAGACATTTTACCCAAAAGTGTGGGAACATCTCACAAATTACAACACCAAAAACAACCAAACAACTGAAATAAAAATATAATTAAATTTTTAAAAATGTATGTCTGTATTTCTGAAATGCAAGTTAAAAATTCCTAAATAGCTTGTTCAACAATATTTCTCTATCAGCAAACGAAATTCTTTGCATTTTTTAAAATAAGGTAAGACAAAATATATTTTGGAAATATAATAGTAATAACAGTACTTTTTTGCAGTTTCTTGAACACAGTTGCTCCCCTATGACATGATAATACCCTAAGCCAATTTTAATTTTAAGATCCTTGGATTAACATACATTTAAAATATATCTATTTCTTAAAATATCACTTCAAATAGCACTTTAATTTTGCTTTCAAAATATCCATGACTGCCAAACTGGCACTAATCAACATAACCTTGGCAAGATAAGATTCACTTTATTAATTCAGGAGGAAATGATCATCTTCAAGAATAAAAACAATTGAGCATTAAAGTGTATAAGGAGTAAATGCAAAAACCAGTTCCCAATAGAACAACAGAAGTAAAATAATTTAAGCAAAAGAAAAAAGTAAATTAGACTCAAAAAGAAAAGTAGTCATGTCAGTGATGTTCAAAGTAATATTTTGCACATGATAATGACAAAGTCTGATTAAGTGGCTTTGTTAAATACTCAAAGCTGATTGGTCAAATTCAGTAAGGTCTGTTATTCAGGAAAAAAACAGAACTTTATAAGGCTGTAATTGCTATGAATAACAGACTTAATATTTTGTGTCAAATTATTATTTTTTTAAGTTACTAGCTGTGTAATTAGTGGGAAGTCATACAGTGGGTCATTACTGGAAAAAAAAAACCCGACAAAGAATGACCCACTCCCTTTACATTACCCCTTTCATATTAATAATATTAGCAGTGATACTGATGCACATGTTGAAAGAGTAATAATATTGCATATAATATTGATATTATTGTTCTCAGACTTTGATTTCTCAGCTGTGATACAAACTCAAAGGAGAGAGAAATGTGAGTATGAATCATGGTGCTTTTCACTGAGTGTAACAGAGTGAACAAAGAAGTCTCTGCTTCCTTTGTCTGTCTGTTTTGATGAGCATTCTCATTACAGCAAACACACTGGTGAGATATCTTTGCTGAAAAATTCTCTTTTTCGCCTTCATGGCTTGTGAGAGCTCGATTCGGCTGCAGAGCAGTTCGGGTTTCAGTAACTTGCCTCAAAGAGACTTGTGCAAATGCTGAGGTTTCAACATATGTCCTGTGCGCTTTAAAGAGGGTGGGGAGGGGGAAGTACAGAGAGAAATTAGTATGATGTGCAGCGGTTTGTGAATGCATCCTGATATCCACGAAGAAATATGACCAAACTCAAATAAATATCAAGTATTCGACATTATATACTCCCAGCCTGAAGTAAGTATATCTTACAACAATTTGAACTTCTTCCTGTGCATATAAATGTCTGAAAAGTTTACATTTATCTATGGAGCCACCACTTCTTAAAGGGACAGTTCACCCCAAAAATAAAATAAATATTTTTCCTCTTAACTGTAGTGCTATTTATCAAGATCGTTTTAGTATAAGTTGCTGAGTTTTGGAAATATCAGCTATAGAGATGTCCACCATCTCTTGGATGTAGTGGCACAGGATGGCAATCAGCTTGTGGTGCAGAGTTCTCCTGCTGCAAAATCTGTTCCTTACATCCTGTGACATCACTGGATGTTAACACAAATCCAAAAAGCTCTCAGTGCTACACCCAGCAAAGGTAGAATTTGCACATGGCTCTTAGCTGCCACAGTAATTCTGTTGCCCTTGCTGAGCCATTTGTTGATCGATCACAGGGGTTCTCAAAGTTTTGATGACTGAGCGTCAAATTAGGGAGACAGCCTTTTTGTCCGTCTAAATGATTTTGACCTAAGCAAAATGAATTTCCCTGTGTGGATAATAAAGTAAATCTAATCGAAGCTATATGATCAAGAGCTGCACAGACATGAACTTAACATTTGTGATTGGTCTCTTAATGACGATTAATGTTAAAAATTCCTAAAGCGCCAAATTCACCTGTTTGCAGATAAGGCAGGTCACTTAATGTGTCCCGGGAGGTGCAACAAAGTAAGAGAGAACAAGAGTTAGAACGGAAAGATGTGCAAGTTTACAAATTGTTTGGTACATGTGGATAGATTAATAATTTGCACAGCATGGCAACATTAACTTAGAACTGTTGTGTTTATGAAAAAAGAAATATATAGGGACATATAGGGTCTTAGTTCTCTGTATTGAATTGTGATTAAAGGTTTGGATGGGCTGCAGAAGATTTTCAGATTTCAAACTGGGCTGTGTGATTCTTGGGATTGGCTGTTCTAAACACTGCATGATTTGCTCATGTTTAACTGTTTTTAATTTAAGCTGCTAAAAATAGTAATATATATTTTTAACACACTTGTATTGGATCAGTATTTTGTATCACCTGATATGCAAAGTTCAGGGATCAGAATCAGGAAGGAAAAAAATATACTGGAACATCTCTAAGTAGTATTGAAACTAATTTCACTCCATAGAGAAGCGGATGGGATGAACAAATGAGTAAAGACTGCAGAGGCAGCTAGAGAGGATGAGATTTAATTCATCTAACATCTGAGACAACACCTCACTCCCACCCTGCTATGATGAGCTTATTACTCCTTGCAGCACCTTCAGTCTCCAGCTCACCCTCACTTTAGATGCTCTTTTGTACTGACAGCACATCAAATTCTCCATAATACACCATCATACATCCTCTCTCTGTCAGCCTGGGATGTCTGCACAGTCTACACAGTCCATCCTGCACTACTTTTCCCATGCTCACGTTTAGATTATCTTTAATTTTTAAGATATTTTTTTCATCTGTTTTCATCTTTTTTCCTGCATAGGTTCCTCCATCCTCTAGTGTTTTCTTATTATGCCAATATTAATGAGAACAAGACAAAATGAACATTTGTCATGTTCTGTTCTGTACGTGTGATTTGTATCTGCATGCATTACATTTAGTACAATACATTTTATTTAGGTGAGTAATACTGCAAACCTGCATACTTTTCCAAATTTAAGCTCCTGAGACCCTGCATCTGCATATGGAGACAGCAGATTTTGGACTTGCTGCACCTCATGCTTCACTTCACTGCATCTACACTTATCACAACTCTGTAATATACTTATCAGTGTAAAAACAGGATGGCCCTGATCTCTGTGAAAACAGTCCACAATCAAGAGTGGTACAGGTGGAACAGGTACAAAAAAAATCTCAAGGTTAAAACTTGTGTAAAACATTTGTAGTTTGATGTGGAAATCATGTCTGACAAATTTTAGCAATAGTAACAAGCTAGGAAGCTGCTAAGGAAGTCCTTGTTTGAGAACAATGGGACTTTGTAATGCTAAGCGTTCATGCAATGTGAACATGTTAAAGTGAGGAAACAGATCTGGAATGTAACCAAGAGTTTACAAAGTTATAAAATTTTTCATGTGATACATTTTTAGTGTTTCTCTGCTAAGAGCAGAAAGATTGCCACATACAACAATAATAATTTGGAGTATGGAGCAAGGAAATTACAAAATGGACAAAATCACAAAAGCCACGATGTTTAATTGCAGTTGCTTGCTGCAGTTTCACAGGAAAACTGTTGCAGAACCCCCTGACCAATGTAAGTGAATGATCACCAGTTTTCAAACGGAAAAAACAACCGAAAAAAAAATAAATAAATAAAATAAATTGCCTCCATGCTGCTCATGTGATGTAATCCAAGTCTCCTAAAGCCCCAAATGCCGTTCACTTGTGTGTGCACACCGTAACACCACATACATGCAGTTTAGACGGTGTGTAAAAGCATGTGAACGTGGCTCCAAGCTAAAAATCTACAGTGAAGATTTAGTCTTTTTTCCAGTTGTTTTTTATGTTTTAAAACTGATCACCATTAGTTTACATTGTATGGGAGATTCTGCAACACTGTTTTCCTGTAAAATTCCTGCAGTGTTTTGTGGTATATAAAATTAAACCCGACCTTCAATCGATATGAGGGTGAGTAGATAAAGATTGAATTTTCATTTCAACTATCCCTACAAAGACCATTATTGTACATTTTCTGTCCCAGTTTATTGCTGTAAAGGCCAAATATCCTCCAGAGGATCATCAAAGTCTCATCTTAAATTGGCTGAACACGAGCATGTATTTCATCTCGTCTTGCTGCACATGTGATAACACAAAGACCTCTATTTTCGCTGCTGATGAGTCAGTCAGAAAGGATGCAAAGGCGTGATTCATGCCTAAAGCTCTTCCTCATTCCTCCTGGATCACAACCTCCCCAGACAGTACTCCTCATCCTCCTCCTCCTCCTCCTCCTGGCTGGATAAAAGCAGTGCTGAACCCACTTACACTTGTGTAAAGTTTGAGTATATCTGCAGTAAAAGAGTCATAAAGTTAATATTTTTGAATGGAAATGTTTTCTCTCCAGGTTGATGATATCCCCTGCATTTTAAAGAGCTAACTGTAATCTGAATTAATCATTTGGTCTATAAAATGTCAGAAAATGGTGAAAAATTCTCTAAAGTCCAAGGTGACACCAGTTACTGCCTGTCTGACCAACAGATATTAACTTTAATTTGATTAAATTTGATAACTTTTCTCTATTCATTGTAGTCTGTTTTCAGAGACCAGGGGAAATTGTAAAGTTTTTTACATTTTCCTTCATAACTCTATTTCAAATACACTACTCATGTTTTGATATAAGAAACATGTGGAAAATTAAGTCTTCTCCAGCACATCCGAAAGATTCGTAATGAGGTGAAGGTCTGAACTCAGTTTCACAATTTGTGCCCGATGAATCCTGCTATTGGAATATGTCCGTGCCACCAGGGAACAAAAAATCCATTGATGGAAAAACCTGCTCATTCAGTATATTCAGGTAGTGAGCTGGTCTCAGTTTTTGGGCACATGACGTTGCTGAACCTCGACCTGATCAACTGAAGCAGCCCCAGATCATAACACTGCCCCCACAGGCTTGTACAGTAGGCACTCGACTTCATCCACCTCTCGTCTTACCCTGATGCACCCATCACTCTGGAACAGGGTAAATCTGGACTCATGAGACCACATGACCTTTTTCCTTTGCTCCACAGTCCAATCTTTATGCTCCCTAGCAACCTGAAACCTATTTTTCTGATTAACCTCACTGATGCAGTTGCCTTAGTTGTTTTCTTGCTTGATGCAGGCCAATAATTTCACCCTTCTGAAAGAGAGTAACATATTTTCCACGACCACAGGATATATCTTCTGACATGATTGTTTAAGAAATGAGAAGTTCCTCACTTCATCAGTTAAATAACTTGTTGCCAGCTGAAACACATAAATCACGGCAGTAATTATGCAATGGAAGGTTCTTACCTGTTTGTCGAGTTAAATCCAGGTGGTGACTTTCTGGAGTTTGCATGTTCTCCCCGTGTCTGCGTGGGTTCTCTCCGGGTTCTCCGGCTTCCTCCCACAGTCCAAAGACATGCATGCTAGGTTAATTGCTGACTCTAAATTGCCTGTAGGTGTGAATGTGAGTGTGAGTGGTTGTCTGTCTATGTGTCAGCCCTGCGATGAACTGGCGACTTGTCCAGGGTGAACCCCGCCTCTCGCCCAATGTCAGCTGGGATAGACTCCAGCAGCCCGCGACCCTTACGGAATAAGCGGTTGCAGAAAATGAATGAATGAATGAATGAATGAATGGTGACTTTCTTTTGTTTTGGCCAGGCAGTGTATGTTCACTAATAAGGAGAAGAAGTTCTACTTGGTTCCACTACCTAGAACTATCTATGAAAGTTCTCATCCAAAACCCTCTTAGAGAGGCTATACAGAGAACCTTTCTACACCTTTCCACATTCTAAAGGTGGGTTTTATGTAGAACACACTACAGCTTTATATACTGTGTCCCTATAGTTTGAGTCATGAAACCAATCCTGATCTAATCGTCTTTACAATACATATAAAAACACATGTAATTCAAGAAAGAACAAGATATAAAAAGCAAAAATTTATTCAGTCTTTTAACAGATAGCAAGAGACAGCTCATTTATTTCTAAAATCAATTTGTGAAACAAACATCTCTTCATGTGAACACATTGCATTTACTCAGTAGAAGGGGAATCTGAAGTAGAACAAGACGACGAGTGTCTTGGATTAAAGTGGAAGAAGAGATCAATAAAACACCTGTCATGACACAGTTGTGTTGTTAATAATATTCAGAAATTCACATTAAAAACGAGACACGATTCCCTTTTTAAAATTGGCAGCCTTAGAAAAGACGGTGGACTAGAAACGGCCTGCAGATACACATGCAGTGGTGTCACCATACCAGCCCCGAGTCAAACGGCCCGACTCGCGGACTATGAGAGACCAGCAGATCAATACGAAAGGAGCGACACACTAGTCAAGTCATTTAAAAGTTAGCACACGAAAAGGACAAAAGACCCACTGAAACACCCAAAGGACAGTCTCACTCCAACTTCAAGTATTCCCTCCAGCGCTTGTGTCACTTCAAGTATTCCCTCCGTGGAAACCTTCAATTTCATTGCCACTTCTTAGGTTTACAACATAAGCCATGATATAAGTGCACTCAAATTCATTTATACATAGAAAAATAATGATAACAATAAGTAGCAGGAATAGTTATAACAATCACTTTACATTTCATTTTATACACAACCGTGACGTTAATCACTTTATATCGTGGCATCACCTTCCCCCGCCCCCTGAGTGTAATGTTCAAGTTTAACCCTCTGCAGCTACGGAGAAGCAAACAGGACCAGCTACCTCGGTTTGGTTATTTAAATTTAAATAACATTAGCAATCATTGACGACGGCCAAGATTAGAATTAGAGTAATTATGTCTTTCCGCAGACCGTTGTGCTTGTGTGTGGCGGATGCATTATGTACAAGCTGCTGATCGATCATGTGCCTCTGGCTTCAGTCTGTTCGCTGGTGTCACACACACGACAGCCTTCATCCTGGAAAATAAACACACACATGTTAAGAAACAGAGCAGGTACTCCGGAGAAAATCAATGTGCATGATGATCACAATGCACTGTAGTGTATCGGCAGCGACTGACAGTAGAATACACACTCATCTGCACTAGGGGTCGACTGATTATCTGCTCCAATATTCAGGATTTTTACAATTATCTGATTTTTTTTCATCCCATTTCTGATCAAATAATTATCTGAAAAATGGCTCTGGTACAGCTGCCTTGCTTCTGTCTTTAGTCACCACTGTAGCCAACTGTAGACCAAACAATTAAAAAAAAAAAAAAGTCTAATTGTGATCATTTTGACTGATACTGTAAATGTGATTTTAGAGGGAATGCATTTTTTCCACCATTATTTCCACTGAAAAACAAATTAAAATACGATTTCTGCAGGGATCTGCACCAACCAAAGCTCTGCAGCACAATCATTCAAAACAGTATACTGTAGGGCTGCAACTAATGATTATTTTCATTGATTAATTAGTCAATCATTTTCTTGATTAATCGATTGGTTGTTTGGTCCTTAAATGTATGACAATTGCCAATTAGTGTTTCACAAAGCCCAAAATGACGTCCTCAAATGTCTTCTTTTGTCCACAATCCAAATATATTCAGTTTACTGTCACAGAGGAGTAAATAAACCACAAAATAATCACATCTGAAAAGCTGAAATCAGAGAATTTGGACATTTTAACTGATTAATCAATTATCAAAACAGCTGCCAATCAATTTAAATAATCAATTACTTGCTTAGCCATTTCAGCTCTAGTATTCTCACACACTTTTCACCTTAAACAAATATTTACTGCATCTCCCTGTGGACCTTAGTGCAATTCTGGTAAATTTTCAATTAATTGTTCAGCTCTACTGTTCTCATTTAATGTCCCATCCACCCCTTGTTGCACTGGTTAAAAAAAAAGAAAGAAAGACAAACATTTACAGTTTACAACTAGTAATAACATTTACTGTATTATTTACTTTGGCACACATATCTTTGCTGTACTATCTAACTGTGGGTCAGTTTGAAGCCAGTTTCTGGCCTTCCTGTCAGCTGTGAGAAGAGTTTTGAACTAGTAATTATTTCACTCCTGCATCACTTAAGTTATATTGCCAAGACATAAAAGGCAGCATTTTTTGGAGATTATGTGTCCTAATACCTCATCCAATACTGAAGTCACTCTATTCCAGAATAACTATTTTGAACAACTCAAGGAGATGTGCGAATGATTTGCATCTGTATGGCCACTTCTCTCACACACACACACACACACACACACACACACACACACACACACACACACACACACACACACACACAACAGCTTTGTTGCCTTAAAAGTTGTTTGCTTTGTATGTTAGGTGTAATAAAAAATAAATGAGATTCATCCAATCAAATTCTCTCATTATGTGAATTTGAAGATATTATAGGAACAACTCGCAGTGCGCAGGTTGTGTGCATTACTGAGTGTGCAGTTGAGAGAGTGAGAGCGTGTGTGACGTTACAGCTGTGAACATAGCAGTGGAGTGTGTGCACAGGTTAGGTTATTTGTCTGTGAATATCACAACTCCTCAAGACCCAAGCCAAGTTCCCATCTCTTGTTTGCTGAGGCTAACTTAGGGTGGACTAACGTATAAAGGTGGATCAGGCCAGCTATTCTCATGTTAGTGACAAGTCACTCTCCCTTTGCTCGGCCGTGTCCAACAACTTTTCTGGCAGGAACAGTTGCATTTGCAGTTGCAATAAACATCACATTCTTATTATCTACTTCTATGATGACAAACATGCCCTGTTTCAAAATTAGACCGATCATAATAAGGTTGGGCAAATAGACGAATACATCGCCCACTGACAATGTGCTGAATCCATCGCCGGCTGTTTTTTTTTGGCCAGTTTTTGAGACGATATTTGTCATTTTATTTTTGCTAATGTAATGGTGTGCAGAGCGACAGCTGCTGCTATGCAACGCGCACTCATCCAGCAGCACAGGACACACCGACTCAGCAGGACCATGAATGCGCTGAGGTGGGTGAGGAGTGAGCGGCTAATGGCCTGCAGAGCCAGACTCTTTGCACTCTTTTTCCCGCAGTGAATTAAGGATTTATTTCCAACAAACCAGAGTTGGCGATTGCCGAAAGAGTGGACAGACTAACAAAGACGGTTTTGGTGAGTTTTGAAGAATGAAGTGTGTTTTACGAGGAGTGAACGAGCCAATTATATTTGTCTTAGCTCAGTACAAGAGAAACTTGAATTTGGAAGGTGTACGGTTGTACTTCTCTTTTTAAAAAGGAAAATATGTGTAAGAATGTTCAATTTCTTGACACTTTGTGAGTTTTTTTTGATTATTTGATGTAGTGAATGTATGCAGCATTTGTCACTTGCACACATCTTCCATCTGAGACTTGAGAGAAAGCGGGAGGGGGGACAAATATATCACCAAATGCAGATGGATGGCTGATGATGGCCAGTTGGAAAATTTTCACATATTGTCCAACAATAAGTCATAGCCAAGAGGATTTCACTCAATGGAGGCCAAAGCATCGGCTTTTAAATCAGTCACTCCTCCACCAGGGTCCCTGAATAATGCACTGTGTTGCAGTGATATAACTTTAACGACCTCACCACCCTCGTCTGTTCTGAGTGAGCGTCTGTGTCTTCAGTGAAGTCTCAGCACTTTATGAGAAGAACAGAGGTCGTCTCACTGGAGAGCTACAGAACAACTTGGTGCTGCTCAAGTGGGACTACTAACTGAGGACACTGGCTTCAAGAGAAGTACTCAAATTTCAATACAAATTGGAGTTTTACTACTAGTTTTATTTATTTTTATTTTACTTACTTCATCAAACTTTGGAGATAGATTATGTTGAAAAACTAAGTTTTATGGTGGAGTTTGTGTTATTCTAAGTGGTGGTGGAAGTCCTCAGATCTTTTACTTAAATGGATAATTCAGCCAAAAATGGAAATTCAGTCATTATCTACTCACCCTCATGAGGACTGAGGGTCATGGTGAGACAAAGAAGGAGACATTACAGTGGTGTTAACATCTGAGATACTGTAGCCTAAATAAGAGTCTGTGAACAAACTGTTTCAAGTATTAGTATTTTTGCAGTAAGAGGATGTGCTGCTCTGTGGTCAACAATTTTTGGTCAACTTGGCATGTTGGGGCTTTAAAAGACTTGGATTATTCCAGACGAGTAGTATGGAGGCATGTGACATTTTTATTATGTTGTTGTTGTTTTGTTGTTGTTGTTGTTGCTGTTTGAAAATTGGTCACCATTCACTTCAATTGTTTGGGAGATTCTGCAACGCTGTTTTTCTGAAAAACTCCAGCAGTGTTTTGCAGACTACAAAAGGAAACCTAAAGGTCAATCTGCATGAGGTTGAGTAGATAATGACTGAGTTTTCATTTTTGAGTGAACTACCCTTTTAAGTAAAAGTAGTAATACCACAGTGAAAAAATATATAATATATATATATAATATATTAATTGTGGTGCAGAAGTATAAAGTAGTGGAAAACGTAAAGGAGGCTAAATGATGTGAAGTACGATTGCCTCAAAATTGTACTTCAGTGCATTACTTGAGGAGACTTAGACTTTTTTTGTCCCCCAAAGAGAAATTCATTTTCCACAGCACTGTACACACTGGTCAACAAACAAATAGAAAAACAAACACAGCACATAATAACAACAGAATACACTCAACGAGGTCTCTTATTTAAGGCAGCAATGGCAGCTGGGATGAGGCTTCTGTACCTCAGAGGCCTGTACCTGTGCCCAGAGGGTAGCAGCGTTAGATGGTGGTTGAGTGGGTGTGTGACGTCCTGTGGTATTGTGGTTACAATGTGCGCTATGGCCTTGCTGTTTAATTCTGTGAGGTTGGGTGTGGGGAGACCTATTATTCTGGAAGCAGTACTGGTTATGCGTGTGAGTTAAGTCCAGTTGGTAACTGTACATCACTTCTAAATATCACTTATCGTCTCTTTGATTAAAAATAATCTGCAGACCCTCAACAAGTAAAATTTCTATTGTGGACAGCATCGCACCAGACGTCAAATGTGCAAACCAAATATGAACTCAGCCTTGAAAGGTGTGACTTTCACCCACCTCAGTCTCACCAACAGAGCGGACCCTCCAGCTGCCTCAGGACCCGGCAACAATGCAGTTCCGGCATTTGTATAACTTGGGGTCGTGGGTGCGGATGTGGTTCCGTACATTCCTCAGTCGAAAGAACGTCTTACTGCAGAGCTAAAGCAGAGAGGATACAAACGTGAAAAAAAAAATGTAAAGGAGTAAATCAACAGAAAATTGATAAGACTGATACCACTCTGAGGTCTGTAAGATAAATATGAAGTAAGTGCCAGCAGCTGATTAGCTTAGCTTAGCATAAAGGCTGAAGACGGGGAACAGTTAGTGCATCTCTGTTCAAAAATAAAATCCTCCTACCAGCATCTTACTGGCTTAATCCATACACAAAAAAAAGATAAATGAAAGTGTAATTTCCTGGAGTTTTGTTATCACTGTGGGGTTGCCAGGCAACCAGCAGAGACTCCTGAGCCATGCAACTGTTTTTCGGTCTTTGTGCTAAGCTAACCATCTGGCTCCAGCTTCATATTTACCATACAGACATGAGATCGGTATAAATATTCTCATCCAAGTCTCGGAAAGAAAAGTAATAAGCATATTTTCCAAAAAATGTTACTATTTAAGACACTCTACTTTAACAGTCCCACACCAACATGTAAAAGCACATTAGTATTATCATCCAAATGTAATTCTGAATCAAACATAAAAGTACTCATTGTGCAGATTATCACAGAATCTATTTGAACTTACATAATGTAGCAATCAGTAATAGTAATTCATACACGCAAGTTTAATTTATAGCAATTATATTTAAAAGCTTTTACTTGAGTAAAATTACCTTCCACTACTCCACTATGGTATTTATTACCAGGAGTTGGCAACCAGACTTTCAAATGTCTGCACTTTTGTTACAACCACTCAGCTAGCCAAAAGCCTAGTACACTCAGAGGAGGGGTACCCATCTTATCTCATTACTCGATTATATTTCACTCTAAATCTCATGATATATTGCATAATGGTAATAAATCTTCTGATTATTTCCACTTAGGTCTGCACAATTAATCAAAATTTTGAGGTGCAATATTTGGGTATGAAAATTAAATTTTTTTAATTTAATTTCAAATTGAATATTGTGGTGCTGCAAAGATGTCCTGGCATAGATATCATATTCTACAGACTTGAGAGAGCATCTGTATTTGGTGCACATCTGTGCAAAAATCACAGCATAATCATTTTAATATGTTTGTCAATTAAACTGAGAATAACGATCACGCTCTCTAATATTGCAAATCACACACAATTTTAATCAGTCAAAATGATTGCAATTATACACTTTTTCAGAATCATTCATCCCTTTTGGTGCTCCAGGTCAGGATTTTCTATCCCTTAAGAGTTGTGTGGATTTAGATTGTTAAGGTGAACGAAAGCCGCGACTTACCGGACATGGCCAGTGCTTTCCCTCAATGTGCCTGAGGCGATGCATGATTAGAGCATCGCAGGTCTTGTAGGAGGCTCGGCACTGAAGACAGGAATGAGCTGCCTTGGGGACTTTGGGGGCTTGACTGCGGGGCCCTCGAAGCTGCTTTAGCCTTGCCCGACGTACAGCATCCATCACGACACAGCTCTTGCCGCTCAGAGGGAGTTTATTCTTCTGCTGGAGAAGCAGGAAAAATACATTTATGGATGAGTTTAATGCAAGATACATCATATACATGCAAATGATTAGCTGAATGGTAAGAACCCTGTGAGCACCAATCAGTCTTTCAATGTTGATTTTGAAAACTGGTTGATGTTCAGTCTGAACAGCTAAAATGTGGTTGAAGTTTAAAGTAGTATAAAGGGTGACAGAGACATTAATTAAACAGATGTAAATGGTGAATGACTTTCACCCAGGCAACTGGGGGATCAAGCTTGTGTATGGCAGTTTTTCTTGTGTCTTTCAACTGAGAAATTTGGATGTAATTTCTTAGTGAGGGCCCAAAGCAACAATAGGCAATTATGTACACGTTGTCAGGCTTTAAAATGTATGGGTTTTTTTTAACTTGCCCAATCGGGTCAGTAATCTGCTTGCTGTAAATCAATTTTTACTTGCCCCAGTAGAAATTATTTTATTTACTGCGTGTTATTGAAAGACTTACGTGGACTGTCCCATTTAATCTAAGGCTGCAATGTTAATAAAATGTCAGAAGATAGTGAAAAATGTCCATTCCAGTTTCTCCAAGTCCAAGGTGATGTCTTTACATGTCTTGTTTTATCAGTCTAAAAGCCACTCTTTTGAACTAATCCACTGACCCTTGTCATTTTAAAACATCTTTTTATTGGAAAAATGCTCACTGGGTAAGCAATGAAAAGTTAAAATGTGATAAATTATTCCAAGTGCTTTCACACATTTGTTGATTGTATTATGGCAATAGTTAAAAAGTGAAATTAGTGATGTTTACTGCCTCTTAAAGAAATCGCAGTCATTGTCATATATCCCTGCCCTCCCTTTCATCTACCTTTGGCATCGTCCGTGTGGCTTTTGAGGCAGCAGCTTTGGCCAGGTGAAGAGTGTTGTTTCGGGAGTTCGGCCTGGGCCTCTGAACCTTGCTTTGGCTCACGCTCCTCTCCTCCCTCTCCCTCTTCATCACAGGCAGGGCAGGGGGCCCTCTGGCTCTCAGTGCCCTGTGAGGGGACTCGTCCGCTCCAAACTTCTCCCCAACTTGTGACACAGAGCGTGTTAAGCAGATATCCACGCTCTCCTCCTCTTTCTTCAGCACTCCCATTGTGCCCCCTGCTGGCCGACAGAAGCTGAACAGAAATCCTGAGTCCAGTAGTTTGATGGGGGGCTTGCTCTGGCGCTTGCCCAGGTCCGGTGATGGAGGATCAGAGAAAGGTCCAACAACTGGCACGGGCTCTCCTGGCTCCTCTTTGATGACTTTGTACAGAGGGTGGTTGTAGATGGACGGAGGAGGTGCCTGCTCTGAAAACTGGAGCCCGGCAGGTTCATTAACTTTCACTTTCAGCCTCGTGTCCGTGACCCCCCTCAGCCCCTGGCTTCCCACCTTCCTCATCTCCTCTCTGGGCTTACACTTCGTCTTCTCCACATCCTTTGTGGAACCCCGCCTCAGCTTGGCCTTCGCTGCTGATCGGCCGCTGTTGTAACGCAGCGTTTTGACCGTCTCTACAGCAACCTTTTTTCTGGCCTGTGGCCTCTCCACAGGGGGGGATTTGTGAGATGAGTGGCGATTGTTTGATGGACAGTGGAAACCTGAGATAGAGAAGTCAACTGGTTCTGATTTGATCCTGACTGTGTTTCTCACCAGAGTTTTGTTGGTGTTGCGTTGCAGAGGCTGCTGGGCAGGAAGGTGGCCGCTATCACTCTTCCTCACTGACCGTCTGAGTTCCCTACCCCCAAAGGAAGGTGAGAACATGTCTGTTAACACACCTTTACTCCTCATGCTCCTGTCACTTGGAGGGGCATGTCGTGGAACGGTCTTTGGCCTTTTATTTGTCATCTGCTCTGAGCTGACTAGACCACCAGGCTTGGTCTTTACCGACTTGTTGAGGAGGTGAGAGTTGATGGGGTTACACAGAGGAAGTGACAGTGTCACATCTCCGAATGGTAGCCCAGGGGATTTGGAGCGCGGTTTCCTCCTCTTGGTCAGTGAGTAGTTGTTTGCCTTTAGCTTCCTCAGTCGTTTCTTTTGTCTCCAGCCAATCAAATCCTCTGGTCTGGGGAGGAGGGCAGTCCTCTGTAACCCAAGAACGTTCATCAGCTTGTACTTCTCCTGTGCTCTCGCATAATCCTCCTCATCTTCTCCAACAGCCTCTACTTCCTGCTTCACCCGTACAGGGCTGCACACAACGCTGGGCCTCATTCTGGAGGTGCAAGAAAGCCGGGTGATAGAGTGAGGTTTTTTGTTTCGTCGAGGGGTCTCTGGCGAGGGAAGAAACCTCTGAACCTCTTTGGCAGCCCCAGGAGTGGAGCGGAGAAGACGGGTGTTTGATGGCGATGTGGGCGAGTAATTCTGTGACTGTGGGGTGGCTATGGCATGTCGAGGTGTAGCAGCTTTCTTGGAAGAGGGAGATTTGAAGTCCATAAGCTTCATCCTGTGCGAGGGACTCAGAGGGAGGCCATTATGGCCTTGAGGTTTCGGCGTCCTGCGCAATGTGCGCCTCGGACTTCCTTCCAGAGACTCATCTGATGCATCCAGCATTAGACTGAAGCTGTTGTCCATACTGTCATTGAATCCCATATTTCTTTTCCTTTTGCTTTCTCTCTGCTGGCAGTGACGCTCGTGACATGCTCCAGCGCAGGGTGGGGTAAAGCCCTTGCCAGGATGGAGTTTCTGCTCCTGCTCTTTCATGAGAGCAGAGCAGGCTTCCACTGCAGGCCACATGCCAAGGTGGCGGGCCATGGCGATGACTTCAGGTAGGTCCTCCTGGCGGACACACAGAGTGGAGGAGTAGGAGAAGTCCAGCAGAGACAGAAGACTGTCCTCACTAAAACCTGAGGGGGAAAAAAAAGAACCTTTAATTAGATATGCTGAAGCCTGGTCAATGAGTGAGTGGGATGAAAGTGACTCGGTGTAAACAGAGGATCAGAGAGACAACAGGCAGAGTGGGAGCAGAGTGTAAACATGACGGTGGAGGACACAATATAACAAGAGCTTTAATCAGGGCCACCTCTGCTCCTATCTGAAGACGCACATCAAAGACATAAGTAGATGAGAGGACAAACTGTACTCTGTCCCAATTGAGCGCCTGGATCCTCCAGATTTCTTCCAGATTTCTAGACCAAAGATGTCGTGACAACAGGACTGCAACTAACAATTATTTTTATTGTCCATTAATCTTTTGATTATTTTCTTGATCAATCAATTGGTTGTTTGGTCCAAAACATGTTTTTCCAAAGTAAAATAAAGGAACCAGAAAACATTCACATTTGAAGAAGCTGAAATCAGAGAATTTAGATGTTGTTCAATCAGATTAATCAATTATCAAAATAGTTGGCAATTAATTTAATAGTTGACAACTAATCGATTGATTGTTGACACTCTACATGACAAACCAGACCTTATTCAAAAGGACTTTGAAATGCAGCATCCTTTGGCAGTGTCTCATCTGCAGCTTTCAGTTTCCTAGAAACCTGCATTTGAATGATAATAAGAGATGAACTGTGTCAACTCAAGTCAGGAATTGTTATGTGACTGCATTCAGGCGGTCATCAGTGACTGATAAATGTGTCACATGAACTACTAGACCAAGGAGAAAACCACTGCACAAGCTAAATAATGGAAAGCATTAAAGGTCCAGTGAGAAGAATTTACAGAGATTTATTGGCTGAATTTGGCAGAAAAGTAATATAATACTCAAAAGTGAGTTTTCATTAGTGTTCAATCACTGAAACATATCGTTGTGTTTATGCTACCTTAGAACGAGCTGTTTAGGTCTACAAAGGCAGCGGGTCTTCTTCTACAGAGTCTGCAATGTTGCACTACAATGTTTCTAACGAACAAAACAATGGCTATAGATACAACCTTTCACATTTTTGCTTGAGTTTTGCAGCCACTGTAGGTTCTCCAACATACTTGAGCAGGGAGAGTTACTGCCATTTGCAATTTAAATCCTACACACTGGTCCTTTAACTCCTCTGTTCATTCTTGCCTGGACATGTCACTCAAAGGACATTACAGAAACATTGTTCATTAAATTTATCTTCACCTTGTCGAGCAGCAGTAAATGAATTGGCTACTATTTTGATAATTGAGTATTTGTTTCAATCATTTTTCAAGCAATAATTCCAAAGATGTGCTGGTGCCAGCTTCTCAAATCTGAGGGTCTTACACTTTTTCATAGATGATAGTAATCTAAAAATCGTTGCATTTGGACTGTTGGTTGGATAAAATAAGCAACTAGAATATGTAACCTCAGGCTCTAAGGAATTATAAGAGGCTTATTTTGTGACATTTTACGTTTAAGCTTTAAGCCAGAAGAAAATGTTTCATAGAATATTCTGGAGATGAATGGATAACGTAATGTGTGAGAACAGAATGAGTTTCTACAACAATCAAAGGCGGGCTGCTGAAAGACTGACAGAGGGGGATATTTGTCTGAAAATGTGCACTGTTGTGCGCATATTCAAACAGTCTCTCTCTGAAGGCATTCAAAGTGTTGCACTAGTTCGTACATGTGAAAAATGACAGAAATAGTTGTGTAACAAACGGGGGGGAAAAAAAGACAGACTGGCCGATTGCTGTGTGAAATGGGTGGGAATTACGGGCTGTTAGTTGCAAACATTGTGAGACGCAGCCACCCCAATTGTCGCATTGCAAAAGTGTGGAGGGAGTGGGTTTCTGAAGCTGCTTGACCATCTGACAAGCAGTTCTGATGAAGCATACTGGCGCCTTAATCCATAGTTTCAACCAGAAAATCAAACCAAAAATCATATTCTGATTATCTTGACAGATACTCTGATTGCCATGTGATTAAGTAACGATTACTGGGAATGATCATTATTGTGTCACAATTTTTATTTTCACTGAACAAAAGCAAGTGAAAACATGATACTGCATGACTTGTAGGCTAAAACATGAATTTGGACAGACAAGGTACAGGCTCAGTCAGGTCCTGACATCCAAATCCAGCCCCTAAACTGGCACAGACTATTGACAGTTTGGCCTCTAGTCACATGTTCTTACCTGTGAGATCTATGTCTGCTTTCATGTTCGAGTCCATCTCTGTGAAGATTTCCTGGAAGTGATCGCTGACGGCCGCCAGAACAGCTCTATGGGCCAAGTAGGGTCGCCCGTTGGTGCGTAGGGTGATGTCACAGAACAGCCCCGCCTCCCGCTGACTCTTTAGCTTGCTCAGCAAGTCGGTGCTGTGTGACGCCATCGTTTTTGTGACACATCCTCTGCCATCCAGCCCCTGAGAGGCAAATACAGCAAGACAGACGCAGACATAGAGGCATCATTATTGGAATACTGGATAATGTGTGAGATTGAAGAAGTGTGAGAGCAGGATTAAGTGAGAATGAGAGCGACAAAAGTGTGAATTAAAATGTGTGAGGAGGAGAAAAATGATGCACTGATTAAAAACAAAGAGGTGCTGAAAGTTTGAAAGCAATGTGAAGGAAAATGACCTCAGGACAGTTTTACTTGTCAGATCAGCCTCTGTGACTTGGGCCTACTCTTTACCTGTGATTGCTTGGTGCGCTGGCTCTTACATTCTGGGCAGCTCAGGACAAAATCTCTGATCTGGAAGTACATCCCTGTGAAGACGACAGTAATGCAAACATCAGACTACAAAGGCAAAAAAGACAGACAGTGATTTTTGTTACAACTTCAAAGATGGGTCCATCAACAGCCATCATTCATGTAAGTTTCTTTATCTTTGATTGATTCAAGCATTCGAGAGTGACTGTGTCCCATGTGTCACAATAAGAAATGCATAAGATAAGATAGCTGTATAAGACACTGATAACATAATTAATAAGAAGTCAGAAACCAGTCCTATGAAATCAGTAGAGGTGGAAGAAATACCAAGATATTTTACTAAAAGTAGCATTACCACAGTGTAAAAACACCTTGTTACAAGTTTAAGTCCTGCATGCAAATCTTACTTAAGTACAAAAGTATTAGCAATAAAATCTACGTAAAGTACCAAAAGCAGAAGTGCAGAATATCCCATTTGTGAATAATATACATTATATTACAGAATTCTAATTATACATGCGTTAATTTTTTCATCACTTTTATGTGGCAGCTGATAAAGGAGAGGCTCATCTTCATGACTTTTTACACTGCTGGGTAGCTTTATCTATGATAATAATACATCATTAGTTTGTTGATATATATTTTGTATAAGGGCTGTGTGATAGGGTGCTAATCCCTAACATTTGTCTTACAGAATAGCAAAACCAGAGTGTTCAATAACTTTTCTGTGCCAGCCCTCGTGCAGGTTCTTAATTTAAACAAAGAAAACAAGTATCCTGTTTTGTGTGTCTGGGACTTTTATTGGGCGAGGGGGGAATTTATGCCTTTAATTTATATGACAGCACATGGGGAGAGAGACTAGGGAATGACATACAGCAAAGGGTCGTAGGCGTGAGTCAAACCCACAGCCACCACAGAGGACTCACAGCTTCAGTACATGAGGTGAACGCTCTACCAACTGAGCTACCAAGGCACTGTCTTTCCCTTTTTGCTGTGGTATTGAAAGAGGTATTAAGTATCGTTCTTTTATACTAGCATTGTACTGATGGTTAAAATTCTCAGATATGGCGATAAAGCTAAAATATAATATTGATATTTTCAGCCAAAGAAGCATTATACAGTATATATCCAATATACACAATTTCTCTCTTTTGCTCTTTTACTTAAGTAAACAAGTTGAAATAGTTCTGCTACTTTTACCAGTCTTATTTGACACAAGTATCTGTATATCTACTTGAAAAGAAGTAAAGAATGCGACTACTTTTGCCACCTCTGAAAGTATAAAATAGCACTAAATGGACATTAGGACTGCAACTATCAATTACTTTTATTGCCGAGTAGTCTGTTGATTATTTTTTCAATTAACTGATTAGTTATTCGGACTATAAGATGTAAGAAAATGGTGAAAATTGTCGCTCAGTGTTTCCAAAAGCCCAAGATGATGTCCTCAAATGTCGTTTGCCGACAACTCAAAGATATTTTATATCTCTGTCATAAAGGATTGAACAAAAAGAAAATAATCACATTTAAAAAGGTGAAATCAAAGAATTTTGACTTTTTTCTAGTTGCCAATTAATTTAATAATTAATTCATAATTGATTAATTGTTACAGCTCTAATGGAACTAATCAAAAAACACTACTTAATCAGGGTGTTAGAAGATATCAGTACACTTGAGTATAATGATATGTTTGTGATACTGTATTAATTAAAAAAACACAGTATGGTGACATGATGAATACAAAGATTTGTGGTAGCGCTTTCAGATGTGTGAAAAGCCTGACTGGACATAGCCATGTTGTTAAAGTTTCTTAACTTTATGCATATGATAGTGTGTTCTGTATACTATGACAGTTTTCATAAAACTAGATTAAAAACAGTACCTTGCTCACAATACATGGCGATATCAACACACAGTCCTATTACTTAAGTATAATACTTGAGTAAATCTACTCGGCTACATGCCACCACTTCCACCACCGGGAATGAGATGTAAAGAGCAGTGATGTTCATACCCTCCCACCAGTAGTTTTCAGCCACACATTTGTAGGTCTCCTCCAGGGACAGGTGGCGCTGACCAGGCCCCCGCCTCCGGTGAAAGGTGGACAGGGCCTCATGTCTCCGGTCCTCATCCAAGACCTCACGGTAGTTGATGAAGCCCCTCTCCAGCTTCTTGCGGTACAGCAGCCCGTCTATCACCTCAAAGTTGTGCGCCTGCCGTGCGGGGGATCCACGCCCTTTGGAGATCCCGGCTGCCTCCATCTCCCTGGCTGTTTCTCCGTGTCCATCCGACCACGGTTCGGGCGTACAAAACGTCTCTGCGCTCCGGTAATAGGTGTCGGTGTGAGCCATTATAACCGGTTTTATATTGTAATGTAAAATGTAACTTTATCCAGGCAGTAAGCAGACACTCAGCCCTCTCCTGCTGGGCCGGGTCGCCCCTTGCTGCGAGCCAAACTTTACCCACCGACCTGCAACAAAGTCCACGTGGATACGGTGACAGCAGACACCAGACCTGACAATAAATCCCAACAAACAACCTCTTAATAGTCTGACATATCCTAAAGGACGGCTGCAAAGCCACTTAGCTAAAAGGAACCGTCACGTCTCTCATTATGGCTTATAAAAGCTTGTTTTCCTCTAAAGAAGAGAGTCACCATCAGATGGTTCACTGGAGGGTCCTGCTGCTTAGTAGCCTAGCTGTCACTTCTCACCATCCAAACTGCTGTGGCTAACATCCCTAAAAATGTCCGGGAAACATTTCCTTATATTTCTGTACAGTTTTACCGCTACTCAACATCAACAGCAGTATGTGACCGTCCATCCAAGTGTGGATAATAAAAGCAGCCAGGACAGGAGAGTCTCGCGCCAACAAACGCCGAGCCAAGTGATGTAAAGTCGCCACTTTCACGGCGACCACGTAAACAGGCTTGACCGGGAACCGCTCACCAGCATTCGGCGTATCCGTCCATCTGTTTCAGGGGCCGGGAGTGGCCTCCGGAGCTGGATGACGGCGGGCAGCCTCGCCGCTGGCGTTAACTTGAGATTTCTTTTCGCCAACTCGAGTCGGAAGCAACATGATGACGCAGCTATCAGCTCAGCATCGCCACTTCAACGACCTAAAAGCGAGGTTGGATCCGCTATCAGCCTCAAATGTTGCAAAATCACCGCCAAAAGCGACCCAACAAGCTCCGGTTATACACCCGACATAGTTCATACCGCTCTTGGTGCCGTAAACCCAGTCTGGCGGTCAAATAGTCCAATTTTTTAAACTCGTAACCTTCTGTTTGTTGCTAATCAGCAGCCTAACCGAGCCGAGTCCTCCCCGCCTTCCGACAAGCACAAGCTTTAAAGAGCCTCCGCCAGACGAAATGTGATTGGCTGATGGAGTTGCCACTCAAGTTAGTTTTCGTCTCCAAGCAGCAAGCTAGGTTGTTAGCACACGATGCCAATATGAGTATACTAGTATTTGCTTCTCCTCGAAAGGACATTATTTATGGACGTTGTTTCTTTCTCTTCCTCTTTATTTCCTACAGTGGAATTCACATGTACAAAACTTGTATAGGAGAAAGCACAAGAAAAAAACACAAAAGAAACTGAAATAAAAACAAAACAAAAAAAATTAACTCTTGTAGGGAAATTGAAAATAAAATATAAAAATCTAGATAAAATTCACTAACTTTTTACAAGCTTTCATAGTTGAAAATGCTTTTGTTTCAGAGTTTCAAGTTGAATATATGTGTACCTTGAATGCCTCATTAAATGCAACAAAGTAAGGGTGTAGTCTAGCCATACACTGTATTGTGATATGGGGGTTACAGTTCAATATATTGCAATACTAAACAAGGTGATCGATTGCTATTTTTTAAAATCTAATTTTAGGAAAACTGTCATAGTATAAAGAACATACCACCATATGCAAATAAATCTGAGTTAAAATCGCCATCAGTCTTGGATTTAAATACAACATGAGCACAAAATGAGCCACTGCCATGAATCTTTGCATGTATTATGATATCATGATGCAGTGTTTTTGAAATCATAATATTTTATCTAATATCTTCTGCACACCATCTTCTATGGGACCAAACAATACAATAAGACAAAACCCTCATCAACATTTCCAAATATCTATAACAGAAACTACAATTCACATCAATGTGTTTGGCTGGATAAAATGTAAGAGCAGATTTTAGAAAACTTCTTTAACTTTCTTGGTGATTGAGTATTGATTAGGTAGGAGCGAGGCTTTCTCCCATGTATCATCTACAAATAGATTTCAGTATGAAATCACATACAGTGATGAAGTAATATCAAATTACAAATGGGACTGTAATTATGGGAGATAACAAGGGCAACTGTTGAGAATTGGCTGAGATTTAAAGAACATACATACAGAACATGCAGACTCCAGAGGGAATTGCACCAAAGACTTTTGCATAATCCCCAGGTGTTACAGGGATTCTGACAGAAGCCCAGCTCTATTAAATGACTGATCTACCATCACCATATTATTACGAAACCAAAATCCATGAAGACAGAGCCGTGTCAGTCTTTAGTCTCGTCCTTGTTAGTCTAGATAAAATAGTTGTGAGGAGTTTTGTGTTTGTAGGTGAGAGACCATGACAAGAAAACCTGGCAATGAATATCAGTATTTTTACAGGGATTTTATCAATGTCTTAGTTCCACACAAGAAGAAATTTTAAGCTACCCAGCTTAGATAACATTACTTATAGACTTGATCGCCTATTTTTAATGTACATTTGATCTTTTTTCTTAATTCAGGTTTAATATATACTAGAGCTGCACAATTTATCGCAATATTGTTGAAATCACAATATGGGCAACTGCAATATCAAAATTGCAGAACCAAATCACAATTTTTTGAAAAAGGAAAAATGTATGAGAAAGAGAGATCCCAGCCTTAAAAAAAAATCATGTTCTTCAGATGAAAGAAAACATGTTTGTTTGGTACAGACCCCAACAAATATCACATAATCACAAATTTAAGTTTTTTTAGTAAAAATAAAAATTTAAATGCAAAAATTCCCACTAATCATATTGCATATCACAATTGCAATTTCAGTAAAAATTATTCCAATATGACGTTTTTACCTAATCATGCAGTCCTAATACATACATTTATTTTGGCCTATTTGTCTACTTTTTTACAGTTAGTTATTTTTAATTATTAAAAATGCAGGTGAAAGCTATTTCAGTGCCCTGGTATCATTTTGGACAATAACTTTTATTGCTAAACTGTAAAATATCCTCTCTCTACTGTTTGCTGCTTTTGAGGAATCATTGCAACAAATCTGTGTCTATGTATATATTCTATATTCTGTATATTCTGTATATGTATGAACAATATCAGCTAAAATACGATATTAGATTATTTTTTTTACTCCCAAATATCTGCCCCCAAAATCCAGCATCGTTCGCTCTACTTTTTTGGATGCTCCTTTTCCTGTTGGGTAATATAAAGATCTTGGTGCCATGAAGTTTGTACAAATATACGCGTTCAAAAAATCTATTTGCTTCACTTGTTTCACTGTCAAGTTAAACACGATACACCAACCTTATAGACATTTGTGTATGTTTTCATCGACTGACACCAACATCGGAAGACATAGTCTTGTTTCTGAATTATAATGTTCTCAAGCTTATGTCTCTTACAGGGAAATATGAAATCCATAAGGCTGGGTAATAATGCTTCATAACCACTGCTAATATCCATCTATTCTGTGACGTGCAGCATCTCTTAGACTCTGTTTTTAAGACAACAGGCAAGAAGGCTATTATAACCTCTCAACTGATTGGATAACTGTAATGAAAATAAATAAGACGTGGGCTATAGTATACATGTAAGTTTACATGCCTACTGTACAGTTTAATGTTCCCTGTCCTATTACTTTTTTTTTCTGTTTTCCTTTTTTTATCATCATGCATCACTGTGTGTATGGATGTGTTTGTGTCTGATCAGCGCATCTGAATACTCCTGGACTGATCAGCCTATTTTTTTGTGCACATTCATAACTGCATGCTGAAGGACCTCTGTGATTCAGAGTTGTTGAAAAAACATTTTTTTGTCTCCATGCAAGGTGACAGCCGTGGCCAGAGCCTTTATGTTTTCAGGTCATCCCATTCTTGTGAACACGATATCTCAAGAACACCTTGGAGGACATCTTTCAAACTCGGTACAGATGACCACTTGGACTCAAGGATGAACTGACGAACTGTCACAGTGACCTCACTAAACATATTATTGGCCTTAACTCAGTAATTAATTTGCTAATTTTGACAAAATTACACACAAATATCTAATAGGATAAAATAATGAGGTGATGACATTTTACATCCAAAAGGTCAAACATCAGCTTCACTGTGGCATCATCATGTTCAGCTCTCTGTCAGTCCTCTGTAAAAATAGTCTCTAAGTGAAGACGGCATGTATTTCACTAGAAATTATTCCCTGGAATCAGTTATGTCAATATATGGATAACCTAAATTTTGCCAAAGAATACACTCAATACCTTTTATTAAATTCTTTCAAAGTTACAAGTTAATATAGTGGTAAGTTTCATATTAAATTCCTTCAAAGTCTTCACTACATGCATTATATGAGTCTGGACAGACATGGATGTAAACTGCAACTGATTGGTGGAGACATACAACTGTGAGGCAGTAATTCAACTGATAAATTCACTGGGAACAGTTTCACATGTCTTTTTGTCAATGCTGGAATAAAGTTGTTCCAACAGCAGGAGCTGTGACTTTTTGTGTAAAGATGAAGAACTGAGTCTTCAGACTGAGAAAATGTAAAAGAAAATTAAATTTGTCAGTGTGACAGATGAGTTGTTGATTCAACTTAGTATCTTATGTTTATTGGACATGTTTCATCCAGTACAACTAAATTAATATCAAGTTTATTTGACTAGAAAAGTTTGCTTAGAATCATTACAAGATTATTCTTTTCTCTTTTCAAAATAAATCACGTTGAAATGTTAAGGCAGCTCGGACACTGCCGTCAGGTTTAAACAGATACTTTATTTTTACAGTTTACATGTCCTGGATAATTTACTGGATCATCACTGTATCAATGTTTATATTTGACTTCTTTTGGGCCAATAAATAAATAAAGGATTTCTTAGGCCCACATATGCTCTAAGTTTGTACTTTTTTAAAATGAAAATGAAAAAAGGATTTTATGTCTTAGAATGACCTGCAGGTTTGACTCAAACTAACCCCGTCCCTCTAAGCAAGTTTTAAACAAAAGTTCTCGCTACAATCGATAATTAATGTTGTCATACACTCTCTGTGCTCCTTTAACATCTCCTGTTTATGTGTGGACATTAGTTTTTACACTGTAAAACTTGTAACATCTGGTTTTGTATCTTATTCTATTATATAATCAATGTGCACACAAAGTGTAACTTCTGTCACTGTAGAAAAGTAGATTTTTATATTAACTGGTTTTAGCTGGTTAAATAAAATTTACCCAATTTTTTTCATGTCACTGACCTATAAACTGACACAAATTAGACGACAGAACCCCTTTTGATTAGATTTTGTCTCAGGGTCTCCCATCTGTCAAGATTTTAGGTTTTTGTTCTTGTTGTATAACAGAATATGTAGTGTTTCCTTTGTCATTTTCATACAGCTGTGGAAACAGAGGAAACACTTGTGTATAAAACCATGAACAAGTGGTCATTGGGTTACTTATAGATGAAAAATAAATCAAATAATTAAATTACAAATTATTTCCTGTGGAAATCTCAAGATCCCCAGACCCCCACGTTAGAACAAGCAATTTACACCACCATGTAGTGAATTGCAATCTATAGAAAATATAATGTGAAAGTTAACTGAATAATTAAATATGAAAATCCCTAAAAAAAAAAGTCTTGTCATGAATGCACATCTACTTGGCAAACTTGCACCATTAATTCCCCATTAGCCTCAATACAACTTACAATGTCTAAAGAGATGAATACTTTTAAATCTAAGTTTAATACAAAGACCACTCATGAATAATCATTTTCCTAAGAGAAAATGTTTTCCACAACTGCCAGCTGTAGCTCGTAGTTAAGAAAGCACCAATCACCCCACAGCCATTTGCTGCACTTGAACATGACCTGTATATGAAACATCCTTTATTATACAATAATAAAAACAACTTCAGTACTTGACAATGTTGAGGTTTTCACTCACACTGCGGATTAAACAGCTAATTTGTCAAATTCTTCAGCAAAGTAAGACTCAAGTTGAATATCCAAAGCTCTCACAGACACTAAACCTTGAGGCACTTCTTTTGTTTTTTTGCACTCAGGTTTTCAGGGCAGTTTTAGTTTCACAATTACATTTATGAAAAGAATGTTCCTTTTTTTTTTATACAAAATTTAAGCATTTGAATGCGAAATCACATAATACAGTTACCTCAATACTTGTTTACTATATGATACAAAACACACACACACACACAACTAAAAGAAGAGTTAATTCAAGGCCACTTACTGCAGTTCAGTTCATATTATAGCTGACTACATTATGTGAGGTTAAAGTTTCATCTAGTTACATCAAGTACAAACAGTATCAACCCAGAACAGGACGCTACTGCACTGTGGCGATACATCCGTGGGCAGCCTGGGTGGTTTGGTGCCGAGGCTCCTTTAACTGTCACCTTCTGCTGTATTTGCTCCTCTCTGATCTCACAGCACCACACCGCTCCCAGTAAACACTAAGCTTTGTTGACACTGGTCTTTGCTGGAGGCTCGCTGGTCTTGGGTCGTTTGGACTCTGGAGGCTGACACACTGGATCAGTGGGAGGAGAAGGACGCTCTGGAGTAAAGAAGGGATCAGTGACAGAAGCGTTACACATGAGGACTATAAGCTTCTGCTTGCTTTAACAAAATTCAGTCAACATTTACAGTTGTATACTAATAATGAAACTGCTGAAACAAGGGCACAGTTAGATTCCAATAACTTGTATATTTATGGAAACTGATAGTCTGCCTTGCAAGTCCACTTGGGCTGGGCATCTATTGATGCAAGATACTAACTTACATTGATATCAGAATATAGATGATGGTGGTGGACTGGTGACTTTAAGTTTACCACACCCAACAGAAATGATAGTCAAACCCAAAAAATTAACCCCAAATGTAAACAGTAATATCAGTTCAGTTAAGAGTTTTTAAGCTTTTCTGCCAGGCTATAGAAAAAAAACACACAGC
Organism: Lutjanus erythropterus; assembly: GCF_056507025.1. Lineage (NCBI taxonomy): Eukaryota > Metazoa > Chordata > Actinopteri > Lutjaniformes > Lutjanidae > Lutjanus > Lutjanus erythropterus. Next base: position 24,383,329 of record NC_139324.1, read on the forward strand.
AGATGTCATGTCAGTGTTGAATGTGATTAAATATTGTAAAGTGAAGAAAAAACAAAAGCACAATTACTGTGAAAATACAATGATCACAACTATAGATGCACCGATTGGTCTGATAATGAGTTTCTTCAGGATTTCTGCAGGTATTTACAAGATAACTGAGGACATTTTCAGACCATCGTGAATAAAATTTAAGACCCATATCATGTCCATACTGACAAAAAGTATGTTCATTAATCTCTTGTTAAATCATTTATTTTAATTAATCTTTTAATGTAATCTGCCAATTCAAACTGTGTAATGTAAGACCTCTTGTGCTTTCCACGCTTGAAGGGGAAGCATTAAGTTAGCAGGGCTTGTATTAGAGGTTTTTGGTTCCATGTTAATTTCACTTTGTGGTTTTTACAGCATAATCAATACACATTTATCCAAAACATATTTAAAAGTGAGACTGGTGCTAATGCAACATCATAATCCAATCAATTTCTAAGACCAATCAAGACATTTTATGGTTTAAATTCAGATTATTGGATTTCAGTCTCTTTAAGGACCAGTGGAAACCCTGCACTCAGTCAATGTCATTAACAAGTTTCTTTCTGCCATCAGATACAATTTTTTTAGTGCCACAGCAGCCCCTGGCCTCATGTTACCTTCCATAAGAACAATTCCTAGGAGTCTGAAGCAGTGAAAAATACAGATTTTTAAACTGGGGTGGGGGTGGGGGAATCACTGTTGGGGTCACTGCTCTGTATTGTCAGATACCCTGTGTTGAGGGATCCGACTCAGTATTAAAGGAGAAAAACAGAGGAGTGGCGCATCCCTAATCATAACAGACTGTGGGATAAAGGCTGAGGAATTTTGCATCAGCATTGACCGTGATTTTCAGTCATAAAACTTGTGATACTTCCAGCATGAAGGACGACAGCTGAAGTAGTTGCCCTCGCTCACTAACCATGTTTGGCCTTCTCAGTGGAGGCTGGAGTGCGGAAGAGTGAACTAACGGCTGGAGATCGGGATGAAACGGGAGTCAGAGATACTCTCCTGTAAACAGATAGAAAAAGCACAAATGGTAAAAACACTTCAAGCATTGGACAGAAGAAAAAACAGATAAAACACAACCACAGAATACAACAATAAATTGTATTCTTGCACATAGAACAAAGTTAATCACTGTTCCAATTCATTTATCCTCTTTTTTTTTTTTTTTTTGTACTTCTGATTCAGTCGTTGCCCACTAGTGAAACTAGTCAAGACTAGCCAAGGCAAACGTTCCAAGTTACAGATACAAGGCAAATACAAAAGCATGTGCAGACCTGCCATTGTCTACACACAGTCTGTCAGAGTGATTATTATTTTATAGTCAGTGGGGGGTCCAACGAATCCCTCATACCAGACAGGGCTTTGTTCTCACTGCCAGTACGGACCACATGTAAACCAACAAAACATCACAAGCCATTTATATTTATCCTGCAGTTGGAGATGAACATTTAAAAGTGAATTTCAAAACATGTTTTAGACATTTTAAAAGAACATATCTCACTCTTGGTGTTTGTCTCTGTAAATTGCATCTTTAGAGATAATCAGCTTAGTTACTTTAGTCTTTAGTGGGGGAGGGAGGTGGACACTGAGTGCTCTGTGTAGTTACTTCCTCAGTCTGACTCACAACACATTTGAATAGCCCAAATATTTCCATAAATTACAATATGGATTGTGATTGTGTGAGGCAGCACCTACATTCTTCACACCAACAGCACATTTAAACAGACTTTTGAATACCCTTAATGAATGAAAAGATCTGAATTACATTCAGTCTGCCGCACGAGTCCCATATCTTCTCGGTGATGGTTTGACTACACCTTCCTATCAAATTACGAGTGATACTGATTACTAATGAGGTGGTTTCACCGCATGTCAGTGAGCGCCCCAGTCAAAGTTTAAGAGTCATGGTGACCGAGGTTTTGCTATCCTGGACCACGGATTGTGCGACAGTCTCCCTCTGGAGGTCGCACTTAATCTTCTACAGTTTTTGCACGTTTGATTTAAATATTTACCCTGAAACTTATTGTCTTTTTTAAAACTGTGAAGCACTTTATAACCCTAGTTTTGAAAAGTGATATATGAGTAAAGGTTTACATAGTAATAATCATGTAAATGTTCTATGCACAGGAAACAAAATAAATGACATGAAACATCCACTAACACTACACACAAAACAAAACATTAGGTAGATAAAAATTAATCAAATATCACAATAAAGAAAATGTCTTGACATTGTACATATTGAAGGGTTAATTACTTTATTATTTTATCTTATAAAAGAACTGCTACCAAGTGTTGGATTCTTTTTGTTTTGCCTACATAATTCAAACATGCATTGCCAAAGACAACTCAAGCAATTTTTTTGCACATGCTGAGGTCATAGCTGGCTACTTTTATTTTATTAAAGCAGTAAAGCAGAAGAACTTTAATTTAAAAGAACAACCTTTATATGAACAAAAGATGCTGTAAATGTCATATTTATCATTTAATAAAGGCTGTTTTTTCAAATTGTGTTTTTTCTTTGTTAATATTACAATACATACCATGTCATGGACCTTTTATCGTGGTATTATCATACCGTGACTTTTTGTTATCGTTACATTCCAAGGAAGTATGACTTTGCCCTAGTTTTGGCTCCAGAATTAATTGAAATATGGCCAGGAGAAATTTCCAAATTGCAGAAATGGTAAGAGGTAAGAGATTAAAAGACCCAAACAATGTCACATCATGATTTTAGCTTTTTTTTCACTGAAAATTAAAATTGTGATGCATAAATGATCATCCCCACTAACTCTGACTGATTTTTTTTAACCATAATGTGCAGCCTTCAATTGAATAATTGATTGACGGCTAATTAATCACAACTAGTGTCATAATATTAAAGCTACAGTAGGCAACATTGTTTTGGTATAACTGAGAAATAATTTTAAAAAAACAACTTTCAGCATATTGTAAATCAGGTGTTCTGAGAGAGAACTAGACTTCTGCACCTCCTCTACGGCTCTGTTTTCAGCATTTAGAGAATCTGGCTGTGACGCTAGACTTAAACCAATCACAGATCTTTTAAGATCTGGGGTACAGTTTTATGACTGAATTCTTCCAAAAATTAGTAACACAGACACGCTATGGCAATTTCAAAATAAAAGCACATCTAAAAAAATGATATAGATTGATATTTTCACTTTGCATCAATCATACTGGATTGCTGAACAATGAATCAATATGTCGACTCAGACCGATGTATCGCTACACCCCTACTACTTAACGTAGCCTATTTAACGTAGAAAACCTGGTGCTTGCACACATGCACTTGGAGAAACTGAAAATTTAACATATCACTAAACCCTAACAGCCATTTCTAATTATTTCCTGAAATATTACAGAGTAAATGATCAATCTATAATGTAATAATGATGTGCAGCCCTAATACAAACACACCTACCCTTACATGCTTGAAAAAAAATTACCTGCCAACAATCAAAGCATGCTGAGCCAATATAAAGGTTCACCCTCAGTGTTATAATAATCAACTCACTCTGACAGAATCAAACTTGATAACTCGTGCTCAGTATACCTTGGGGTGGGCCCCTTTTGAGGTGGTGTTGTGGTATTGGCGCCGTTGAGGACTTTAGGGGTGGAGGGAGTGAGGGGGGTGACGCGTGGCTGGGTGGTGGAGTTGGTCGGGGTGAGAGGGGCGACACTGGGTTGAGGAGTGGAGGGTGCGCTTGTGCTCGCAGATGTTGGTGTCTGAGGTCCTGAAGTAGCTTTAGGGGTAGAGGGCTTCCCCCAGCCCTCCAGGGTGTTGAGGGTGATCCTGCGAGGCTGAGGTTTAGACTTGGCACTGGGGGTGCTCTTCTTCTCCTCTGGGGGCGTGACAGAGGGAGCATCTTTCCCGGTTTGGGATGTGGGAGTTGGGGCTGAGTTTGGTGGCTGGGTCACAGGAGATGAGGTCTTGGCCGATTTCTTGATCTTTTTCTCCACGCCACTGTTTGGAGTAAAGATCTCCAGGGTGGGGGGCTCCTTCAGCGGAGTGCCCAGCTCTCCAGGAGAGAAGGACAGGAAGGAGCAATAGCCGTCCGTGGAGGACACAGCCAGGAAGGAACCATCACGAGACCTACAGAGGATATAATAGAAAAACATGTTTGCGGGTGAATGAAAAACAGAATTTTTAAATTCATACCTCTAATTTTTACGATATTTCTGTGTGAACGTATCTTTTAACACAGGACTATTATACTCTTTTATAATGGAGGGTAGGATGTGACAAGCTGGATCTTCCTCAGCACCAAAACACCCCCCCCCAAGATAAACCCAGTCACACCCTCATCCACGATCCATCCACAATCCACTCACTCATTCGTTCATGGTTTGTGCCACCATTCAGTTCACTCCCCATATCAGTCACTCAGTCAGGAGAGCAGGAGAGGAGAGAGTGGGAGACAAACAGAGCAGCTAAACGTTTCATCCGCCACTGTCTGCTGTCCTCCGGTCCACAAACTCCGCTAACCTTTCACAACCCCTGGATCGGTTCCTCCCTCTCCCTAAATCAGCTGTTCACTGAAGCTGGTCAAGACACACACCTCAGTTCATTTCCTCAAACGACAACTATTCAAAAAGGTGTTCAGTTGTGCAAGAAAGAGCTACAGATGAAGTAGATTACCATGTCAGGTCGCTGAGCGTGTGGTAGTGGACGTTGGACACGAGGCCGAATGGAAGGGTCTGCTGCGTGTCATACAAGAATATGGAGTCTTCAGAGGCTACAGCGAACACCATGCGGTACGGCAGCTGGAACACGTTGGGAAGAGTCTGAACAGAACCGTCTGTAGGGGACAAGGGGAGGAAAAATGAAGAGCACATGCAAGTAAAACATAAAAGAACATAAAGTGTGCAGACAGTTAAGAAAGGAGGGTTTAATTATCATCCTTGCCTTCTCCCTTCTTGGTCCTCAGCTCAAAATAGATGGGGCAGCAGCGCACAGCCAGTGTAGCTTTAGAGGGACAAGGCAGGTGGGCGATTGGCCTAAAACACACAGACAGGGATTTGTACATCATTAATATATTCATAAATGACTCTGAAAAAAAAACTATAAACACCACAGCATGGCACAAAACTTACCTCTTGAGACCCTTCCTGGAAAAGATGTAGGTGGTATTTATGATGTTTTCTCCGATTTCCACACACCCAGCTGAGGTTAAAAAAGGTGACGACAGTAGACAGAACTTTGAATTAGACAAATGATCTTATCTAGGATATGATGCACTGAATTTCGCTGGGATATTCTAAATAAATGTTGTGTAGATACCTGGGGCAAGCAGGAAAGACCCATCTGGTGTGAATGAAAGTCGTCTGAAAAATGACCTCATGCTGTCATCATGAAACATTCTGTACTGTTTGACCTGCAAACAAAATGATAAAGGACATGATGAATGATAAAAATCATAAATGACAAAGATAACAGCAATGATGTTGTTGTTGTAGTAAGTATTGCTGTGCTTTGGCAATATTGTTCGCCAGACATTTATACCAATAAAACATATTGAATTGAACTGAATTATTGAGAAACGCAGCACTGTGAGCACGTATGTTACATGTCTCACTCTCTTGGCTGTGGGGCAGAAGTTCTCTGAAGATTTCACACAGTAAATTTAATTCATTTTAAGACCAAATATGGGGGATTATAAACAAGTTTAAGGCAACAGGTGGCCAAAACAGCAGTGAGAATGGAGTTGGTTTTATGTAGACTAATTTCAAAAATGCACATGCAAAAGGTAAAAATTAGATATGAGGTTCTGTCTACATGTAAGTATTAACTTGTTTGAAAAAAGACAAAGCATTGGAGTGACTCAACCAGGCCTTGACATTAACTCTTTTGTGGCCCAGCTATTCCATTTCTGCTTTCAACTGCCCCATAGTTAACAACCATTGTCTCAAACTGAAGGTCTTTTTTCCATTCTACAAAATAAAATCAGTTTAATAACTTGGTTTCAGTAATTCGTGTCACTTCACCGACTTGTTTTGATCTCCCATGCAGGTCTGACAGTTGGTCCCTGCATGTCTGACTATAAACATAAACTGATAGTGTGCAAGTGTGCGTGTTGTAGAGCTAGTGTCAGCGCCATCTCACACTTTTTGAGTTTAAACACCTAACAGTTAGGGCTGCAACTAACAATTATTTTCTTTATTGACTCATCTGACAAAAAATTTTCACATTAGAATCTATTAATTGTTTAGTCTAGAAGACATGATTGTCAAAAATGCTCATCACAATTCACACGAGCCCAAAGTGTCTTTGTCAAACCAACAGTCCAAAACGCAAAGACTCTTCATTCACTATCATGAATGACACAGAAAAGCCTTACATTTAAGAAGCTGAAACCAGATAATCGTTGCAGCTCTACTAACAATTAAAATTCTATACATTCTAACTCAGAATTACAGCAAAATAATTCATTTGTAATCATAAGTTTCTCTGTCTGTCCCAGATATTGTGTCTTTGTGTCTCAGGGGCTATTTTTATTCTTCCCAGGATAACAGGACATCCTTAATTTTGAGTGCTGGACTGAACAAGGTGTCACCAAATTGAAGTTTCTACTGACCTCTCCCTCTGCAAGTGGCCCAGAGCTCATTTTACTGACAAAGAAGGCCTTCTTCTTGGTGTGTGTACTGTACACACGCATCACTCTGAAAGGGAGGAAAAACATAAAACATCTTAAGCACCAAGGTGCTGAAAACCCCACTGTAAGTGAGTAGCTAAGCAACAGCAAATACATTCATTTACTGATGATTTGACCCATAGAGAAGCCATGAGTGGTCTGAAACTGGGCATCTGAATCTCTGTTGTTCTACCTGTCACAGCTGAGAGTGGCTACATATTGCCCCAGGGGATCCCAGGTCACCCCCTGCACATAGCTCTTATGGTCATTCAAGATACACAGCTTCTGACCTAAACAAAGAAACAAACACAATAAATTCATAGACAATATAAGACTTGCTTTCACATTTTTTACAGTATACTGTGTATTTGCATTTCTAAAATACAAATAGAACAGATGAAAGTTTAAAATATGTTAACCGATATCTATACAAGTGTAAGCAAACCTTTGTTGATGTCCCACATAACAGCCGTGTTGTCGACAGACCCAGACACCATGAAGTTTCCATCCCGTGTCCAGCTGATGTCATACACATCCTCTATGTGTCCCCTAAAGACAAATTAAATGATAAGACATTTCTTTATAAAACCATACTGATGATACAAATTTAGATCATTAAGACAGCGAATTACAAAATGGACAAATCAAGCAGATCTCCAAACTCTGAATGATGAAATATTATTCACAACAGCTGTGATTCTTTGGTAATTCTAAAATGCACTTGTCAGACCTTGGTGGCTGTAAATGCTGACCAAGACAGTGAGGTGTAGGATGAACAGAAGAATTATGACCTAATATATCGGCAAGTGCCCTTGCATTATTGATTGCCTGATGACACTTAACTGCATTACTGCCAAAGACCAGAAAGATCTTACAGCTTTGACAGGACTCCACACTGTGCCAGTGCAGTGGCCACATCAAAATTATTAAAGGAGGTTGTATTTTTGACACCGTGCTATTGTCAGCTGTAACACAGCCTAGGAGACTTCAGAATCTAAGTAAAAATTGAATAGAAATTGAAAAGAATTTGAGAAGAATTGTTCTTAAAACACCCTCATTCGATGGGATCAAACCGGCCAGAGTTGTGTACCTTAATGTCTTGACCACAGACCAGCTCTCCTTGTTGAGCTGAGCATCTTCATCCTCCTGGAACATGGGGGCCTGCTCAGGCTCCTTAGAGTCATTGAGCTTCCACAGCAGAATCGCTGCATCTGTAACCCCCCAAAAACAAACAAAAAAAACGTCATTACTAAAGACCAATCTATTTTAAATGTCCTATTCTATAAATAGTTACTATAAAAAAATTACGTATCACAAATTTTTGCCTTGTGTCTGTGCGTTATGGATGACATACCATCTCCTCCTGAGGCAAGCAGCTCTCCATTCGGGCTGAAGCGCACTACGTTGACAGCCTTGGTGTGTCTTGCTAGATTAGACAGAAACTCCACCACTGCCTTCCCGTCTGGGCCCATGTCCACCCGCCACAGCTGCATCAACATCAGGGCAAGAGGTCATTAAACACATACTCAGTAAATAGGGATATACATGTATGTGCACAACATGTTTTTTTTCACCTGATACATAAACTGATAACACCTGCTTCTTGTGGCCAATGCCAATAAAATACCCAATAATTTCAATATTTTGTACTTTAAAAAGAAATTCATATAACTTGTAGTTTTCTAGCCTGTAGTCCTTGTAGTTTATGTACACCTGAGTGAAAGAAGTGCTAAGATGTAGTGAGTAAAGGTGGATGATTTAAAATTCCACATCTCTGAGCTAACCAAATCTTACTGATGTCACCATTATAAGAAACACAAAGAACAGTTCAGGATAGGGGCACAGTGCAGAGATGGACATATTCTATATTCACAGAGCCTTCACTCTGAACAGCCTAGTAAGTAAAAGAACCAAAGAACTGGTAGAACAATAGCCAAGTGTCAGGGAGAAGAAATCACAGCTTATTAAAAATGTATGATTGTTATGTTCTAAAAAATATGTAATACAAAGAATATTATAAAAGGTTCCTAAAAATATCAGTAAAACCCATCTATGTAATATTCCCAGGAAACAATCTGCTGAAAATTCATACAAATTGCTTGTTTTACACAAACTTCCTGATGTTATTGTGTTCCCTGTGTGGGTTAATTGCACAGTTTATCAGTTATTCTGTACTGTTATGGTTAAATATGCCACTTAGTCAGGGGTCGTCAGTGTACTCAATGATAGAAAAGGGGCAGGAAAAATGTTGGTTCATCACTGCATTAACCAAATGTATTCACTCCTGTCTCTCTACTCACTCTGACTGTAGTGTCCACTCCAGCTGTGGCCAGCCGATGAATTCGTCCATCAGAACTGTGCTGGAAGTCCAGACTGTAGACTGGCTCCTTGTTGTGCCATGCAATCTCACACGTTACCACCTTCATTTTGTATATCTAAGTCTGACCTCCAGAGGAAAAAACAAACAAACAAACAGACAAACATGTAAATGTGACGCTTCAGACAGATTTAAACAGGCTGATAGTGGCTCAGCAGCCAACACAGACTGTCATCTACACTCATCGCCCACTTGACCCCCTTTTGCTCTCAGAACTGCCTTAATTCTTCATGGCATAGATTCAACAAGGTGCTGGAAACATTCCTCAGAGATTTTGGGTACATATTGATATGATAGCATCATGTAGTTGCTGCAGATTTTTCAGCTGCACATCCATGATGCAGATCTCCCATTCCACCACATCCCAAAGGTGCTCTATTGGATTGAGATCTGGTGACTGTGGAGTTCAAGAAACCAGTTTGAGATGATTTGCGACATGGCGCGTTATCCTGCGGGGAGTAGCCATCAGAAGATGCGTAGACTGCGGTCATAAAGGGATGGACATGGTCAGCAGCAATACACAGGTAGGCTGTGGTGTTTAAACGATGCTCAACTAGTACTAGGGGGCCCAAAGTGTGCCAAGAAAATATCTCCCACACCATTACACCAGTACCAGCAGCCTGAACTGTCAATACAAGGCAGGATGGATCCATGTGTGTTCAGAGATGGTCTTCTGCATACCTTGATTGTAACTGTTATTGTGTGGTTATTTGAGTTGTCTGCTGCCTTCCTGTCATTCTCCTCTCACCTCTGGCATCAACAAGGCATTTTCATCCAGTGGACTGCCACTCACTGGATATTTTATCTTTTTTTTTAAAAACCCTAGAGATGGTTGTGTGTGAAAATCCCAGTAGATCAGCAGTTTCTGAAATACTCAGACCAGCCCCTCTGGTACCAATAACCATGCCACGTTCAAAGTCACGTTAAGTCACCTTTCTTCCGCATTCTGATGCCCAGTTTGCACTTCAGCAGCTTGTCTTGACCATGTCTAGCTACATGCCTAAATGCATTGAGTTGCGTTGTTTTTGACTGATAAGATATTTACATTAACGAGCAGTTGAGTAGGTATTCCTAATGAAGTGGCAGAGTATATATGTGCGGGACGACGTGGACCCTTTCACAGAATGCAGAAGAAAATAACGTCATAAAACTGATTATGTGGCTACACAGTCATTGGAACAGACTGCTGTAACTAGCTAACATCGTTAGCAATAAACTTAGCGGGCTTATTGTAAAGATTAGTGACTAACGTTATGGAGAAACGACAAAACTAAATATGTGGCTACATAAGTATATGTTAGCTAATGCGTATGTTCGTTACGACCACAGTCAAGTTTTATCTGTTTATTTATTGAACCTAACTTAAGTTATCTCGAACTAATTTTCAGTCTTACCTCCTCTGTTGTCCAGCTGAAGCGATTAGTAAATTCCCGCGTACGATTCTTTCAAAACTTCCGGTCGAGTATGCTGCAGTGATTGGACAAAACTGCGGAACAGGCGGTGACTGTCGCAAACGATCATTGGTCTTGTCTCGATCACGTGGGAACCCTGTCGCGAGAGTAAGTATTTTAACTCAAACCATAATCTTTACCTTAACCCCATTTAACCTAACTGTTTTTGTCCCTAAACCTAAACACGTCTTAACAGCAGCGTTGTCGCATTATAAAACATAGTTAGCTTTTACAAGATATACAATGAAGAAACAATGCTTACAAATCTCGCGAGAGTTTCGTAAATCTAGTGGTAAAAAAAAAAAAAAAAAACTGCTCATAATATGGGTAATTCGACCGAATTTTTTAGGGCTCACTTTGATCATTTTGGGATTTTTGTTTCGTTTTCCAATTTCAGTTTTCTTTTTTAAAATAATTTTGTCTGTGTCAATGCTAACAGCATACATTTTGGGGAGTCTAAACGTTTTTTAGTTTTTTTTAGTTTTTAATTTCAATCTGTCAGAGGTCTGTAATAGGCTCTGGCATTCACTATACACTTAATGCATTTGGTACGAAAAATGCACCACTGAAACCCATTAAAACCATGATTTTTGATCCCATGGTAGTCACAGCATTATATGTATTTCTCAATATTAGGCTTTCATTCTTAAGTTTTTGCTTCAAAATTGTAGTTTTCCTGTTCGCCACCAGATTTCTGCCATTTTCTTATGTTTGGCATAAAGGGAAATTATGTGTTTTTTTCCTGGTTTCCTGTAAGGGCACTATTGTTGTATAATGGAGCCAATGAAGGCATAATTATGCCTGCCAGGTGTAAACCAGATTGGGATCGTGTTATCGCTTCCATGTGTATGTGTGCGTGTGTGCATGTCTGTGTGTATGATCATGTGTGAGTGGGTGTGTGAGCATGTGTGGGACTGAGTGTCTGAGTGAGTGCATGTCTGCATCATGCCTGGAACTACAGGTTGTCCGCAGCTTATCTCAAATACTACTGGAGTGATCACCCTATTTTTTATGCACATTCATGTGCTGAAGGACCTCTGTGATTTAGAATTCTTAGAAATCCTTGAAAAGCCTTTTTTTTTTTTTTTTTAAATATTTTTATGCTTTTATGTTTTAAAGGCATAATGCATTATGTGTATAGGTCATCCAGTTCGCATGAAGGCCATATCTCAAGAACACCAAGAGGGAATTTCTTCAAACTTTACACAAATGTTCACTTTGACTCAGAGATGAACTGATTAAAAATTGTGGGTCAAGGTCAAAGGTCTTGTGAATATCACATCTCAAGAACATCTTTATGGAATTTTCTTCAAATTTTAACTAGGTCAACATCACTGTGACCTGACTAAACACGTTTTTGGCCATATCTCAAGATTTCATTAGCTATGGCAGGGAGAGATAGAAATTATATTGTGTAGGCAGTAGTTACAATTCCCCCTACCTGTCTCTCACAGACACATCACCCATCGCTCATCCATCCACTTATACACACATGCACATGCACATGCAAATGCATTCAAACTCAATAGTATGCATGCAAATGCATGTGCACGTATAGGCATGGTTCAAATTACAGGGAGCTAAGGTGAGCTCAGCTCACCTGACAAGGACACAAGCTCCCCCGAAAACCTAATCTGGGACATTTGAGGGGAGCTCTAAAACATGATGGTCCTGAAATAAATAATAATCCTTAAATTGGCTGTGCACACCGAAAAACAGAGCTCCCCCAAAAGCCACTGTGCTAACTATTCAAAATGTGTATTGGTTTATCACAGGCCATTTTATTTAGGCTTTTTTTTTTTTTTTTTTTACAATGTTTCTGAATGAGGACTGTGCATTTTACATGAGGTTATCTTAAAATTCAACATCCCCTCCCCTCCGAGGATCAGTAAAGTATTTCTGATTCTGATAGAGTAACTGTTGTTTTTTGTGTTGTTGTTTTGTTACTGCTGATGCTTTTTGTTAAAGAGGAAATTTAGCTTCTTATATTATTTTTACTGAAGAAAATAGAAGAGTTCATCTGAGTTTACAGCACATCATGTCTATTACACCTGTTAGCCACTTCTCTGAAATTTGCAAATAAATTCATGTTTTGGAGCAGGGTTTCTCAAAGTTATGATGACTGACTGCCAGTACAGGGCCACATGGGAAAACTCATTAACTTGTTGTAGGATTGGTCTCATAATGGTGTTTAATATTAAATTCACACGTTTTCAGAAGACAGAACATTTTATCTGTCCCCCGAGTTCTTAATCTTCTCTTGGGGACAAAAGTCTAACTTCCACAGCACTGTTGTGTAATTAATGCAGCTTCCTGAATGATGATCATGTATCCTTTCAGTGTTCAGAGGAAGAACTATTTACCTGAAGGTACAACATGCAGATTCAGCCCTCTATCATAGCTGCCTGTTATTTCAGCAAGCACAATCAGTCTCAGGACTTAGAGGGGAGGTTCTTGATAACCTTCTCAGTTAAATTTCAGTTGGTATCACTCAGAAACACACTTGTTGGCAGCCCTATCTTCTGTAATGTCTTTCCTATCAGAAGAACTCACAAGGATACTAACATTATCCTTAAAGTGTTCCACAGAGCATTTAATCACAAAGCCAGGAAATATAAAAATATATGACAGAATCAATAAAAAAAAATATGATAAAATACAAACCAAGGAGTGAACAGTCAGCTGTCACTGGGAAACAGAATCAGACACAGAATGAGAACTTTTTCAAAATAACCCTGGCATCATTACTTGGCTATTAGCTAACCTTAAGACAATATTGTGACTAGAATGAGCAAACTAAACAGTTAAAAGATGAATGGATTACTTCTATGATTCTTCCCCAGAACGCAAGAGCAAAAATGATTGGCTTATGACATTTATTTATGTATGCTGTGGCTGTATTATTCACATGATTTTTTTTTATCCAACCATATTCATCTTTTAGGATAAAGTAATGTGTTGCATTTACTGTATATTATTATAAAACCTAAAAACATATATGCATCTTCAATAAATATGAGTTAATGTTCCACACTCACAGGAATCTGTATATATTATTGTACTGTATTGCATTATTTTGTCGTATTTATTGCTCTGCCCTCCGGCCCCACTGGTCCGACAGAATCCACAGTGGTGAGAACCTGCTCTAGGATCTCATCAATTACATTGCACTCATAATTCACTTGGTCCAGCTCCAGAGCAGGCACGAAGGAGACGAGAAGGCGCCCGATGCTGTGTCGAAGCTCAATCAAACTGAAGGGAGGAGAGACACACAAATTCAGTTCAGCATGTATGAATTTGTTAGATAGTCGTAATTAATACAACATAAAACTTAAAGTGATTGTTTGTACTTCATTTCACGTCATCAGACGTAAAAAGCTGTAATTTATATTAAAAAAAAAACGAATGATATGTTCTTTGTTAGACATAGGGCTGTATGATATGGTAAAAAAAATCCTGTTGCTTGTTTTTGATTGAAATTGTGATCTGCAATACGATTAGTGGGAATGATCATTTTTGCATTACAATTTTCATTCTCACTGGACAAAAGAAAACTAGGCCCCAGTTAAAATCCTGATGATGTATCATCTGTTGGAGTCTGTACCAAACAAATATGTTTCCTTTTTCAGAAAATTGCACTTTGGTTCAGGTTCTGTGATTTGGATATTGCACCTGGCCATACTGCAGGATTAATTTTGCAGCCGTAATTAGACAGTTATTTTTTAGACAATGAACACACACTGCTATACCAAAATTAGACACCAAACACCTCATGAAACACGACCAAGCTGCACTTTGTATCAAATAAGACAAAAACAAGAAATAGGTTCTTTATTTGACAGTGTTATACCCTTTATTAGACTCTCATTAGACTTAATTAGAGGGTAATTAGGGTCCCATTACAAGAGAATTGAATTAGAGTACCGCTGGGTGTATAGTGTCTAAATGAGGGAGAGCTGTGGTTGTTTACTGTGTAATAAAGAAAATATTGTGTCTCTTTTTGTGTAAATACAAAGTATAGCTTGTTATGTCATATCAGTGTACTGTATAAGTGTGAGCAAGTGATTTTTCAACAGTCCAACCTTTTGAATGTATTCGAGCTTGAATCCGCTGCTCCCCCTGCTGCCTCCTCTGGACCAGTCGTGCTTCCCTCTTGAGCATCTTCTCTCTGCTGCTGCAGGCTCAACCTGAGCTCTTCACACTGGGATGCCAGGTTTGCCCTTTCCTCCTCCACACTGTCCAACTGTTGTGGAAACACATAGGGAACCCCAGTAGGAAAAAATAAAATTAAGAAAGAAGGGAGCAGCAGGTCAACATCAACAAAACAAAAGGTACAAAGTTAACAAAAATCTACAGGAGCTAGCAAGTGTGTATATAGAGAGAACCCATTATCGGAAATTAAGGAAAATGATAATTTATAACTGCACAAACTTGCATATCTTCTTTTTATAGTTTGTTTCTTTTGCAGAAAGTGCACAGACAAATTTAGGTTCGGATTTGTAGGATATAAATTGATTGTCCAAACATAATGAAAATATTTGTTAAGAACAAATGGGCTTAGGGATGAAAGTCAATGTCAGGCTGAGGAAGTTGGAAAACATTGAGAAACTGCTGTTTTTGGTCTTTCTATGGGATTTGCTGATAATTAGAAAAATACAAAATACAGCTGGAACACCGACCTTTGAACGCAGTTCTTCCATCTCCTTGTTTCTTTGATCCAGTTCCCGGAGCAGATGGTCAACCTGCACTGCAATCTCATCAAGGTCCTTTTCCTCAGCTTGGACAGCACTGGGCTTGATTTCAGCAGCTGCCAGTGAAGCCTCTTTTTCCTTAATCAATTCATCGACTTTCTGTTTGGCCTTCTCAAACAGGCTTTTGTAGTCCTTCCCACCGTCCGTTTCCTCCGTTTGGCTGGCCTGGTGACAACACTCCGTCTTTACATTGATCCGAGACAGCTCCTCCAGCTTGCCCTGCATGTCTTGGAGTTGGCAGGTAAGTTTATGGACCTGCTCTTTCAGGGAGTCTCTCTCCTGAGCTGTAGCGTTCATGAGCTCCAGGAGCTGGTCTTGCTGTTCCTGGACTTCCTCCATGCTGGTGTAGAGAAGTGGAGAGTCTCCCTTATGAGAGGCATTTGCACAGGAAGGTCCAGCAACGTCTTCATCAGTCTGACAATTTGTCATTCCCTTCTGCACGGTCTGCTCGCCTTGATTCTCGCTTTGAGACTCTCCACGGCTCTCTTCCTTAATTCCTCTTTGCTCAGTACTGACATCAACATCCACACCCAAATTCTGCTCTTTACTACTCGGCCCCGCTCTCTCCTCCCCTTCAGTCTGACTTTGGGTCTCCTCTTCTATCTTCACGTTGGGCACTTCTGTCTGGGTGGTGGTGCTGGCCACAAGAGGGGATGGTGGGGAGGGACTTGTTCCCACAGATGCTGACACTGCAGTCCCCGTTTCTGCAACATTCGTCTCCGAGGCGACATCTGGAGCAGCATCATTGCTGTGATCTAACACCATGCCTGCGTCACTTTGCTCTTTTTCTGTCTTCACTTTAGTCAAATCAAAGCCCGGCTTTTGAGGTTTGGGGGTGCTGGCAGTCTCCAAGATGAAAATGTCATCATCAGTATCATCATCATCATCATCAAAAGCAGGTCCTGGTGGGGAGCTCTGTTGACTCATATCCACTGATGTTGATGGACCTGAAGTGCCTGAAAGGAAGCCATTCATTTTGGGTCTTTTGGGCGTACTTTGTGGAGAAGCAGGTTGAGTTCTTTTCCCCCTGCAGTGCAAACAAAGCAGAGTTAATATACTTCTGAAACAAAGTAAAGTTGAGAAATTAGTGTCTGTGAAGATTCTCAGTCATCCAGGTCATGGTATTCATAGCAAGGGTTGTCGTAGGCAACTGGACTCGAGTTCTTGAGGACGTTTTGCCTCTCATCCAAGAAACTGAAGAAGCTTCTTTGACAAACCTTGCTATGAATTGAGAAATAAGTGAAATTAAGACTGTGTTTTCGTCACAGTTTTCACCACTTTTTCCCTGATGTAAACGAGATGATAACTGAACAAATATGAATTCGCCATAACTGTGACCGGCTATTGTGGTGGACAGGGTGGAGAATTTTCATGGACCAACCGACTTTTGAAGCTGCTGGTCGCAGCCAATAGAAAGTAATTTATGCTGACAAAAATCCCGACTAAATCTATCGACACTTTCATCAATGAATAAAAACAAGACGAAAAATGTTAGGGAGCAACAACTGGTGAAGAGACCCGATCTCTTCCCCACATTAAACACAACTTTTTCACTGAATATTTTCAACTTGCACTTCATTAAGTTACAGCTATTACAGTATACAGTGAATACTTGAAACAAGTATGCAACAAAAAGAAGAATGCATGTTTAAGGCAATGTAGTTTACTTGATGTCTGACATACGATGGGAGAAAAAAAGCAGACATGTAGTGTACTTTATGTTAATAATAGGTTAATAGATGTTTTCTTCTGGTGTTTGAGTTTGTAAATTGAAGTGGAGCATTTAAATAATGCATTACACTTATTTGAATCTACTATAGATTTAGTCTTATGATATTTAGTTGACTAAAACCAAAACAATTCATGACTAAAAAAAAGGCATTTTGGTCAAAAGACTAGAACTAAAACTAAATCCAAACTTCCTGTCAATATTAACACTTTCAAACAGCACGATATCATACCTTTGTGGTCCTGGTGACAGCGAGCATACGTTAGTTATCACTGGAAGACCACTGCTACTGGACGGGCTGCAGGCTGAAGAGAAGGAAGACAGATATTTTTTTTTAATTTCTTTCTCACAGTGTCTCTCTCTCACACACAAAATAAAAACAGCATTTTTTTTTTACCAGCTGGTGAAATGGTGGAAGATAAGGCTCTTGCAGCTCTTACTGGTGTGTTAAACCTACTCTTTGGGGTCGTTGGGGTGGAGGGGGAAAGGTCAGGCTGTTCAGAATAATGAAAAGAAAACAGAGATATGTTTTTTAAATAATTATAAATATTAATATAAAAATAATTATTTTAAGTGTCAACTTTAGTCATGACGTCTTTGGTGTAAAATGGAAAACACACTTTTTGACGCAGCTGTCGTTTCAGATTTTCACTCTTCCGTTTAAGGGCCTCTTTTTGCCTGATGAGATCAGCCATCCGCTGTGCTTCCTGACGCTTTCGCTCCTCCTCCTCTTCCTAGAAAAAAAAAAAATCCCCCAGGAGCTATTAATTGTGTTTACTTTTATGGAATCAATACTGTCACAAAAAGAACAACTTATTCTGTACCTTTTGTCTTTTTTTGTCTTCTCTCTCTCTGTAAAAAAGAAATAAATCACAGAGGTGTCACTTCATTTAGAACAGGTTAGGTTTAATTTTGTCAGCTTAACACAACAATGTGTAGACAGTACACTGTCTACACATTGTTGTGTTGTTCTGTCTTCTGTGTAGGCAGTTTTTATTGAGTACTAAAATGGGACTCACTTTTGTTTGTAGGTCTTGCGGTATGAGGGGCGCGTCTCATCATCAGAGTCCACAGGCTCTTGCTCTATCTGGCAGTTCCTGGGAGGACAAATCAGATAGAGATTAAAAACATTAGCAAACATCCACTGAGGCTGAGCAACATCTGGGTTTATTGATATGAAAACTTTTTTGTTTGTTTGGTGTGATTTAGATTTAGCTCAATGGGGAACATTTATGAGAACAAGAGCTGCTACCTGGCAGGTGTAAATACTGAGAAGTTATTACTTCTTGCTTTACAACTTTCCACTAATTGGCAGACAGAATTAAAATACTCAGAAACTGACTGATGCTGAACAGTACTGATGTTTATTTAGCTATTTATTTTATTTTTATTTATTCTTTTCTCACTGTGCCATTTCTTTAGTATATGCATTTGTTCAATTATTTAACACGTTAAATAAAATATATAATATTCTAAAATAAACTTATATTTCTAAAGAAAATAACCTTCTGAGTACCTTTCCATAGTCATATTGGTGCACAATTAATACAGAAAAGGTTTATTTTCATTCTAGCCCAATAATTCACTATATCGGCCACCATACAGAAATCAGTGATTTTTTCTCCTCTAAAATCTATATTACTTTAATGGCTGGCCTAACTACCACCCCTTTTCCATACAGATGTGCTGCTCTTCTTCAATTTCTTTATGAGAACCTTTTCAAGAATCATGTCCCTTAAAGCACATTAAACACAGGAACACTTGAGAAATGATCAGATGTCATGCAAAGATGATGGTATCCAAGTAGGCACAGTTTATTTGCCCTGGTAGAATACTTAAATGAGAGCAGAAAACTGTAAGAAGATATTAGGATATCAGTTAACAGGAATACCTGTTTTGCTCTGGTTACCTGAACTGAGGATCGGGGTTCAAACGGCAGTACCACTGATCTGGCAGCTTACTGCAGTCAATCCCATCGGGGAGTTTGCGCCATTTCATACACTCATCACACTGCACCCAATTTTGATCTGGTCGCTTCCTGAGGACGTACATAAACACAAGAATCAGCATGTAGACAACATCGTTAGATCAATGTATGTAGAATCACTGCAAAATGTACTAACACAGTATCTTCCACTGGTAAGCTGTTTGGATCCTCTGTTTTCCTCCTGTGGCGGATTTCCTCCCAGTACTCCTCCAGTTTGGTCGCCAGATTGTTCATAGTTTTCCTGTACCAAGACATGAAGAAGAAATTCTGCATTTCTGGCCAAGTGATGACAAAAAAACAAAAACTCATAAAATGATCAAGCTTATAACAAATATACATATTTTATGTGAAAGATCCAAACTCATATATACCTATTAGACAAGACATAATCAGACAAATGCAATCAAAACTGAACGTGTTGGTATGATTACCTGTACTTATCCGTCTCATTAAAGCTCTGTTTGTTATGAGTAGGTTCCAGAAAGTTACACTCTATGATCCCAATGACCCCAACACCTTTGTAATTGGCCTGCAGAAGGCAAAGAGTAATAAGCACACCAGATACAGCATACAGAAACACTTAGTAATATGTGCATAAAGAAACACACTTAACAAAACAACTGACCTTCAGCTGGCAGCCCACACGTTCATAGGCTTTGATGAGCCGGTTCTTGTGATACATCATAACGCCATACTGGTCTTTACTTTTGGTGTTATAACCAAAAGTCATACAAACACGTTTGGGCTGAAATAACTTTAAGGAAAACTCAAGAGCAGAGATATCAACATGTTCTGTGCACATACAAATGTCCTAATTCCTCAATATTCAATATATATTTGAAACCAAAGAGAAAAAGAATAAAGAAAAAAAGTTCAGCTCAAGAGGACCTGTGATGAAAGGATACCAGGAAACTGGGTTTGTAGTAGTCCTTCCTGACAAGGGCCAAAGTCTTAGTAATGAGCTGAGTTTTCACCTTTTGACTACGTATGATGATCTGCATCCGAGGCTTCAGGTAGAGAATACTGCAATATGCCTACACCCATGACAAGAAAAGAAAATTAACACTTAATTGAACATCAGCATCAGTCGCAACATGTAATAGCCAAATAGTAGAGACTGGGCAGCACTGTGAGACACATGAGAGCCAGTGAGAGATAATGGTGGTAGGGAGCTGTTGGGTCTGAAATCAATATAAGGCGAATGTTTTTTCTGTTATATTTCTTTGTATTTGCAGATGCAGCCACAAACTGTGTTTACCAACAATGATTTCCTGGAGTGTTCCTGAGCCAGTGTATTAATATCCTTTATAAAATCCTGTGGGTTTCAGTGCAGTGACAGAAGGTCACAGGGAGGTACTACTGCTGTAATTATGTTACTGACTTATCAAGGTCAGTGAAAATTATCCAGGTCATTTCCATATACTGAACAATACCACCCGTTCACATGCATGTTTGAATGTCGCAACATTTTAGCCAACCTGATAACAATCCCACAGCACTTTTTCCTGGCTCTTAAACAACTAAGCTGCCAATAATACTTTTACAAAACATCATCCTCAAACTGTGAAACAAATACTCTACCCGCCTAAAGGAAGAAATACATAGCCCACAACATGACTTGGTTATACTGCTGCTTGTTTTGATTAGCTAGCACATGTTTGTCTGCGTTCTCTCTCTACAGCCTGTCATTCAAAGTTCAGCTTAAGTATTTAAATCATTAGGAATTGTTTGAAGACATGCAAATTACTGCTCCTTACCCGCAGTGAGCATTCACTCTCAGGGATATGTGATTTGACCCCTGGAGATTTGTCATTCATTTCCTCGTGGAGATCTGGTGGAATTCGGATATCGTAACGATCCGTTTCAAAATCAAATTCTACTGTTTCAGCATATGTTCTATAAAAAAGACATAGAAACATAGAAAATCAAATTTTTCCATTAAGAAATAAAACACATTTTTGTATGTGTGGAGTGCAGACAGACCTGCGGAGATTCCAGATGATGATCCGTGTGCCAGTTTTATTGGTGGAACTGGAGGAGGTGATGGCGCTGATCTCTGTAAGCAGTTCTTCCTGTGTCTTGAAAGGGGAATAGGCCAAGATGTCCCGCAGACTCGCTTTGTGCTCCTCTCTTACACTGAGTAAAGCTGACGTTAAGGATAACTTGCAATAAAAAATTAGGACAAATGGATCTTTAGAGAAACTATGTCTGAAGGTCAAACTCATGAAAACGTTTTATCCAGCTCACATAAAATATAAAACATAAAAATAAAACTTGTCTTGACTTGATCTTGTCAAATTAAAAAACAAAAAAAACAAAAAAAAAACAAATCATATTCCAGAGTAGGGCAGAAAGATATCCAAAAAAAAAAAAGCATAGTCCTCCTGTACCCAAATCAGCTGGCAACTTATGATACTTTAAAAAACTACCACTACTACTTCAAGTTCATTTACATGATAAAATATGCCTTAACATATTGGTAAAGGATATGCTTATTGGTTTCTCTCTGCTCAAAGCAGACAATAGGTATAATTATTTGCTCAGCCTTAATTTTTTCCAGGTAGGTCTGAGAGAGCATCCCAACACATGAGGTTCTCTTTGACTTGGAGAAGACGATGGCGTCTTTGCCAAGACGCATGGATCCAGACTTGAAACCGTTGCCATAGACTCCAATTGGCTGGTGACCATTTTTAGCAGTCTTGTCACTGTATCCAAAGCTTGAGGGAGAAAAAAATCATGTATTCTTTAGTGAATATATAAATCCAATAATTGTTCTAATTGTGTACAGCATTTGTTTTTAAAGATTTTAGGCAGATGATACATTTTTTTCCAAAATTTCCCCCAAAATACCATGCGGCAGTGTCTGTACCTGAGCATATTATGCATTGTTTCATAAGCCAGTCCATTTCCATCATCCATAAAAGTGAGGCATTCTTGTCCTTGGACCACAGTCTTATCAATCCAGAAGTGTTTGGCAAGGGCATCTGGATCACAGGCATTGTCTGTCAAAATAAAACATTTTTTAATTCTGTTGTACATTTTATTCACCACTTTTACATATTAAAATTAATATTAAATTTAAGCTTTAAAGTCAATTTCATATGTGAAGGATGTTAATTTATGTAGCTGCTCACATTGTGCCGTGTGCAGTTTTCAGGGGCTCTATTTAATTTGGCCTTACATTTTATTAATTATTTTCTAGCTTGAATTTGAGGTACAGGCTAGCCACTGCACTCTTAATACAATATTTTATGGCTGCCATTACCTCAGGATTCTAGTGAGGCTCTGCCAGCACCATCCTCACTCTCCACCTGAGCTCATCACTATTAAAAAGCTTTCACATATCAGTGAGAGCAGTGACTTAAACATACATTAATAGGAGATAAGACTGAATACTGGGGCAGCGTCTTTGTTTTTGAGTTAGTTCTGAAATATGCAGTTTTTGAAAAGGACAGCTGAATGGACGCAACTGCATACACAGTACAGGCCCAACTAAATCCCTCCATAAATAAAGAAACAAATCGATATTTTCCCCTTTTTAGAATATTCTTTAAGTAGTGACATGATTGTCTTTACAACGATATTACATCAAAGGCTGCATACGTATTGGTATTTGAATCAGGCTATTTAAAAGTGCTGAGACTCAGCATATAATCAAGTTGGTACACCTACCTGGCATAACAAAATGCTTTGTCACTTACAAAATCAAACCCGAAGGAATTAAGTCTGTGGTGTTTCATTCATTCAAATGTTTGCTACAGGTTAATATTGTTGGTTGTTTGTGTACTAAGAGGAATCTTGGTGTTGATTACTGAGGCTCTATACATTTTGTAAATGTATAGAGCCAGGAAAGTGACTTTAGATTGTGGCATAAACAAAACCTGAATTGAGATGTTTTTTTAAAGACAATTACAAATGTAGTTGAAGACCTATTTAACATCCATATTGACAAAAAGTACACAGTTTGCAATAGTTAGTTAGTAGGGATGAGTATCGAGGACCGGTACTAAATTGGTACTGGTTCCTGATCGGTCAGTAGCAAAGTATTGATGAGCTCCTGGACAAGCAGTACTGCTATCAGCATTTATGTCATGTTAATTTGCTCTAAAGCCCACATTTGACAGAATCAGGAGTTGCAGCAATCAGACATAGGGGTGTGGCGGGGTATTAAGCTGTGCTTAGAACATACTGTGAAATAATTGCAAAACAATTGTTTTACTCCACTGATTCAGCAGACTTTCTCCCCATTCAGTATGTACCCTGTGCACTCTCTCTCCCACTCTGTCTCTCTCCCAAACACACTGACACAAACAAAGCAAAGCTTCTTGCGTCACTATTTTGCAGCGTAAACTGCAGCCAGATGCAGACGTCAAAGCTGGTCACACAAAATAAACCAAGCGAGGACACAGTTGGGAATGCTGTAGTATTGTGTCGGTCACAAATGTCTCACTCGAAAGAACGGATCTTCAAAGTGAACAAACTTAACCACTTCCTGAAACTATCTGTCCTCAGCCAGTTCACTTGAGGGAACGTGCAGAGATTCACTCACCAAGCCTGTCTCACTTCACTGAATCACCATCGAATGCACTGCACACACTTATTGAGAGCCCTGAGCTGTTGACATGCACTGTGTCGTTGCAGCCTGCCCATCTCCCTCTCCCCCCCGTTGTGTCCTGAAGTCTTGGGAAGGAAATGTTATCAGATATTTTATTTAATAATTAGTAGGGCTGCACAATTTGGTAAAAAAAAAAGTGAGTGGTTCACAGCGGCTGAGCATTTCTGAATGTTTTGTACTGGACAGTGATCTGGAGCTTTGAGCAGCTCCTGCCCGTCCCTCTCCCTCTCCCTCTCCCTCTCCCTCTCCCTCTCCCTCTCCCTCTTCCCCTACCTCCTTATCAAGCAAGTGTAAGGAAAATGTACTGTACAAAATAAGGTAAGAAATTGAGCTTTCAGTTTGCAAACAGTATCTATATCCAAATAAATTCTCAGCTCACTGGCTCCTTCACAAACAACCGCTGCCAGTGCACTAGTCAGTGAGCTGGACTGAATGATAGTGTGCTCTCTTGCTCAGTGAGTGGGACTGTGCAGCTGTTTCCCCATCATGTGCTGTGTTTCTCCAAAAGTTTACTCTGGTTTAACTTTTCCTCTACATGGCTCTGACCCCCCCCGTGTCCCCTCCTGCTTATATTTGCCCTGTAAGTGTGCAGTCGAGACGAGGGACACAGAGAGACGAAGTGAAAGGAGCAGTGACATGCAGTGGCTGTACAGTTTAGGCATTTGATACACATCCCTAGTGGTTGTTTTATGGTTGTTACAGCATGAACAACAGCCTACAGATTTCTTTTCTTATTTAAAAGTAAAACTGAAGTTATATTCAACTCTGTAACAGCACCATTAACAGAGTAAGTGTTAATGCATTAAAAAATAAAACATGGGCATAAAAAAACAAGCTTCCAATAAAGAATAAATGTAAGACCGTGAACTTACAATGTTATTATTTAATTTTGATATTTTTTGCATTGTGGTGCATTTTTCAATGACAGTGCCAAATGTTTAATGTAAATTTTTATTTTCAGTGCCAAACTCTAAAGTCACTGTCCTGGCTCTGTTAACATCTGTCCTGATGACAGAAAAATAAAACCTAATTGCAGTTTCATGCACTTATAAAATAAATGATACATACAGTAATCATAGAATCATAATTATGCCATCTGAAAATGTCACGCAGATCAACTGGCACTAGTATACAGTGAGATAGAAACTTAAGGAAACCCGCCCGTTTCACATGAAAACCACCATGTGATGATGACTCACCGATTAGCTCAGCTATGGCACTGAAGGGCCACGTGTGGCTGGTGGAGTTTGAGTGAAGATACTTGGGACAAAGCTGCAAGTGGAGCACATTAACAATGACACAGTGGATATACCTGTTTTTCATACATACATGCAAACATCATCTATTCAAATTAACTCCAAATCCATGATTTGATTAAGCTTCTGATTTTAAAATCACAAGTCATTGTTAGACTATCAGTCACATTTTATATATATACATATATAACAAATTAAGCTTCTTCAAGATTTATAGACTTACAACTTTAAACTGCAAGTCTATAAATCTTGAAGAAGCTTAATTTGTTATTTATGTTTTCTATTGTTGCTCTTTCAAACAAAAAACAAACATTGTATTCTATAGCTCTATCAATGTTATAATTAATTCACTGTGCACAAAGTCTTCTTCTTGCTTTTATCTGACATTTCAGAGTGAAGAGGGACAGGAAATGTGGGTTGAGAAGAGGAGGGAGATTGGTATGACACGCGACAAAAGCTCCTCAGTTAGAAGACGCTCACACCAAAATTGATATTACCCCATGTCTTATGTGGTCAGGACAGTGTTAAAGCGAAACTGAATTTTGCTTTCATATCTGTAACAAGAGCAGTGGGGTGTTGAAAATTTTGTGATGTGAGGTTGAGACTCTGTCCCGCAGTGTAATGAACAATGGAAATAGAGGAAACAAACATGAGCAAAACATTGAGAAAAAAAGCTTTCTTTGTATTAAAGTGACTGGATTTGAAATCAACAGCTTGTGTTTCAAAAAAGCAGTCTGACTGATTTGTGCTGGTGCACGTCACGAATGTTAAGAACATTTATCTCTTATATGCAAACTGCATAAATAGTAGGTTAAATTCAGCCGGCCGTACAGATTTTGTAGTGAAGTGATTGCATTCTTGTAATCAATTAAGTGAGGGATAATGTACAGTGAGCGGGTGACTATGGCAAAATAAACCCTTACAGGGTGATGCAGGAGTCTTGAATTACCCTGAAAGGGTATTTTTCCATTATGACCTGCTCACTGTATGTTATCCCACTCATTACATGGTTACTTACAAAAAAAACAATGAATAACTAGAACTGCAAGCAGTTATGAACGGGGGCCAAGCCTCCCCGTGCGACTCGGTCCCCGCGGCCCTCGGAGCCCACGCAGGGCTCGGGCCGATCGCGGGGATGCGCGCTGTCATCCGAGCTACAGTAATCGTTGTAGCGGGAAGTGCGTCGGTAGCGCGAAAAGCTGAACATGTGGCGATTTTGATTTGTTGTAATAAATCCCGCCCACTTTGACCAATCATTAGGTAACTTTGCGGTTGGCCTCAGGAGGGAACCCACATCATGCACAGCGAATTTCGTACGAATCTGAGCAACTTTTGGGAAACTTGATGTTTTTGGGTTTGTAGCGCCCCCTATTGGCCGATCTGCACCAAATTTGGCACAGAGTCTGTGGATGACCTCTGGAACGAGCGTCTTAAGTTTGAAGTGAAAAGACTTTAGTTTGACTGAAATATGACACAACATGTGTGTTTTAAGCGAGCCAAAAAAATGTTTGGTTATAATTAGCGCATTTTTTGCAAAAATTATTTTGATAAGTTTTGATCAGACACATCTAGACATTCTATGTGCAAAGTTTGGCGCAGATGGCGCTTAAACTGTAGGAGGAGTTTGAAAAAGTAGGTTTCAGACATGTGGCGACTTACCGACGGGAATTTGCAGCAAAAGTGGGCGGGGCCTATGTCAGAAAATCCAGCGCTATTCAGGGAATACGGCAATATAAGATTTTTCAATGTGTCATTTAAAATGTGGAAGTTATAGGCAAAAATGCGTTATAGCGCCACCTAGTGAAGTACACATGCAATTTTCAATAGGCACGATCTGAAACCTATTCTACATGTACCCAGAAAATTTCAAAGCCCTAAGTATTATACTTTGGCAGAAATTAAAGTTTGTTGTTTATCTTGTAATAAGCCCCGCCCACATTGACCTGTCATGACCCCCTTCAAGATATGGCCTCAGGACTGGCCCTACATCGTATGGACCAAATTTCGTAGAAATTGGTGCAGCCGTTCTAGAGATATAAACTTCCCACATTTGTAGCGCCCCCTAGGGGCCAACATTCTCCAAATTCAGCTCATAGGCTCCCGGTCTCATGCCAACCGAGGATCTCTGATTTGGTGTCGATAGCATTTACTTTGACTAAGATATGCAACATTTTCCATTTTTATGGCTAGCTACAGAAATTTGTTCGTTAATAATTTGCGGAATCAACCCAAATACCAAATAAACCCAATAAAAATCTTCTGATAACTTTAGGTCATGACGAGCAGAAGAGTGTACGGGCCAATTTTCATGCAGATCGGACAAAATCCCTAGGAGGAGTTCGAAAAAGCAGGTTTTCCAGTTTTCGCAATTTTGCGAAAAAAGTATTTAGGCGGAAGTGGGCGTGGCCAATTGCAAAGTGACTCAGCTCTATTCGAGGGATTTGGGGATATAAGGTTTTTGAACGTGCGACATATGGTGTGGGAGTTATAGGCCAAAACGCGTTGGCCTTGGTTATAGCGCCCCCTGCAGGCGGACATGTGCAGTTTTTTGCGTCTGAGGTACGTGCAGGGGTCTGGGCCAGCCCTCCAAATTGCACCATCCTACCTTGCACGGTTTAGCCTGCAGCACCAGTTTTATCAACGGAAGAATAAAAATAGAAAATAAAAATCAAAACAAAAACAATAGGGTTCCCAGCACCACTGGTCCTGGGAAACGCAAGCATACGCGTTTCCCAGGCCCCGCGGGCTTGGCCCCCTAATTAGATGCCTAAATATTACTGTAAAAAGGATTTTATTGCTTCTGTAGAGTCTATGATCAGAACTGCGTCCACAGCAACAGTCTGTTCTTCATAACAACGGCCTGTGACACATAGAAACAGTCTGTTGTACTGAAATAATAGACTTTAGAATGCTGCAACTGGCCAATCAGAATCAGCCAATCATTTCTTAATTCTGGAACATATCTTCTTTGTTTATGTGAAGAAATGAAGCATGTATGATATTTTTATAAAGCATGGCTCACCATTTTGTTGTAATTGACACAACAGTGACATCTTTGATAATTTGGAACAGCATGTTTGGTAATTTTGGACACAAGGTTTTATTAGGGTAGGCCCTGGTTTTCAACCCTAATGAATATTTTTAAGTGTTTTGTTTTTCTCAACCTTAAACACAGAGTATGTCTAAAGTTACTTGACATTTTGGAATAGCCTATTATGTGTTATGGTATCTTCATTCTGCCTTCACTCCCCTTTTTGTATTCGTTATTCCCTACAGGTTCTCCCTGTTTTTCCACTCGCCCTTTCAATCTCTCATGTGATGTGGCTGTTTCCTGAATATGAGTCTACACTGCAATAAGTTCTAAAATATATACAAAGCTATAAAAACATGTTTTATTTTCATTAGATGCTCACTTTCTAAATATAACAAATCATTGTTCCTGTTTCCTTCTACAAGTGTAACTATAGTTATTATACACATTACAATTTTGGGTTATTTGTAGTAACTTACTTTACTGATTTTGTGTGACTTATTAAGCTGTAGTTTACTGTGATATATTTCATTATAATAATTTCACAACATTATTATGGACTTGCAGAATTAAGTTTGCTGGTACAAAGGGTGTTACATCTGCTAATTATTTCATTGTCATTTACAGCACTGTAAACATCAGCAAATGCCTTTAACTCTGCATCGTGGCGCTTCTTTAGATGTCGAGCGGCTACTTTTCATGATGTGGTATCGGGTGTGGGGTATCGGAGTAGTTTTATGGGTAGGAGTACGAGGATGTGAGGACAGTATCAGATGGATCCGATGCTGGTATTTGCATCATTGCATCCCTATCACAGATTAAGCATTAAAGCCAGTTTCACAGACAGGGCACATGCTGTTGTTCTAATGGTGCTCACAAAAACTCCATTACTGGAGTAAAAGGCAAAACAATGGCAGGAGATTCATCAAAAAAAACTTCATTGAGTATGGAAAAAGAAATTGCATCAAAATAACCAGTTATTAAAAACAAAAAACAGACTCATCTGGCCTCTGTAACGCATGCTGGTCTCATTTAGATAAAGGCTGCCTAAAGTGTTGCGTGCAGACCATAGAGTTCGACTTAGCCCACCAAATGTTTCTAACTAAAAAAATATTTTTAATTTAACCTGCAGTCCTTTCCTTCAAGTCGTCTCCAGTCTCTCCTATCTTTCTTGTCTATCTTCACCTGTCCTGTCCAATAAAGGTAAAAAAAAAAAAAAAAAGACCTTAAAAAGTGCTCTTTAAATATGTAGGATTCCTACTTTTGAATTATTTTCATAATCTGAGTCGTTGGGCAGAGTGACACTTTGTGTAGAAAGTAATTTAATGAAAGGAACTTGGCATTCTAATACCATTTTGCATCTTGATAGTACAATACAGTACAACAGGTGTTTGCTTTGCTGTTTTGACCCTGCTAGGGAAAAACTCTGGCCACATCTAATTTGGATATTCTAAATAGTTCACGCTCTCTCGCAAACAGCACTACTGTAAATAGAAATTAAACCTGCCTCGGTTTAGGATAAATTTAAGTTACAATTTAGTCCTAGAGTAGCTTTAATCCTCCCTCTTGCAATCAGCTTAGTTTAACCCAGTACATACTAAATCTATGACTATTTTAAGGTAAATCAGTGTAGGTCCCTTTGAAACAGCTTAAACAGGCATTTTAGTCTAGGACTAGGCTCAAGCCTTGTCTGTGAAACCAGCCCAAATAGGTCTGTGGACAACACTTACATTAGGAGACACCAACATTGTTGCTAGATTACACTAAATTCCTTATTAGATCAGTGCTTGTACCACTACAATATTTCTCTTGTCAGAGAAAATTATTATATTTAAAGAGCCAGTGTGTGGCTTTTAGTAGAATTTAGCAGCGAGGTTGCATATTGGAAACACATCACCTCACCCTACCTGACTGCTGAAAGTTCAGTCATTATTTACTTACCCTCACACTATTAAAGGTTGGGTTTGTTTGTTTTTTTTAGTACACAAAGTATTGGAGTTTCACAGGAAAAAGTATTGCAGAATCTCCCAAACAATGTAAGTGAATGGTGATCAGTTTTTAAACAGAAAAAAACTACTGAAAAAACAAAACAAAACAAAACAAAACATATGTTCAAATGGTGCATGCAGACACAAATGTCACCTCAAGCTAAGGATCTACAGTGAAGATTTAGCCTAATCATAGTGTAAATGACATATTTTTTTTTTTTCGGTTGTTTTTCTATTTGAAAACTGGTTACCCACCTCAATTATTTGGGAGAGTCTGATGTTTTTCCTGTGAAACTCCATTAGTATTTTGTGCATTGAAAAACCTAACCTAACCTTCAATCAGCATAAGGATGAGTAGATAATGGCTGAATTTTCATTTTTGGGGAAAGTGCTCACAATTTGCAACCCTTGCATGTATGTATTTATTTTGTTTCACATGCTCATTCCCTCCATATTCTATTCTGGATTTATTTAATGGTCAGGGTTTCATTTTGAGAGTATTTTAAAGGAACTACAACTCTAATTTCCGTGTACAGCCCTGTGTTGTATAATGACAATAAACGTTATCGTAATCAGCAAGATATCTACCAGAAGGCCATGAAAGCTTAACTACCCCTCCCACGTGTGTTTGATGCTACCCACACAACCCACACCAATTTAATCATGAGACTCGCAGCATGTTATCAGATTCAATCATTAAAATGTTTTGACCTTACTAGCTAGCTAAACGTTTCAGGGCAAGAATACAATGTCAGCCCATTAACTAAATCTGAATTCACCCTTCAGTTTAACAGACTGTTATTACTGTTTTTAAGTAGCAGAGCAGTGATAGTAAAGTAACAGGGGTTTGCATCATCAAACCGAAAGTCAATCTTAGCCTTGATGATCCCAGTGATTTGAAGGAGTTTACAGGTGGAATATAACAGCGAACAACTGTAGTTTTTAGCTAACTATAGTATGTTTCCGTTGGTGGCTCACAAACACCACTAAATTTCACTTAATAAGCTAACGCGGTAAAGCTGACCACAGAGCAGTAGTTAAAAGTAAAGTGCGTATTAACATCGTAATTAAGATAGTATGCAGATTTAACCCAATTTTCCACTTTAATAGAACGTATATGTTCGTTGCTCTCCACATTAGTTGGCGTCACAGTCTAACGGTAAAAAAAAATCCTTACAAAAAATGAAATTAACTCACCGTGCTGACCGGGACACCGCGGTCCGTTTGAGCAGCCATATTTCCGTAAATAAGGTTGGCGGAACGTACCACTTCCATGGGATGAGGAGAAGGAGGGGGAGGAGAAGACGAAGGCCCTCCCCTTTCGCTGTTCAATGGCGGTTAGCAAACAGCTTTAGGTGCATTACCGCCACCGTCTGGGTTGGAGTATGATTTAGGAAGGTTATTTTTCTTCATCTTTATATCTGCAAACCGGCGTTAAAGGTGATGTACTTGTTTCTCCCCTAGCTTTAAGAGCCCTTTGGTGCTCCCCTCCCTTCCCATTTCGACCACGCTGTCCTTCAGTGTTTTCCTTTCTGGAATGAACTTCCTACATCCAAACAGATCATCCTCAACAGTTTCCCTACATCCACAAGTTTCACATTTATCTAATTCTGACTTTTTCATGATGAACAAAGTACCCTTTAATCCTGTGGCCTAATCTTATCCCAGTGAAAGTGACATCTTTCCTACATTTTCCTCCATACCTTTTAACTCTAACATACCTTTGAATTTTATGTTAACCCCTACCCTTTGTGTCGTTATTCCAGGTTTCCTGCCAATTAGGAAGGTTGTTAAACTATTACATTCTGTTAATTCTTATTTTTTTCGAAATTTTAAAAAATCCTGTATCCCACAACACCCGAGCTCCTAGTTCAAGTGACCTCTTTAGAGTCCTGATTTCTCACAAAGTGGATCAGAAAAATGTGACGTGAGGGTGCGCACAAGAGATTTTCTTAAAACAAAAGTAATTTATTAAGACAATAGTCAACACAAATCATAAGACAATTCAATACAGTGATGCATTTTGTTTTTATTTTCTGTTTCAGTTTAATAATAAAAAACTAAAAAATGAAACTAAACATGTTTAACAGTAAAAACAAAACTGAAAGAAGAAAACCCACTCTGGAAACTATCTGAAACTAAAGGGTGTATTTGTAGGGGCAACATTTAAATGGATAGTTCACCCAAAAAAGAAAATTCAGTCATTATTTTACTCTACATGCTGATTGAAGGTCAGTGTTAGTTTTTTTAGTCCACAAAACACCACTGTAGTTTCACAGGAAAACAGCTTTAAGAATCTCCCAGACAATTTAAGTGAATGGTGATTAGTTTTCAAATGGAAAAACAAAAACAAACCTAACAAAAAATGCTTTCATACTGCTTGTCTGGCATAATCCAAGTCTCCTAATTTCCCAACAGGCCGTTTACTTGCACATACTGCACACATCACACTGTACACACATCCAGTTCAGATGGTGCACACACAGATGAATGTTGCATCTAGCTAGCGCTCAACAGTGAAGATTTAGGCTACAAACATGATGTAAATGAAGACTTTCAAGTCAGCTCGGCATGTCTGGGCTTTAGGAGACTTGGATTACTCCAAACCACAGAATGGCGGCATTTTATGTTTTTTTCTGTAGTTGTTTTTTTTTCTATCTGAAAACCACAGTCAGTTTTTTTGGGAGATTCTCCAACAGTTTTCCTTTGAAACTCCAGCAGTGTTTTGTGGATTAGAAAATTTAACCTGACCATCAATCAGTCTGAGTGTGTGTACATAGTGACTGAATTTTAATTTTTTTCTATTTCTTTAAAGGGCGGCACAGTGGTGCAGTGGTTAGCACTGCTGCTCACAGCAAGAAGGTCCTGAGTTCGAATCCTCCAGCTGGCTGGGGCGGGGCCTTTCTGTGCAGAGTTTGCATGTTCTCCCTGTGTCTGTGTGGGTTCTCTCCGGGTTCTCTGGCTTCCTCCCACAGTCCAAAGACATGCATGCTAGGTTAATTGGTGATTCTAAATTGCCCGTAGGTGTGAGTGTGAGTGTGAGTGGTTATCTGTCTCTATGTGTCAGCCCTGCGATGAACTGGCGTCTTGTCCAGGGTGAACCCCGCCTTTCGCCCAATGTCAGCTGGGATAGACTCCAGCCCCCCGCGACCCTTCGGGAATAAGTGGCGACTCAAACACAGTCATGTAGACATCAGTCCCACAGGATCTTGGCTTAGTCGTTCTGGATCACCTTTGGAGGTGTCTTCCACCTTGATCCCGGGACCTCCAGCCCATACTCGGTACAGATGTTCCTGTGTATGATGCTGGCCACCTGGTTATGACGCTCCATGTATGCCTTCCCTGCCAGCATCTTACACCCTGCTGTTATGTGCTGGATTGTCTCAGGGGCATCTTTGCACAACCTGCACCTAGGGTCTTGTCTGCTGTGGTAGATCCTGGCCTCTATTGACCTTGTATTCAAGGCTTGCCCATGATCAGTGCCTCTGTACTGTCTTTCAGTCCAGCCTTGTCAAACTCAGTTGATTAGAGTAATATCTATTCTGTTGTTAGTATTAACAATAATCATACTCCTAGCCTACTTAATAATCCATTATGGCTAGACCACGACCGTGGCATCCATTTAGACAACCAGGACTTTGTGGTTTCAGAGGTACTGTTTGTTTTCTACGTTTTCTAACTCTCATTATTGTTCTTCCTATTGTGGACACACACCAATGACAACAAACTATCATACAAAGTGGGAAGTGTCAGTGCTCTGTGACACTTCGACGTGTGCAGGAGTTGACGGGGATCGAACCTCCAACCCTGCAATTTTTTTTTTCCACAGTTCTAACACAAATGCATAAAAACAAGCTGCTAAACACAATATTTAAGCTTAATGTTTAATTTAATGAGTCTTTTCTGTTAATTCAAAACTTCACATGGTCCTTTAAACATCCAAAATAAATTACTTGAGCATTCAGCACGGTGGAAGAAAACGACAACAGGCAGACGTGAAAACTATCCATGAACAACTACAGAAAGAAACGCTGATTTCCCTTAAACACCAAAAATGACAAGCACGTATTTTAGCGAGGTACATCCACTAATATTTCAAAGGATTTTCTTGATGCATACAAAGCACATTCAGTAACTTCCTCATAAAACTCTGAACATAAAGCTTGTGAGGTCCCATGATGCTGTATCCAATAGGAAAGAGAAAGTACCTCTACAACAGACGTGTACTGTAGTCTTTACATTCTTAGTCAGACAGAAATACATATGCATGTACTGGAGTGTGGTTATGAAAGAGTCAAAAGAACATATTAACAATACTTAATAAGGTTTTTCACAGTGAATCTGCTATTTGGTTTCAAACTAAAAAATATTAACTGGAACTATTGTTATTATAAGGTGCATGACTTACTAACAACGGGTAATAATTCAAGGTTGGTTTACATAATAAGTATTTTTAGTCGTAACATTTTTTAGTCTAAAACCATAAAGCAAAGAGTAGACACTATGAAACAATCTCAATGAAAGCATGTTTTTCAAGAGATCATCCTTGAGAAAGAAAGAAGCTTTCTACAGGAATTTGTATTTACTACTATTTTTCAGATATCCAAAAAGCCCACTGAAATAACTACAAAGTCCCTTAGCTTTCCTATACAGATTCAGTGTGAGAGCACCTCGGAGGTAAATGAATTTATGTGGAAATCAGACAAGTTAAAACATTAAAAAACAGAATTCAAAACATTTCCTTTTTTTCTGGTTCACAACACAACATTATCACGGGTTGTGCCTATTTCAGGTGTCCCACTCGTATGGCTGCATGTACAGTAATAAGCTCAAGAAGAGGATTTAGTTCATGAGAACTTCATGCTGGAGTTCTAACTCTCCATGAAGTCCAGGAACTCTTCCTCAGTGATGAACTCCAGCTTCTTCAGGACCGCGTCCGAACTGGCTGCTGGGTACTCTGCTACTGGGTAGTGGGGCATAGGGTTGCTGTAAGGGGGAGGGCTCTGGAAGGAACAGCAAAGGGTGCGGAGGAAAGGCAGCAGCTGGGTGATGGAGGACAGGGAGCGCTGAGTGAGGAGGGGGAACTCCAAACGCTCAGTGGAAGATTCCTCGCTCAGCCCGTTCAGTATCTGGAATAACAGGACAGGACAGAACGTCAAAATCAGAGAAAGATGTGGCCATTTCACAACACAGATCTGACAAATATGACTTATGGGGTTTGTATGTTTGCTTGTAACACAATATAAACAAAGATCAATTTAAGAGGAAGTTTATCAGAATTGCCACTGGGATATTCATTAAATGATGCCATTCCACAATAACAAGGGTTCCTAAAAAATTTCCATAGACATATTATGACCGACAGTCATTCTGAGTATGTCATCAAAATGACCATTCTAGAGTCTAATGGGAACCATCATCTACGAATTTGAAATGTGCAATTTTAACTCACATGTGACCTTACCCCATATCGCTGCTGTATCAGTTCCAGTGTTCTGACAACATGTGGTGTGCACTCCTGCTCTCCTTCAATCAGCGCAGTCTCTGGGCCACTGTAGCGGTTCACATCCACCTCAGGAACAAAGGCCCAACGATACCTAGACATTGAGCGGATAGTTACACAGAAAAGGTCAGATAAAAAAAATAATACACAATACAAGGTAACTCACGCAACACCATAGCTTATGAAAAGACATATGTTAGCGTGTCCTTTAAATGATTTTCATCCTGAACTGAGCTCTTACATCTGAAACAGAGGTATACTCTCTGGAGGAAAAGCCAGGGAGGTGTCCAGAAACTTGCAGGCTGACAGGTACATGTCCAACTCTGCCTGGGAGAAATTCACTGGTCCATTTCTGTCCAGGGCTCCACGCACCACTTTAGCCAGCCTAGGTGGTACAAAAGAGCACAAGAAAAAAAAAAGAGAGGTATTTTGAGATACTGTCAACAGTGAAATATGAATTTGGGAATAAAAGAAAACACTCACTTTGAGACATCTTTATCTGGCTGCAGAGCTTTCTCCAGACGTGCAAATATGCGAATCTGGAAAAAAAAAAAGCATACCAAAAAAATTTCAATTATGATGATTAAAATAGAGAATTGTGTGCACAAAGTCAGGCTCTCAGTGGATGGGATCGTACCAGTTCTGTGACCATGATTGGCCAAAGAGATGTGAGGTGCTGGGATGAAATCCGCAACAGGAGAACGCGAAACATCAGGAACATCTGGGCTGAAACAGCAGCGCTAGGGTTCATACGCAAAGCTTCAGTGAGACGCTCTGAAAGACAGGGGAAAGTTTTTTAACCGAATAAGAACACAGTCCATTTGAATGTCTGTTT
Source organism: Lutjanus erythropterus (assembly GCF_056507025.1). Classification (NCBI taxonomy): domain Eukaryota; kingdom Metazoa; phylum Chordata; class Actinopteri; order Lutjaniformes; family Lutjanidae; genus Lutjanus; species Lutjanus erythropterus. The sequence continues at coordinate 24,419,541 of NC_139324.1, forward strand.
CTATCACAGAACTGAACATAATAACTTAAACATCACCATAAATATCCAGTACCATACCTTGGATGAGGGGCAGATACAGATGGTACTGGTCAAGTTCTCCACTGAACATGGCAAACGCCTGGCGCTTCAGCAGCATGGGTTTCTGGTCTACATTAGCAAACAGTTTCAGAGAGCCGCTCTGCATGCCTGCAGAACAAGCAAATACAGGTTTATAACAGCAAACAGTCAAAAATATCTCTGTAATTTGAATCTGATACACTTCTTCCAGAAGTGACATTCAAGCTTTAGTGATTTGAAAACAATTTCTATCTACTTTCTGGCGTGAAAAAGCCCATTACTATATAAATGATTCGTCATTTTTTCCCCCAATACTGTTTTTTAGATGATAAAACTATAGTTCTGTTTAGGATGCTAATGTTAGTTTAACTGCCACATGATTCATATTAAAGAAATTATATATATAAATATTAAATCTTACTCTAAAGATTTATCTAAAATTACAATTGAGTCTATTCATCTACATGATTCTTGGGATTTTTTGTTGATGAGACTGAGCAGAGAACAGTCTGACAGGGTTAGCAGAAAAATACATAAATCTATTGGTACATTAAGGCCGAATAGTCCTCTTTGTCACTACAAACCATCTCCTAACTCTTTATTTAAGCAGCACCACAGAAGAAGGAGTGCTGCTGTACTGAAGATCAGCACGGCTGTGATTCATGTGACAGTTTTACAAACACCACTTATTATTTAGGGTTTTGAATAAGCAACAAGAAATTATGACTTATATTTTTATTTACTCATTTATTTGGCTGCGATAACATAAATAGTTCCACAACAGGATTGGGACTGGTCTGTTACCAAGCAACACAAATAATTTCCTGCGGAGGCCTACACCTTACTGCAGTAGAGCTCTCTCTTTAGTTGTCCAAATGGATCCATAAAACAGACTGAATTTTGCCCTTCTTAAGGGACTGAATTTGAACGTTTAACTTTTTGAAACTAGCCAAGTCTGAGAGCAGTTCACGGAAGAATGTGTCTTCTTACTGGCTACAGCTGCAGCGCACATACAGTCACAAGCAAAACAAGATGGTGAGCTTTCGTTTTGGGACTGTGTCAGATTTTGTTTTCAGTTTTTAGATCCAACACAGCGCTGTGATTTTTTTATTATGCAAAATAAAACTAAACTTAACTCTACCTGTCCATCTTTGAATACTTGTTGTTTAACAGTCTCACAATTAGATTACAGTTGTGATTACGATTGTCTAGTTCCAGCACCACAAATGTTTCCTGGAGGCAGTACTCACTCATGAGGTCTTTAAACATGGTCTTCTCATGAGTCAGCAGGTGGTCAATGATGGACTTCCAGCTGTAGAGAACACAGGACAGTCACGCAGAGTACATTAGATAGAAGTGAACTCTAGTTAACCCATATAATAATGTTAAACACAGCTGACAGACAAAATATGTCTTTATAAACAAACAGCAAGATAATTACACACATGCTTTGCACTCTTTACAATAATAGCTTTAGTTTCATGTGGTCATGTGAAAAATTTCCCTGCTCCTGTAAACTTGTTAACATCTGACACACTTCTCTCAACATATTTCAAACTCGAGGCATGTCAGCTCCTGGATTTGCTTGACAAACTAACCAGTCCCCACCAGAACTTCCCTACAGTGTCCCTGAGATCTCAACACACTGCAACTTAAGAATCTTCACTAATTTGACAACACATTTTTTATTTTATTGGTTTTAAAACATCTTGCCAAAGGACTGCAGTTTTATTAGCCAGCAGGCTAACAATGGCTCATTTACAGAAATGTTGTTAAATGTGTGTTGTCCTTAAAAATAAAAAAACATGACATGAAAATTTAGTGTGCGCTGTCTCCAAACGATTTTGGACCAACAATCTTTATACAGTTAATGCAACAGCTCATAGCTCATTATGAGAAGGACACAGAAACAAACTAAAATAAAATTTCAAAATAAAGGTCTTGCAAAATATGTGTCAGAATGTGAAGAATAAAAATAAAATAAAAGTTTTTCATCAGAATATTGAAAATGGTATTGAATACTGATATTTTTCAAAGTATAGTACTAAAGTTAGAAATTCAAGTATTGTGTCAACAGTATCGTACATTTATTGTTTATTTATTCTGTATGACAGATTATGACTCATCTGTTTGTGTGCATATATGTCGTTCAATATTACAGCACTTCCTGGTTGTACAAGAGAGGTGAATAATTGTGTGTAAATAATTTTATCCAACAAACAAACATACTAACCTGGGAGCGCAGGAGGCATCCATGGTGAAGAAGAGAGGGTCCATGAAAAGCTCAAAGACCTCTTTCCTCCAGGCCCTTTTGGTGTAGGCATACCCACTCAGACTACTCAGCAGCTGAGCCCCTGCTTCAAAGCTGGGCATGTTGTAGGCACTAGAGGAGAGAATGCCAAGTTATATGAAGCCTATTAAGATAAAAGCTTTTATCTTTTTAGACAGCCGAGCGACAGTAGTTACCTGTGGTTCTTCAGGTACGGGAAAACATAGTACATGAGTCGAGAAATGAGAGGAACAGCTTTCTCCTTCTCATCACTGCGGTAAACCATGTCAAGAAGGGGTGCCAAGACCTACACAGTGACAAAATGTGTTACAAAATACAAACAATCATCCATTATTTCTCTCGCCATAAATAAGACCTCAAAAGCCCTACCTCAGCCAGGAGTACAAGCGCTTGCACGCTGTAAACTGAGGGGGCTGACGAGGAAACCATGGTGCTAGCTTGAGCCACCGACTCTGAGAGGAAGATAAGGAGAATGAGAAGAGTGAGTTTACTTGTTATTACTTTAAGTTACCATTCAATTTAAGAGACAAACACCCCCAAAATATGCCAGGAAAATGTCCCAGACAGCATAATAAAGCCATCAGGACCCTCTCACTGTAAGGGTCAAGCGTTTGGGCCTGTAATTATACCACAGATCTAAATGCAGATATCACTTAAATCATTGTTCATGATTAAGCACTAGACACTTGAGCCCAATTAATTCTGAATTGGAAAAAAGCAACTTAGGTCTTTTCCTCTTGCCATCTTGGTCAAAAATCAAGTTCAGCATTTTTACACACATCGCAGAGCACAAGAGGCTGTTCATAAGGATTTCCTTTAATTTGTAATCCATCTGAACATGGGAGCCAAATATTACTCTCTTGTTCAACCAGACTTGCAGAACATGCAAGTTCAATGGTCTACTGCTACTTCGATCTGTTTTGTTACTGTCTGACTTTGGTGTTTTGAAAAGTTAGTTTGTATTCATAGGTTGTATTTGGGCAGCAGAAGACCAGCAACTCCTGTGGTCTGCGAGGTAACATTACCGAATTTATCAATCTGAGTCTGGATGAGCAATTGAGAGCAATATTTTCATGCATGCATTTGTCAGAGGGATCTATCGTTACCATAGTGGTCTCCATCCATGTCTGCGTCATCAGGTTCCTCTGCTTCAGCGCACACCTGTGGCTGAACTTTGACCTCGAGGCTGCGGCTTAGCCAGCTGGTCTGCTCCAGAGACGACCCTGCGATCCCGCCCACTGCCTCGAGGATCCGCTGAGTCACCTCCTGCACAACAACATCACCATCAGTATCTTCACAGTATCTAACATGGACTCACTATGTCAATCATAGCTACAGCAATTCAACGTGCTTCATACCTGCAGATCTCTAGTGTCCTTCTTATTGTCCAGGTTTGGGAGCCTGTTGACAAAGTCATTGAGAATTCTGCAAGACAGAAATAATAAATTAATGTTGTATTTTCCAAAAGGATATTAACTAGGATACACGTTCAACAATTTGAACAAATACAATCAGCCGGTCAATCATTGCCACTTCATAACATGAAACATGACATTTGTCAGTGCAAGTTCACTTTTCACAAGATTTAGCTCAAAGGTCTGTCTGCTGAGTGCAGACATGGACCATAGCGCATTTATGAGCTTTTTGGTGTGTATGCTCTGATACTTAAAAGAAAATTAGCTGCTAACTATTTTGAAGCAATTTCAAGCATCTAAAATGTGAGGATTAGCTGTTTTTGTTTGTCATTTATGACAGTACATGGGTTTTGGACTGTTAATGAGACAAAAAAAGCAATTAACTGCAAGTAACTGCAAAGAGCATTTTTCACAATCTGAAACTTTCTAGACTGAAGGATTAATCTATTATTATTTATCTATTATAATCAGCAGGTTAATCAATAATGAAAATAATTGTTAGTTGCAGCCCTATATAGAAGTATTGCTGATAATAATCAGAGTACAGTATAAGAACTGAATGTATAAAAACTGACCCGAGCAGTAAGAAGTGTCCAGGCGGGGCCAGGTTGAGTTGAACAGACTCCCGTAAGAGACTGAGGAGAGGACCAACGTTTTCCTGGAGAGCTTGAGCTGAAATGCTAAACACAGAAACAGAGATTATTATAAACAAGAGCATTTGTAAAATAGCTTTATTAAACCTGAGGTGGGGACATTGTATTTTCCAACTCACGTCTGGATATAGGCGTAGCTGAACTGTAACATCGGGATATCGACCAGGCTTGACTTCTGATGAAGAGCAAAGTGGAAAATGTTACAAAAATAAAGGAAAATTGACTTCAGAAGTTTTATGCATGTATGTGTATTTGTGTACCTGTTCTCTTTTGATCTGATGTGGTTTTTTCACCACCTCCTTGACCAGTTGTAGGATGGTGTCTGTGTGCAAGGTGTTCAGTGATTTCACCAGATCCACAATGGCTAGACGAGCCTCACTGGCCACTGGTAAAACCTAAAAGAAGACAGGAGTGTGATGAAGCAAACAAGCCTCTCGGTGATAGATGACCAAGTGCACGTATCTTTGCTTCATTTCTAGACTCACTGCAGTTCTTACTTTGTTTTTATGTCTCCTTTTACCCTTTCTTCTGCTCCAAACCTCTCCCAGTGAAGCCATGAGTTGAACCCCATACTGCCCAGTCAGAGGGACCAGGAACTCCAGTATCCTCTGCCGTAAGATCTAAAGATGCACACGCCGAAAATGGATGAAAGTTTAGATAATAATGCATGCACATGGATAAAACTGAACAAAATATGTAAGCAAACGCATGTATGTAACCCACACCTTTGTGCTTTTAAAGTAGACAGAGGTAGAGGAGTGTCTGCTGCTCTGGGCGGAGTCAGATGCACGCTTCTGGAACTCTTCCCTCATGACCACCCCCCATAACAATGCCATACTGCTGAGCATGTGCGGCAGTGCCTCGATCACAGCGCTGCGTGCGTTACGGACATCCATAGAATCGCAGGGAACCAAGGACTGACAGAGAGAGAAAAAGAGAGGAAATGAGCATTTATATTCTCATACTATAGACATAAGAGGAACATATCTGTGTGTGTGTGTGTGTGTGTGTGGGAATCATTCCTCACCCTCTTGTTGTCCAGCAGACAATAGTGTGTAATAGCGGTGAGGCCTTCAAGCAGAGTCAGAGGGTAGTCAGGAGCAATGTTTTCCCTCCTACCACTCAGGCTGAGCAGAAGAGACAAACATACATCACACATTTAATTAGTTTCTAGCAGTAAAGATTTAATATGTGAGTGGTGGAATTCTACAAAATTTAGGGACTATTGTTTTCTTCTTTGGCGACTAATAAATTGATGGCTGCCGCTGATTCTTGCACATTCACTACGATACACACTGACACACATACCCACTTACAAAGATTATTAGGAGTGTAACAGACAATCCAATATTTCAAAGTAAAAAAAAACATATTGTCATACTCAAGATAGCCTTTATTCTGAAATTCCCGTGCTGCACGTCTGTGTCACCGTTTACACCCAAGCACGCCTTAACAATCATTCAAACAGGAAGCACTATTGGTCTTTATCACTTACTGTGTCCATGGCAGTTTTTATGAGGAAATAATAACACAGCTGAGAGTTTAACTGAATCCACAGCTGCCCTTCTGACATAAGATCAGACAGATAGTGTGTTGCTGCTGATTAAAAGAATCCTTGTGGCTAAAAGTGAGTATACCTGACAATAAATAGAGTTTTGTACATGATTATGCATCGCTGTATTGTAGGCCTATTACCTCCTAGTCTGTCGGTCTTACAGCAAGTTAATAGTTACAGGTATAAGATACGACTTCTGCTGTGGCTGTGCTGCGTAGCGGGGACAAAGTGAAAATTTATCTGGACCACAACAGCACAACTTCGTTGTTAAAATTTCACAGCAGGGATTACATGTGAGTCAGAAACAAAATATAATGATTTTAGTGTTTGAATTATGTGAAGAGAGACAGCGAGAGTGAGGGGTGACTGTATGACTGCCTCTTTTAACTCTCCTCCCTCCTCTCCATGACTTCTAATCGCTCAATCCTGTTACTGAGTGCTCATATTTGAGACTGTCAAGACAGATGTTGCACTCAGCTATCCCGCCCATCATGTAACTGACTGTGTTAAAAGGGCAGATGATTTTGCTTCATATTGATCGCAGGCTCTTAAATCAAATCGAATCAAAATCAGATTTTGTGATTCTACTGGCAAACTAAGCAGTGTGTCTTTCACTGTGACTGTTTTATATGGCGCTTGTGAAGAGGAAAATATTCTTCTCTGACTCTGTTGTCTTTTCTCTGTTTACTTTTTTATATGGTTTTCAGTCATGGGTTCTGGGACTTGAGGCTAACATTTAATGTTTCATGTCAAGGGGGAGACCTGACAGGCAGCCTTGAACATGAAAAATGACAAAAGGAGATTTGCTTGAGGATGAAGATGTTGTGGTGAAAATGGTGAAAATTCCATTTGGGGTTCCTCAGAAAAATTCTGCTTATCTTCATTTTATTTATACCAATACAGAATTTCTACGCAAGTTACCTCAGTACAAGACTCTTCATGGGCCAATTGAGGAATCTCAACTACACAAAACAGTTTTATTTAATATTTTTATGACAACTTCCGGACATATAGTGAGAAAACAGGGTGGTTGAATGTTGGGAAACTCTTAAAACTGTCTAACATGAAAAGGATTTTGGTAAGACTGCACCCAAGCATCTCACTCCATTTCATTTCTAATAGATTTAAGGCACAGAACACTGCAAATTTACACAAAACCCCAGCAGATCCCCTCTTTGTATTAAATGCAAAGTTTCTGGTTCTGTATAGCACAGGAGTTGAATATAATCATGAAAGTCAGGGCAGTTTTTATTGGGGCTATGATGAAAAGCAGAAATCTTTTTCAAGCCAGAAATGCATACTATTTAACTGGATTCAAGAAGAAATGTAATGGTATATAGAAATCTTTGGAATACTTCATATGGAAAGACTCTGCCAAAATAAAAGGAAATGAAAGTAGCTTCATAAGTGTACAGTACCTATTAATAACTCCCTTGTTCAATGATTTTAGTCACTTGCTTCAAAGAGGAAGTGGCATAATGGACTAGAAAGCTCCAGAGACCCTTCTACCATACATTTTATGAATGATTTGTATGTACGCAGTAGTGTGTCAGGAACAGTGTGGACATCATGCATCTTTCTATGATTAATGTGTGAGGTGAGATTTTTCCATTGTTAACGCCACTTTAAGTAATGTTCTTTTTTTGGGCATTTTATGCCTTTACTGACAGGACAGCTGAAGATGTGACAGGAACGGGGGAACGACACGCAGCAAAGGGCCACAGGCGGGAGTCGAACCCACGGCTGGTGCAGAGGACCCATAGCCCCTGCACATGGACTGAGCTACCCAAGCACCCCAAGTATTGTTCATATTTTGCTGATTTAGGAGGCCCATGTGGAAAAGCAGTAGCATTTCCAGTGCAACCACAAAATATAATCTACTTAAAACTCTCCTCAAGTACGAGGGGTATTCAAAAAGTTCTAAGACAAATTACATAAATTCAAACTGAGTCAAAATAGTGTAACAAAATGACCTTGAATCGTACCACTGATGACTTATAAACAAATTTGACAAGTTACAGCATTCTAACTTTGTTATTCAATGTTCCAGGTTACATATTACAAAACCAACTTTTTTGACCATCCAAAATGAGCCAATTTGAAGTTCGAGCAAACATCAAATTTCTAACAAAACTTCAATGGAAAACTACAGAAATCATTGATTCTTTGCAAAATGTTTATGGAGACTCTTCACCTTCTAGAGCCGTATTTCCAAAGTTGAAGGAACGTTTGAAAGGAACAAGATTTCAGTCCATACTTGAAGCGAAGAGGGAGGTTGTGACCTGGTTGACTAGACAAGCTCCAGAATTCTATCAAGAAGGAATTTCTCAGTGGAAACATCGCTTGCAGAAGTGTATTGAGTTAGGTGGATCTTATGCTGAAAAATAATTTTGTATCTTTCATAAATAAAGTTTTTTTTCAATTTGTCTCAGAACTTTTTGAATTACCCTCGTATTTAGGTTTTAGGTAGTTTTAACTGGTACTGATCACTGTATCTTTGACAAGGAAAATGTAAACAGAGACTAATTTCATCTGACCCGGTGGGAGGCATTAAAAACAACCATAGAGAAGTAGCCAGTCTTCTCACTGATAGTCTTATTAGCTTATGACGGTCATATAAATGCATCGATATGAAATTGAGGCTGTTTCGTAACCCGTTAAAAACTCTTTGTAGCTGCTTTAAAAAAAACAGCAGGACAAATTAAAAACTATCAAATTGTCACAGTGTGAAAAACTATACTGCGTGATCTACCTCTGATTTGTCTTTCCTCCATCATGCTCGTACAGCTTGACCAGCTCGTCCAAGTTCCTGCAGATCTGACTGATGAGTGGAGCCACGATGATGCCCAGTGAGCGACCCAAGTACGGCAGAGAGGAGCACAGCAGTGACACCCAGTGGGGGTGCATAGAGTAGCCGTACTGAGGCTGCAGCGCTCTGGCCGCCGCAGAGACAAACATTCCTTGAGCTGTGATGGGGTGGCTTTGGACATACTGGGCCGCCTTGATGGACTGCTGAAAAAGAACCGCAGTTTGCCACTCACGGGCCAGGGGGGTGTTGGCAGTTGGTGATTCACGAGGCTCTGTGGGTTGGCCACCAGATCCAGCTGCTGGTACAGCCCCACCAGGCCACACATGGTATTCCAGGACTATGAGAACCTGGAGGAGTTTCAGTAATTCCATCTGTAAGGGGTACTGCTCCTGCCCTCCTCCTGTTCCAAGATTCACCAGACTCTCCTCTGACAGTCCTCCCTGCTCCTCAAGCAGTTCCACACCCTTGGGCGCTCCCTTGTCCGTTCCCCTTTGGCTGACATACATGGATGCAGAGAGTGTAAGCAGAGCATACTGTTGCACTTTACATTCTAAGAGGAGTCTGCGGATGGGCTCCAGGCTGGCCCCGTTGCCCTCTTGTCCCCGTGCCACGCAGCCAAGCTGGTTCACCATCCGTGTCAGCACCTCAACACTCTTCACCTGCACCTCCCTGTTCCCCTGCAGGTCCAGCGGAGCCAGGCTCAGGTAGGACGGGTAATGAGAGCGCAGGAATCTCAGACACAAGGACACCAGCAGCTCAATGAGCAGAGACGGAGGCACAGAGGGGGAGGAGGAAGGGGAGAGCAGGCAGCCGTAGAAACAGTGACCATCCTGAGCCTGTTGGTGGCGCTGCAGGAGGTTGGAGACCAGATTCAAATGTGCAGCAGAGCTTGTGTCCAGAGAGGTGGAGGAGAGTGCATCCACCAGAGGGCACTCGGCGCTGCTCCTCAGCAGGCTGTCAAGCAGTGCCAGGCCTTGGAGCAGATGGCGCCAGCCACCCGCCACAGGATATAGGAGCACGTGGCGGAACAGAGAGTCGATGGCCTCTCTCTTCTCCCGCTCCTGTTTCAGCAGGCGAGACCTGGCCATGGCCTCCAGCTCTAAGTCCTCCTCATCCTCACTCGACAGCGAGTCAGACGCCTGCGTGTGCTCCGACTCTGCTCTCCGCAGGCCGTTCACCACACCTGCTTCCTCAGTGCTACGGTAGGGGGCGGAGCCAGAGCTCGAGTTCTCAGTGGATACCTGGGCACCACTGGTATCAGCTGACTCAGTGTGCTCACTCTCAGCCTCCTCCTCCTCCTCCTCCTCCTCTCTATACTCCTCTTCCGTTTCTTCACTCTCACTCCTTGATATCGCTAAAGCGTCTGGCGGTTTGGCGAGCTCTGCTCCGCTGTCTAACTCGGTCCACAAGGACTCCCTGTCCACAATGTTCATCAGATTTAAGGTGGTGACCTCTGTTGCCATGGCATCTCCAGATGTCCCAGAAGTTCTGGTGGAGCTTCGACTTCTGTTGCTTAAAGCTTTCAGGTTACCTTTAAGAAACAAAACAAACAACACATGAGGGCTGACAGCCAGGGCTCAGCTGGTCGATTAGTTGGATGTTATGCTCTTGTCTGACCAAATTCTGATTGGTTGGTCAGTCACTGGTGTTACACTAATAAAGAGAGAAGTGCTTCTTAATCTATTATTGTCAGAGGGCAGGACAACTGCAGACCTGATGTGTTTTATTTTTGAGCGACATGTTATTTACTTGCTTTCAAACAAACTGACACCAGGTTAAAGTATCTGCACAAATGCACTGCTTTTTTATGGTTGTTTTTTGTGAAAGCAAAAGCTGCGTAAGTGCTGAGATTGTTTTTGTTCAGAAGCCGGTGTTACCCTCGTTGCTGGTACATTATTGCTGTAGGTGAATTTACTTGATATGCCGTAAAGGTAACGATATATCTAGGTGTGAATAAGAAATGGTTAAACTGCAGGAATTCATTTGCTTGGCAATACTGTGCACGTTTGATTGGACCCATTTACACTACCAGGTAGTACTCACTTGGTTCACTGTAAATGATTAAGTTAATTTAGAGACAACTTTCAGATTTTAATAAAAACTAAACTAAAACTAAAGATTTTTTAACAATTAAAACTAAACTGAGATGAAGAAACGCACTCTGGAAATTGAAATTAAACTGAATAGAACCAAAAATTTTAAATTAAATAAAAATAAAAACTAATGAAAAATTCAAAATTGTAGTAAATCTGCAGCACATGCTGACAGATTCACTTACCAGCGGTGACATTTTGCTTGATGCTCTGAATGGAGCAGCGCTGCGTGGAGGGGTGAAGCAGCAGCAGCAGAATAGGCTCCAGGATCCGAATGACGTCACTGAGGGAAAGAGCCCTGACCAGCCAGCACTGCGCTGCTGCACTTATAGAGCCATCTGTGCAGCTCAGACTGTCCACCACAACACACAGAGACCTGAGAGACAGACACATTTCAACAGTCAGAGACAAAGCTTTCATTCTTTATTTTGACAGCATGCTGTAAATGATGCCAGTTAGCTGAGTTCAGTGAGGTTCAAATCTACTAGGGCTGGAATGATACACTTATCTCCTGATTCGATACCATCTTGGGAGCCAATCTGATTATGTATTTGGATTCTTAAGTATTACGATTCAATTTTATGATATATTGCAATTTTTGTTTGCTGTTTTAACATAAGACCATAGAAAAAAGTTGAGTCATGCATTTCTATATATTGTATATTATGTAATTTCCAAAAACAGTTATACCTTAGATCTTACTCAATCTGTAGTTTTTGGACACGTTTGCAGTCTGGTTTGAATTCATGGTGTTCTTTACACTGACATGACTTTCAGATATTTACATATTCAGAGTGATCATTTGGACAGTTTTAACTGATTAATATTAGCTGTGACAGAAGTGCTGTTGGTCTGCCTGAGGTTTCACATTTGCATGAAGTTGAACTTTTCCTCAACTTTATTGTGTAGCAAGTAGGTCCATTATCGGGGGAACACTGACACAGACGTTGAGGATGTAAGCTACATAAAGTGAATATCGGGACAGTATTAGTTTTCAAGAATTACCCAGAGAAACACTGATATACATTAATAAACACAATACCTTCTATTTGTCTTAAGGGCAAACCTCTTTTCCACCATGTACTAACCGGTCAAAGGAGCGACTGAGAGACATGGTCCTGTTGGTCTGGATCTCTCGGGTCAGGTGCCATAAAACTGTGAAGCGGTGAAGTGCTTCAAGACGAACAGCCTTGGGCAGAAAAACACAAGATAAACCTTCAAACTTGTCACATTTCTTAGTGTATCTGTTTGTGTGTCCAACTTAAACCGAATAGAGAAAGGGAGATGTGCACATCCTGGTTAAAATGTTTATTTGTGTGACCTTTCAAACTCCAGGCTCTTCCTCAGACTGCTTGTCGTAAGGAAGGAAGAGGCTGGAGCTCACAACATCATGCAAATAAATACTTTAAACGGGAGCTCACGTCCCATTGAGACAAGTCTAGAAGATGCTGGGAGAAAATTAAATTGTTTGAACAAACTGATCTTGAATTACTTTTAAACTCTGATAAAACTAAATGCTGTTCTCCAGAAAACTGACTGATACTGTTTCACTGACATGAATATTAGCACCTACCTTGGTTTCTGGCACAATGACAAAGCTGTGCTTCAAAAACATTAATGAACTCACTAAGTACATGAAAGCAAAGCCAGCATTATTTTATAAAAATCAGGCATATTTTACTCAAAAGCGCAAAACACAAATTGTTTAGTCCTTTTTTTAGACTATGGCAATGTGTTTTCTTATGCACTCTCGTGCTTCCTACTTTTGAATTTCTCAATGCAGTCTCCCATTCTGTCCTTGGGTTCATAACCAGGGAGGGCTTCAGAATAAACTGTTGTATTCTATATGAGGAAGTTGGATGGCAGTCCTTGGCAGTGAGAAGAGAGCCACGTCTATTTATTTAAAAAGCATTTACTAGAAAACTTCCTGGGCATCTCTCATACGTCTTTTCATTGTCACACTGCACTAGGTCCCAAATCTATCTTGTCCTCAAAAACCATCTTGTTATTACTGGGATTGGGAAATTGGCTTATAAAAAAAGCTATACTCCACACAAGTGGAACTACCTCCAGAATCTTTTAAAATCAGACAAGCTAATTCCTTTTAATCAATTTAAGTCTCTTCTGACTGACATAGAGCAGTGTGAACATGTGTTTCCTCTTGTATTCATGCCTCTGGACTCTTTGTTGATATACCATAACTTCCTATATGTGAGTTGTTGTTGATGTATACTTTAACTCTTGTGCGCTTTTATTGTTTGTATATCCAGAGCTTGCTCTCAGTGGCCCTCCCTATTTAAATAAAGGTCTGATGATGATGATGATGATGATGATGATGAAATTGTGATTCAGCATGTGTGCAGGTATATTCACCTTGTCTTTGTGCAACAGCGCCTGGCAGATGATGTCTTCACAGATGGATGCTGATGGAGCCAAACAGTGAAGCCTGTAGAAGAGTTCCACACAGGAAATGTGCTGCTCTCTTCGCTCTGTGTCCAGCTGGTTCCACAGCACCTGGGACACCCTCTGGGTCATGGCAAAAAAAAAAGGTAGATCTTAAAATACCACATTAATTTACAGCTGTAAGATACACCAATATTCTTCTGTTCTCTAAACTGACCTGATAAAAATCTGTGTGCTCCTCGATGGCACGCAGCAGAGCAGGGTAGATGGGTGGCACGGTGACCATCTGCAGCCGGCCACTCAGAGGATTGGAGTCAGATGACTGGTAGCGTCTGTGCTTGTCCTGGATGACCAGCGCTAAGGACTGGGAGTGGTTGATGAGCTCCAACAGGGAGGCCACTGCAGTGTGCTGGATGTTGTAGTCCCTGGACAGGCAGCAAAGTGTCATCAAGGACCTCAACCACACTGGCAGGCTGTCCATGTCACTGCCTATGGAAAACAAAAAGTTTTTAATATTATTACCTGTTTGTGGGTTAAAGAAGCACTCAACCTATTTTATTTTACACATAAAGATCAATTAACTTGTTACAAGGAGGGCTACTCATCCTGTAAAAACAGGAAAAAATCCCAATAATATCATCAGGTTTATCTCAGAGTGGACTTGAGAATTTGAAAAATGTATTTACCAGGCAAGAGGATTTAAATAAAAATTCTATTAGCTGCATTATAGGAAATGTGGGATCCAGTGATTTACCTTTTGGAACTTAAAGTCAGGAAATCTTGGCCTCTGCTTCACCAGTTTCGACCATTTTTTCATCTGTTTCTTGCATGTTCCCCAATTTTATGGAAGTGCAAAACTAAATCACTGGAGTGCTCATGTAACTAAGAAGGTGGTCACAATATATTGGTATGAACTTAGCTGGAAAATTACCATCTACTCCAGGGTTCCTGCTTTTCTCAAAATCGTATGTGCTTTTAACGAGACAGTGCTAGCTAAGTAAAAAAGTAATGTGAGCCAGTATTTAGCTGGTGTTGGAGTGATTCTTTGAACCCTGGCTTCCCATTTATTATTATCCAACTCTTTCAACAATGCAAAACACACATTTGAAACCACTGCTACTTGCCAGAGTTGAATCACAAACCTTTGTAGGAAAAACAACCTAGAGAGAATGTCAACTTTAGCGCTTGAAAAAAGGATGATAACCTATTCAACATTATTCAACCTTTTAAAGCTTTTTGAGAAGAAAGAAATGTTTGTCTATGTCTATAAATATAATAAAAACAACCAGTTACCAGCTATCAGTGACTAATATTTGCACTTGAAGGAAAATGTAATTCAAATCATTTGGAGTTTCTGTCTCTCAAGTTGTAAAATCATCCAACCTGCACGTGCTACCATGTGACGTGACTTGGATGTGTGTGCTTTTACAACATAACCTAGAGCAGCCTATTCAAAATACTTTCGTCGAACTACCATTTTAATGTTAATATGATCATGAACATAATCTAGATCATCTGTAGCTCTGACTGATAACCTAATTATTCATTCTCAGCTAAAGGAAAATAGGAGAATTAAATAATTTGACCAGAAAAATGGTCAGCGATATCACTTCTTAGGAAGGCCCCTGGCGCTGACCTTTGTGACCAAACATGTCTGTGTGGAGAGCCAGAGTCTCCTCTTCACTTAGGTAGACAGGGAAGGTGGTGCACTCAAGCAGCAGGTGGCAGGTGGCGGTGAAGGCTTGTCGACAGGCTTCAGAGATCTCTGCCCTGCCCCGGGGCATGTAGCCAGCTGCCCAGTCCAGACTTCCTAAATGCCCACGCTCCTTTTTCTTCTCCGTGGGGGCTGCTGAGAACTGGACGTCAGATGTAGGACGGGATTTGATTTTGTTTGGAGTGAACAGTTCAGTCAGTTTGTCCTTAATTTCCCGTCCCCCTATGCCTGTCAACGAAGTCTTCTGATCCAGCATGGCAGCAGACAGGTCAGGCTGGGGTACTTCCTCCGGTCCACTGACATCCTCCACCTGCACCAGCAGGTACCTGAAACACAGTAGGAAGGAAAATATTTAGACATTACAGTTAATAAAAGAGGCTCATCAGCTCATCTGATGTAGTGCTGGGTGATTCATTGTGCATAATTAATGTGTGATAGAGCAGATGGCCATATTTAACTTTTCCAGTGGTTGACCCTGAAGTGTAGTTACGTTACTGTAGTCAACCATAAAGTGTGAAGATAAGCTCAGGCTGCAGTATAATAGTTACTAAAAGGCTGTTTGTTGTGTGTGTTTTTTGTGTCTTTTGCTTTGTGTTTAATTTTACTTAAATTTTAGCTTAACTTTTTCTTGCCTTTGTTTGGCTTCACTGTTTGGCCTTCTGTTGTTATATTGCTTCCTGGGTCTCCTATTTTTGCTTTGTCTGTCAAAGCACTTTGTATACTACATTATTCATTTATTATTACTTGTAGCTGCTAACTAGCCAGCTCACTTTTACTACAAACCCCTCTAGACCTCTGTCACACACAGAGGTTACCCACAAGCCCACCCTGCTTTAAGGGGAAGGCTCGGCTGGTAACGCAACAGGTCCAGGTAGGCTGTAAGTGTGCTAACAAGAGGTGGAAGAAGTATACAGGTCCATTACTTAAACAAACACACTAATACCAACCTCACTTTGACAAAACTCTACTACAAGTAAAAGGTCTACATTCCTAACATTACTAAGGTAGTGTGACAGTATTATAGCAAAATTTGCTGGAATTAGTCATTGTGCAGTGTCAGATTAATATGCTGCATTAATGGGTCTGTTGCATTTTACTGCTGTAGATGTTTAAGGTTGTGTTAGTTGTAACTACTTTATATGCTGTTGCAATGAGAATTTTTATATGCTGTTGTAATGAGAATTTACAGAACACTGTTTTAGGAAAAAAGTAAACTCAAGATATAAATGGTATACCAACGTATAGCCTAAAATTATCAGGATTATTTATAAGCCATATCACCCTGCCCTAATTTGATCAGGACTCAGTTGTTCACCTCGTGGTTATGAAGGCCAGGATGTCCTGCATACACTGGGTCATGGTGTCTACACTGCCTCCCCTCCTCCACACTCCCTCGCCTTCTTTGCAAACTCCATTTCTCTCGGGCGCCAGCCCCATCCCCGGTGGGAGATGCTGCTCTGACGGTGAGGCGCTGATGCCCAGTCCGCTGTCTTCAGACCTGAGTGTCGGGTAAATACCATCTGCAGGCTCTGCCTCATCTCCTCCATCTCTGTGTAGCTCTTCATCTCCATGGTGACCATTAACCTGACCATTGTCTTTCTTTTCCTCAGTCTCTATATCCTAGATAGAGAATAATTGATATGATGAGGCACAGTTAAACATTAAATATATTGTTTTAAAAGAAATCATACTGGTATGGACTGTAAAATGTCTGACCTGAGTCTTTTTGCTTTCCTCCTCTGGTGACTGTAGCTCCATGTCCTCTGTGTGTGCCCCTGCCTCAATGTCCATATACGCCACAGGCATCTGGATCTTACTCAGGACCTTGAAGCAGGCACGTAGACCGTGTGTGACATCTTCAAGGCTAACGGTGTCCATGTGGCCGCGCAGAGTCTGCAGCATGGTGCTCAGCATCTCAGGAAGGAACTCGGACTGGATGTCAGCATAGAGCTCCTGCGGGAAAAACCAAACATGTAAAACACACTGTTTGTACATAGACATTCCTTTAGGTGTGTGTGTGAGTCACAGTTGGGTCAACTAGTGCTGAATAGTCAATATTTGTTTAAACCTAACTGTGACTGAGTACCAGAACTATGCAAGACGTTCAACCAAAGAAAAGCTTAACATTTTTCTCTGTTTTGTGAAAAAAGTAAGATTTTATTGATTATTTTTTGAGCACTAAATAGTCTAGCCCTTAGTTACAATGCTGAACTTTTTGACACTTTATGAGCAGGAACGCAGCCTCAGATCCACAGGCAAGGTTCTTTTGGTTGTTCCACAGTTCCTCAGGACTATACAGAACTGTACTTTGAAACGGCCATCTTTAGGAAATTAGGCAGGAAAAAATCTGTTTCTTCTTTTAAATTCCTTATAAAAACACACTTTTATAGACAGACTTTTCTGAAATTATCACTCTCTTTGCATTATCATTTTGGAGATTAGAATCACTGAAGGTTCTTTGTATTTACTGTGCTTCATTTGTATTCTCCTTTAATCCTATTTTTCATAATCTTTCAAAATATACTTGTATGTAAAGTTGTGGCCTGTTCTTAATAGCATCTTTGTTATCTTTCTTTTTAGAAAAATACAATTCCAGAGGTTTTCAAGGTGGGCCTCCAAACAGTTGCAGGGAAGGTTCCCTGAATGGAAATGAAAAATGTGGTTAAAACAGTTCAGAGAGACAGACATTTGGGGGAATTTTACTGTTATCCCCAGCTTCCCAGAATTAGAAACTAGTAAATACCTTTGGGACAGATTTTTACATGTACTTGGTGTAGCCTGAAAGGCTATCAAAGCTTTTTCCAAGCTTTGTCCCAGAAGAGGCCCACAGTCTCAGACTTTGAAAACCCCTGCTATACAGAGAAAAATTATTATTACCATTATTATCATTGTTAGTAGTAGTATAAGTAGCAATAGTACTAGTATAACACTAATCTGTTTTGTCTAAATTTGTAGTATCTAAATATTTAGAATTATTGGCAAACATTTGTTCTGGGTTGATCCTTCCAGCATAAGGGAGGGAACTAATAGTGTGCAAGGTGTGAGTTGTTTTACCAGAGGAAGAACGTCAAGCAGGAAGATGATGAGATAGGACATCTCTGCGACAGATGGAGCAGGGTGACTGCGGTCCTGCCAGGGAGGTGTTGGTGGGTCATCTTTGGCACTGAAGAGTAAAAAGAGAGAAATAAAAACAAGGATCCTTCTCAGCTCACATATGAGGGTTTGGCTTTTAACGTTACTGGTCTAATGCTGTAATACTGTATGTGTAGATAATCTTGCATTTTCTGATTTGGCATCGCATACTGTGTTATCAACACTAGACAGGTTTAAAGCACCTGAAAAAATAGTAAAAATACAGATATGATATTAAAGTTGACTATCTCATAAAGTATCCACAACAGTCTGAGTGCAAATAAATGTTCATAACATCTCCCTTAGGAGTAGCCAGATTCCATAAGGTAAAACTGTGATTTTACCTCACAGAACACCGGTGTTGTTGGACTATTGCTGATTTGATCCATTAATTAGTTACTGTGTGACCTATTGTGTAAGATTTCCAACTCATTACTTTGCAGCTGAACTAATGTTACTTGCTGCAGATCAATGCAACTGAAGACCAGCAGTTCCAGTCTTCTGCAAGGTAAAATTACTGTTAAAACGGCTTTAAAGATGCAAATTAAGTGGCAGCAGAGAGGTTTTGTTTCACCTGTTTGGTGAGACTGGACTTTGGACTTAATTGCAGAATTTTTGTAATAAATGTCCAAGCAAAGTGTACAAAAACTTAAATGACAATATTTCTAATTGGATTAAAACTAATTTCTAATACTTCTTAGATGATTACTAATATGAACGTAAAACCCTAAATTACAAAGTTAGAAAGCTATTGTGGATTTAGATCGTCTGTGCCATACCTGAGAGAAGTGCAGAAGCGTCTGGTCATGTACTCCCACAGGTATTCACTGTTCATGGAGCTCACAAACATATTCATCGTCTTTATGATCTCTGATGCATTCTTATTCTCCTTTATTTTGCTGTTAAAAAGAAACCACAAGAAAAGAATCATCTGTTTATAGGTTTCATTTGCTATTTGTTGCATTTTAGCTACATATTTATCATCTGTGCACCTTTCCTGTTATTTATTGCTCTCACCTGGCTAGCTGGTTGCCTGAAAGCCCTGAACTGGTGATGGTTTCCTCCCCAAGCATCTCTCGACAGTAGCTGTGAAAGGCTCGGACAACCTCCAACAACACGCTGCTCAGGACCACTGGACCTAAGCAGAAACACGGTCATATCACAGTAAAACATGCTTAGAGTAAAGCTGAGACATTAAAGGGATAGTGGGATAAGTTGTACTTTTCCATAGTCAGTAGGCAATACACTCCCTACTGATAAGTACATCATACAGCCCCACTTCAAATAATTCAAACTATCCTTTTAATAAAGAGTGCTGGACTTAGTAATTCAGCATTTTGATGTGTTTGTGTACTGCATTGCTCAGTGCCACCTACCTATCTCTGGCTTATCCAGCAGGCTGATGATGATGCGAAAGGGCCTGAGGTATCCAATCACATTCTCCGGGTCGCTCTGCACATCCTTTTGTTTGAGGATGTTAATCAGAGCCTGAAGTGACGGAAAATAGCAGATAAGAACATGAGACACAGGTGACAAACATACATTGGTACACTGTTCAAACAGACACACCTGACCAAGACGTGACATGTGAATTACGATTCCTCTCATCTAAAGTACGAGCTGAATATATACTCCGTTCTAGGGCTGTCACAATATCAGATTTTCACAACACAAATTCACAACAATGATTTTATCACAATGCCTATAGAAAATTTAAAGAATTATCAGTCAAATTAATCTCTAACTTTGCTTACTGTGCACTTTGTCACAGCACAGAAGCTAAGCAATGTGGACAGGGTCAGCAGCAAACGGCACTGTAGCCACATAAAAAGGATCACCAAAAAAAACAAACAAACAACAAAAAAAGATATTATACAAGATATATACAAGCTTTGGAGAGAGTCATATTTGGTTCTTATAATGATGGTTTCCCATCAGAAGAAAAGGCTGTCTGACGGCAAAGTTGCAGTGAAAATAAAAGTAAAATAAAAAATAAAAAGTGGCTATAATTTGTTTTGTTGCTGAACCCGTCCACAGCAGTTCATTGCTTGGCCTCCATGCTGGCACTCCTCTCTGCTTCTCCACACTGGGGGCATGCTGACCAACATCTAAGTAGTCTATACAAGTACAAGTACTTTATACAACTCCACTTCAAATAATCTGAGCTGTCCCTTTAAGAACATTGAAAAAAAGATACGTATTTTTTAGGTTGTGGCATGTCTCTGTGTGCTAACACATTAGTGAGTTACCTGCACAAGGCAATCTCTAGAGTAAGTGTTGAAGTAGTAGGACGTATGTTCCTCTGTGGTAGTGGACAGGGTGGGGTGTGGTGCCACCATTCCTCCTTTTATGTCAGTCCCTGAAAACACCAGAGACCCAACAGTAAACAATACTGAGGTAACTAACACACCGACTAGATAATTCATTACTGAAGTAATAATCAGTACCTAGGAGCCAGGCGTAAAGGCGTCTGTTAAGGGACATGTCTCTGCGCAGTAGTGTAAGTGAGGCTGCAGACACCACTGTGATCATTTCTTCCACACTCATGGCAATAGAGGCCTCCGCTGGATCCTAAAACAACAACACAGAGAGTAAGATTTGGACGACGAACAACAGGAAAGAAAGGGGTTGTATTGACAGAAGTGTCCCTATGTTCAGTGGAACAGAAAAGTAGTACACAATATTTTCAAGCAGCGGTTTGGTCAGAACACATGAAAAAGATATTGGATAGCTAACAAAAGCAGTGACGCAGGGTTCAACATACATTCCCTAATAATCAGAATCTAATTATGTTATAAGGGCTCTGACTAACAGGATTTCGAAATGAGAAGAAATGGAGAAACACTTTACTTAGATCAGTTAGAACCAGGGATCATTAATCAGTTTATTAACAAACTATCTACCATTACTCTAGAGCTCACAGGTTTTCTCACAGTTTGGTCTGGTTTGCCTTGTTAGTATAGAAATGTCAGTAATTGCATCCCATTTGACTTTATTTTGTCTGGTTGAGCAATTTGTTGAATAAAGATAGGCGGACAAGAGCAGCTGTTTAGAGCAACAGCCTTGTGTTTGTTTAAATTGTTTGTACTTCATAAATTAATGTTTCACACAACTAATGTGCCGCTGGTGTTGTTTAGATAAGATTTAAAGAGGTGCATTTTGTATCTTATTAATTTTTACTGGAAGTGAGTGCGTTCATGTGTGCACATACCAGGCATTCAGCGAAGGGGAAAAAGTAGAGCAGGATTTCAAGCATGTTCCTCTGCACCAGGACATTTGAATCTTGCAGAGAAAGACACACAGACTTCACCTGAAGACAGACAGACAGAAGTTCAAACAGTTAACAACAGATGCTGATGGAGCAGACAATAGAACTCAGCTGAAATATATTAATTATCAAATGTTCCTAAAACCACTTGTGTGCAGTAAGACAGACAAACTCACTGCCAGTCGGCGATCGTAGCCCAGCATGTGTGTTTGCTGGCGCAGGGACGCCACGTGATCAAAGTGTGTGACAATAAAGATGGAGGCAGGCAGTCGCACTGATGGGCTGACCAGCATACTGCCCCACAGGGCACCATAGAAGACCTGCTGACCCACCAGCAGCGACAACTTCAGCAGTAATGCATCAGTCCTGGACAGGGGACAAAATGGAGAGCAGTCACTGACATGTGGTTCAACAATACAGCCACTGATAAATCTATATTTCTGAGTGCTAGGCCAGCCTTGTGGTTAGTGATGTCACAGCAATCAATTCTGATCGAAATCATCTATTGTTTCAGTACACAAGCACTGTTTAGACAGTATACAATCCCACCTACAATTAGCTAAAAAAAGCACCAAGAGCAACTCTTTGTCAGTATGTTAGCTAAAAAGCTGTAAATCTAAACTCCTGTTCAGCCACGCCTTCTTCACTGGTTTAGCACTTCCCAATTCTTCCCAACTCTTTGATATCAAGCTGTGGCCCCTCTCTCTATATGCACTACTGTGTAAATTTAACGATGAAAGCTGACAGATCGTTGATAATCTCAAACTGAAATGTTTACATATCTGAGTAAGCAAATAGAACAATGCAAAGTGAGATATAACTTGCTCTACTGTGATAGTGGGTGTAGGTAAGAGTAATAAGACTTTATTTCTGGGATTAGAATATACACAGTTATGTGTGAACTCCTGTTCATTTCAGGGGCATATCGTGGCAATTTTCTATTTCGACTCTGAAAATGAGGAATGAGACAAAAATCTCTTACAACCCAAACACACTGAAAACACCCTGAAGTGTGCGTTTTGAAGTGCACGTATTTTTTTAAATGACCAAACCCACGTGTTATTAACTGTGTTAAACTGCCCTGCTCCAACTTTGGAGTGTCAAATGAAGACCTACATTTTTTTTTCTACAACAGCAGTATCTGTTTTGGAGAGAACTACAAGAAGGAGCATGTAAATATAGATAATTAAACTTTCTCTGATCATGAATCCTGATGTTACTGTACAGTTCTGTGCAGACTGGAGTCTCTGTTAACAGTGACAAATGTTACATACACTCTATAAAACATCCCTCACTGTGCTGCATTGTTATAAAATAGGATGAACTGTCCACACGCCACCTCTCCCTTTTCATCTCCTCGGTGTATGTTGGAGTTCAAGACTGTGTCTGCTGTAGTTTATTGTAAACTGTTGCTAACAATCAAGTTATCCTGGCTGCCTAAACCAAAAAACATGACATGATCAATATGATCTCAAACCATTTAGTATGAGGTTGTTGTGTAAATGGACCTGAAAAAAGTCAAGATTTTTTTTCTCTAGAAGACACGCAAAATAAAATGTCATTAATAAAAATACTAACCAAATAATCAGATACATATAAACAGCAACCTTTTTGCAAAATACTGCTGCATCGGTGGTATTCGCATTTCAAATCTGATGGCTGCAGGGTGCCATAGGAGCATTAAGTGACATGTGTCAAATGAGGTGTGTCAATTACTGCTTTCAGTGCATTTGGGCCTTTACAGTATTGTCACACTTTTAATGCTTAGAGGATGCACACAAGACAAAGGTTAGTTTGTAATATGCACACTGATGGGAAGCTCTTCTCTCTCTTTACACCTTGGTTCGGGGCTCCCCTCTGATTGAGGTTGCTTCTTTCAGTTAGCATCTTCCATGACTTTTTGATTGAGACAATAGTGCATAAGCCAAATGGTCTTCTGATGACATCCAGATCGGCAATGCTGCCTTAGTCGAAGCAATCAGGCCAAGATCTATTTAGTTAACTCAAAGGTTACATTGTACATGATTCAACATGATTAAACACAGGAAAATTAACATGATTACAAGCGCATGATCTGATTTCCCCTACAAGCACAACACTAGCTCAATCACCCCTCAAAAAGAACAACGGCTCTTTAGAATATATTTGATTGTTTTGGGGTTTTTTTGCTGTAAAGGATTAGATTACTATGAAAACAAATTCCATTAGAAAACCAGAACTGTCCAACTAAGTGCTTTCCCACTTCACTACACTGTATGTGGTTCACAGCTCATTAGTTCTCTCTGTTATTAGTAAGTATGTACAATATCTTTAAAAAGTATTTCTCTAAAACAACAAACAACAAATTTTGAACAAATTTTACTTACATGCAAGAAAATATTGCATTTTTGGGGTACTATTTTCAGCAGCAGATTAATGCACATTAGGTATTGTAGTGAGTATTTGCAGCAGCAGGATACAGTTCTTGGGTTCGACATAAACTATTGTGCTTCTGTTCAACGTAATGAAGGAATATGTCACCCAGTGCAACTGTGTGGCTCGTTAATGTGATTTTAGACAAGAAAAGAGATGTATGACCGAGAGGTACTTTTTAGTAGGATCAATTAATTGTTAGTTTTGGTCTTTTCATGATTTGCTGACCAAGAGTAAAATATAAAATATTGTCAGACTTTACCTATAAATTTACAACGAGAACAAAAGAACACTTTGAGATAATTCTTTCTTTCCCCTGGTGAACAAAACAGGCGCTATGTACCTGTCATAAACCTCGAGTCCCTCCTCCAGGCCTGGCAGTAGTCCAGTTATGAAGGCCTGAAGACTGGGCAGTAAAGCCCTCTGCAGCGGGAGATAGTAACGCTCGTAAAGTGTCAGCAGCACAGGCTTCACTGCCATGGCTGCATGGCCCAACAGCGGGAACAATCCTGAGCTGTAAAACAGTAAAACGACACACTTGCTCACAAGTTATTTCATAAAAAGCTGCACAGACCATCTCTCTCCTTGAAGCAGTAAAGTAATTATGCTACTTTCTCACCTGTAAATGAACAGATCCTTGGCCAGCCATTTTGTACCGATGATTTTGAAAATGACCTCGTAGGTCTCCAGTGCCTTTAGGTGTACTCCGCTTGGCAGAGCCGGGTGCAGGCACTGGGCGAGACGCTTCCCTATGATCAGCCTCTTGGGCAGGAGCGAGTAGCGAAGGTTACTCTGCAGGGCCTGAAAGAAAGAGACAGAAGAATGGAAAAAACATTAAAGTGAGAATTTGGCAGAACCATCCAGTAAAACAAATAAACCCATACAGGCACATTTCAAGAGATTTTGTGCGTTTTCTTGTTGTGCAGTTTCATGTTTACCATGAAAATTTCTGACCCTCACATTCTCTGTGTACTTTAAGGACCATTTTCATGCACCAACACACAAAGACACTCCAAAGTAAATATCTGCTCTGCAAGTGGAAATAAAAGTGACACATTTATTGCCCAAAATAAATGGCCAGATGTCTTGAGTAGTAAGGTTGTAAAACAGAAGCCATTTTCATTTTTAATATTAAATTGAAAATCGATCAAAGTAAGTTCTCAGTTTTTCAGTCAACAATCAAAATCAAAGATACAATCTGCAATTCTCCCAGTATTTTTTTCTGCAACCCCAAGTGTGCAGCATCTGAAGAAAAACAACACGACAAGATGTCACAGTGCATTTTACCAGCTATTATATCACACTTGTTACTTGTTACTATACTTCTTTTTAAAGAAGAATTTGAAAATGTAAGTTACAGCTATCAGGGCATAAAACCTATAATCTCTTAATCTTTATAAATCAAGGTTTGATAGTCTACAATGGCAAAGCCTTTAGTGCAAAAAAAAAAAGTGTAAATCTAAAAATCAAAAATGTCAAGTCAGTAAAATCTAGTCAAGTGAGTCTTAGATTTTGAGAACTGTGACACCCCTCGTCTTCACATCACTCCAAACAACATCCTGACAATCAGATCAGGATTTCAGTTCAGGACATTTTTGCTCCTCCACACTGTTGATATCAATATAAACCAAGTCTCATCTACTTGATAGAAACAGATGGCAGTGTGAGACACTTTGTGGTGTGCTGGGATTTCATCTGATCTATGAGCAGGACATACACTTTTAAATCACAGACGCGGTGATAAGAAATATACAAGCAAGCAAGTATGAAGCAGCAACAAACCATCTGGGCTGAATAATTTCGAAAAATATGTAATTGGCATAAACTATCCCTGCAACATGAAAATAGTTCATTTAAAAAGAAAATCTTACACACATTTTGTCTTAAACAGATATCGCACCTCCTGTGATTGAATATTGCAGTTGAGAATATTGCGATGTATGTCAAATTTCGATTTGCTGTTCAGCCCTTCACACCATCCAACATCATCGACACACCCACTTGCTTGACCTGCTCTATTGACACATGTGGCTCACCCGGACTTTGGACTAGAGAGCTGGTAAATTTAACTGCTGAACAACTGACACGGACACTGGCATTCACACATACAGCTCCTCTGGGTAATGTCTAGGTATGTGCAGGTTTGCGGCGCATGTGTGAAAGGGCCACGAGAGAAAGAATCAAAAAAACAAGACTTCCTCATATGTACAGAGAACTGAAACACACAAAGCAGCAGTGAAATTGAAAATTGCAAAATATCTGCACCAAAAAAATAAAACATCACATTAAACAACAGACCACAGGTCATCATTATATTGACTGTTTTTATACTATAAGCGGGAGCAGCACATGTTAGCAATTAGAGTACTTCTGTGACATCAGGTCCAATCTGTGCATCATACTGTACCTTATTGAGTTTGCCCAGGGAGGAGATGAGATCTGCCCACTCACTCGAGGACTCGAAGTTCCGCAGCGCCTTTTCAATGACAGCTGCATAGCTACGGTAACGGTAATCATTCTGCAGTTCCAGCTCCTCAGGATCCATGATGCATCAGACTGATCCCAGCATGTTCAGCACAATAACTCTGGACAAGAGGAGAGACGAACGGGAGGCCTTGAGTCGAGAGGCAGTGCGTTTATCAGACTCACAAGAGAAATCAGTTCTGTCTGCAACCTTTTGGATATCAGTCTGCCACTGAGGCCTGTTTATGGCAAATAAAATTAGCCAATTAGCTCAGTTCACTGATATACACAAGCTCCGAGGCTATAGAGACAAATGTCCTCATTCATGACTGGTCAGTGTTTGTCTCACTGACCTGTCTCGCAGTCTGATGAGGGAGGAGTCATTCTAACACAAGCTGTGTGGCCCTGCAGAAAAACAAGTTATGGACTGCCGCAAATAACACACAGATGGATATAGTTTGTTTCTCTCATGTCTACATGGTGAAATTAACAGCAGCTTTAACTTTTTTCTTTGGTCCTCTGGAGCCAAACCTGCAATATTCATTACATTATAGGTGTAGGGGTTGGAAACAAAAATGATTCTCTTAAACATCTTATCTATGTAGTAGCTAGTAGCTCTATGCTAACACATAAAGGGAATCCCTATTAACACATGAATGGAAGTTTTCAACATAATCATGCTAATATTATCTTAACAGATCCATGAGCATGTTTTCAGGCATATAATCCCTCTGCTCCATGGAAACAAACTAATGACTTCACATTGTTACCTCAATCTATTACTCTACACAGACCAGCCACAGCAACCTCAAAACTCAAAACTTTTTCACTTTTTATAATGGGTGTTAACAGACTGTTGTTGGAACGGGGTCCGTACGGATCACCCCCCATGGTTCAGCCTGCGTGTGACCCTCGGAATAAATGAAACCATCACAGTGCGAAACGCAGTTTTACTGTTGCTGTTACTTTTTGAAGTAATAATTCCCTGAATCTCAATGCAGAGTACCAGTGAAAAGACGAGAAAGATGCAAGCTGTGTTTTACTCTGCAGCACATCTCAGTGTGGCAGCGGACTCTGAAAAAAAGGGGTGACACATCGCCTCTATGGAGCGAAATACCGATCGTGACATGTTTAGCAGTGTAACTAGGAAACTGTGCAAGCTGTTGTCATAGAAAAAGATCATAAGATTGTGATGTTTACTGCAACCTCAGTGATATCTGCTTCTACTCACAGCGCCTCGCTGCTTACCAGTGCAGATCTGCCTGTGACAGTGTGTCTGTGATGATTAGCTATTACTCATTAAGTGTAACCAATCATATGTTGGTGTGGGTGGGAACACACATTTTTCTTTTTTGCTCAGGTGAAAAATGATCCAGTCCGTGACTCAAAACTGTGATACAATCTGAACTGTTGAGGTTTGTGATGTGTTCCACCCCTACTTTTTAAGGTTTTGAAAAGCAAGTTTTCAGGTTCAGATTAATATGTGAAGGATGTTACTTTAAAGGCTCACATTTGTGCTGTGTGCAGTTTTCAGGGGCTGAAAAGAAAACATGATATTCATTGTTTTTGTAAATATCAGTTATTATTTACAGTTTCTAAAAGCGTATGATTCAAAATTTTCCCATGGTCTAACATAAAAAAACCTAAACAAACAAAAAAAAACAATAAATGGTAATATTGAATTTTAATACTTAAGAATTACAATACATAGACACCCAAGTATCGCTATAGTCTTGAATCATGAAATAAGTGTATTGTCTCAGCATTAATTAAATGTGGTTATTTGATGATCTGTTTATGTCAATATTGATGAGTGCAACTTTGCAAGGCTCCGGAGCAACAGTTGAAATAGGAATAAAACATGTTATTTTAGGCTACAAAGGCAAAAAACACAACAAACTTAGAAACAACGTTCCCCACTGCTAAATATACTGTATGATCTAGAAAGAGCAGCTTTCGAGCACATGGCATAGACGCTGGTGTGTGTTTGTGTGTATGTGTGTGTGTGTGTGTCCATGTAGTGTATGTGAATAAAGATAAACAGAGAGATGAGTGGGGGAGTTGGAGGGAAGGATTAGAGGAGCACAGACATCTGGACATCTGGACTCCCTGTGCTGAGTGGGGCTTTACCATCATGGGCAAACATTACAACACGTGCCGAGGGCAGCTTCGTATCACTGGTGAAATGATCAGTCTATTGACAGAAAAATAGTCAATGAAAGTAATATTACCGATTAGTCTGTTGAGTAATTTATCAAACACAAATACCCTACATTTGATGTGGATTTCACTGGAGATTGAATTAGTATCAATAACAACTATGAACCACAACACAAATACATAACATACCCTAAAACTCATCCTGTTAAAACATGTCAACATGAAATAGTAAACTTATATGCCAACTGGAGCCTGACTGATATATTGGCCGACCGATATTATTGGCATCAGGGCTGTGCTATATATATTGATAATTTATCGATATCGTCTTGTATTTTGGATATCATATCATGATATGGTATAAGTGTTTTATTTTCCTGGTTTTAAACGGTAAAGTGATGTAATTTTCTGAACTTACCAGACTGTTCTAGCTGTGCTATTATTTGCCTTTACCTTACTTAACCACAGTACTGATGATAATTGATCAAAAAATCTTGTGTTACTATTTTGTGAAAGCACCCACATCCATATCCCCCAGCCCTAACTACTCTACTGTTCGGTAAATTAAGCCAAAGCAATGCATAATATTCTATGACATCATCATATGTTTGCAGTATTTGAGAATTTATGGCTTGTTTTTTTAGAGAAAATTTGTATATCCACATACTGTATATTATAGAACAACCTAAAAATATCAAGGTGTTATTCACGAGTCATATCCCATAGACTTCATTAGTATAAAGCCTACGTGGTCTGATATGCGCCAACACGATGCAGACTGTTTACATCTTTTAGCTCTAAAAAATATAGAAAAAAGAAAACTAATATTTTATCCTTTTTCAGTTCAATATACATGTATATTCTTCTATTTGTGTTTTTTTAATTTATAGTTATCTATAATTACTAAAAATGCCAGTGAAAGTTTACCGGTTCAGTGCCCTGATGTAATTTTGGACAACTGTTAAATATCCTGCCTCATTTACATATCTTCGTCACAAGTGTTTTATTACCACATTTCGGTTGGGCTCTAACGTCAACTCGTTAAGTTATCTCTAACCAAACCAGATGAATTTTGGACAGCTGTATATCCTGCCACATTTACATATCTTTGTCACAAGTGTTTGATAACCACATTTCAGTTGGGCTCTAGATGAATGACATCAAAACACGTCTAATCTATAAAAGCCATATGCAGGACTCGTGACTGCAGTATATGTGGCTGAAGCTCTGTCACCAGTGGATTAAGCTTTCCAACGTTTTCTTTCCCATTGATAGCCTTCATTCAAGCAAAGTCACTCTACACAGCAATCTATCCCCAGATTACGTTTTGTTCTACGCTAATTCTGATTCAGATGTTTCTCCTTAGATGAATTACAACTCTTGCAGCAAAGAGTCATATTTGTGTGCAACCATTAAGCAAATGGGGATTCCACAAACCAAGCTTAGTCACAGGCGACAGCTAGATAGTCAAATTGCGTGATGCCAAGCAGAACTAAATGTACATTCTCACTTCCTCATTATATGTATCAGCAAAACAGCAAGTGCGATAAGGCCATGCATTTCTACAGGCTGTTGTTACACAGCAGTGTGTGCTTTGAGGGTGGACACACACACACACACACACACACACACTATGGCACACAACAAGCCCCGTTATGAACTGTGTCACCTGACTGACACCACCAACGCCACCACAGGCTTTAATGTGAGTGTGTGCAGCTGTAAGATGGTAGATGAAAAGACATACTACATAAATTGTGGTAAAATGGCAGTCACTACTGCAGCTTTAGCCTTGTGAACCTACTGTAGCAACAGTATTAGAAGAGAAAGACAGGTTGCTTTTTTATTAGAAAAGCTTTACTTAGTAAAACTCCACTACATATCTGATCTATTGACCCTTAATTCCAGTAGAGATAACACTAGGCCATCAGAAAAAAATCTGTTCATGACCCAAACAATTCCCAACCAGTCTTGGTAAATCTGCCACTCCTTTCATGCCAAGGCATACTTAACTTTACCCTCAATTGACACGTTCAAAAATACGAAAAACTGGTTCTAGTACCTATGTTATGTGTGTATTTTTAGTATGTTTTTGAGTCTGTTTTTTGCCTTTTGGTACGTTTTTGTGAACAGGGTTTCTGCAGGTTTCAACAATCTAAACTTAAGACTTCAAAAGACCTTTTAAGACCATCATGAGTGCAATTGAAGAGCGATTGCACATCCATACTGGCAAAAAAGAACAAGCACGGTTAGCATCACAGTAAGACTTATTGTAATCAACCACTTGTGATAAAATTATTCATTTACAAATGCTATTTTAAAAATTTGCTCATCCAAATAGTCTGCTTACATTGTTCAGTTTGTCTCAAACAAACAATACATATTTTTGTTAAAAAAAAACATGAAAAAGTGTATTTTGCATAACATGTTACCTTTAAAGCTATGGTATTGCTATTTTTTTTTAACTTCACTCCCATGATTGATAACAAAGTATCCCGCCTGCTTCCGGCAGGCTACCTTATGACAAACAAGCCAATGAACTGCAGCAGCAAAAATTGTTGTTCCACAGACCTCCTTGTGTACTGAATGAGAAACAGTCTGTTAGTGATGGAATCATGAAAATGAATACACACAGGAAAAGCACCTATGGTTAAAGTCCTGTGCCATAATGCCCCCTTGAGTGGGCCCTTGTTGTGAGAAAAGTAGTTGTCTATTTAATTATTTTATATTTATGTAATAAACATACAAATGTCAATTAGATGGTAATCTGCATGTATTCTTTTTTTTTTGTTTTGGTATGTTATTATGATGATGATGAGAGTTTCTGCAGGTTTGAACAAGTTAAATTTAAGACTTTTTAAGACTATTATGAATGCCATTTATGGCCTTTTTTAAGTCCATACTGCCACAAAAAAACAGTTTTAAGATTTCCCCCAAAACACATTTAAAAGCAAGACTTACGTTATTTCATCTTTATAAAAGTAATATTAACTTCATAATTGAATCAGTTTTTAAGTCCACTCCAAATTGTAATTCAGGCCTTTTTGTAATGCCTGATTTGTATTTGTCACTTGTGTTTTATCCATGTTCTTGCAGTCTGTTGCTTGTGTTTTAGGCATGTTCTGGTAATGTGTGTTTTGTATCTGTTTGCAGTCTGTCACATGTACTTTTATATGAAACCTATTTTTGGTTGCCCAAATTGGCCATGACTCACTGACAGAGGACATAAAGTATCTCAATAGGACCTTCTTGGTCGAATAAATAATGAATAATGTTTTTTTAAAAAGATAAATAAATAAGAAACAAGGGCCTACTACTGAGTACGTTATACAGTATTATGTAACCGCACGACATCAGACCACTGACTGCACTAACTGGATGTTAACATCACTGCCTCCATGGACCAAGAAACACGTAAGATATTCTTTCAGTAGTCAAATATGATTTTGTACAACTAGCCTAGCTAAGTTAGCGTAAGCACGTTTTAGTCAATATTAAAATTGAACAAGGGGAAATTCTTAGATATAGCTAGCTAGCCGTTAAAAATGTAACGTTAACGAACGACAGGATTTCGTTTTTAGGGTGAAAAATGAAGTAATATACTAAAACACTGGTTATAAGGAGATTATATCTGTTAAGTTAGAGCAAACACCACCACCGTTAACAAAATTAGCTAGCTATCAGGTGCATCAATGACTCACCAACTGTGAAACAAGCCCAACATGCGCCGGAGCACACTCGCTTCAAAGCAGTCCTACTCGAAAAAGCGACAGTAGTACAGTCCTCATTGCGCATCTTTCACGCTAACATGGCTCACAGAAATGAGGTAGCAAACCTGTTATTTGTCCTGAGGTTGAGGGTGTCACTAATCATCCCCAGAGTACCAGAGGCGACAGTCTTGACGGGGCGGGATCCTCAAACTCAGCTGATTCAGACGAACGCAAACACGTCGTATCTGAAAGGGAATCCCAGAACCGCGAATGATCTCGCGAGAGTGATTACTTAAACACACTGAAGAATCTCTCCTTTATTATAATCAAGTGTTTTTTCCCTAAACCTGATCATATCTGAAGAACAGTGTTCCCACATTGTAACACATAATTAGTATGTATATCGTGCACAATGGAGAAAAATGCGCACAAGTCTCGCGAGAGTTTTGCAAAAGAAGGGTTCCCTTCTAGGCACAACCACGCAGACGGACGGCTCACTTCCTGACAATGAGAAGGGGTGGGGTGGGGATATTTCACACAGTAAATGGTGATGTTTGCCTTCAAACCGTTGTGAAAGAGTCAATACACAAATCACATGGTAATATATCGCCGAAAGCGAAAATACAAACCAGTTCATCTTCGAATAGCTTTAAAAAGGAAATATAAACATCACTCTGAACTCACTGCCTTCAGGCGTTTGGTATAGTCCAGGATGCACTATGTTTACAAACCTCTCACCTCTCTGCCAGATGTTTGACAATATTGCAACCACGCAGTTTATGATTAGCAACTTCAAACACAACTTTAGCCACCCTTATTTATTAACGGATTGCAGCAATCAAGCAAGTAATGTTTAAATATTACCCAAGTTTGTTGTGAAATATGTTAGGGGTTATTTTAATGTAATATACAACATACACTAACTTAAAATAGATACAAAAATATGCATAGAAACAGTCTGATATAGGTCCTTTTTGACATGTTATAGCATAAAAAGCTCGTGTACAATAACTAATAGAACCCAGTCTCTTTGTTTTGTTGCTAATAGTGGTATCATTATTTGAGAGTTTAAAAAAACATTGGTTGAAGAAGTACAATACCCCAATGTAACAATATTGCATTCAGATTTTCACTGATTTAAAAGTACACAGTTATTATCAGCAAATGAACTTTGCAGCTCCAAGTACTCATTATGGAGCGTGAGTTACACTATAATATAACTGCACTATCACTACTGATGCATCAGTAGTGTGTGAACGGCTTTTTACTGTTGTAGTTGGCCGGTTGAGCTAATTTAAACAATCCACTATTTATATACTGTTGGGTAGTTTAATCCACAGTAATGCTCTGTGTCTTATAAGCCAATCATCAACATCAAGTCAACATTATATACTGCAAATTAAATGTAATGGAGGACAAAGCACAATATTTCCTTCTGAAATGTAATAAAGTATGAAGTAAATCCAGTAAACATACACGTGCGTCCAAATTCTACTCAAGTACAGTACTTGAGTATATAGTTACATTCCGACTGATATATTTTTAAAGGAATTATTTTCCACAGTTACTCCCTACACAACTCCACCCTGTGGAAAAGCAGATTTGTTACGTGAAACAGGAAGTCAGTCTTCTATCCAGATTCATTCATATTGTTTCTATTACAGATACTTCAAGGTTGAAGGGTGCAACTATGGTCACTGGACTCATACACATACCAATAAAGATGATAAAGGTGATGATAACATAACGTAACATAATCCTTTGGTAGTCCCACTGTGGCAAAAATTGCAGTGCTACAACAGTAAAGTGGATATCAAAATAAATCAAATTCAACCTCAGTGAAATAGTGACGTTACACAGTCAGTATATGTTAATAGTGCAGTCAATTTGTCAGTTTTTGTATGTATGTGGTCTACTGGAAGCAGTGCTGGTTGTAAAGTCTGATCGCCACAGGAAGGAAGGACCTGCATTATTGCTCCTTCACACATTTCAGTTTAAACAGTCTGTAAGTGAAGGAGTTCCCCGGTGCTGTCAAAGTATTCTGCATGGAGTGTAGGTTGTTTTTCATCAGATGTGATAGCTCAGGATCATTCTCCTTTCTCCCACCGCCTCCATTGGGTCAGGGGGTCACCTCAGGACAGAGATGGTCTTCTTAATCAGTTTGTTCAGTCTTTCTGTTAGCAGTTGAGATGCGGCTGCCCCTGCTGATCACACCACAGAAAATGGATGATGGCACCACAGGGTCAAAAAAGGTCTTCAGGAGTGGCCCCTGCACTCCAAAAGACCCCAGTCTCCTAAACAGGTAAAGTCTACTCCATCCTTTTATGTAAAGTGTTAAGTTCATGGCAGACATTTGTACACATCATGGAAAGAAAAGCACAGTGTAATTAATGACACAAGAATAATTAAAGATGGCTGCATCCCATTTGGCTCTTTCAGGGTCCTGGTAAATGGAACAAGATGTCCTTACAAGATATCATTAATTTTATTAGTAGTACCTGTGTTATTGTCTGTATATGGCGATCTGTTTTTATGCTGCAAAAAGTTATAATTCAAAAAAGTCTAAATGTCTCCCGTGAAGAAAATTATATTCAGTTCTGTGACCTGTCTAACACAAGTACTACTAATATCTTCTTCTGTAGTAATTCATTACTTCATAATAAATCCCATGTATTGCAGGGAACAACAGACCCAACCTTGTAGACCCCACTTTCACTTAAATATAACATGATGTTCCTCATCGTAGCAAAATTAATGAAACAATAAGCAATGTGTGGGATAGGGAACCACCCCATTCCTGCGTTATCCTCTGGTAATGAATGTGACAACTTTAGTGCTACTCAGCATTTCTAGTAGTGTTTACAAATGCATGTCAAATGTAATTGTTTTTAAAATAACACATTTCCAACTGAAGTTTTGGTTAGAAATTGTTTAGTCAGATAACTGGTTGTAAGTGCACACAAAGACTGGCAAATACATATTTATGCCTGTAGATGGAGCTCCTGCATTATGCAAACATTTTTAACCCTGCCAGGACTACAGCTGCTGAAACTAGTATAGTAGTGATAGCGTGTCCAACAACTGTGCTTTATGTTTAAATATCAGAACAAATGAGTCATTTTAAAGAATGCAATGTCCCAATTTACACACATATTTACACATACACATGATATATACAGTATGTATATTACAGAATATACAGCATGAGTTGAATAGCAGCCACCACTATTTCCTTGTGCTTCCCCTGACATCTAGATGTTCAAACTAAATCAGCAACAAGTTTTATTTATGTTATGTTTATTCACACACTCTAACTCACTTCCTCACCCTTCTGTTTCTTCCCTGAAGTTGTAGCTAGTAATGGTAGTAGGAAATGCACCGTTACCCTTGATAAATTACTCTTTTCTCTGTGTTTGAACATTGTTACAAACATTTGGGATAATGTAAGCACATAACTCAACAAAATGTATAACAACACCTAGAGTTTTTAGTTATAATGCAGAAATGTTACATATTATACCTTTACTCGGTCCACGAGTAAGGGCCACAAGGGGACATAAACACCAGGGGTGTAAATCTCTTGTTTCATCGCAATACAATATTATTTCATTTCTCTGGACAATAATGCAATGTCTACTGATATGAAACTGCCAGAATATGATTTGGTTTGGTTCAATTAAATTAAATTTAGTGGTCTCCGATCAATGTCAGACAATATCATATGTCCAATTAACACATTCAGTTATTTTAACATCAACTCACAAAGAGCGGCTAAGTTATGATTCAACAATTCTATGGTTTACAGTTGTGACACAGCAATGCCATTAGAATTTCAAAATAAAGGCATATATTTGTTTTATATATCAATATTTTCACTTTGCATCACTTTTAACTTTTATGGCTTATTAGTTTTTGTACACACACACACACACACACACACACACACACACACACACACACACACACACACACACACACACACACACACACACACACATACATATATCTGCCCAGACTCATATAATATATGTAGTGAAGACTTTGAAGGAATTCAATAAAATGGTGTGCCCCATGGGACATTAAGGAGGAGTCAATGGTGAGAGACAAATAACCTTTTGATCCCATTTGAATGAATCACTCATATGATGTTTGTCAATCTAAAAGATAATTTTACATGATGAGAATTTTTATCACACTGTGAGGATACATAATTAGAAAGACACACACAGAAGTCGCGCAAGTGATGTCAGGACTTTCTCCCTCAAAAAGCTAACGTTAGCTGCTGAAGCTGTAATGCCCATATATTTTTGTATTGAAATGTAGTCATACAGTCAACAGGTCCTGATCATTCTTTTGCTTCATGGCAAAAGGACCAGGAGTCTCTGGATAAGGTAAAATAATGTTACAAGAAATAGGAATGTTGACATTGATTGTGTATATTGTGGAAGACAAGAGATTTATAGTTAATTGAGCAGTTTCACATAAAACTAAACTACAACAAACTGCGACTTTCTTAACTTGGAAATCTATCTTTTAAATTGACAAACATCATATACATAATTAATGACAGAATTCTATCAGGAATAAAAGATGATTTCTCTCTCCTCACTGACTACTGTGTATATTTTTTTCTGTAGTAATGTCCCATGGGCACAACGCAAGGCAGGGGACTTCGCCTCTCCTTAGGGGCAAGTGGAAAGAACAGTCTATGTTTAATATCAGACCAGGGAGGGGCCGTTTCTGTTAGCAAAGTTTACTGAGCTTTATGTCTCAGGCAGGTTTAAGGAGACCCATGCCACCCTTCGTGGTTGGCAGCTTTATCCTCGGATGTTTATTGTTCCTTAGGAACTTGCAATATGGCTTTTGCAAATATCTGCAAATATGATCAAACATTTTAAATTACATAAGACGTATGGCAATAGACAGACACTGAAGCAGATAATTCAACCTCAGGATGCAGTTCATCTTTAGGATGTTGATTTTTCCCCAATAATGATAAAAAGAATGGTGACCACCTTTCCGTATCTACTGAAAGGTTTTTAAGAAGAAGGTCCAATTCTCTTGAATTAACCCAAGTTACTTTATACCTTCAGTTTGATATTAACCTGATTGATATGAAGTTTTTGGACAGTATGAGGTCAGTGGAAGATCCTGAGACTTAAACCAGTTTACCTTGAAGAACAATTTAATATTATCCAAAAGTGTTGGGACAGGTGGGTCAAAGACAAGCCACAATTTTTTTATGAAAAGCTGCTGCGAGGGGTTTGAGAGCTAAGCATTTGCCTTTAATTTTTAGCCCTCAAAATTACTACAACTTTTTGAAGTTCTTTCTGTGTAAATCTGAAAGAAGTCTATTACACTTATCCACACTACGCTAATAAATCTTGGTATGGTCTTTTGACAATCTGACATCACAGTATTCACTGTTAATATGAACAAGTTTGCATGTAATTTGAAGTGACAAGTGATTTAAAAAATACTGAATAGGCTACTGTTAAATAACAGACTGTAAAAGCGCTCATAGGGCAACATTTTTACAAACCAATCTATTACATCAAATATCACACACGCCTCAGGGAATCACAGGCCTTTTTTCACATATGGATGTCAAATAGGACCTCTAACAATCAGATAGGCAGCTATTTCTCAGACTTTCACACTTAGTTTATCCATGCAGCACCAGAGAACATAGGCCCACAGTTATAATAGAAGATCTTTTTATAGACTCAATGACATAATACAGTATTTACTGTTGGAAAGTATGTCTAATAATAGAAGAGCTTTATATAGACAGAGTAAAAAAAAAAAAAAAGTACCCGGAAAGTACCTGCCCACTGTTCTCTAAAAGTGGGACGCTGATAATTCTGCATTGTATATTTAATAACCCTGTGAAAAACTTGATTAACCAAAACTCAGTGGTGTCAGAGAGTTGTGGATGAGATAAAGATAGTGTATCAGCTTTGCAGACTTTTCATCTTTGTAAAAAGCTCAAATATTCAGAGAAATTTTGTGACCATGGTTATGTTTGCAGCTGCAGCTTAAAAAATTTTTGAAACTTTTTTTTTTTTTTTGGTAGCTGTAAACTCTGACTTCTTTCTATTCGTTTGACCTGATCTGTCATTCACAGTGTTTGCACTGAACCTGATCTGGACTATTTGTTACAAATGCTTCTTTTTAAACAAGTTCATTGCTGCAACATATCAGGTTGCACATGATCACTTGATAACTATGTTTGTGTTTGTGAAGTTGGATAACTCAACAGTAGCCTGGGGTTTATACCAGAATGTGGGTTTGGTGAAAACTCTGTTTGTTAATCATGAGATGATGGAAACTCTGAGTTTTCAGCTCCAGAAAGAGAGTTAAACTCTGGGTAACTGTGAACCTAACCAGCTCGCTGGCAGGTTTTCTTCAAGAAACCCCGAGTTTTTCTCTGTTTCCTCCCCTCTTACAGAACCAATTTAATGTCCTCATTCATTTAGCCTGTATTAAAGCACACTAATTAGTTTTACTGTCTGACACTAGTTGTTACCACTGTCATGTGCTGTCTATCATTTCTTTGAACAGCGGGT
The DNA here is from genome assembly GCF_056507025.1 of Lutjanus erythropterus. Classification (NCBI taxonomy): domain Eukaryota; kingdom Metazoa; phylum Chordata; class Actinopteri; order Lutjaniformes; family Lutjanidae; genus Lutjanus; species Lutjanus erythropterus. Next base: position 24,458,244 of record NC_139324.1, read on the forward strand.
TCAAGTCATCTCCATCTCAAAATAAAACCTCTGCATGTCCTTCTTTTTGCAAGACATTATTATTTATATAATGAATTAATGGACAAGACTGAATAAAACCTGAGGATAAAGGGTGTGGTGGCATTGGTCAAGCTTCTAGTTGAAAGTACATGAATCAGGTTGCAATTGCAGCTGCAATGACTAAACAATTGGTTGATAACTATTGAGTTGATCACCAACTACTCTGATAATTGATTGATCAGTTAGATTTTTCCAGCTCCTTGGATGTCTGGCTTCTTTTTGGGGAGACACTGATCAACATTTTCACCATGCTCTGACATTTTGTAGACTATACAACTAACTGATCAGTTGAGAGAAAGTGAGGTTAATCGACGATGGAAATAATTGTCAGTTTCAGCTACAAATGTAATAAAGCAGTATACAATCCAGAACAGGGTCTTTTTATTGGAATTTGATTTATTGTTGTTGTTGTTATTGTTGTTTTTGTTGTTGTCATTGTTCTAATAATATAATAATAATCTTTATTTAAATTCACATTACAAAGTGTTTCCACAAAGGCAGTTGTTCTTTTTCTTCGCCTTCTTGTTATTATTTTGTTTTTTCCTTTTCTCATAGTTTTGTTTTCTCCTCCCTTATACCATTCTATTATGTGGGAAGGAATAAGGGGGAAAAACAGGGAGAGGCAAAATATCTGTTATAATATATGCTCTTTGTTATGCCGATCGCTAGCAAACATAATTATCAAAAAAGCATATACATGCATTAATGTTTCTACGTCCACTGGATTGAAATGGACACTTTGCATTTTATTTACAGGTTGACCATGGTAATCATACTATTTTCATTCACCATGCACGTGCTAAACTCAAAGTAAACATAATGCGAGTTGACTAAACTGACTCTGATCAGCTGTTCTGGAACTGAAAACTCGGAGTTTAACATCTCAGGGTTCTTCAACTCAGAGTTGAGGCTCAGAGTTTGTTAAACCTGCTTTCTGGAGTGGACGTCTGCTTATGACTAACATGACACAGAGGGAGAGCGATGGTCACACGTGTATATACTGTACACGTGGAAAGGGCTGTATAACAGTACACTGGTGTTTCTAATCAGCCACAACCAAGTTGGACAAGAGGCAGGGGGGAACAATGAGTTTATTGTTACCTCCACCAGGGGAGTTGTTTTCCCTGTTTGTCTGTTAGTTAAAGAGATATCTTGCAATTTTGTCCGAGTAATAACTGGAATGAAGAGCTTTTCCTACTCTGTCTTTCAATAGTTAAGTATCATTCACCAAGCCTGCTATCACCATCTTAATTGTATTGTGCGTTTTGTAATTGAAATGTATCTGCCAGTACCAATAAAAACATCAGCTCATCAGGTTCATTTGGTTCTCAGGCTATTATTCATCTTCGCCTGGTTGGTAACTCCTTGTATGTGTTATCCACTTCACATAAAGTGCAACACTTCTTAAATACAGAGAAAAAATGCCAACAAAATTTAGCTGACCTCTGCAAATGCAAAGGCCAAGTAATCCTGCAAAATTTTATGCCATTTCGCCTGCAGGTGGCTCTACAGCAGCATGGTACGCTGAAACAGACACATGTCAGTGGTTATGATATCTGACTCAGACAGCACGATTGTCCATCACTAAGTGTATTTGGATAAGCAAACGTATCCAGAAGATCAAAAATACCCACATGTTTTATTAAGTAAGCTTTAAGAGGATTGTGCAGCTTTTGCCTAAGTATACACTCTGAGCACTTTATGATTTACTTACATCTGGCCCAAGCTAACAGCATACATTCACTGAAAAACTCACTAAGGCCAGTTGTTTTCTATTTTTCAATTGAAGACAAAGATATTACTCAAATATTAACAAAAAAGCTTCTTAATGTACTGATTTGAACAACTTCAAGGAGAGAGGGAAATCAGATAAATCAGTGGATGCATTATATGGCTAGAGTGAACTCACCATTCCTACATGATATGATTGGTTGGTCCTCTCTAGCAGTATAATAAACATTGGTATTTGTAAATCTTATTGGAAAGCTACCACTTCATCAAACTCCCTCAAACAGCCGGCTTATGCTTTAGGTCCCTCAAGCACAGTCCACAGAATTTGGAAAGTCCGCCTTTTCTTTTAGTGCACCAACTTCTTATAATGATCTTCAACACACACTAAATATCACTAAAACACACACTATGGCTGAGTATCAGTTTTTGATATTTTTCAGGTGTCGACCAAAATAATGCAGTACCAAGTAATATCAAAACTTCTCCAGTCAAACAATACCACAGCATCTGTGTTCAGTCCAGTCAGTTGAAGTCGAGTGTGGTGTATTTGACAGAGGTGGCAGTTCTGCATGCCAAGATGCCCCCAGAATTTTCTAGTATGGCTGCACTACACATCTGTGGTGTCTGATAAAAATGAATGCATAAAATGTGGAAGGATATACAGTGCTTCCACCCACATGATGCGATCGAATGAAGTAGAACAAAAATAAAGTGTCTGTACCACTTCGAGGGTATTGGCTGTGGTATCATCCTTTTTTAAACTGGAGGTTCTCATTTCTTTCTCAGCTAAGGACCCCTTACAAGATCAAAAATGTGTGGGGATGCCCTCATGTATGTCCCTTGAATTGGAAATTGCTGTTTTTTTATTAATGGGTGACCTGCAGGCAGATGATTTATATGCTTGTTAAGAGTGATAGATTGTTGTATTAGAAAAAATTTAAATATTATTTTTTAAGCTTTGAAGCATTTTTGATAAACTGAGTAAAGAAATATTTTTTATCATGATAATTCAAATGAATGAATCTGAAAACCTCATGGACCCCTGTGTTTTGTCCTATTTACCTTTTTTCAAACTTGTCTTTAACTCGACATCATTGTAAATGACAAGTTTACATAAAGCTTTAAACAGATTTTCAGGCATAAACATGGTTCAGTGAGTTGTAGATGACTGTCCGGGGGCAAAGCTGTGTGCTGGATACTATGTCTCGTGTTAGCACAAACAACAAACAAGGATGACCTACATCACACAAGGCAGGAAGGTGTTTTCCTGTACATGAGCTCTCGTCCTCCTGTAGTTTGTCTGGGGTTACACACTATAGCAGTCACAGCAACAACTCTGCCGTAGGCAAGTACACTAGATTAGGGGTTTTCAAAGTCTGAGACTGTGTAGTTTACTTGCTCGGACCAAATACATAAAAAAAATATTTGTGCAAAGGCATTTATTAGTTTCTCAGTCTGGGAAATCAATAACATGCATCAATACAGTATCTCTGAACTATCTTTTTAATCAAATCACACACTTTTAGGCTATTACATGTGAGCTCCTTTTGATAACAAAAGTAATTTCTTGGAGACTCGCCTCCCACTTTGAAAACCACTGTACCAAATGTTTATTATTGATGAGAATCAAGTAATCAAGCCCTAACCTTACTGAGAAAAGAAGGCAATGGTAAACATGGTCTTACAATTTTTCCCTTCCCCCATTTCCTCTCTTTCTCTTTGTCCACAAATGGCAGGAAATTTGTGCAAAGCAACTACAATTTCGGAGCGCTGTGACATGACAGCAAGACCACAGCAATTAAATTACATTTCTATTTAGAAAAACTATTAACTTAAACTATTAACTTTAAGGAGGTACTGAACAAAACTTAAACCACTTGCCATGACAGATTAATTGTGTATGAGTTACTTGTCTTTTTTAGAAGACTGCAGGAGTATCTATGTATGTATGTATGTATGTATGGCACAGGTGAAAAACTTTCAAATGCGTACACATAAGATTGAGGTAGAATTTACCCCAACTTATATCAATGGGACATTTCAAAAATCAGAACAAAGCACTGGTTTTGTTAAGTGGCCACTCATTTCTGTTACATGGTTTTGTTAAGTGTCTGAGCAGAGACAACCACAGCGCCGACCACTGACAAGATAACAGATCAGAGAAAACAGATCAGCCGAAAATAACTGACTGACACTGGAGCCAGCTCCTCCTCCACTTGGCCTCGCCTGTTCTGTTTGCTGGCAGCGGAGATTAGAGCTGTGGCTTTGCGGCCTTCCACCCCATAAACCTGAATTAAGGGCTAATGAGGGAACAAAGATGGTTGAGAACATTAACACTGACATACAAACTGGCATTAACAACAAAAAGAATGCCAATAATAGCAAATGACCTGCTAATTAGTGGTCAATCAAAGTCCACGAACATGTTAAAGGGATAGTTTGGGTTTTGGAAACCACTATTATGTAATGCAAACTCCTTTTAACGCCACTTTTTTTTTTTTTAATGCACAGTTAATGCATGTTCTGTTATATTGGCCTGATCAACAGTTTGAATTGGAAGCAAGCTTCCCTGTCACCCAACAAAGTAAAGGCTTGTCTGTTTAGGCACAACGCAAAGAAACAGAAGTATAGGAGGAGGGGGATTAGCGAGTGCTGATCGAGCTGCTCCACCTGAAACCAGGTTAAAGTGAAAATAAGTCTGACCCACAGCAGAGAGAGAGGGAGAAAGCATGTGAATATGGACAGATGTGTCGACTTGATATAAAAACTGTTTATGATCATGACTCATAATATTAATATAAACTCTGTGGCACGGGATTTTTTTTACTCCAAGTCCGATTTGTGTACTTTTAAATACTTAATTACTTCATGCTGACTAATCACAACCACGAGGGAGGAGAGATAAGCTGCAGGGAGGAGGGAGGGAGGGGGAGCGAGTGTGTGAAGTACCGACTGATATAAAAACTTCACCGATGATGAATCCTGATGTTACTTCATAGTTCTGTGGTTTAAACACTACAGATTAAAATATCTCTCACTGTACAGGCTAAACAGACACTCGTCTCCTCCATGAAATGTTTGTCACTGCGCTGCATTATTGTAAGTCATGATGAAGAGTCCAGACTCTGTCTCTCCTCTTCATCTCTTCGGTGTGTGTCGGTGTGCAGTTTGCTGTCTGCTGAGGTCTAAAACATCCTCACTGATGTAAACTGTCAGAGTGACACTGATGTAAATGATCCTGCTGCCTTAATATAAAAACATGAATATTGCACACCGTTTCGTCATTATATAGACTGAGCTGAATAAAGGTGAGGATTTTTCTCCTCAGAGGACAATATTTTATTAAAGAAATAAACTATTATTAACAATAATAATACTAAATAAATAAATGCATATAAATAGTAACCTTTTCCTAAATTTCTGTTGGTTCTGTGGTGTTTGAGTTTTAAATCTGAAGTCTGCAGTTCCACAGAAGCTTCAATTGACTTTTCTGTTGAAGTTTTTTGTGCGTATTGGCCTTAATGTTAAATTGAGCAGGTCAATCTGCTCATCTGTGCCTGATGGACTGATGGGTTTGTCATGTTATTATTTGACCATATTTTTTATGCCAATGCAGTGACTTTTAGGGTTTCTGGACAATATTTGTCATTGTTTTGGGTTCATGTATTTTATGTAATAAAGTTACATTTGAATTACATTTTAAACACTTGAAAGCATCCCTTTAATTTAGATTTTGAACCAATAATAAAATGTGTGATTAATTTGCAATTAATCGATATATATATATATATAGATATACATATATATATATGGGAGGGATTTTTTTAATATAAATACTTATTTTACTTATTTGCTAGATTCAAACAAGGACACAGAACACACAGAAACACAAAAGCCTTCATCTAAGACATGTTTAAAATCTCTCAAGAGTCTATTCTTAGTACTTTTGTTCCAAACTCATACTAGAGATGCTTTTAAAATTTAATATTGACTTGCATCTCCACAACTTATATTTTGCCTGCTTATAAATAGCCTGCTGGGCAACAGGGTTAAACCAAAGTGGCAGCTGGTCATGGATTCTCATTGTAAACCACCATGACACACAGCTGTTGAGCCCTGATGCTGATCAACACCACAGATCTTATGACTGGGATGACGAGGCAAAAGCCGTCCAGAGTAAACAGTGTTGCATCAAATCATTAGGCTCTTTGGAGATGCGCCAGGCCTGTACAGGATCAATTAGGCTGTCTCGCCACACAATGCATGACACTCAGTTGCATCATACTGAAATGGGCAACAATAATCTTACAAGATCAAAGTGCCGGCAGATTTTCGAACCAGGTGCAGATGCTTTCCACTAACTATAAAACTTTAATGCATGATGAGAAACTATCGACTTTCCTGTTGTCTGAGTGTTCATTGGCACAGGCTATATGCTGCATGTTCTCTTTGATTGCATAGATATGAAATTTATTAGCTTTAATTTGTACTGTGAAACCTGTACTGATGTTTGACATATCAGAGAATAATCACGTGCACCTCCTTCTTTACCTCGTTATATATATAATTATTATATTATGAGACATAAAGAATATATGCTGCTTCACTAACAATTATTTTATCCATTCATTTTGTTGCCTACTTTCCTGTATATTGTGTTTTTCAACACTGGGTCAAAACATTTGAGATCCATATTCAGATTTGAGTTTTTGATAATTGTTCAGAAAACATCTTTCTTGCTTGAAATAGGAGAAAAATAAACTAAATAACAAGCTAATCTTATCAAGCTTTTATACGCAAATTTGATTTATTTATTAACTAAATCAGCTTTATATCGTGTTAACAAAGGCGACCGTTGATTTGCGAAACTCTCGCGAGAGTTGTCCGCGTTGTTTCATCACTGTACACCTTGCACAAACTAATTTTTTTTTTTATGTGATAACCCAGCGGTTAAAGTCTATGTATGTTCAGAAACACAAAACATCCGGTTATAGATAAGGGAGGGATCATGTTTGAGTCAATATAATAACTCTCGCGAGATCTTTCGCGGGTCTGAGGTTCCCTTTTGGACACGACCCTTAGACGTAGCAACAGTATGTCGCACTGAATTGAAGGCACGACAATTGACAGTCAAATAAATAACAAGTGCACACCGTCATGGGACAAAAACAAAATCACTTCATATTTCCAGCACGAAGATTGGCACTGCTGCTGTCGCTCTACAAACACGCAACACAGACACGCTTGCTGGGATATGTAGTTTTTCTTGAAATGGAAATTTCCAAGATATCTGTCTAGAGGAGTGAGTGGAAATTTACTCTGTTCCTCTCCATGCAGAGCTGTGTCTGCCTTGCGGGATGTTTTGCTGGAAGTCAACCATGTTAACCTTATTCTCATCTGACTGCTGAGTCTGGTGACAGTTGTTATCATGATTGTTAAGATATGATTATGACAATTACGTTTATTACTACTGTAGCATTGTTATGCTGTGTCTGTTTTCATCATGTTGCATTATATGACGTTATCCTATATTATTATTATCAGTAGTAGAAAGTAATAATAAAATTATTACTAGTGGCTTAGTAGTTAATAGTTAAACTCCTTTCAGTGTCATTACAAGCATATGAGGTTGGATGATACATAATGCAGTTTACCTGGCACACACACAAACAGGATCAAAGGAGATTTTACCTACACACATGTTCAGATGGAGTGCAGTGTGTAACGACAAAATATAACAGAGACTTGGGCAACATTATGAACATATGCACATGTTTGTATTGCTGCACACCTACACGTCACATGCATACATGTTTATCCAAATGCACAGTATATCTCCAGGGATCACTTTGCATGGGAGGTGCTGCTGCCTGATGAGAAATGGAGATTTGCATTGTCTCCCACACTTCATAGAAATTTTTTATAGTGCACCTAATATGGTTTAACCCTCAGAAACAGTATTATATAGCAAAATAGCTACTGTATATTAGTCATAGCAGTGCTGTGGTGGGTTATGAACGGTGTGTTTCCTCCTATCGCTCTAAAATGACAACCATTTCCTCCTGATCACTACTTTTCCAATGAATAGCATCATCTGTGCCAGATCACTTGCAAAATGAAAACACATGTGCCTGCAAAAGCTTAGCATGTACAACATATCTGCAATAATATTGGCATGCAGGATGAAAATAAAAAAAAAACAACTTTTAAATATTCTTAACACTTTTTCAGAGAGGCAGCACATGGGAGTTGTTGGATTGTTCTAGTGCCACTCTGAAATCTGATTAGAGTTAATCAGTCAGAACAGGGATTTCTAGTAGTTCCTATAATTTGTAAAAGCTCAGTGACCTTACAACTGGGTTGTTGAAAGATAATTAGCCACCTTGATATCCATTGCTGGTTGCATGCACCACAGTGTTTAAACAGTATTATTTTATCCATGTCAGTCAAGCAAGTCTCAAGTCCTCTAATTTGCGGCCTAAGTCTGACTCAAATCAATTCATGTGACTTCAGTCTCGCACCTGTGTCAACCCCAGGTTGAGAACCACTGCTTTAAACAATAAAAAAAAAATGTTGTTTCAGATATCTCTATAACATGTCATCTTCAGTTTCAGTGTAGTATTACAATGTCTTAGAAGTAACATTGTTTAATTCCAATCACTTAAAATCTATTAGTTATGCACAAGAAATTAGGCTCATTCTCCTCCGCAGTTGAACCAAGCTGCGCGAGGTGGGTGTGTTCAGTGTCGCCACGCTTCCCGTCTTGATTGGTAGCAGCTTAAAACCCACCATCCCTCATATTCTTTTGTTTACACCGAGATGCGGGTCAATACAGAGCCTTCTTAATTAGCCGGAGAATTTTCCAGTAGGCGATTCAGTCCACGGACGGGTGACGGCTGTGTTACGCGTGGGGCGTGGAGCCGAGAGCGTGCCTATAAGGGGCGGACGCAGCACCGTTTGACGGCTGTCTCACACACATCTACGGCTCCTGAGAGATGATAACGGGCTGCTAACGTCAAATCAACGTGCAGACCAGGAGCAACTGCGTGCTGTAAGGAGGCAGGCAGCCATCCCGGGGTGCTTCTTCAGGGAGGGAGTCACCTCTTCTTCATCCTCATCCCTCCTCTCCTCTTGGGCGTACAGTGCCGTTTTAGCATCTTTAGCGGTCAGCTAACGCTAGCTAACAAGGTACATCTTAAGTGTTAATTTGTGTTTATTTTAACAATAGAGCCGGTGAGTCAAGTGTGTAACTTGAATAGATGAGTGTCTTTTTTTTTTTTTTTTTTTGTTATTACCTCTTAAAATGTGTTGTTATGTGTCCGTGTTAGGTCTGTGCAGCTGTGTTTTTTGGTAATCTTATCATTTATTATTTTGGTCAAATGTCTCAACTGACCGTGACCGAGACGTCAGACAGTCAGAAATGCGTTATAAACACCTGAGCAACACAATAAGTCGGACTTGCCTGTGGTGTTAAAAATACAAATATGAATCCTGCGGTGCATGAAATATAGAAAATATTAAGGAGGCTTCTTGAAGATGCGCAGCTTTCGCAGTCGGATGAATGAGTGACTGTTCTAGAAATTTCCTGACGCCTCATAGGTGCATCTGTGCGCTGCATGCCTGGCCGTGTGGACTGGTGTCGCCTCCTCTTTGTATTCCCAAAGACAGTCTCAGGCTGTCAGCCACATCTGGACATTAATTAAAGCGGCATTGTTGTTTACACCAACTATCCATTATATACACCACTGATCCGTCATGGCGACAGCCGCCTTACCTGCTGCCCAGTTCAGCCTGGATTTGATGTTGTATTCATTGTTATGATTAAAAGCAAAGGTGAAGCATCCAGTGCAGTGGTTGAAGTTTTTCCTCTCCCCATTCAGGTTGTTTTTGTCTGCAACTACTGAAATCTGTGTAGAAGGCTTTGCTGGAGTTTCACAGGAAAACAGCATTGTAGAATCTCCAAAACAATTGAATGAATGGTGACCAGTTTTCTCACGGACCCTCCCCTGAGCCATACTGCTTGTCAGGTATAATCCAAGTCTCCTAAAGCCCCAACATGCCATTCACTTGCACGTGCATGTGAACATTGCTCCAAGCTAAGGATCTACAGCGAAGATTTAGATCCAGAAATGGTGTAAGTGAAGTCAGCTTTGCATGTTGGAGCTTTAGGAGACTTAGATTACACCAGACGAGCAGTATGGAGGCATTGTTTTTTAATTTAGGTTGCTTTTTCTGTTTGTAAACTGTCACACTGGATTGCAGCACTGTTTTCCAGTGAAACTCCAGCAGTGTTTTCTGAACCATAAAAAACTAAACCTGATCTTATGTTAGCATGAGGGTGAGTGAATAATGACTGAATTTTCATTTTTGTGTGAACTATCCCTTTAAGCAGGTCTTGAGAAGAAAAAATGTAACCTGAGTTCTATAAATCTCAAATTGTGATTTCCTTGCATAAAATGCAGCATTAATGAGGGTTTAGTGAGAGATAGCCATAGACCAAAAGAGAAAAAGAAACTTTTTGGAGGACGACATCACAGCAATGATAGAGGAAACTGAAGCCAGGCAATGTGTATTATTAGGTGGGCTAAATGAAAAAAAAAAAAAAAGCCAAACACTTAGCTTGTGACTGTGTTGCAATCCATTCCTCATACCTTTAATGGATAATTCCTATCCCATTGTTCATAAAGCTAATGCAAAGTTCACCAGAAGCTTGGGCTAATATGCACCCCAAACTAAAATACCCTGACATAAACAGAAGGAAAATTACTTGTTTAGCAAAAGGATAATTTTCATGTCAAAGTAAGGTTTTAAAAATGACCCAGTGTTTAAAAAGAACTTCAGCAAAAGGACAACATATTCTTCTTAAAAGCTACACAGAATTTTAGTTACTTTATAACTGTTTATTTTTAATGCATTATTTGTACCAAGCATTCAATAGAAGGGGGTTCCTGTTTCTTCAAATGTTCAGTCCAAATTCCACCAAACTCCTGTGCTGCTCTGATCAGTGGTCACGGTCATCTCTCCAAACCTGTCTTGTTTTCACCTTTTTATGTAATGAATTTCACTGTCCCCTTTGTGATCTGATAGTCTTGGCAACAAACATGCAGATAAAAAGTTTTGTATATTGAGTCAAATTGTGTTCAGTACATTGTTCTTTTTTTAAGTTAATTAAATAGTGTAATGTATAATTAAGCATAAGTAATTTTAACAGTAACAGTTAAATGTCATGTTTAATATGTTTCTGCAATGTCTATAAAATGGCAGGTCTCCTTCCCAGTTTTCAAAATCCAAGGTGATGTCTTAAAATGTTGTTTTGTCAGTCCATAACCAAAGATATTCAGTTTAAAAGGCAAGCAAGCAGTCTTTATTGTTGAGCCCTTTTGTAATGAGTTACTTCCATCCTTGGTAAATACTAAGTCACTGGTACCTGAATATAAAAAATATATTGTGTTATCATCCCACCTTTTTACCTGACTATTCTTAACTTGAGAATTGCTTTTTAAGAATAATATTTATAAGGAAAATCTACCATTGTGGCAGGTGACCTAAATTTTTTGACAACATTTGCCCTGTATCTGCCAGGTGGCAGGTGCTAATTTCATCTTCTGATCCAGTGTCTCCCTTAAGTCAGAGGTCTTCAGAGTGGGAGGCTGGCCTCCCCAGTGGGGCTCCAAACAGTTTCAGGGGAGGCTCAGTGAATGGAAGTGAATAAAAATTACAATGGTTATCTAAACGAGATCACATAGACTAGCTTAAATATGTGTGATTTATTGAAAGAGATAGTTCAGAGATACAGTATTGGGATATTTAACTGTTTTTTTTTCATGCTTTTCTAGAGGCAGAAACTAAAAAGACAGACCTTTTTATGTATTTGAGATAGTCAGGAGTTATGAAGTTACAGCAAACAGCAATATTAGGCTATCTTGGCTCAGTTGACCCTTTGCTAAGCCCTGCCTCCAAACAGCAACTGTCCATAGGTTCATAGGTTAGCAACAATATCTAGGGCTGGCAAACTTCCCGTGTCTCCACCTGTTGAAGGTGTGCAGGAGACTCAAAGAAGAGCGATACTTGTTTCATGAATCTGGACGGCGGTGTGTTTTTGTAGTCTCTCAAAAATGTGAAACACAAGAGCACATGTGTGGGCAAGGGATTAAATTCTGTCTTCATCTGCTCCAACATAAGATGTGAACGCTGGCATGTCTGGCTAACTAAAGCTAGCTTACTAGCTGCAGTAACGTTACCTTCAGACAAACTTGTTAGATACCACTGCATCTGCATTTGTTCTGCGAGAGGTTTGAGGAGGAGGAGGAGGATGTGGGCTGATGCAGAATCAAAGTGGGTCGACAACGGTGACAATCTCACTGTGGCTCGCTGTCTCAGATCTGAGCCGGGTTAGCTTAGGTCTTATTCTGGCTGTCTTCTGGTACACTAATAAAGTCCCAGTGCTTCCTTTTCTCATGTTAATGAGCGTATTTCTGTCATGTATCATGACACCATCCATCCAATGCTTGCTAAGATGCAAGGTAGCTTTAGCCTTTTTTACACTGACCATTACGCCATGTACCATGTACGCAGCTGCTAGGTAACTTTACATTTACACTTTCACAGGGTTATTGTTTTAAAAGGTGTCAGATGGAAACATTACAACAGAAAGACTTCTTGGACAACTCAAGGAGTTAGCAATAGCTTACACGAGCCAAACTACACTTATGAAATCTGCTTATGAGTCATTATTTTAGCGACAAAAACCCACCATCATCAACTACAAATGAGATGCTGCTTTTGTTTATGTCTCTAAGGAATCAAAGACCTCATGTGTCAAAAGTTACTTCTAATTTCGATGTTAAATCTGCCACCGTTATCACCATGAACTGCATAAATGCAGTGCAAGAATTGGAAAGTTTGGCAGGCGTAGCAACAGTGACTAAGGGGGGTGGTGCTTAGCGAAGATCTTGAGGTTATATGGGGTCAGATGATATAAGCAACCAGGAGTGAAACTAAGCAAGTAAACTAGCTTGTCTGAGGAGAGGCCTACAGTGTCAGACTTTGAAAACCTCTGCTGTTAGTTATGTGGATCTGTGCGAGAGTACAATTTAACTGAAATGTCTTTTAGTTGTATAAATGAAACTGTTCAACATAAATTGTTTTTAGCAGTTGGTGTTTATTGATATGCAGTTTTGTTTACCTCAGGGTTTCGTTAAATAACCTCTCTGGACTTCATGCATGTCAGGGCTGGTTGCCTTGGTATCTCTCTTGGCTTTTGAATACCTGGCACAGACTAACAATAAACTGTCCTGTAGCGGAGCTCCAGTTTCATCACCACCATTGCTTTGCCTGAATCAGTAATCTGTTTAAGAGAGGGGAAGAATAGAAGAATTACACTTGTTGTTTTGGTTTAACCTAATTATATGATTCGGCTTGGGCTAAAGTTAGCGTCCCTGTGGCACTGACAGCACCATATTTTTTAAATTATTTTGGTAGTGGCCTGAGTTAGAGCTCTGGAAGTAGGTCCTGGCATACTGGGATGGGAGTGATTATGTTTCAATTCCCCATTGTGTAACTTTGCAAATAAAATTATATTAATCTGTTGAATGACTTTGCTGTATTTCAGAGCCAGAGTCTCTTGGGCAGTTTATGGTGAACACATGGAGTGTAGCCCTTGATGATGGGATGGTAAAATGAAAACAAAGACTTCTTTTATTGAGAGGGATGGTTATGCATAAGCCTGGTTGTGAAGACAAATGCGTGGGGTTATTTTCTACCATGCATGGCAGGCCGAAACCTCAAGAGAGGCCAGACATCCAAGTCTGTGTGTGTTTGTGAGATGGACATGAAACAGATGTGCTCACACATCATCCTGCAGATTACTTTTTGCTAACGTAGGGATTCAGTTTGAGCCATCACATTATTATCTCTAATAGTCTGTTGAATCTGAGTTATTTAGCATTGTACATAGCAAACAACTAACTGTAAATTGATGGATTTTGTTGATGGATTTTGTCACTTTTATAGGTTTACATTTGGTGGTGTCAATACAGTTAGGTGTGTGCATGGACTGATACTGTATGGTAAAATAAAAAAACACTTTGTATTGGTCATAATGTTGTGTGATTGGCAATGTCCTGTTGCGTCCCTCTAATTCATAATTATTCATGTGATCAGCGATTAAATGTAATGCCACAGTTTTGTTTGAAATCCACAGAATGGCCGCCTTTAGCACAAAAAAATGCTAAAGACAGGCATGCCTGTTGTCTTAAAGCTACTACAAGGAGTTTGTAAGTCGTTAGTAAACAGTCTTAATTTAATATTGATGCTTCTATATGACCTACAGAAGCAAACAAAACCATCCTTGAGAAGATCGTCTTTTTCTATATAGATATTTTTAATGCCTGCACTGGGTCAGATCGTCTTTGAAATCAGATGAAATAAGCCTGTGTTTACATTTTCTCAGAAAGCATGAGTGAATTGAATGTTAGCCAGATAAAAAGAAGCAGGAGGAGATTTTTATTCAGATAATTTTATTTTTGACTTAAGGTTATTACAGTGGAAACACTATTGCTTTTGTCGACAGGGGGCTCCAAAACCAACTAAATCTTAAAGTTCCTTGTAGTAGCTTCAAAGAAGTGCAATATTCTGATGATGACAGAAGTCAGGCCACATATTAAATCGTATAAGTAGTTGTTTTTGTTCCTTCTTGACTCGTCTTGATTTCTTACATAATGTTCTTAAGCTTCCTTTGAAGTTTTTACAGTGGCATGGCTTGAGTTCTTTGTGTTAAAAAGATTAAGGAGGAAAGTCATACATAGGTTAAACCCAAGGAATGGCATTGGCAAAATACTGCAGTTGCAAAACCGAATTAACTCTTAATAATTTTCATGTGGTTAATAGAGTGCTAAGCCATATTTGACCATTCCATGACTGATTCAGAGAGGCTGTTGTAAACTTTCAAGCATTTATGTTCGGTGTTTGTCCCTTCCCTCTCGATAAGGCTCTAATGAGGTGTTTTTCTTTGTCTTTGCTGTCTTGCAGGAATATTAACTCTAGGTTTTTCTAGACCAGAGGCCTACAAGATCCTCCTCTAAAACTAGAACGACCTCAGTGCCGGTGGATAACCCCCTCCGAAGCACACCTAGTGAATTTGACCTGACGTTGGATACTACAGCTTCCATCCAGACAGCAAACCAAAGCAGAGCATTTCCATTTCTCCGTTTTTAATGATTAATTCCATAACTTTGACTGCTTGTGAGGTAAATCTGTAAAAATGGGTCCAGGAATGGAAGCAGCGGACATAGCTGTGGTAGCACTGTACTTTATCCTTGTGCTGGTCATCGGGTTTCTTGCCATGTGGAAAGCCAATCGCAGCACTGTGAGTGGCTACTTTCTGGCTGGACGCTCCATGACGTGGATAGTGATAGGTGCATCACTGTTCGTCAGCAACATTGGCAGCGAACATTTCATAGGCCTGGCTGGGTCGGGAGCAGCAAGTGGCTTTGCTGTTGGAGCGTGGGAGTTTAATGCACTTCTGCTTCTGCAGCTGCTTGGCTGGGTGTTTGTTCCTGTGTATATCCACTCAGGAGTCTACACCATGCCTGAGTACCTGTCAAAACGCTACGGTGGCAACAGACTAAAGGTTTACTTTGCTTTCCTGTCTGTGTTACTTTACATCTTTACCAAGCTGTCAGTGGACTTGTACGCTGGAGCTCTCTTTATTCAGGAGTCCCTGGGGTGGAACCTTTATCTGTCTATTGTCCTGCTCATCAGTATGACTGCACTGCTCACAGTCACTGGTGGATTGGTGGCAGTAATGTACACGGATGCACTTCAGGCAGTGTTGATGATTGGTGGAGCCCTAACCTTAACCACCATCAGCCTAATCAAAGTTGGTGGACTAGAGGGTGTCAGAAGTAAGTACATGCAAGCAGTTCCTAATGTTACTGCTATAATAGCCACTGGAAACTTCACCTATTCTCCTTCCTGCCGCATTGAGCCTAAACCAAACTCACTACGCATCCTTCGAGGTCCCCTGGATGAAGACATCCCATGGCCAGGCTTCATTCTTGGCCAGACCCCTGCGTCAATTTGGTACTGGTGTGCAGACCAGGTCATTGTTCAGAGAGTGCTCGCAGCCAAGAACATTGCTCATGCTAAGTGCTCAACACTAATGGCTGGATTTCTCAAAATCCTGCCCATGTTTCTAATAGTCATTCCAGGAATGATCTCTCGCATCTTGTTTGCGGATGAGATTGTCTGCATTGGACCAGAACACTGTATGGCTGTGTGCGGTTCTCAGGCCGGCTGCTCAAACATTGCCTATCCACGGCTGGTCATGGCGGTGATGCCTGTGGGACTCAGGGGGCTGATGATGGCGGTCATGATCGCTGCCCTGATGAGTGATCTAGACTCGATCTTCAACAGCTCAAGCACCATCTTCACACTGGACATCTACCAAACGTTCCGAGTGAAGGCATCTCAGCGCGAGCTGCTAGTCGTGGGACGCATATTTGTTGTGATCATGGTGGCAATCAGCATCGCCTGGGTCCCTGTCATTATTGAGATGCAAGGTGGACAGACATACCTCTACATCCAGGAAGTTGCTGGCTACCTCACCCCACCAATCGCTGCCCTCTTCCTGCTAGGTGTGTTCTGGAAACGGTGTAATGAGAAAGGCGCCTTTTGGGGGGGCATGACAGGTTTCACCCTTGGTACCCTACGACTGATCCTAGCTTTCATTTACCGCCAGCCTCGCTGCGACCAGCCAGATGATAGGCCTGCCTTCATCGTCAATGTTCATTATATGTATTTTGCTGCTGGGCTGTTCTGGATTTCAGGATTGGTGGCAGTGGTGGTCAGCCTCTGCACCTCTCCTCCAGATGAGGAGCAGATTCGCACTACCACAGTGTGGGGGCTCCGCAGGATTGAAAAGGTTCCCACAAAGGACACAGAGGAAATGTACAGGCTGACTGAGAAGAGCCATAGTAACGGTGATGGAAGCCTCCATAAAGAATTGCCCCCGGATGTCCGAAAGGAGAGGTGCTTGGATGGGGCGGATGTCAAACTCCTCGTCCCATCCACTGACCATGACCCAGCAACCCCTAGTGCAGAAACGTCCCCTGCCACGACCCCTGCAGAACAATGTGGTAACGGAAGGATGGAGATGATCAGAGCTGAGGAAGGCTGCCATGGTAATAGGGAGACTAGCAAGTGTGTGCGTATGCTGGAATGGTTTTGTGGATGGAAAGAGGCATCACAGAGCGCTCAGCAAAAAGTAGTGCAGGAGGATGCGAGAGTCATTGCAGAGATGCTGTATGAGCCACCCAGAGTTAAACTTCTCCTCAACTTAGGTCTGCTATTCGTCTGCTCTGTGGGCATCTTCATGTTTGTTTATTTCTCACTGTAGTTGAACTCTGCACTGAACTAACAGGGATGGGTAAGGGGGCTTTTCTTAAGATGAAAGTTACATGGGGGGTGTTATAAACAAAGAGTGGAATCTTCAGAGATTTGAGAAGCTCTGTCTGTAATATTTACAGTTGTCTTTTGTAGCTCTCTAACAGGGATCAAAGCATATTCTAATCATTTTTTAAATGATTAAAGCTTCTCCATATGAGAAAAATTATACTCTTTTATGACTATGAAGCTTATTTGGCACTGGTGTGTCCATTTTGTACAGCGCTTGTTGTTAGCTAATCCTGCATTTAGAATATCTACTGGGATTTTTTGAATTGTTGTACACAAAGTTAATTTAATATTTGCCTTATTCTGTATATGCACTTGTCCTTTTTTTGTATGGTGAAAAAACAAATGTATTCTGTGATTTAAGCTTTTTTCTCCCACTCACATTGACAGTGATGGTAGGCTTAGTTACTGGTGTAGATCATATGTCGGCAGTAAATCAAAAAACTATTTTAGGTCATAGGCCATGACAGTTTTTAAAAGTTTCTGCCTCTGAACACTATATTATTACTGCATTATATCAGTAGAACGTCAAGTTTGTGATCACTGTTTAATTTTTATTGTGCCCTGAACCGTCATCTCAAGGTTTTTTTTTAGCAAACTACCTAATAAATCTCTCTTTTTGTTTTTGCTGGAGAGAATCGGAATAAATGGTATCCAGCTCTTTTTTTTAAGAGGACCATCATGACATTTGTAAAACAAGAGATAATAAGTGCTAAGAGGCATTGCTTCTCTGCTGCTGTTGTGTATGACCATTCTGTTTATGATGATGATCATAATCACTGGTTTGATTTAGCCTACTGGAAGAGTTGCATCAAAAACCATTTTGTCAAGCTTACAGTAAATACCTGGTATTTAGAAACATGTATATGTTTTGCAGCACAGGAATGTGAAGAAGAAGAAGCACAAGATTAGAAACTATACTTTTTTTTTTTAAGAGGAAACAATGTTTTCATCCTTAAAGAAGAAATAGCCACACTTAGTACAGTATGGTACTTAGTCATTTTGATTGGCTGTTCAATGTGTTGTCACTGTAAGGGACTTTATATATTGCGTTTTCTACTACTGTGTTTTGGTTTATTTTTTTGTGGCTGTATTCTGTGTTACATTTCAAAAACAAACATACAGCTTTTTATGCACTATTATTGTATCATAACATAAAGCCAGAAGTACCAATGCTCATCATTCTGTATCAATCTATATTTTATGCATATCTCATTGTATGTTTCACATTGTTGAAAAAGTGTGTCGAGTCTGTTACATTGTTTTAACATGTGTACAATATAATTCAGGGCTCACTGGATCACCAACAATATACATTTATTCTATAGTAGGCTATCTTTTGTGTATTTACTGTGTGTCAATGTACATTTAGTGCACTGCAGAGCTGAAATGTCATTTAATCTTGTTTAAGTGCACCTTTTATAAACCTCTACCAAATGTGTCTTAGTGTGCAATGCTAAAGAAAAAAAAAAAGAGAAAAAAGTCAAAGAAAACAAAAAATAGTTCACGTCCTGAAAAAATTGTGCAGTGAATACCACATTTGTTTAAAGCCATTTAATAAATCAGCTTTGTCACAAAGTCCATTTTCAGTGAGCTGCATATCAGCAGGGAGTGGTAATGCAAAGCAGAAATGACATTTCAGACGTTTGCTGCAGGATTAGCACATTAACTGGATGAGCTTACTTGTGACATTATTATCAAGGGTAATTCAACCAGGTGCATGAAGTTGCTGGCCTTCTGGATTGTCATTATTTCCACAGTGCAAGGTGTCCAGACATCAACACCCTCACGCCCAAGAATACTAAAACGAAGAACAACTTTGTTTGTATTTTTGGAAATTGACAACAGTGGTAGAGTGACCTCAGTCATATTGAGACAGGCCAATCCTTATTAATGTCAGGCATAGATGATGCATAACATGGAGGATTGATAAGTGATGATTGCTCTGTGGGAAAGAGCTTTAAAAACTTTTCTTTCTGAGAGAATATATGTTGTTATTTTTATGGATTTTATTTTTAGAAACTGAAAATAAAGTTTCTGTGAAGACAAAAAGACAAATGTGTACTATTTCTTCTTTATATTGTGACAAAAAACAACTACTGGCTAACATAAAGTCAGTTTTGCTCAACATTAACATCCGTTTCAAATAAAGTGTAATTTTAATGTGCTGTTGATCTCTGATTTTGCAAAGTCAGGTGATTTATTGCCTTGTGGTGTCCTAAAGACTATTGCAACTCCAGAGACATTTTCCATTGGTCATGTGATTATCAGCTGGCTCCAACTTCTAAGAAGAAGTCTGATCTCTTTTAATGAAACTGCAAAATATTTTAATTCAGACCAGAATATTTTATTGTAACTCCTCAATAGCTGCATTATTTGTCAGCAACTTTTTGCAACTTGTACATGTGGTGATAATTTTTAGCCACAAAATTTTGAGTTTGTTCTGAGCTCGTGGTAGTATCAAAAGTGCCCTCTCATTCAGCGTTTCTTGTATATTTTGGGTCTTTTTGTTATTGTTGACCACAGTTACACAACCCCCAGCAATACTTTATTAATCTTCTCAGAGCCAGAAGAGGATTGGGTGACTCCAGGCCTCTTTACACAAAATTCAACCAATCAAAAAGCTAGGATCAGTGGCTTACAAATCTCCACTTCTTACCAGTTCAGCTCAATACATCAATTTGTCCTGTGCTGACCCACGCTTACCTCACTTTCCATCATGATGTAAGAGTGAAATAAAAGTAAACGTGAAAAAAACTCTTACAAATGTAATACTGCTTGTTCGGAAGCACTGAGGGTAACATGCAAAATGCAAAAGTAAGCATTTTGGTTAAGTAATGTGTTGAATAATACACTGCGTTTTTTAAAGTGACATAATCAACACCGTTGAATTAATCTGTTTCAGTCAGGAGGCATTAAGGGTCAGTGAAATGTATTCCTATTTAGACTGTGACTCATATCACTGGTGTCCTATGACTTCACATAGCAACAAGTTAAAATGTAGCACGCACACTCCAAAGGGGAGTGTGTGGGTAGCTGTTGGCAATAATTTGAGAAAATTACCTACCTCACCTTGACCAAGGAAGGCAAATAAGTAACTTTATTAG
Source organism: Lutjanus erythropterus (assembly GCF_056507025.1). Taxonomy (NCBI): domain Eukaryota; kingdom Metazoa; phylum Chordata; class Actinopteri; order Lutjaniformes; family Lutjanidae; genus Lutjanus; species Lutjanus erythropterus. The sequence continues at coordinate 24,478,595 of NC_139324.1, forward strand.
CAAATGACTAAATGAAAACATCTCTGTCACCTTTCCTTCACTTCCCTCACTTGATCTCAGGAAAGGGCACATTTCCTCTCAAGACACCGTGAAGGAGATGTGAGTAATGTTTGTGCATCATTCACTCACTCATGAGTTTAAATGACGATGGATGGTTCAACATGTGAGAGAATGACCTCAGTGCACAATTCATTTAAGAATGCCTGGACACATTTCTGCTGATCAGATACTGTACTTATGTAATATAACATTTATTTAAGCACGTTTTTGTATGAAGTTGAAGTTTTCGGACAAGGAATTTTTTAAATCATGATGAGTTATCTTCTGACTTGAGTTGAGTAGAAATATTAAGTAGTAATATATTGAAATAATAATAAAAATACAGACACAAAAGTATTGGACTCTGACAAAGTGTTACCCTGAGTCCAGACTTTTGAATCTACCTGCTCCACTGAAAATGGAAATGTAGTGTAACAAGTTGACAATTCAGTCTGATGTCAGGCTCACAAAATGTAGAAAAAAGTTCAAATAATAAAAAAAAACTAAATACATCAAGAAATGATACTCTGAATTAAATAATTAAAATGAACTCTGTGAGGCTGCATTTAGCTTGCTTTGAGCTAAATGCTAACACTTCTTAAAGTTCTCATGAAACGATTGCTGGAGTGCTTATGTGTCTCCTGTAAAATAGGCTGTTAGGTAGAGACTTTTTGCACACACTGATTGGCCTTTACAACAGCCAATAGCACTGTGTATTACTCCCTGCCATGCAGCTAAAGTGGTCCATGAATGCAACGCTCTCCTTCCTAGCTGACTTTTCCTGGACTGGGAGCTCCCAGTGAACACAGCTGAAACAGCCTCTGAGACCAACGATGGCAAGGTCGACAACAGTGAAAAGACTTGTATCAAGGTGGTTTTCTGGCTGGGTTTGGCTCCTAGCACCCCAGGGCTGAGTCACGGCTAGCCAACGTAACAGCAGTTAGCATTTTGCAAGAAGTAAAGCCATCTATCCAACAGAAAACTTGGTAAATAACCTCTGTATTGTATACTGTTTTGGAAGGTGTGTTTGTACTACCTAACAGCTAACAGTTGTGGTTATTTTTTGCAACAAGTAAGCTAAAGCTATCTGCTCATTAGGAAAACTGCAAGTCAGAGGACATCAGTGGGAAATGTGATCCAGTTTCACCCCAATTAGAATATAAAGTTTTAAAGTTGTGCATTTGTACAGTCAGGCCCACTCCCACGAAACACTTGAGTTCACTCTAAATAAGGGACATAGTCTTCTTCCAGTGTTGCCAAATGTAAAATACAGCAATATCATACTGTGACTTTAAAATGATCGTATTAATTATTGTGCATACAGAAACAACACACAAAGGAGCCGTTATACTACACCAAATGGCAAAACTATGCAATGTGCGCTGTATGACATGGAGGCTCAATCGTCTAAACAAGATGGCAACTGTGTATTGTTTTACACAGAATCAATTGCAGCCATCACACAATCACTTCTTCTGTTCTTACCCTTCAGAATAAAAGCCCCAGATGGTGTTACTGCTCTACCAGCTGTTCGATCAGTGTGGTGCCGATGTGATTGGTTGCTCTCAAACAAGGTTTTGTTGCAGGTTTATGGACATGTCAGAATTGTCATAGATTTGGCCTATATTTGGGAATAATTGATTGTAAATTGTCAAACAGTTGCCAAAATTTGGCACAAATACCATAATTATCGTACATCTGGCGACACTGTCTCCTTCCAGGCTTCACTGCGTCATAAGTGAGAAATCTTTTATTGCCTCTTTTATTCTTACATAGGTGATGCATAGCATAATACATGTGTGATAAAAACACTTAAACATTGATTTTGAACATTTGCTAAGTAGCAACAGTGCCAATGAGTAGCACTAAACACAAACTACAGCTGAAGATAAAATGGTATTTTCAGGTATTTTGTCATAAACCAAAGTATGAATGTCTGTGTCAAATTTCATGTCAAAGCCACCTGATAGTTAATGTGGAAAAAACCTTGCTTCATCTTCACTGTGATGAATAAAAGAACATCTCGGTGAGCCTCAGTTGTCCTTACTTATGTAACTGCAACTCTGACGTCAGAGGAGATCTCGGTGCACGTCATACAGAATCACGTATAATCACACCACCAGGGACAAGGCAGAACAATGTGGGTGATCCATGGTCAATGTCATTTCTCATTTAATATTATCAGGAGAGTCCGGAACATCCACAATGTCTCAACCTAATCTCAACCTCTGGACAAAGCCTCCTACATAAAGGATGCAAACTGTGAGGGACTCTGTGGCCTCACAGGTTTATTACCACGCCAATGCATAAACTGAAAAATCCTTTATGTCCAATAAATTTCTAACACAATAGACTTTTTTTCTCTGCAGCTATTTTGGTATGTAATAGTAGGATAAACACAGATGCTACTAATGATACTAATTAAGGACGTGTTCTATTTAGCAGAGCCTTTCCAGTGAGCCAACAGGCACAGTAGCAGCACGCTGACTCTGTTTGACCTCAATGGAACAGAACCTTAATTAGTATCACTGGTAACACCTGTGTTTACCCTATTTTTTTGGCTGCTGTGAAAAAGGGAAAAAGGCCTGTTATCAAGATATTTCAATCAAAACCACAAACCTGCTGGTGGCACTAGAGGAAGAGGCAGAGGATCACAAAAGTCGTTGGCACACACCCTCTGGGGAATGAGTGTTTGTATAAAATTTTGTGCCAATCCGTCTAGGAGCTATTTAATATTTCACAGAAAAAGTGGCACTTTGACCTTCTGGTGGCACTAAAGAAAAAGTCAGTTAATGATAAATTTCACCAGCACTCATCCCATGGGTACCATGGCAATCATTAAAATAGCTGTTAAGATATTTCAGTGACTAGCAAGAATAAAATCTGGTGGTGGCACTAGAGGAAAAGTCAGAATCACAGAAGCAAGTCGGAGGGATTCGTACTTTGAGAACTATGAATATCTGTACAAAATACAGCTAACTAACCTCTTAAAAAGAAAGAAACTATCTTATGTGCTTTAATGTTTTAGTTCGGTCCATGTCCTCACCCTAAATGGATGTGTCAGTGTTAATGACCTTTACTGCAGCTAGCCACCAGAGAGCGACCGAAATGGGTTGATTGTCAAGCCTAATTTTTTTTGTTGAGTGGCTCCGTCTGAGCCATCAATGCCAAGCGTTGGTATTTGACAAGCAGGGAATGAGATTTAACAATTCACAATCTTTCTCCAGAATGACTTACCCCTCTTTTAAAGGTTGAGTGTGTAAGATTTATGGGTATTTATTAGCAGGATATCACGGAAATTGAGAATAATATTCATAAATATATTTTCTACAAATGCGTTTTACAACACGTATCACCTCAGAAAATATTAGGCTCTTCAAGTACCACCACTATGACTGACATTAAAATACAGTAGCATAAGCCTACCCCATTCAGCTACGGACAGTTCACACAGGTTTTAATCCTCATAAGTTCATTATTAATTGTTGACTTCCACAGAGGTCACCATGTCGCTCCACCATCTCTCTACAGTAGCCCAGAACGGACAAACAAAACTGGCTCTAGATATAGGCTTTCGTTTTTTGCAAGAGTTGTCACCACCAAAGGCGTTTCTAACACACTTGGAAGGTGTAAATCCTATTTACCGGTCCTTTAAGCACATTTTGCTGCAGATATTTAGTACGGCTTTTAACGTAGGACTCGTGATGGAGTGATTGCTACATTTTCCTGAAAGGGACGGTTAACCAGAAAATCAAAAGTACATATTTCCCCCCTGGCCTGTAATGGTGCATGAAACAGCTTGCAACAAGGTTTTGATGCTTTAGTCACCACAGGACTTGTGCCGACTGGTCCTATTATAGTGGAGATAAGGCAAACACCTTTATGACTAATACAGTATATCCAAAACTAGGGAACACACACCAAACAAAAAATGTTGATGGATAACTAGCACTACAGGCCCAGGGAAAAATATATATTTTTGCTTTTGGGGTGAAATGTCTCTTTGAGTAAATGACCTGACTAAATCTCCCACCATTGTTTATTTGAATTGTACAGATGCATAACAGATTAACCTGTGTCTGTCTTTACCCCCTAACTGTAACTGTGAGGACTTAAGCTCTCATACGTTGCTGTTATTAACGTCACTGCTGCAAGACACAACACGCACTGTGAATTTGACAGCATGACTGATTCACATGAATGTCTTTGTCACTCATTATTTGTCTCTTACACACGTTGCCTAACTCCTCCACCAAACACCACCCGACTCTTACCCTCCCTCTTTCCCAAGAGAAAACTAATGATATTGTCCTTGTGGAAAAGTACTGGCATCCAAGCCATGCTTTGTTCATTGTCTATTTCGGACAGTGAAAACACCAACAATTGTCTGAAACAAATGCTACAAATGGCTTCACAGTGTTGAAACGATGATATTCTCAGATGTGCATTATGCATTATATTCTGTCAAAAGCTAATTGCATAAAAAGTTTAAAAAATGTAAATGTAATCATTTTGAATGAATATAATGTACAGTTATTATATTATTCAGGCTTGCAATATATTGAAACTAGTCCAAAAATTGCAGAATTTATTCTCACAGCAAAACAACATATCAGTGTCAGGTGAACTCTGCAGAGAGTTGGATGTCATTTGGTTGCCTGAAGGCATAATGAGTGGAACTTTCCCACAGAAACACTGTAACTTAAACAAGACCTACTTTGCATGTTGTTTACATCCAACTGGTAATCTGTGTCAGAGTTTACAGTGACCAAGCCTTCTCCCTATATTAATGTATTTTAATTATTGCTCATTGTTATCTTTGAGGATGGTGATCTTTCCTCAAAGGAAAAACAGGTGTTTTGCATTAACCTGGCTGATTATCTTCATTAACCTGGCTGATTATCTTCTTCTAATATTTTAGCCTTGTTTCACACTGGCAGCTTTTAGCCCTGGCTTTAGTCTATTTTCAGGGGATAACCCTATAAACTCAGGGCCAACCCAGCTCTGGAGTAGGGTCAACTAGCCCTAGGCCAAAGTCAAGGTTAGCCCACTTTGGAACATGCCAGGAATGAGCCAGTGTGAAAGCTCTTTTAGCCGAGGCTAACAGCTCCCTTAGCCTGGGGCTAACTGTTCTCTTAACCTGGGCAAACTGCAGTGTGAAAAGCCCTTTGCTGTACCAACAGACATGTAACCAAGGGCTAGTAGAGGTGCAATGTGAATCACAGAGCCCTGTACTTAGCTTAACCTTTGCTTAATAATATGTTTGTGAAAATGTAAATGTCTTACAGGCTCTTACACTGCATATTCTTAGCTCTGAGCTATCCTTAACCCTGGGCTAACAGTTGAACTTGGGCTAACTTAGCCCCTTTTCACACACATATTGTTAAGCCAATTTTAAGACAAGCCCTATATGATTCACACTGCCTTTCCTCTAGCTCTGGCTTAAAGCCTACACTCACACAGATGTTTTGCATTAACCTGGCTGATTATCATCTTCTTCTTCTAGTCATTTAACCCTGTTTTACACTGACAACTTTTAGTCCTGGTTGTTGTCAATTTTCAGGGGATAACCCTGCAAACTCAGGGCTAACCCTGCTCTGGAGCAGGGCCAGCAAGCCCTAGGCTAGAGTCGAGATTAGCCCATTTTAGAATGTGTCAGTGTGAAAGCTCGCTTAGCCTGGGGCTAAGTGCAGTGTGAAAAGCTCTTTAGAGATGTGCATGTGATGAATATAATGTAACACTAATGTGATGCTGGATATGCATATGATGAACTGAATTTAGGACCCCAGGAAGACTAGCTGGTTCATGGGCATTAGCTAATGGGGATCCTTTTTAAATAAATAAATCTGCTTTAAATAAATAAATAAAGGGGGATAAACTAGCCTAAGTTGAACTCTTAGCCTAGGGTTAAGGACAGCTCAGGGCTGAAGAATAGGCACTATGAAAATCCTAGGCTAAAGTTGGGGTCACCCCACTGAGGAATGTGCAAAGATTGTGCCAATGTGAAGGATTTCTTAGCCTAGGGCTGACACTTCTCTCTGCCTGGCTAAGTGCAGTTTGAAAAGTGAGAATGAGAGTTTAAAAAACAGGAAGAAGTACTGAGCTTTGTGTTGTAGAAACTTCAAGTTGTCATCAATAACCAGAACCAGATACGTTCATCATAACATTGAGATCTGTGATTTTTATTCCTCTGTTAAAGTCCTCTTCTAGTAATGGTTTAAATTATATAAAATGTTCTGCTATAAGTAATTAATTCTGTCTGATATGTTTTTTTGGCTTTCATACAGCTCTACACCTTGCCTACATTTAGTTTTCTGGGAGTCATGAATATGCAAATAGTCCCTACCCTCTCCACACACCCTACGCTGGCAGATACTTCAAGCTCATTCTACCATACTATTTATATGTCAAGCATAAGCGGTGTGAACTTGTTTTAAAGTATCTGCCCACTATTTTTAAATTGTTCAAAAAACCTTATATATAATTATTTGAAAACTAAACCAATCCTCCGCTTTGGCTACAACCACACTTGAACATATAAAACTGCTTTCCTCACACAGAATAATGATGCTCTAAAACAGGCCTCACTGACATAATATGTCTCCAACGATATCACTGTAATTTAGGAATGGTGTGGAGATGTTAGCCTACTTTCACATGTTAAAGTCCAGACCAAGGTCCATTTTTGTGAGACCTCCCCTTTGCTCCCCCATAATTTGAATCATGTACTGATATAGTAATTTTTCAAACGACAACAGCCCTAGGCACCCCATTATCCTAAAGTATGTTTGCCAGATAACCTAGTGTCTGTTTGGTGAGTATTTTTGAAAGTAATATATTTACTGTAAATCATTAAATGACCATGATATGTCATCAGAGATTAAGAAACATGTTAAGATGAAATACTGGCTTCTCCAACAACATTGCTGCTGTTAAGGCAGTGCAAACACAACCAGGAGACAGAGAATGGTTAAAGACAATTAATTGAAATTTGTAGATGGCGGGCTGAAGGCTTGGCAGAAGTGGTCTGGATCCTGGCTGAGGAGGGCTGGGTATGGCAGAGCAGAGCATGCAGAGGAGCTGATGGCTGAACAATCTGAATCAGGTGGCAGAAGAGGAGGACAAGGCTGGACGTGGTGGAGCAGGTGTGGAGAATCTGAGGCATAAAAAAAAAAAAAGCTGACATCCAGAAAACACCAAAAAAAAAGCTATCAAAAAACACAGAGAAAAGTGCCTTGGCGTCTGTACCGCATGGGAGACTGAACAGTCATATCATATTTGTATGGTGCTGCTCTGCTGTGTTGTGATTGGTAGGACAATTCATCTTTTAAATTAAAAAAACTCAAACACAGGCACAACACGCATCTAAGTTATTAACGCAGATAGCAGTAAATTAATGCTACTCTAGTGTGTGTGAATATCTTTTTGGCCTTCTATTTGCTGTTGAGTAATTTTGAAAACTAAAAATGTTGTTCATTCCTATTGGGATAAGAACAGAAGCAGCCCTGGGAATGTGGAATGATTAAATATATGGCAAACACATTCCCGTCAATACATTCCTGTCATTCCACGTGCACAGCCCCAACTAAACTTTGGCAGCATGCCTGTTATTCTGGCATTAATCAATGGAACTGGGCTTCAATGGCAAAAGGAAATATTTACCTCCCTTAGTAATAACAGCAGGGAGAATAGTGTCTACGACTGCGACACAATGAATGAGAATCAATGAGGCGTACAGCGGTGAGGCCTCTTCCCATCTCTCTGAGTCAAACTGATCACTGACAACAACATTCTTGATTAGTGACACACCAACAGCACGGCTGCTAGAGTGTCAAATGTAAACTGCTGATTAAGAGTTTGCTGTTACACTAAATTATTGATATGGTTTATATGTTATGAAGCTAACTTAATCAACGGTTCTCACTCTCGTTGGTCAAAAAGTATGTGGAGCAAAACAGTCCTTGACACATTTGTCACGCGGTTCCTTGAATGGACAGGATATGAACTCACTGCTACAGCTTCCAGAAAATAGGTGAAGGTGTATGGAAGTATTTAAGACGGTAGAGAGAAAGACAGTGGCAGCTTGGGTTAAAAGCGTGTTATATTTCAAGCTTTCTTGTTGTCTTGGGGAACCCCTACAGGACCTAAACTTAATTCTCCTTCTGCTGTACAATGTTTGTGTTGTCTCTTCCTTCCTCTCTTCCGTAGCTAATCTATGTCAATCGTCAGCTAGCTAGTTACATCTGAAAGTAATGTTAGCAAAAAGCCAGCTAGCTAGTGTAACACATCAGCTAGTGAGCCTGGCTCTTTAGTTGATACTGTGGCTGTCTGTGCTTTGAGAGGAGCTACAAGAGACATATCTTGTGACATCAGTGGGATCTCCCTGGTCGTGGAAGTCCCCATAGTTGAGTCTTGCTCCTTGTGCATGTGGGTGCACTTCTAGTAAGACAGGGCAACTGTAACACGTAAGTACAGCTGTGTGTCTGCTCACTAGCAGGTCTGGTTCTTTAGCTGACCAGATATCGTGGCTGCCGGTTCGATTCCCAGTCTAGAACAGTGGTTCCCAACCTTTTTTCCTTGGAGACTCCCCTACTTGTATCTAAGGAAAGCTAGACCCTCCCAGCTTGCACACACACACACGCAAACATGCACAAACACATACATGTACACCAAAATCATAAGTGATTCATTCCAAAGCTTTACTGTCCAAAATAAACATCAATTAAATTGTTTCCATTTGCAGAAACTTTATCTTTGTCTCTTTCCTAATATAAGTTTTTTCTTTTATCAGCCCAACAGAGTAGTTTATACACACTCATCCTCACCAAAAGAACAATATTGATTTATTATCACAGAGCTTGAGAGGTTACAGAGTTGTGGCAAAGTAGCTTACTATTTGTAATGAAAAGAAAAGTATCTTTTTGAATAGTTTTGTGTGCAGACTTTTGTATAAAGTGTGATTTTAGTTAACAGGTGCAAATCTATTTTTTAGGACCTCAGAGCAGACAAAGTCTTGAGGACCCCTGTGATTTCTGGCATCCCCCTCATAGGGGCCCTGATACCAGGTTTGGAAATGATCATCTAGATGAACGTTGGTGGGATCTCTCCAGTTCTGTCTCTCTGGTCACGGACGTTTGCCCAGTTGATCCCTGTGCGTGGACATTCTTCTCGTAAGACAGGACAGCTTTAAGCAAGCTCGGCCATTACCCTAGTTAGTTAATGAGCAGGTTAGCTGGGGCTAGCTGTTCTGTCTAGTCCTGCACTACTGTGTTGTGATTGGCTGCCACTGCTGTGCAATAATTGGCTAGTACATGTTGCAAGGAGCCTTAATTTTATGACATGTGTGAAGTTCACAGTTTGGTCAAGTTTATGCAAGAAAACTACTTTGTTAAGGTTGACCCAACTTGGGTCAGATGTTGCACCAGGTTTACAGAGGAAAATTATTTGGTAACGTTTAGTAAAAGTTCATATTTGGGTTAAAATAGACCCTTTTCCAACGTTAGGAAGCCTTTCTGGTTGTACCCATCGAGGCGATCACTACTACCCAATCACAGCGCACGAGGGTAGGACTAGGTGGAACAGTCTTGAGGAAAAAAAATCCACCTTTTCAACAAACATGAGCTTTGCACATACCACACCTAAGAGCAGGGAACAGGAAAGGAGAAGGTTCATCAAGGTTTTGCAAGGTACCTAGTTTGCTCAACTGTTACTGGAGCACGGAGCAAAAAAGGGGGTGGGACTTAGAAAGGGCCAGTTGAAGCCTTGTGTGATAATGTTACAGTGTGCCTGCACGTCATTGTTTTTAACCTCACTAAAATGTTAGAAAAATGCAAGTACTCTTTACTGGATGACTTCTAAAAGTACAACATGATGTTTTGACATACATACATAGCTTTGAATAGCCTAAGCACTGCTGCATGTGTGCCGTCATTTCACCATTCTTACTTTTACTATTTTACATAATCATGCATGCGGATTCCTGCAACTCACAGAGCACTGCTTTATGTTCACACTTTATGAATGACATAATCGCAATACCCAGAAGGAAACACATAACACAGGCTAACACTTAACATGTGAGGTAACATAACACGTCTCAGATGAGTGTGTTCCTGCTCATGTGTGCATAAATAAGTAGGCACTGGTATATGGTCTCAATGTGTGTCAATCTGCATTTCAGAGTTTATGTAACATTTGAGCCCAGCAGGGGGTTTATGGTTCACTGGTTTCAGGGGCACAGCCCTCTCTTTTGCATATGTCAGTCTTGCCTTGGGCTTTCTGTTGCTGTTCTGGTCCATTTCTGACCACTGATGTTTAATCCAGCCTGGCTTGTGATGATGTCAGACGGCCTTTAGTCATTTCAGTCATAGCTATGCAGTATTTAGCTTGATTTACCAAACATTTTTGATGTACTTTTAATTATTGACGTATCTGCAACATATGGACATATGGGCCTTTTGCATATTTTTCATTGATCACATACTGGGATTTTACATTCTTCTGCCTTATAGTAATTTCTAGTTCGTTTGACAGAACTTTATGAAATGATATTATTTGCAAATATAATGATGTGGCTTCCAGCTTTGAACAGTCAGATGAAGCAGTGTGACCTAAACAGAATAATAGGTACCATAATTTAAAGTAAATGTGTGCATTTAATGCAACATTCTTGCATCTTCAGGGGAAAAGTAGAAAAGCTCTGAAGCTATGTTCCAAAGTTTGATGACACAAGGTGCCTTGTATAGGTAAAGGTCATCTCTAACTGTCATCTATACAATTATACATAGTACAACAATTTGAAAACAGACTGCAATGATTTTAAAAAAACTATATTCCATTGAATACAGTACAAAGACAAAATATTAGTGTTCAAACTGATTAACCCTCTACTTTACTACTGTGTTACATTTCCTTTTCTGTTAACAACACTCAGTAAGCCTTTGGAAACTGATGACACTAATTGTTGAAGGTTTAAAAGTGAAATTCGTTCCCATTCTTACTTGATACACAACCTCAGGTGCTCAACAATTGGTGGACTATTTTTGTATTTTGTGCTTCATAATGCACCACACTCTTTAAATGGGAGACATGTCTGGTCTGCAGGCAGGCCAGTCCAGTATGCAAACTCTTTTACCGCAAAGTCACACCGTTGGAACACGTCCAGAATGTGTGTTGGCATTATCTCGCTAAAAGCAGGCACATCTCTGAAAAAGATGTTGTCTGGATGGCGGCATCTGTTTCTCCGAATCCTGTATGTACCTTCCAGCATTAATGGGGCCTTCACAGATGTGACAGTTAGCCATGATGTCATGGGCTCTAACACACCCCCATACCATCACAGATGCTGGCTTTTGAGCACTGGTTACCAAAAAATTTTGAAACACGGGCTCGTCAGACCACAGCACACCTTTCCATTTTGTGTCAGTCCATCTCAGTCAAGCTCAGGCACAGAGAAGTCAGCTATGTTTCGGGATGATTAAGCACCTTGGTCAGGGGTAGTGACAGAAGAATTGATCTTGCATACAATGTTCTTAATGATGAGAGAAACTGGAGCACACAGGAAACACATTTAAGTATGGGGCAAACATGCAAACTCACAGAAAGTCCCTGAAAAGCCCTCCACAAACTGGAATTTGCTGCTATGAGGCTGTTTTACTGATGGTTAACTGATGCTAATATGACTGCACCTCAACCTCAACACCACTGTATCTGCTGTGGAATCAATCTGGTTTCTGGGGTCCTTCAAGAACATCTGGGATCAGCATTCTCCCTTCCTAAAATGGACATCAAACATAGACTGTGTCATCAAAAATTTCCATATTAAATTCCTTCAGAGTCTTCACTACATACATCATATGAGGCTGAACAGTCATGGATGTAAACTCTAACTTGACTGGTTGGTGGAGACAGAATCGTGAAGCGGTAATTCTATTTTTTGACTTCTCTGTTTTATACAAAAGGAGATCTACACTCTACTGAGTGCACTCTTTTAGCTGTCATAGAAAAGGTTGTTGTTGGCAAACTGGACTTGGTAGAGGTCTAGAAGACGTTTCACACTGCCATCATGCGAGTCGACTCGCATGATGGCAGTGTGAGTCAATGACTACCTGTAACTGCCAACAAGTTAGTCAGAACTGAAGATGTCAGAACTGAGATGAATACCATGACCTGGATGACTGAGAACCGTCACAGACATCTTTCAGTTGTCCTTGTTCTTAGCTGTCATGTCTACTATACTGTCATATCTATTATACTGTAAGTACACTGAGAGTAATAAAACACCTGAGTCAAATTCCTTGTGTGTGCACACATAAATGGCCACTAAAGCTGATTTTGTATAGATCATCCATGAGCTCTTAATAACAGTACTCTTTATGTTGCCAAGTTGTGAAAAATCCCTCTGAATGATCATACCATCTAAATCTGAGAAAGATTTAGAAAAGGTCGCAGAATAATGCTTCAAAGCTGGAAAACGTTTGATCTCAACATTCAACAATATTGTATCAAATACATATATTTGCACTCTATCACTGTATTTTCACTTTTACCAGTCCAAAATATGTGTCTGGTGAATGATTTTAGATGTGGGAAAGATGCTGTTTAGGTTGATGCAGTGTCCCCGTCCTTTATTGTGAAAAGCATCAGATGTTCAGGTCCCCTGCAGTCAGTTAATTTCAACACACATTGTGTTGTAACGTGCTTTCATCACACTGAGCCAGCGGAGAAATTCCTGATGTTTTAAAGAGACATTATGTTGTGAAACATCAGATTACTGAGATGCCATTTATCAAGACATGCAGATGTTGAAAACTGACCAGAGTTGGAGAGAAACAGAGGAAAGAAATCTAGGGACATTAACCATAGATTTGCACATGCACATTTGCATTTTCAATTTTGCATCTGCAGATCTCTCGTAGAACAGTTCTAAAAAAAATTTTGCATATTGCACATCAGATTAGAGTTTTGCTATCTCTGTCATTTCTCCACTACTCATTTCAGAGTAGAGGAGAAATGTGTAGCACGTGGAAATTTACTAGTTACAAGCTCATTTTCAGTCCCAGTGTATTGTGTATCTGTTTCTGTGTTTGTGATCTTTGTACACACTGTCCCATTTCTCTCTTGTTTCACTTTACAGAGCAGAAAGTCAGCATAGCGTCCACCCGCTGGCACTGCATAGCAAAACATAAATGATCTGGGAATGATCAGAGGTGGTGGGAGACATCCACTCCAGCGGTGGGGAACTGCGGGGGAGAAACGCCGCCCCTTCAAACACAAGATCCAGTTTCAGGCATTCTTGTCAGCAAACAGATACTAACCTGAAGTGTCCTTGAGGGAGACAATGACTCTCAGTGACCTCAGGGTGCTGCTTTGTGGCTGAAACGGATACTTCATTTTACCTTCAATCAAATAAGGACCTCATTTCAACTCCTGCCTGAGCCAAATGGCACAGATTTGCAGGAAGACAAACAATGTTAATTTGATATTAAAGCAATCATGGACACGCATCACTGGGGAAATGTCAGTGCATGTCAGTATGACTCCAAAATGTGTTGCATTGTGCTGCCACCCAGAGGAAACTACAGTAAAACTTCCATGGACTGATAAACCCTCTCTTGTATGCTACCCCTCTGTGTGGCCAGATTAGGAAGTACAGGTGAAACGACCCAGCCAGTTAATATTTCATTATTTTTATACTTTTTTTTTCATCTGTCACCATAATTCAGGAAAGTTTTGTGTTTTTCTGGGTGTTTTTTTTTTGTTGCGGGTTGTAATGACTTTCAGCATTCCCCTTTCTTTATCAGGTGGAAGGAATATCAGCATTTTGTATGCATAACATTTTCAAAGTCATGCCCACACACACACATATACTTACACACAGACTCACACAATCAGAAAAGATTAAAAAGTAAACAAACTGTGAACAGTGGTTGACTGCGCTCCTGTGAGTGAATGACTTTGCTTTCTCACCAGTCACACTTGCCTGTCAGTCTCTCTTTATTTTGCTCTATTTTCACCTCAAACTGTCCTCTTCATCTCCTGACCAGTTTCATGATGTGGCCTTCGGAAACCTGGCCAAAGGTTGGTACAGTATAGAAAAGTTGAAAAAATGTTCTGTATGTTTTTTTTTTTAATCTATGCTTGAATGAAGATGAGTTGCTAGACAAAATAACTTTGAAGCAGTTAATGTCTATTTGTGCACTGACGATATGGTCCTTTGTTGAGCTTTATTACTTGTTGCATGCTGCTTCAAAACTCTATATCACAGCATTGATTTGTAGACCTGAACTCTTTTAGCCTTTGTAACAATGTTTGCTGTGGTCACTAAATTACAAAGCAGTTTAAAATCCTTGAAAAACTCTTTTCATAATCAGGTTTTTAACACGATTGATGTGGTTCTATACAACCCTGACTACAAAAAAGTTTGGATGCTGTGTAAACAGTAAATAAAAACAGAATGCAATGATTTGCAAATATTTGATGACCCATATTCAGTTGTATACAATGTAGAGACAAGCTATTTAACCTTCAAACTGATTAACTTTATTGTAAATATAAACTCATTCTGAATTTCTCTTTTTTTATCATTTGTTTCCCCAGGCGCTGAACAGCGTACTGTATGTTGTACTCTGTATAATTGAAAATGTGACAATTAAGTTTACCTTACCTTTACATTTTACACGACATCCCAATTTTTTGGAATTGGGATTGTACATGTACATGAATTTTTAGCCGAAATAGTTTTCATTTCATTGGGTCTCAGGGACATTGCAAAGTGATTAAAATCACGGCAAATGAGCCATTGCTAGCAGAAAAGGCAAATTTTCAGTTGTTGTCCCTTGGGCTGATGTTAAATCTGCCATTAAAGCAACAGTTTCTGGCATGCCCTGCCTTCAGAAGGCGAAAAAGGTTCAGTTTGGTTCAGAATCTTGTTTTTTTTCTTCTTAACTTTGAGTTTAGCTGTTGCTTATATAGGTTCAACCCCAATTTAAAAAAAAAAAAAAATAGGAGATCATATAAAAATGACAATGTCCGTGATTGCCAAACAGTCTTTGTTTTCCCTACAACCAGATAAGTCCGTCTGATTGGTCCAACCTGACCCTCCACCTGGAGGGATCCCTGACCAGCACTTTGGGTCATTTCCTGGACAGTTGGAGGCGTAACGTGACAGCTGCAGCCAACGCTCTGGACAAGACTCTGGCTGAGGAGAACTTCACGAACGTCATCTGGTATCTGGCGGTGATGATCGGAATGTTTGCCTTCATCATCGTGGCCATCCTGGTGAGCACAGTCAAGTCCAAGAGGAGAGAGCACTCCAATGACCCCTATCACCAGTACATCAAGGAGGAGTGGACTGCTCAACAACAGAGTGACTTCAACCTTTAAATATTTAAATAAATAACTTTTCAGCTCCATAATGCAACATAGACACTTAAAGGACCAGTGTGTAGAATTTGGTGGCATCTAGCGGTGGGACTGCAGATTACAAACACCTCATCTCACTCTTTCCTCTCTAGAGACAGTGTTTGGTTTGTCCATTCAAGATTACACTAGAAACATGGCAGGAAATCATGGAGGAGGACTAGCACCCTCTGAAGATATAAACGGTTCATTCTAAGATAATGATTCCTATTTTCAGGTGATTATACACAAATGAAATTATACGTATTACATTCCACTTCTGCTCATTTATGCTTTAATCTTACACACTGGTCCTTTAACTCACAAAGTTGAAGTTGGGGGGCAGCGACCCCCAATGTTAGGGCATAACAGGAATAAATGCAGTTGTAAAATAGCTGTTGACTAATAAATTTAATTGGTATTTGACAGGAAAGGAAAATAAAGTCATAGCATTTTGCTATTTAATTTTCATGTGGGCTGGTGTGTGTTTGGTTGTTCTTATGTGTTCAAGACTCAGATGACGAGATACACTGTCATGTTTTTGTGTAAACTGTACAGCTAAATGTAACATAACTTTAAGACTAGAAGCAAAGGGAAAAAAGTTTTCCTGAGTTTCTCAAAACTCAAAACTTCACCTATGTGTCTAATGCTTCAGATGCTTCTTTGTTTAAGCCATAATATGTAACATTTCTGCATTAAAATGTATACAAATGCTAGACATGTTATATATTGAAAATATGGAATTTACTGAATGCATTTCTTGCTGGCTGCTTTAACAGGAAAATGTGACACACCAGATACTTGGAGTGAAGAGGGAAATCTGGGAACATGACTAAAAGTAACATGAATAAAACTTTAATATTACCTCGTCTATGAACATGATCTGTCAATCTGCAATGGCGAAAACAACTCCTATGATCCCACGCTACTTCATGACATAATCAAATTAAATCTTTTGTTATTTTGTTGTTAGACCCCTATTGGCAGAACGTATTTATTGTGCATTTATAATTTGTACATGTACAGAAATGTAGAAACAATATGTCAGCTTATTAACTATTTCATAGTGAAAAGCAGCAGTGCACAGTTACTTCGTGGAACTAATCAGCAAACAAATAGGCTTTTCACATAATGATGTACAAATAGTACAACTTACAGGGGCTGACCTCCATTTATCTGCTTCAGTTTCAGGGTTCAGATGTTACTGGTTCACTGTCACACTGTCATGGCTTACTGGAACACTTACACAGAGCCAGCATTAATTGAATTTGTAACACCTGTTCTTTTCCTACCATGACAAGTCATAAATGTCTGCTGTTAAAAAGCCTATTGATAGTAGATATACGAATGATCAGTGTGACACCAGTGATAATCCTACTTTTGTTTTCTTTCCTCCAAAATTATAATATTAAATTGTTTTCTAAAGGCTACAACATATTTCTGTTCACAAATCCCCTGGTAACTGCATAAAAACACCTGGTTGAGAATTACTGTACTGTAAGTATCTTCCACCTTTAGGGCTGATATTAATTTAACACTCACAATTCAGCAGGTCATAGATGGTTTCTACCTGCAGAGGGCAGAAGAGGCTACTTCCTAAGCAGCTAGGGAACTCTTGTACACAAGAGTAGAAAAGAAGAGGCCAAAATAGAGATGCAGCTACTGCCCCTTTGTCAATAGTGTAATAATGGTGTATGTCAGGCCTATTCAGTTCCTTTTTAAGGGATCCATTCAGACTGACTCTCCTAAATTCACTGCTTAAACAGCCTGTGTTGAACCTTAATAATAAAATTAATGAATAAAACAAGTGTCTGTATGCTAAACAACAGATGAATTGGTTATGCTACCATTTCATTGTTATACCAATAAAATTATGATCTTCTATAAATCTCCACCTTTATGATCAATAGGCAGGCTTGAGGTCATCAAAGGGCTGGATTTGGCCAGAAGCTGCCAATTTAATAGGTCTGTTATATGTGAACATTGAATATACAGTTTAAGAGGAAGATCTTTAAGTCAATGTATCAGTGTTTGAAGACCAAAATGGGGGAAATTGTGAAAACAAAATTGTACGTTCAAACGTAAAATTCTTTTAATACCAAAGGAAAATCACACCCAAATCAAACCAAATGTCTTTATACCAAAGTCAAAGTCAACTTTATTGTCAGTTATGCCATATGTACATACATACGTACTGAGGATTATAATGCTGTTTTCAAACATTACAACACGGTTTAAAAACACTAAAACAGAAACAAAAAAAGAAAGACACAAAATGCTAGAAAGAACTGAAATATATATTATTGATAATAATATATTCAGTTCATGGTCAGATTGAACATGCAAAACTCGTGGGACCACATCTGCAGAACAACCACGACACAGATTTTTGGAGTTGCCCTTTACACACCTGTTGGCATCATGAAGCTGTCACTTAAAATACACCCCCATTTTCCACACGAGCACCAAACCTCACATCCACTACGTTATCTGGTCCTCACAGTCTTTTAATGCCTCGGAATAACTGAACCCCCCAAATCTCCGGAGGCTCAGCTCTCTCCTCCCACATCATGGACGCCCTGAGAGAGACATCAGAGGGAGCAAAAACTGTGCTCACCATTAAACCCAACGCTGTTGTCCTCTGCTATCTCCCTTTCTCACTTGCAGTTTTATTTTTAGCATTCAAACAACTGGTCTCCTAAAAATGGGCCTGTCCTGCACGGGTAGGGGGAGAGGAGTTGCTGCTATGTATGGTATCCACCCCCTGAGCACCTCACAGGCCGGACTGTGCTCCTCTTTTGCCTTTGTGTCTTCAGAGAGAAGGCGTGAAGGAGTGAAAGAAAGAGCTGATAGATCTTGAAGATGCTGGATTTCTTTGGGATGCTTGAGAGCTGCCACTGACGGACCAACTTTTAGCTCTAAAACTTTCTGCAGCACATTTCCCCACCCCTTTCACAGGGCTTAGGTGACCTTTGAGTGCAGTTTTATACTGTGAAACTAAAACCAAACTCTGACTTTTGGGGGTGTGTGGTTGCTCTCGACCATGCTCTCCCTCTGGTTGTTTCTGCTCCCCTGCCTCAGCCTCGTGCCTCTGGCCCCGGCCGAGAGGGGCCTGGAGTTCCCACAGTATGACGGGAAAGACCGTGTCCTAGATATCAATGACAAGAACTACAAGAAAGCGTTGAAGAAGCACAGCATGGTGTGCCTGTTCTACCACGGGCCCATACCAGACGGCAAGGAGCTGCAGAAACAACACCAGATGACTGAGCTGGTGCTGGAGGTAAAGTATCAAGAAAAGGAAAAGCAAGAGTTGCAGGAACAAAATTAAAGATGAAATTGTAAATTAAGTAGATATACAAAAGGTGAAGATTTGGTTTGGTTGTTTGTATAATTAAACAGAGTATTATGAAAGATTTAGAGTATAACAACTCCACATTAGTGCTCCAGTAATCAGAGATCCAAATGGTGAGATATAAATCTCTAATTTTTTCCATTTGAATGTGCATGTGCATGAGTTTTCTCAAGGTCACTGTATATCTACATGTACAGTAAAAGTAAGACAGTAAAAGAAAAACGTCTCTTTCTACTGGATTGCACCAACAATGATTATTTTATAAACCCAATTAAGTCATGGTTTAACTCATCTTGCTGTAGGTTGATATAATCATGTTGCACCAAACTAGCTTAAAATGAAATCAGATTAAATTTAAACCTCTCTTTAAACCTTAGTTTAGTTCCTACTCCAAACCAGTGGTTCCTAAACTGGGGGGGTGGGCCCCTTCTCTGCCAAACCATCAGGAGGAGGCTAACTAGGCTAACTAACTTTTTAATCAATCTTTTCAATCTAACATTTTGTTAACTTTTTAGCTAGTTAGCAGACAATATAACTGTTTTTGCATTTTGTGTTCTTATTAGCTTTTACTTTATAGCTAGCTAGCAATCAGTGTGGCATTTTATTGACTTGTAGGTAGCTAGCAAATAATGCGACATTAAAGAATACAGAGCAGGAGAAAATATTAACTGTTTTTTCTTCTCTTTTACTTAATAATGTACCAACAGCTCTAATTTCTCTGCTGAATTTTGAATTTAGATTTGCTTTTTTTTTTTTTTTTTTAATTAATCTTTGTTGGTGGAGCCCAGTGTAAGAGTGCACAGTGAGTCCAATAAAATGCAGTGCTATTGCTTAAGCTGAAGTTTAAATAAATTTAGTATGTGCTTCTATCCCTTAGATCCAGCTAATTCTCCCTGTGGCTCACCTCTGCTGGCAGAAATAGGCCAAGAGTTCATGAGCATTATGTTTTTGAGAAACACACATGAAGGGCACAACTTCTGCTCTGCATTAGTTTTTGGTGGTAAAAGTAAGACAGCTTGACAGAATTTTTTTATTCAGGCTGAGCCAAGCAGCTGGAGACATGTCTAATTGATAGACTAAATGAATCTGTGTTTGAATGCCATACAGTAGGAAACCGTGTGCGTCGTGCCCTGTCTCATGTTACACATGGCTGAGCGTGAGTTGCTCTCTGATCTGTCAAAGGTAATCTGAGCCCAGTCATGTAGTCCTGATATTAGCTTCACTTATTTTACACAGCACAGGTGGGCCATGTAACTACAGCCTCAGTCACTCATGTACAGGAGCCATGCAGAATTTTAAAGCTGATCATAGTCTACTATACACCAGTGATGGATGCACCTTTCAGATGGTTTTGTAGTCTTACAACTTGGAGATCTGTTCACTTTCTATTTGTTTAATCAGTGGAAACATTTAAAGGTGCCCCATGGAGTTTTCTTGTTGTGCACTGATTACATTCATGTTTGCTTGGTAGCAATGTTCTGCAATTGTTATTGCACCTTTGTTTTATACAATAACACTCAGACACATGTGTGGACTACAGTTTTGAATCCTTTGAAATTGACATTATGAGGGTTGTCATCTTTTTTTTTGCAAACAGAGCATGCACAGTGCTAATGAGAGCGTGGAGCTGATGGGTTACATACTGCCACTTCATTGGTGCTTATACATTTAGCAGGAAATAATGGCAGCACTACAATGTGTTTCTGAAAACATTTTAGGTGAGAAATAGACGTAGAAACAGAATATTAGCCATATTTCATCAACACTGCCTAGTTTTACAGCTTGGTCTGAATTTCGGGAAGCTCAGTTGGAAACCAGACACAAAATTGTGACCACCAGGTCACAATCTTAGTTATATTACTGCTACACAGTACACTAATATCTGTTTAACATGTTTTAGGTTAATCCATATTTGATCAGCATTGTCTAGTTTGACAGTTTGATTTCAGCTTCACGAGTCTTGTGTGTTGCAGGGATGCACCGAGAATGACTTGTCAATCACATGGTAGCTGGACCCTAAAACATACCCTGCTCATTATGTTTTTTACTCTAAATGGGGCCACAATTTACAAAATGAACATCATGCTTTATTGAAGAAGACTTGGAAGTAGCAATCGAGACCATAAACTCATTAGGAAAATGTTTATTGAGGTAATTAATTAAGTGAGAAGAGCGTTCATTTTCTCATAAAGGTAAATCCAGGCAGACGACTTTTTGCAACCAGTGTAGTCACCCCCTGCTGGTCATCACAAAGAGTGCAGGTGTTATGGCACCTCCACACTGGCCTCATTTTCAGACCTGGAAGCTCTGTCCACTATTTAATATATGGTCTATGGTCCTCTTACACAATGCTAACAAAATGGGGGCCCAGTTGTAAAAAAAAACAACTTTGTGGTCAGAACTCCACAGGGTGCCTTTAACTTTTCAATCACAGTGTAAACAAGCTTGTTACCTTTGCACACGAGGATCATTTATGGCAGGAGAGTCTCTGTTAGGTCACCTACTGTACTTCACAGAGCAATTGCCAGAACAATTGCATATACTCTTGCTTTGGTTATATTTAGATCAAGGCAGTCTGGCTGATTATGTAACCGTGTCTCCGTAGCCCCTGGACAGCTGAGCACCTCTGCAATATTGCCAACTTTGGTATTCATTTTTCTGCCTTAAGACCTTATTCGACACTGCAGTCATGCTCCTATTCACTTTTCCCCCCACAAAAGCAGCCTCGGTGAATGTTTTAACCGAACTGGGATTTGTGCTTCCACTGCCTAGAACCTCGTCACTACACCAGAAGATGCAATTCTAAACCTAAAATTGATAATTTTGTCATGTCAATCATGTCTGTCTTTACATTTAATTTCTTTGAATCATGGCTTTTTTGTCTTTTTTGTGCAGCTTGTAGCTCAGGTTGTGGAAGAGAAGGATATTGGCTTTGGAATGGTCGACTCCCATAAAGATGCAAAGGTGGCAAAGAAACTGGGTGAGAATATGAAGACCTTATTTTAGCCTCCTTAATCTGGTTGATACTTGCAAGACCTGAAAGTCAATTGCCCTAAATCACAAATTTAGTCAGGGGTAAAATAGCTTTAGGAACAGTCTTTGGATGTGCAAACCATGCCAGATTCCACATGGCATTATGGATAACTGTCACATCAATGAAGGCACCATTAAAGCTTAAAGGTACATGCAGGATGTGGAGTGACATATACTGCCGTCTTTTTCAGGGATGTGCCCACATATTTCAGTAAGACACATATTCTGCACGTGTTACAACAGTGTGGCTTCATAGTAAAAGAGTGGCTGCTTGACTGGCCTGCCTGCAATCCAGATCTGTCTCCCATTGAAAATGTGTGGTGCATTATGAAGTGCAAAATATGACAACAGAGATCCCAGACACCGCAAGTCACATATCAAGCAAGAATGGGAAAGAGTTTCACTTATAAAACTTCAACAATTAGTGTCCTCAGTTCCCAGATGCTTAATGAGTGTTGTTAGAAGAAAGGGTGTCCCAACTTTTTTTGGAAAGTCAATTCAGAATGACTGCATATTTGCAAAAAAAATAATTAAATTTATAAGTTGGAACATTAAATATCTTGTCTTTGTACTGTATTCAATTGAATAGAGGCCGAAAAGGATTTGCAAATCATTGCATTCTGTTGTTATTTTTACATTTTAGACAACATCCCAACTTTTTTGCATTTGGGGTTTGCATTTATCGATCTGTAATTTCCATCAATCACAGGCCTGGAGGAGGAGGGCAGTGTGTATGTTTTCAAGGATGATCGGGTGATCGAGTTTGACGGCTGGCTCTCTGCTAACACCCTGGTGGAGTTCTTGTTGGACGTGAGTAATTTAAAGACATATTCCCAGCTGCTACCATTAATCAACACCAGCACTTCTAGCTCCTCTTTCCGCCTGTCTCTAGCTGCTGGAGGAGCCGGTGGAGGTGATCGGAAATGCTCTGGAGCTGAGAGCCTTTGACAGGATGGAGGAAGACATCCGCCTCATTGGTTACTTCAAGAGCGAGGACTCTGAGCGTGAGTGTGCGAGGCTGTTGGCATGAACAAATATGTTTTCTACTCTTTGAACACCGCTCAGTCCCTTGTTAGTCTGTGATGGGCTCTCTGTGGCTCATGCCCTTCATTATAACTTGAGTGCATTTTAACCCCCTCATCTCCATGGATTTACAGATCCATTTTTACCACTGCTGCACACACAGCTGCCACTGTCTGGTCCCGTCTCACATGCTGTGGAAGAACTGAGTCTGGAGTAGTTTACTTGTTGCAATGAGCTGCAGCTACATCCCATCTGACCAACTGTGGGAGCATTAAGCAGAGGTCAAAGTTCAGCTATTTCCGCTCCCTGATGTGCAAATGTCATGTACACAACAGCCAAAGAAAGCACAAACAGATGCGTGATCAGGAAAACAAGGCTACGTAAAAACACTATAACACTATAAACTCTACTTAACTCCTTCTTTCTCCCTGTTTGCTTTCCTCCTCAGATTATGAAGCTTTTAAAGAAGCAGCAGAGCAATTCCAGCCCTACATTAAGTTCTTTGCAACATTTGAGAAATCTGTAAGTGACAAGCATATGAATTCAGTGTATCACAATATTTGATTTCACAAGTTGAAGTAAAAAAAATCTGCGCACACAAAAGGTTTGTTTCTCTCAAATTGTGTTCACAAATTTGTTAAAATCAGTCTTAGTGAGGACTTTGTCTCTTCTGTTCAACTGATGAGGGCTAAAACAAAAGCATTGCATTTATATTTTTGCTGGGTGTAATTTAAAATCAGTATTCTTTAGTGACCCGTCTTTGTTGCTTCAGGTGGCCAAGGAGCTGACTCTGAAGATGAACGAGGTGGATTTCTACGAGCCTTTCATGGAGGAGCCAGTCACCATCCCAGGAAAGCCTCACTCTGAGGAGGAGCTGGTGGAATTCATAACTGAACACAGACGGTAAACAAAGAGCAATGTTGAACTAAATACTTCAACAAATGTGTATTTAACCAAAATCCCTGTGACCTTCAAAAAAAGATGCATTTCTGAGTGTCTGTAAACACATAAGGGCTTTTTCACTGCATACTCTGTAGGCTGTTATTGAGTGTGTTTTCTGTGCCGTCAGACCAACTCTGAGAAAACTGCGTGCAGAAGATATGTTTGAGACCTGGGTGAGTGATGATTAACAGCTTTAAATTTAGTTTTCTCTGGCACTTCTAATATCCTGACATTTATATTTGTCTTTTTCCTCTCAGGAGGATGATATTGAAGGCGTCCACATTGTGGCTTTTGCAGAGGAGGAGGACCCCGGTAAGTGCATGTTATGTACTTTTTTTTATTATTATTGCTTTTGAAGATGTTACATCACTGTGAGACAGAACACATAAATGAGAATTCATGAAAAGGAAGAAAGGTTACAGTTTTGTTTTGTAACTATCAAGTTTTATGCAAGAAGAAAGCTCATTACTCCAAAGGTTTACAGATGGACAAAAAATGTTTTTTATTTCTAGTAATAAGACACTTTGCTTGTATTAGACAGAGGTTAACCAACTTACTTTCATGAGTTCTCAGGAATAATTCCTCTGGAATAGATCCTAGATTAGACTAGACAAGACCAAGATCTCTGGACACAAAGGGATTTAGTTACGGATGATACTGGAAATTGTGTTGATCGTTTCTTTTCAGAGAAACTTGTCTGTATTTACACTTCCTCACTATTTGAAAAACTCAGAAAAGAACGCAGAAGGAGTTAGAAGAGAATATCATCATCATCATCATATAGCATTCTCATGTCTGTATGCTAAATAATTTGTTAGCTAATTCATTTATGCTAAGATATGGGACTTAGCTTAGCATAAAGACTGGAAACGGGGAAAAACTTTTTTTTTTTTTGCAGATATAACAAACAAGTTGTGTCAATTATCGTGCTTTAGGGGTGCAGGTGGGCTGATTTTGTTGCATTTAGATAGGGCCAAGCTACTCGTTTCCCTGTTTCCAATCTTTTTGCAAAGCTAAGATAACTAACGTTATACCTACAGACACGAGGGTGGTCTGAATCTTCCTATCTAACTGTTGGTAAGAAAAGAATGAGGAAATTTGATGTTGTGTGAAATTTCTTCTAGATGGTTATGAGTTCTTGGAGATCCTGAAGGAGGTGGCCAGAGACAACACCCACCTACCGGAGCTAAGCATCGTCTGGATCGACCCTGATGACTTCCCTCTGGTGAGACATGATGAAAGTTCCAGGCTTAGAAAGACACAGAGGCAGGAGAACCAGAAATATAGTGAAACATCAAAAAAAAGAAAGAAAGAAAGAAAGAAAATTGAATATTAAGCTCACAAGCTGCACATCTAATGTGATCTTTTTTTCTCACTGACCCCCTTCAGATGATCCCCTACTGGGAGAAGACCTTCAAGGTGGATCTGTTCCGACCTCAGATTGGAGTTGTTAATGTCACAGATGTAAGTCCCTGAGAAACCTGGAAACTGTCTGATGTAACATGAGCTTCTCCAGAAATGATTTGACCTGTCTGTCTGTCTGTCTGTCGGTCCGTCTGTCTGTGAGCAGGCCGACAGTGTGTGGATGGACATGGACGATGAGGAGGATCTGCCCACCCCTCAGGAGCTGGAGGACTGGATCGAGGATGTGCTGTCTGGCAAGGTCAACACAGAGGATGATGATGATGATGACGATGATGATGATGATGATGACGACGACGACGATGACGATGATGAAGATGACGATGATAGTGAAGATGAGGATGAAGATAGTGACGATAATGATGAAGATGATGATGGCGACAATGAAGACGACGATGATGATGATGATGATGATGATGATGATGATGATGATGATGACGAGTAATCCACAGCTAGAGGACAGTGAATGTTGCGTCTTCAGTTTTTATTCTTCAGGAGTTTAATGTGAATTTCAAACTACTGTACAGTAAATTAACTTTTCACCAAGAAATTACTGTAATTCAAAATGTGTACAGAACATTGACCTAAATAAAGATGGACGCTGCATCTCTTCTTTCTCCCATTCTGCAAAAATGAAGCCAAACATCGGACATAAGTGCTGCCATATTGCGCTGTTGATGTTATTTGTAGCCAGAGTCTGCATTGTAGAGTTCTCACCCAAACACCTGGCGAGCAGAGCTCAGCTGTCACTCATGACGTGAAACCTGCTTTTTATGGCATCAAAAAAACTGATTAAAACCAAACTGATCAGAAAAATGAGCACTTGAAAACACATCAGCGTGATGTTAACAGTAATGACAGAAACCATCTTTGGGAGAAATTTATTTGATGTGTACTTTGATCTTTTAGTTTGGCTCATGTGGTATCTGCTAACATGGAGAACGCGGGATTTATGACCTGTACTGCAGTCATCATTCAAGATGTTTTGGCTTCACTTGTAGGGAGCCGTCACATTGTCCATCTTTAGGTCAATGGTACTGAATACGTGCCCACTCATAATAATGTGTCTACCAGTCTGTCATTTTTTGACAATGTAAATAAGCCTGGAGTGGGTTTGGGAAGTGACACGTAAATGTCTGGACCAGACATTTACCTGACATTACACATGACATGACATTCATTTATATATATAAATGATAATAAAGGACTGTCATTGTCAACTATCACTGTCATTATCAAATTATTTTTAACCGCTACGTTCTGAAAACCTCAAGACAAACACGAGTCACTCACAATAAATGTAGAATAGCAAGCAAGTACATTTCTAATTTTAAGGTACTCTGTTTGAGTATTTCCATTTTATTCTACTCTCTACCAGGGATGCACCTGAATCTGAATACATTAGTTGAGAGAGCGCAAATATTCAATGGAAACGTGTATTTCTTCTATCAGAAGTTGCTCAGTCCCTCATTGCAGGAAATAACTTGTCATAGTGTGCTTCACTGGCACTTCATATGTTACTCTTATACTTTAAAGGGACATTTCACCCAAAAATAAAAAATACAGATATTTCCTCTGGCCTGTAGAGTAATTTATCTATATATTTCTGATTTTGGGTGAACTGTCCTTTTATTCCCCTCATCATTGTGATAATATTTCTGAAGTTTTACTTAGGGGAAAAGTTAAATGTGGACTTTTACTCGTAATGGGGTATATTAACATTGTAGTACTGGCTAATTAACTTAAGTAAATAACCAGAGTGCTTCTTCCACCACTGAGCAGCACTTTCAAAACTTAATTTCTTTTATTTATAACCTGTTCAATTACATATGTTGTGGCTCATTGTCCTCAGTGTCAATAAACCAAACTGGGTGGTAAATGTGTGCTTCCATTTCAGCTTGCTTTTAGTCTCCATCCTCTTTTCAGGTAATACAACTTAAGATCTAATGTTTGGTTCACCTCCAAAAGGTGCATTTTCTGCCCGGGGGTCCACACCTTTGAAGATTTAAAACCACCTGCTGACAGTCTCCATTTCCAGTAGCAAAACTCTAATCTCTTCTTTCATCTTTTACTGCCTTCCTCTGTCTCCATCAGGTTTATCTCACCTGAATTAATGGGGCGCAGCAGCTGCACAGCGAGATAATAAAGTCGTTATTGCATCGACATTGGAAAGCCCATCAGAATGCTAATTCCTCATGTTTCTCTTCCTCTCCTGCATTCTTCACTTTTACTTTGCTTTGTTGCTTTTCTCTTATCTGTTGTGACTCCTGCTCTCTCATCTCCTCTGCACACAATGGAAGAAAACACATCATACAGAAGCAAGGGATGTTTCTTGATCTGTGGGTAGGTGGCGTTTTTACCTCTGTGTATTGTGTAACTTGTGTATTTGAACTTGCATTTGAAAGCTAACCAGCTAAACAGGCCTCAAACAAGTAAAATGTTTATTGAGAAAACATTTTGTCCTATCAAACTGATATTTTTTGTTAAATGTTTGAAAAATCACTGAGTGCTGAATTTATGTAACTTCTGCAAATAAAACAACAGTGATGGACTGGCCTAGGATGAATTATTTTGCAAAAATAATCCTACCTGATTAGTCCTCAAGGTCGCTGCTGGCCATTTTGGTGCCCTAAATGTAAAGATTGTTAATTAAACTTTCAAACTGAACGTTTAGAATGTACATGCTCTTATAGCTTTATGATGGACGTATATGAGGACCATTGCCATGCTCAATTACGTCTCAGAAGCCTCATAAGACCAAAAACCAACAGTGAATGCTGTGACCTTTGACCCATGGCACTGCATTAAAAACTGTATTAAAAACCCACAAAATTGTCAGTAAACACAATTTGCCCAAGTTAATCTGAGATGAACTGATGGAAAGTCTGATGAGTCCCCATTTCAGATTGTTTCTGGAGATCATGGATGTCATGTCCTCCGGGCTAAACCTGCTCGAAGTCTAACTTCAAAAGCCATCATCTGTGATGGCATTTGGAATTGGAGTTGTGTTATTAACATTATATTTCATTTAAAAATGTATTTTATATTTATTATCAATACTGGCATATTGTGACACTCCTCACTTTTGCTATGAAAGAATCAAATATCCTGCACAGTCAACTCACTTCAGACTTTCTTCATGTCAAGTTTATTAACTGAATTATTATAAGCTGACTGTCCTTAATAAAAGATACCAGGTAACGTGGTCATCAATTTTAATTACATAAAAACACCACAATAATCAAATGCCTTGCAAAGGTCAATACAAATATTGATTTATTTGTTACAAATGTGACTTTGACACAGCAGTGATTTTACATGTTCTGTTGTATAAAAGAAGACAGAGACAACTTGATATGACTAGTCAGCTGCATGACATTTAGGAACGAAATCTCTTTTCTTCATTATGTTCCCTTTCACTCTCTTTTCCTTTCTCTCTCTCTCTCTCTCTCTCTCTCTCTCTCTCTCTCTCTCTCTCACACACACACACACACACTTGAAAACTGCACATGTACACTGAGCACATCCTAAATATGTATAACTGAGGCACATGTGTAGTCAAGAAGATCTATGTACAACCATCAACACTCTAAAAGCCTAAACAGAACTACACTGTCAGTGACCACGCTAACACTTGTGTGTAAATATAAATTTACAACATAACAGGCCTCATAAATACAAAGGGTTTTTAAAAATACAGATCAAATACAGATTAACAGCTTGATTGATGCTCGGGACAGTGTTCCTGTTCCAGTAGCTGTAGATAGGTGGCAGCAGTGTGACACTGAGACAAAATACTGACAGACAGCAGAAATACTGACACTGAGTTGAGCTATTTATGCTGTTGTGTGTGTCTGTACTGTCATGTGTATAACACTTTATAATAACCATTATCAAATGGCAAATTTATAGTTATTTAAACTTTTATAAATAGTTATTTTATATATTTTTATATGCTTTATGAACCATTTATTTAACAGTGTTGAGTTGTGACTATAAAGACCATCCCAGTAATGCCTATAGATGCACTACA
This sequence comes from Lutjanus erythropterus, assembly GCF_056507025.1. Lineage (NCBI taxonomy): Eukaryota > Metazoa > Chordata > Actinopteri > Lutjaniformes > Lutjanidae > Lutjanus > Lutjanus erythropterus. The sequence continues at coordinate 24,507,838 of NC_139324.1, forward strand.
CAGAATTAATTAGCTGTTAATAACTTATTATAAACAGCTGTTGCAACTACTACTCTTCAAACTATGACGCTGTACGTACAACTCTAGTGTCAGTTTTGCAAATGCAGGGCTCCTTGATCAAGTTAACAAAATGTAATGTCCAGTTAGAACGTCAAAAGTTCTTAGGTAGGTCTTGAGTTAAAATAGATATGTTATTTATTTAAGTTTATGTAATAAGGTAAGCTATTAAGGTCCGTCCACATCAATTATTAAAATATCATTTTAAAACTGTTTTAACTCAAGTAACTCAAGTGGATGTCAGAGTGCTGACTGCAACTTTATACCATCTATTTGTATTAAAATGAATAATTATGTGGGCCAAAGAAAATTGGGTCAAAGTCATTCGCATTCAGATGCTGTTTAAAGAATTATCTTAAAGTAATCAGGTAGTTCACTTATAGTGTTAATTTTTTAGCTTTTCATACATGAAACTACACAGTAATTCTATTTTTATTATTATTATTATTATTATTTTAATACTTTCCTTCGTGGTAACCTGTCTTCTTCCAGTCGGCTACCTGAGGCTGAACATTGAAAACATGACAGAAAAAAAAGAAAGCCATTTTGTCTCACTGAAAAACGTAGTCTACTGAAGTTCATGACAAGCTGCCAAAAACAAGTCAATGAGTGAAACTACAGCAAGTTATATTTTATATACAGTACTGTACTGCATTATAGTGTATTTGAATTAAACGCAGTATAGGGATTTAATATGCGCTGTAATTTGAAAAGCATTTGAAATGGCTATACTGTATTTTAATAAAGTTCATACATATGAGCTGTCTGTTTCACAATTTTATGGTCATGTAATTGATATAGAAATGCTAAATAGATGGTAATCTGCATGAGTAAATCATTTTCTTATAGTAATCAGTTTGACCCAGACAGACGTGATCACTGCAAAAGGATTCCACAGAATAATCATCAGTTGCCACTTTTTTATGTAGCCATCCCAATAAATTTTATAGACAATTTACAAACTAATTATTAACCTTTAAAAGATGTAACAAATATCTGGTCCATCTTTCTATGACATTATTTCTTAAAGGTTCTCAAATCAGTTGGTAATAATCATGAGCAAACATTTATTATATAGGTTGAAATCCTATTTAGTATATGATCTACGGTTGAGGACAGTTTTTTCTCCCCGCCCCCTCCTCCCCAGGATCAAGGAAGCACAGGCAGGCTGAAGGAACACTGCAGGAGCGCAAGACGAGCGCAACATTGTAATTTGACAGCAAAAATCAAGGATGAGTCCCACACTGTAAGCTGATCGGCTGTTTATAACTTTCAGTTGTCCGTCAGTGTAAAGTTAAGCCCATTATCCCGAAAACAAAAGCCCACTGCTTTGACTCATAAAGAGACTTTTACTCATTCAGTGAAAATTCGGCATTAATTTGAACTCTGAAAAACATGAGACAAGCAAACTGAAACTGGCCAGAATAGACATTTTAAAGGAGGACACTGCAGCTTCAGGGTTGTTGTCAGAGAAGCTGTTAGTTTGCTAATTTAATCAAAATTTAATAGTCAAAGTCTCTTAAACATTAATTGACTATCCATTTAACATTTATTATTAATGGTTATTGTAAAGTGGTATCCATGTTTAAACACTTGGCAGCATGAGATAAGTGAGAGTCAATAATTCTAGACACAGAGAAAATGTCTCAGAAATTGCTGAAATAAATATTTCTTTAGGTTATGTACTGTCTTATGCTCATGGCTGAGCGTATTTCACTTGGCTAACAGATTTACATAATGCAGAGAGGTGCTGTAATACATAGATACATCCGCTTCCCGATGAATTAAGATGAAAATCAGGGCCACATGTCGTGAAATTAAACAGCACAAAGGCGACAGTTTTAACACGAGATGTAAAAAAAAAAAAAAAAAAAGTCCACATGAACTTCTCAGCTGTCTCTCTGCCAGCCTACAAAAAGATCAGTGTACACTGCACACACTTAACTGTACAAACATAATGAGCAGTCACATGTGTTCATTCACAATCTATTGACTACTAAACCATCTATATTCAGCTGTACTATGGCTGGAATTCAGTCCAAGAGACTCCAGTGATTTGTCTGACATTTACAAACTTATCTTCTTCTATTTACAGTCCAGTTATCTCCACAAATACAGCGCAGACACGCAAGGTGAAAAAAAAAATCTTTAAAAAAACCATTCAAGCACAATTTTGATATAAAAAGTGGTGGAAAGGTTAAGTAAAGGGATAAAGTATATTCACATATAAATACTGTACATACATCTGTAATACAGGACAGTTAAATAATCGTCGCTAAGACTGGAAAAGAGCAGTTTTGGTGAAAAGGATTTGGGGTTATATCAAATGACTAATGCTAAGGAAAAAGAAGAGACAGGTTGAGACAGATCCCGGATGTACACTATACACAAAACACACACACACACTTTTGCATCCTAAATCACACACTCCTCCAGTATCATGAACTCTCCCACGCAGGCAGGCAGGCACACACTGGCACATGCAAATAAAGGAAGAAGAATTTTTGTGAGGGTCATCTGTCGTGCATAGAGGAGTACCTGAACTGTGTTCTGCAAATGTCAGGACAGAGAAAGCCGAGCATGTTCCCTCCCGTTTTATCGACTTTTTATCGTCTTTGATGACGCCCGGGACAGAGACAAGGACACAAAGATACTCTATGTGAGAAAATTACATAAACAAAAGTACAAAAAACAGTACAAAAAGCTTTTCTTTTTCTTTTTTTTTTTTTTGAAAAAAATCAATTTTAACAGTCCTGTAAGTCCAGATCAGCAGCACCACCGTCCGCTCCACTGTGTCACTGTTAATTAAACTGAGGTTTCTGATTGGAGCAGCAGTAGAAACTTATGAGACTTGGGGTCGATGTACTCCTCCGTCAGTCGGATGTAAGGGATGCTCTTGACGGTCACAGCTAAGCTAAAGTCAAGACACTTCAGTAGGAACTCTGTTCCCTCCTTCATGCCGCCGGTGACAGAGGCCTCGCTAACCAAAGTCCACTGGTCAGCCATCCAGCGCTCAGGGCCGTACTGAAGGGTCGGACCAGGGGCCAGGTAGGCTTCAAGGAAGGCCTGGGCAAGTGGAGAAAAAAGTAAAGCAGTGAAAATATTCTAAATATAGAAAAAATAAAAGTACATTGCTTTGCTTCGTGCTGCTACTCTATGCTTCTCCATACTGGGGTTGTGCCAACTGGCATCTGCTTTAGGGAAGTACACTGACTATTGACCTCATACCTCCTCACATTAAATCATCCGAACCGTGCCATGTATCACCACTGTAGCCTATAGATGCAGAGAGTAGAAATCCAAGCTGAAACAGCCTGTAGCCTTAAATCTGGTGAAATCACTGTATTTTACAGCACTATAACTTTCCTCCACAAATAACTAACTAACAAACACAAAACTTTATGCCACTGAGTCCAACATATCTTGCATATTAAATGTTCTTACTTTTTAGCATTCTGTGACTATTTTGTGCAGAAACACAAGCAGTCAGACAATATTATAGATTTTAAACAAAAACCCCTAAATCAGCCAAAATTATTTCACAAACAAAATTAAGGTAAACAGTTAAACTATTACCGTAACTAGTATGTTATAGACCAAGTGTTCAAGTTTTACTGACTATACTTGCTCTAGTTCAGCGCCTGTCCAACTTTTTCTGACATGCTTCCCTTCAGAAGCTTAAATTAGTCATTAGTGACATAAAGGTCTGCACGAAAGCATCAGCAACCTCTTATTTGCTTATTTTCCCTGAAATAATTATATTAAATCAACGTCAGATTCTATATTTCCAATTCAAGAGAGGTGTTCTTTCTCTCAGTGAACTGAGTGAACTGAGACAACAACCTCTTAGCTGTAATATTAGCATTTCAAAAACACAAAAGGTGTGTCTCGCCTTGTTGCTTGCCACAATATCTCTGCGTTTCTCAGCAATTATATGGGCGAGTACAATGTTCTCATGACGGACAGGCATAATGGCCAGAACTACAGTACCAAAATAATACCCAAGTTGTAAAAACTGATGTATGTGGTCTGAAATCTTCACAGCATTTCAGTTATTTAATTTGAGGTTCTAAACCAAACCCACCTTAGGGCTCATGTTATTGATGAGACAGAAAGCGAGGTGCTTCTGGATGCTCTCCATGCTGTGGCAGTGCTGCCTCCTGGTGGTGCGGAGGTACTTCTGCAGGGCACGGGCCATGGAGGGAAATATGGCCAGAGCTGCTTCGCGCACATCCATGATGTCGGACGGTGCAGCGCGCTCGTCCTCTTTCTTCATCCTCCGGACGTGTGTGAAGGCCTCCTCCACAGCCACCACCAGCCTGACAAAGAAGGGACACACACACACACGCACACACACACACACACACACACACACACACACACACACACACACACACAGCAGTTAGTTCACTGTCAGCTCTTTACGCTTGTATTCAAAGCTAATTCAATGAGTTTCCAAATGGTTATGAAACAGTCTCAATGTATTACTCATGCCTCAATATGGCCTGCAGAAATTAAAGAGACCATCTATGAGATAATCGTCTGTTTCTATACAGTTGTCCTAATGGCTGTCACCAGCTCAGATTCTCCTAAAAAACAGCTGAAGTGTGCCTGTGCTTACATTTTCCAACCTGTGGGGTAATCCAAAAATACTTTCTGGATCTCAATCTCAGCCAAAACAGCAGGCATAAAATTATAAAACATACAAGTGTACAAGATATGTGTTATATATAGTTATAGATATATACTGAGACGTACATATATGTTATTTGCAAGGTTGTAAGAATTCACAGGCATTTGTTGAAACTGTCTTAATTTTTGCAACATCAACATTGCCAGGGTGCACGTCTGAAAGTCTTTAGGTCAGCAAGCTGTCCCCCAACATGCTGTCACCGTTCCTGTGACGCACCTGGCTCTACGTTTCCGGACTCTCCTCTCGTAGTCGGCCTCTTCATAGTACAGCTCATTGTGGGCGGTGTCTTTGCGTTTCCCGGCAGCTGTAACCATGGCCCGTGACTGATTCCCATTACCAGGCTGCGCTCCTGCTGTGCTCCCCGGGGCTGCACCGAACACAGAGGACAGACGCAAATTGGTTATATCGGTTTGAGCTGTGGGGTAGCAGCCCCTGACCCCGCCATCAAACTGATTAATGGGCTGTATCTTGATCTGCATCGTGGACAGAGAAGGTCAGATGAAGCTGAGACCTCAAACATCACAGTAAAACAACCGTGAATCAACCTTTGCTGGTCTGTATTGTGTCCATTTTATCCTCCATTGACTTTTGAGAAGGAGTTTAGGGGAGTGCGTGTTAATCTTTGTTACTTATCTGGGGCATCCTGCCAGATCTTGTGTCTCAGTTACAGAGAGTGTTAATTATAGCGCTGAGAAAGGAGGCACTGGAAGCATCCACATTTCTCCACACACAGTCGGATGCAGGAGCCTTTTTATTGGGGTGTGGATTAAATATTCAGCATTTTACACTTCAAAGGCCATAGTTCTTGTCTGATCTGTGAATTTACTGGTTTGCGAGACAAACCTATAAAGCTAATGGAGCTTGTACAGCAGTACATTACAGTTCCTGGGGTTTTACTGTGGGGGAGTTACCTCTGGTCCATATTCATGAAGATCAGCACAGTTTGGGGGAGGTTATAGAGAGTAAACGCTGCAGGTCAGGTAAGGATATAAATCATTAATAGTCTGATCTGCATATGCGTGTTTATGAATGTGTATGCAGGTGAGAAAGACACATGAAGAATCATCCTGGTGTCTGCTGTGGAAAGAATGCATTGTAAATATTTTCCACTGAAAATATGAGTAAACACAAGCCTCTTTAACTTCATGGCCTACATATTCATGCAATGACAAGAGCTGCCTGTGAATGACTTTGAATGAGAAAGAGAAGGGGGGTGGATGGAGCGTGAGTGGGGGTTGAAGCGAGCGAAAAAATGAAATAAAGAACAGGGAGAAAAAAAAAGGCGAGCTGGAGACGGGCTGAGCGGGAAGAAGGAGAGATGTGGGAGTATGTGAGGAATGAGCGTTACTCTGATGAATTATTTAAGGATTGAAATTCCACGGCCCTCTTGAGGCCTCTCCGCTGCACTTTGATAGGGAAGGGGGTAGGGTGGGTGGGAGGGAGGTGCTATGAGGACACCATATCCCATACTGCATCTCTGCCATAGATCATCAAGCCCACAGTGGTGTGCAGCGGATGGGGGATTGATGGGTGGCGAGTGAAAGGCCCATTTAGAAAGAGTGCAATATGCGGTGTTATAGGATAGAATGGGAGCAGGGAGGCAATACATCAGCTGCAGCGTGTGTGTCTGAGTGTGTGTGTAGTACACTCTGAGAAATAAGGGTTGCTATAGGGTTCTTTACCCAGAACCACTTGCTTCTGAGGAACCCTTTTTTTTTTTGGAGAAAAGGTTTGTCAAAAGTTATTTATAAGACTAAAGGTTCCATTAAGAACCATTTTCATCCAAAGATTTAGAAAAAATGAGTACTTTGTTGATTGCTGAAATTGTTGAACTCTTTTGCCAAAGGTTCTTTGCACCATAACATAAAAGATAAAACCCTTAGAATATAAAAAGGTACTTAGTAGAGCCCTTTGGTGGGTTCTAGATAAAACCTTTGGAATATAAAAAGGTACTTAGTAGAGCCCTTTGGCGGGTTCTAGATAAAAAGCCTTGGAATACAAAAAGATTACTGGCAGAACCCCTAAGTGTGTTTTAGATAAAACCCTCAGAACATGTTCTTAGTAGAACCCTCTTAGTAATATCTAGACAAAAAAATGTATAAAAAAGGTTATCGGTAGAACCCCCTGGGTGGGTTCTTGTTAACACGCTTAGAAGATGGAACACTGGAACCTCCAAAGAGGGTTCTGGGTAGGACCAATACACCATAGAGGGATTCTCTGCAGAACCTCTCATAGGCTGTAGGTGAAACTTTTCACAGATGATTCTTGGTATAACCCTGTATGTCGGGCTCTATGAAAAACCCTCTGAAAGGGTTCCCCTTCTTCTCCTAAGGGGACAAGACAAAGAACCCATTGGGGTTCTAGTTAGCACTTGTATTTCTAAGAGTGTAGGAGTGGAGATGCACTATATAGATTATGATGGAGGCTTCAGAGTGCACTAAAGATGGAGTGAACTGAGCTGTGAAATTAGCAGCTTCCTGTGATAGAGTGCTGTGTGGAGAGATTTTATCTGTACTTACTGTCCAAAAGGTATGTTCTCAGTTTGTTTTTAAAAGCTGCTCATGGAAGAGACGGAGATGGAAAAGAAAACATCACAACCAAAGAGCGGAAAGAGTGGAAAACCTTGTAACGGGCACATAACGTCAAAGGGGAAAACAACAGAGATGTTATATAACACAGGAAGTAATTATTGGGACAGATGAGGCGACTGACCGTCAACGTCGTAGACCTTTAACCCAGCAAGGTGTTTGGCAGCCCGGTGTTTTGAGGCAGAGAGAAGTGCTGGGTTATGGAGTGGAAAATCTCTGTAGTAATACTCCAAAATGGACAGAGCAGCCCTCTGAATGCTGTGTTAGATGAGAGACAGATGGAGAGAGAGACAACTCAGAGACGGCAGGAATATGATTTACATTATGGCTGACTTATAGTGTATAGGACACCGACACTGACACATTTTTTTGCCTGATACCTATGACCTATGTTTAATTACAATGCTGGTTCCATTCACTCTTAGAGAAAAGGGTTCCAAAATAGTTCCTCTTGAAAAGCTTGAAAAGCTGAGGTTCTACCTTGAACCATTTGCTTTGAAATAACCCCAGACTTCTTCAAGGATTGTGGAAATCCTTGAAGAAGTCTTTTGTCAAAGGTTTGTCAAATGTTCTTCGTATCATAATATAAAAGGGTTTTCAGCATAACCCCCCGAGTGGCTACTCTGGAAGACAACGGGTTGTTGAAATCCTTTCAGTAAAACCCCATGGGTGAGTTCTATGTAAAAACCTTGGTATACAGGTTAGGTTCTAGATAATACCTTTTAAAAATAAAAACATTTTTGGTGGAATCTCCTGGGTGGGTTTTAGTAGCACCCTTAAAGTTTTAAAACTCTTTTAAAACTCTTCGTCTTTGGGCTTACGTCTTCTGAGTGACGCCCTCTAGTGGATGCATTGGTTAACATCCATGCCAAGGACGCATTGAAGTATGTGGGCAGTGACGGTTACATCATTTGAAACTGACGAATCATATGTGAGGAGGTGCAAATGACCCTTCAAAAGGTGGAAAGTTTCTGGATAGAACCAGCGGACAGTGGAACCATTACATCACAGAAGGGCTCTCAGTAAAACCTCCCATAGGGGGTTCTGGGTGTAACCTGGTTCTTTGTATAACCCTTTATATCGGGTTCTAGGTAGAATGCTCTGAAAGGGTTCCATTTATCAAAGGTCCTAGCAGGAACCAAAAAACCGTCTCTTATGGGGACAAGCCAAAGTAACCTTTACGGCTCTTGTTTGCACCTTTTATTTTACCATTGCACACCTTCAACATTGTCAGGTTCATGATGGACAGTTTATAAAAATATTATATCAAAAGCACTTCAGCAGAAACCAGAGATATTGTCTTTTTTATTCCATGCATTCTTCATTCTTGTCAAAACCCTGCGCCAACGTTACCCTCAATGAATGCCGACAGATCAGTTGGAGAGTTTCAGTTGGAGACTAATCTGGCCTTGACCTGTTTGCCTCGAGCAGAGTTGACTACAGAGGTCTGGTAAGCTCACTTCTTTCTAAATCCAGCTGTAGTCTTCAACTGAAGCTGACTCAAGTGACATGACTTGAGGCAATTTATCAGATTTCGCACAGCTCCCTCTGGAGCCGCACATGGCTTTATACAACATTTTTCACACATGCAGTAACCAGACTTTGATGTGTAAAACTGGTACAGTTCCCCTTTAACTTCCAGTAAGTGGAATGTGTTTGGTTAGTCTGTTTCTGCCTCTTCTACAGGTCTTAACTTCCGGTTTACCATGCTCAACATTTATTAGAAATCACTTCAACGCTGGTCTATTTCTGCCTTGATTGGTTAGTTTGTTTGTGGTATTGTGTGACGAGCCAGAAAGGGGAGAAAACACTACTGTGCATGTTCATTGGGCCGTATAAACAGGATGTAAACCCGGAAACTTTTTGGCTTATGCACCAGGCGAGCAACTCTCATCAGAAATTATGAATTCAACTTGCCATTTGTACAAACATGCAGATGATATGGTGTTAGTTGGTCTTCTGCAGACAGGAAAAACAAATAATCAATCTAGATATTTTCATCATGTTGGGAAGCTGAAGACAGTGCCCTGTTTCTTAATGAAAGTAAGGCTCAGGAGCTGGCTATTGTACAATGCCTGTCACTATTTTCCACCTGCTGTGATAAATAAGCGGCCTGTTGAGGCAGTGGAGGAGTTTAAGTATCTAGGAACCTTTTTTGATTGCACTTAAAGTTTTACAGCCAACACAGAATATATTTTTTTTAAAAAAGCAATGCAACACTTGTATCTAATCAAAAAATCAAAGTCCTACAATATAAGTCTTGTTGAAAGTGTTTTAACTTTTAATGTATGTCATATGGGAACCTGTAGGCTAAGAACAAAAACAGATCATCCAGAATCATGGCCAGTACAATTACTGATCCTGTTTATTCCCTTTTTAAAGAATTCATAAAACTGCCCTCAGGAAGATGCCACAGAGTCGCTGCAACAACCGAAAACATTCATAAGAAGTCTTTCATACCAAATGCAATAACTTTGCTGAAGTGTAAACATGACTCAGACTGGAGCCATGCCCGTTTTTGTTGTCTGCACTGTATATGTTCTGTTATTTTTGTGCGAATTGTAATTAATGTGATGTGTTTTTAAACCAACCTGTGGAGCCGAAGGCAAATTTCCACATTTGTGTACAATAAGGATTATTATTATTGTTGCTATTATTGGACTGAATGGGCAACATCTTTGCATACATTATCTAGTTCCTCTTAATCCATCTATGAGAGCAGTACATTGCTTAGTTTCCTACACTGATACTCTCAGCTTCTCAAACAGCAGGTGATACAGTAACAATAAGTACCTCACTTCACAAAACCTGAACTATCCCTTCAACTTTTTAGCCTTGTCACAGCAACCTTATCAGATTACCACTGTTGTGTCCTTCTCTGGTCATAGTCACACATTCAGTCAGAACAGAGACAAAGTAAGACAGCCACAGGACGAGCGCCTGTGTCCGGCACTTTCTCACCCCCCTCCCTCACCCCCCCCCCCGATTCCTAGAATAGCTCGCCTTGAGCAAACTAGACGAGGAAGCTGATGAGTAACTCAATTACTGACTGTGCCAGTCTTCCCTGTGGACATTTATTACACACATACTTCAACATGATAGAGTGTAACGACTGTGACCAAGTGCCAGTGTGTGTCTCAGCGTGTACTGCAAGGAAAAGGTCATATTCACATGTGAAACTGTAAAAGGATTATATTCACAGTATCCTCTTCAATCCTATTTTCATTACGATCTGTATGTAAATCACACTGAGGAGGTGATTAAAGCGAGCTGGCAGTCTCACCTGAGCTGTCCTATGTTGTAGTGACGCGTCTCTCCGTCAGTGGAGCGTATGACGCACACGCTGTAGCAGGGCTGCAACTGACGAAGCTCCAGCAGCACCACAGCCAAGTAGTGGACAAACAGCTGCGAGTCCACGAGGGACACGGCAAACTGGACGATACCGTGGTAGTCCTCATCCTGTTTGGACCACATTGCAGGTTTAATGAAAGTAGACACAACCTCCTCTTTGATTTTATTTAACCAGGACAACATCACTGAGATTGAAGATACTGTTTCCAAATAAATTCCTGAATTAAACTGCTAACAAAAACAAAAATACTCTCAAAAATGTTCTTTTGCACACTGTCAAAGTAAGATTTTTTTGCATATATGGTATATGTTTGTGTGTGTCAATTAAAGTCAGAATAAAATACTTTATTTTAGTTTAATGAAAGCCAAATTAAAGCTACTACAAGAAACTTTCATATTTTGTTGATTTTTGAGGCCCCTGTGAACAAATATTATTTCTAGCACTAATAACGACAAAAATAAAATTGTCTAAATAAAAATCTCCTCCTGTACCCTTTTAACTGGCTAATGTACAACTCAGTGCAACTTTGCCAAAGAAAATATAAACACAGGCTCGTTTTGTCTGATTTCAAGAAGAATCTGACCCGGAGTCAGACATGAAGAATAACTATACAGAAATAGCCAGTCTTCTTGCGGATGGTCTCATTTGCTTATGTAGGTCATATAGAGGCATCAGTGTTAAACTGAGACAACCCCTTAAAGGCATAGTTTGGATTATTTGAAGCAGGGTTGTATGAGGATATTATTGATAGTCTGTGTATCACCTACAGTAGATGGCGGTCATCTTGCCCCCAGTTAAGAGAGCAGCAAAATGTATTTTAGCCACCTAAAAAAAGGCCATTCTATGTACAGCATACACAGGTATTGATTTATTTTTTTCAATGGGCCTTTTTTTAAGTGGCTGCTGATCCTGTGCACAGTAGTTCATTATAACTTCTTTGCTGGCTGTGTGTCAACTGATCCCTATAAACTCTTTATTGTTCTTATAAATTTCAAATAAAAATATTTTTTAACCATGAATGGCAGCAAAATAATAAAAATATCTGGTAAAAAAAGAAGAACAAGTGCTAATTTTTCTTCGAGTCATACATAAAATGATCGTAATGCTCTGACTGTATCACGCTGTCAAACCCACCTGAGCATCAAGGATCCGGACACCATAGAAGAGCCAATAAGACATGGTGAGCAGGAGTGTAAGAGTAGTGAGGAAGGCACGGTACACACACACCCTGGGCAGGCTGGCGCGGCCCGGTCGGAGAAACAAGGCCCAAATGGCCACCAAGAGGATGAGGAGCTTGAAGGAGATGGAGAGGAAGAGGCCCTCGCAGGCTGCGCCACAAGCCTGCAGTCTGTCGGGCCACATGACAGCCGGAAGAAGCAGGAAGACCAGGGGCGTGGCCAGCACCAGCAGCCCCACGCACAAGCCCACTGCCAGGGGAAGGTAGCGGCGGAAACCCTGGGTCCGGTCCTGTATCCCCTTCCCCAGTCCAACCACTTCCTCCTGGGAAATACTGAGCTCTGAGGTCCCTGTTACTGCGGTGGTGGTTTCCCCCCAGTTATCATCCTGAAGGAGGAGAGAAAGAAAGATGAAGGAGGGGTATGTTACAAGCCATGGATACTTATTTGGATATGTTGGATTGCCTATGTGGGCAATTAAAAACCACTTAATATTTTTTACAGTTGCATTAATTGATGATTTGACCGTTTGGAGAGGGCAATGAAAAATAAGTCTCCCGGGAAGCTTGCTGAGAAGGGAGCAGTGGTGGATGAAGTATTCAGATCCTTTATTGAGGGAAAGTACTTAACTGTGAAAATATTTCATTACAAGTAAAAGTCCTGGATTCAAAACCTCAAGTAAAAGTATCTAAATATTATCAGCAAAATTTACTTCAAGCAAAAGTGTTCATGTGGTAAAATGTTCAGTCAGTATTTTACTATTATAAGTGATGTTTTTGCATTAATATTACTGCTGTATTAATGTGTATGTTGCATTTTACTGCTGATGTAGATGTTTAAGATTGAGCTCATTTTAACTTCTGTATATACTGTTAGGTAGCTGTTTCATTCACAGCAATGCATCATATTCTCGTTCTCGATCGTCATTTGTTTGTAGCATGACTTAGAGAACACCTTTTGCACGATCTTGTATTGAAGAACCTTAACTTAATTAAGCGTTTCATCATGATAAAATAACATTCGCCCTGCTGTGATACCTTGGTGCATGTTTGCTTGATCGTGGAGAGAAATGCACAAGCCACCACTGGCGGTCACTCTCGTTAAAGCTGATAGTTACGCTGAGGGGGACAGATCTGAGAGATAACTGGGTGATTCTACGTGGATTTGTCTTGAAGAGCGACCACTTCCACATTATACTTAGTTATTTGATCCAGGATGCAGGATGAACCTTTGTAGATCAACCTGGAAGTTGGCATCGCTCTGGTTCCCTCCACAAAAAGCTAATGTCATTACTGCAGTGGATTTGATACCCACATGTTTTGTTCAGCAAGACACTCTTCACAAATGAACACCACTTTTCTGATTTTTGAATTGTAAATGCAATTGTCAGTGGTAAAAAGCTATAAACGATATTTGACGTGATGACTTTTAATGTCCCTGACAACCTCTGTAGTCTCATCCATCCACTTGTTATCACATCTAAAAGCTTTAAAATTCATGAGTTGGGTATTTTTTGACATCTTTAATGCCACATAACAAACACGTTTGTGTTAAATACAGACTTTATTTCAGGCATCTAACCAAAAACCCATTCAAAAACCAATTGTCTTTGAGGCGGGGGAGCCACAAAGGCTAAAATACTACCTCATTTCCAGGTTTTAGGACTCTGTTGGCGAATGCAGCTCTAAATGTAATTTTTCAGCATTGTGAGCACCACAAACACATCTCTGTTGACCTTTATTGTATTGGGGTAGAGCAGAAAATAGATATTTTATTATCTGGGCAAATAAAACCAAAGCTGTCTGTATTGCTAGATACCACCATGGGGAGACAAATTTAATTTTAAAGTTGCTGACAAAACAAAGTAAAATTCTCAAGAAACTGGCAAATCAACTGAGTCTGACAAGTAACAATGCCTCCATTATCCTGTTTTACTCCCGTTTTTGCACAAGGAATCACCACAGATTTTATGCACTGAGCACACAGCGCATCCTCCATGCTATTTAGAGCTGTTTTGATTTTCCTGGAGTTTCGCCTCATTATGACAGGCCTTTTCAAAGTCCCACTGAAGTAATATAGGATGACAGGATGGGAAGTGCAGTAACGTTCACGTTGGCAGTAAGATGCACGTCAACATATGCGAACACACGCACAAACGCACACACTGAATCACAACAACAAAAGCTGAGCCTTTCTAGGCCCATCATTGCCAATTACAGTCATTTTTTTTCTTTCCAGCCAGCAGGGTCATTTTAAGCATAAATCTTTCCAACAAAGACACACAGGGAGTATAAATTAATGACAAGTCTGCTCTAAAGAGGCATTTATTTTTTTGTGTGCCTGTCATTAATTCAAGTAATTAGCCATTCACTGTCCCCCAGAGTGTCACTGCATTGTACATCTCTCTGACTACAACCAATCACAGGAGCCGCAGCTGCAGACAGTGAAGGATGAGGGCTAGAAAAATGACAAGCCTTCATGGCTTCACACACATGCGCAAAGACACACACACACACACACACACACACAGACACGCACACACCTGAGCACATCAAACAGTCTGCAAACTGAAGCCATATGGGCCTCATGAAGCTGCTGGCAAACCACACATGCTGTGAGTACTGCAGACAGAAGATGGCCACATTCATTCTCACCTGTCTAGTGTATTTCCACTGTAGAGCTGAACAATATGTAAAAAAAAATCATACTGTGATCATTTTGAAAAGATATTGTGATTATAATTTTTCCATTTTTGGGGGGAAGGGGATTTTTTGCATTTCATTTTCATTGAAAAAAAAAATTAATGTGATTTTTGCTGGGATCTCTAACAAACAAACATGTTCCCTTACTAGGACTGAGCCGATAACCACACCACAGTAAGCCAGCGGTCACATGATTTCTATTGCAGGGTTGAGCTCATGAGCGCCACAAATTTTATTTTTATTTATTTCCTGGTCTTGAGAAGCTGCAGCGTTTATTAACTGACACAGTCTAACCTGTACTGTACATTTACTGCCACACTGCTAAGTTGCATGCTGCACACTCTTATGCACTGCTGTATTCCTTAGAAGAACGACGATAAGCTCATGACAATATGCTTTAATAAAGTTTGATAAAACATAATTATAAAGGCAGTCACAACAAAAGTCCATCCTGTGGGAATATTTTGTCTCAGTGGTAAGAAAAAAGCCACACCGTTCTAACTCTATCCCTTATTTCTGGAGAATATGATTTGTATCATCACAATGCTTCCTCCGTTATGTTGTGACCACAGCTCAAAATTAACTTTTTTCTGTCGTGTCCCACAAATGTCCAAAATTCATCTTTCAACTGTCCCAAACTTAAACATTATCCCAGTTCTTTTCTTTCCTTTTTTGCCTGGTCCTTTTTAAAAATGTTTACATTTTTAAAACTGAACAATTAAAATGATATATATATGTTATGATGCCACATAGATGTAACATAATTTGTTATAATAACAGTACTTATGTCCCAGGTGCTATTTTAATTGTCCCCAGGACAACGAGACATCCTTAATTTCAAGTACTGGTTGTGACATATTCTATTTTTATCAAAAATTTGCAGCTCCTGCAATTTAGATATTTCACTTGGCCACAGTGCGATTTTGATAACATTTCAATTAACTGTTCGGTCATACAGAAAACTGTCCCATCGCAGGCTATGAAGAAGTTCATGTCACTTTCTCAGATTATGTGCAACCCAGCTGCTGTTTCTGGAATGTGAAATACGAAATCAGCATTGCGTTTGCATATTTCCAGTCGGGAAAATGGAGCATGAATATGGTGCATGAATACGAAGTCTGCCTTCCATTACTGCTCACAGCTAATTAACTCAGCCATGCTGGAGGAGCGGATGCCATCAGGAGCCAGAAGATGAATGAGTGTGAGATGAGGAGACGGAGGGTGGCAGTGGTTAAGGTGTGAGGCAGAAGTAAATGAGCAGAGAAAGAAAGCAGGTAGCGGTGGTGGGGGATGGAGAAGCAGAATTTAATTCTGGATATCTGTCTGCCAGACTAATGTGTGAAACCAGAGGTCAGCTATGCAACCGCAGTGTGAACTCCTTTTAGTATCCAATCTCATTTATATTTCTCTCACATCGCTCCCCTTATTAGCGCCTTTCTTTCTTATGCCAACTCTGTTAGCAGGGTTGCCAACCTTTGAACAGTGTCTGTGACCAATCATCATCGTCATCATCCCACGCTTTAGTGACAGAGCAGAACAGGAAGGAATACAAAGTGAAAATGGCAGTTCAGTTTTAATCATGGAAACAGCAGACGACTACTTAATCTCCACTTTAGGCCCGTTTATTGTCTTGTTCTGGAGCTTTTGACAGCATCACACAGTATTCATAAAGTTTGCTGAATTGCACAAATGCTTAGTTCACGGTGAAATATCTGAAAGGGAGCGAGAGAGAGGCTGAACAGAGAAATGAAGCGGCAGTCAGAAACGGCGTGTACAGCCAGAATATTTTCACATGTAGCTCAGTAAATTAAAGATTTATTTCAACCAAACCATAGCTGGTGATTGTTAAAACAGTGGAAAAACGAGCCAAGACGTTTTTGGTGGGTTTCATGTTTTTTCCTGCCGAGCCTGAATGAAGATGATGATGCACATTGCAAATTATCTCTTAACTAATACTGTGCATTTGCACATTCATTGTCTTACATTTTGCACAATCCTGAATAAGCTTGTATAGCTCAGCTTCCCTCATTTAAATAACATCATATTTGTATATATTGTTTCTACTGTTTAGAATTGATATATTTTTTGTATGTTGACACATGCTATTTTCTATTTATGCAACTGTTTTTGACTCGCAGTGCATAACTTAATCTGTATTTGTATTTTTATCACTTTGTTTGTTCGTATGCACCAATATACCACAGCAAATTTCTTGTATGTGAAAACCTACTCGGCAATAAAACTATTTCTAGTTCTGATGTTCAAATTACAGTTTTGCAAAGTGAGTCTGGCTATTTTGGCAACAGCAATAAAACAGCTATTTCTGGTTGAACACGATGTATCTTACTCGTATAAAATGCATACGTGTGTAGCGGTGCTTTCCATTATGTTGTCAGACACTTACAATAACAATCTGAGCCTGTCAGTGGAAAATATAAGCACTTTTTGTGGATGTACTTCGACGGTGTGCAGATGCCTGTCAGTATTATCTTGTAGCTGAGTTTTGCATCTTGCTGCACTTTCATTCAATACTGGACCTATCTGTCCGCATTAGTCCCTCAGACACAAAAACATGCGAAAATAGGGTCCACGTTTTTCTAAAAAAAGACAAAGCTACCCTTTGAGGTCCCATTCCATTTAGTGTAGCAGAGCCTTTCCAGTGAGCCAACATGCACAAAAGCAGCACAATGACTCTGTTTGAACTGAATGGAAAGGAACCTTAATTTCTATCATTGGTAACACCTGTGTTTATCCTACTATTTCATGTCAAAATGGCTGCTGTGAAAAAGGTTTATCTTTCTGCCATGGTGTTTGCACAGACAAGCTCTAATGCTAACGGGGACAGAGCGCACCGCGTCATACTCGATCAACACAACAATATGCAAGCTAAAGGTGAAATGCTTAGTGTCTATAGTTAGCTAGAAATCAGATTTCATCCTGTCATGAGATTATTTTAATGTTCTGTGTCTACCAGAGAGGAAAAGTTATGTTGACAAACTCAATATTGGCTATATATATCAGTGACCCTCTCCTTACTTTGCTTTTCTGTGAGAAATGATCCCATTGAATGGCCAGAAGTAAAATACTTTGATATTGAATCATCAGGTAAGATTTAACCTGACAAAGATCAAAACCAGGTCTTTTATATCTCAGTTAGCTCGACCCTCTACAACCTGCCTCGTCAAATTAGCAACTGAAACGTAGAATGAGTGTCAGGATCCCACAGATTTCCCTTCATCCTGCTGATGCCTCACATCTGTATCCACTTTTGTCTTCCTAAAGGCTCAGTTTTTCGGTTCAGCAGCTTATAAAGTCTTAGTTCTGGGTTCTTTATCCTGTTGGAAGTGTATTTTACCACACAGCCGATTTTTTTTGCATTTTTCTGAAACTGACAAGAGGCACCTTCAAGCAACAAAAAGCCAGTGGAGAGAGATGGATTGCTTTCCCCTTCGGTGGGGGCGGAGCTTAATTTCACTCAGTCTCTATGTCTCACTTAGTGAGAGAAAACAACATATCACCTACAAAGCTAATACACTGTTGAAACCAGCCATTAAGTCTGAGTGGATTAATCCCCAAAGATTACTGCCCCACTAATCAGGCCTGATCTCTATATACAGTACAGCGAGGAGAAAGAGTGAGAGTGAAACAGAGAGGGGTTACACACGGACGGAGACAGAGGGAGCTGCTGCTTGCTTGGCAGTCTTTTCATCTGGCACAGGCTGAATATGGATTATGGTTAGGCCGGTTCCACCGTCACAAAGCACAACAACACAACAACATACTGATTAGCACCGTTACCAGAGACTCACACATACACACACACCAAACAGTCTGCCAACTGCAGTACACAATGGTTAAGCCCCAGTAGCCTGGGTGGAGGTTAAAATGACATTTACACGTTGGTGTGCTTGTGTTGGTGAGCAGATTAGTGTCACTGTGTATGTGTTTGTGTTCAAATGAGCCATAGGAGCTATGAGAGAAATACAAATGGCATTAGTTTACAATGCCTGGCAGGTTTCCTACAAAATACTTCAGTCTTTTTACTGTGGTGGTTACTTTTTATATGATATTAAAAGAGGGGAGCAGCTAGTAGGTGTGTGTCAGTGTTCATTTTGTTAATGGGAAAAAATCTGACGATAACTATTCATTGAAGTCCTTTCATTTCATGATGACATCGACGACATAAATGATAAAAATATTTACAATAAAAATGACAGCAAAATCTCTGTTCATTATGTTCTGACGAGTAAAGACGAGATGAAATAGCTGGCTCTGTCTGGGCGGACAACATAAATTAGATAACAGTTTGAACTAAGGATGTGTGAAAAAAAACCACACATTTAAAAAGACACCTGAAAACACACCGTCCCACAGAGTCTGCCAGAGTAAGTGTGAGTTAAGTCGATTGATTCAGTAACATGTAGCCTATCTAAATTCCCTTTTAGGACTAAATGTGAAGTTAGTATGAAGTTTGCTCAAAGTTTTGCATGAATTCAGGGTGTGTTGCCTCACTCTGTTAACGTACTGTTAAATTTAACAGAGCCAAGCTCACAATAAATATCTACTGTTTCTAAAACATTATTTATGATTTCGTATGATTTATTAACAAACACCAACTCATTTAACATTCAACATCATTTGGTATTTTAGCTCCATGTCGAGTAAATAAACATGGTGTTTCCCAGATAATGCACGTCAGCCTCAACAAAGCAGTTTACAGTTTATTGTTCAATTAAGCGAAACATGACGCCCAACTGAACAGAAATCCTCAGTAATATGTAGAAGACTGTTTTGTCAGGTGATAAACATTACCAGTGTCTGATAACCAACAATGCTGCATCAATTATGCATCATTTTTATATGATCTGAAAGACAGTATCGGTAAACAGATGAGTAAACACTGTTCAAAATATGCTTACTTCCTTCTCACTGAAATTTTTAAAGGCAGAGGAAAGATCCTTCAGCAAAATCCATTACAGTATCATAAACTGTCTGAGAAGATGACTAAATTTAGACTAAAAAGTGACTTTAAAGCTAAAATATGTAGAGCTGCAACGATTAATCAATTATGAATCCATTATCAAATTAATCTCCAATTATTTTGATAATTGATTAATGGATTTGAGTCATCTTTTAAGAAAAAATTCCAGCTTCTTAAATGTGAATATTTCCTGGTTTCTTTACTCATCTATGACAGTAAACTATCACAATATTTCTTGGCAAGTTGTGCACTTAGATTATTCACTGAGAAAACCTTAATTTATTCAAAGAAATAATACATTTACTGCTACTGTTACTATTTACTGTTGTTGCTACCTAGTTGCTAACTTCTGGGAAAACATGATGAAGTCAGTGAACATGAATTAATGTAACATGAATAAAACTTTAATTTTATCTCACCCATGCACATGATTTCTGCCTGAATCATGTCAGATAGGTTTTCATCAGCTATGGTAGTTGTAACAATAATGAAAACAACTCCCACGATTTCATGCTGCTTCACAGCGTCATTAAACTATGTCTTTATGATACAGTTTTAAAGCGAGAGACCCCTCGCAGCAGAACTTGTTGAGTCTTGTGCATACTGTAAATGTATCTAACTACTAATTTAAGACTAAAGACTTGTCAGATTCACTACTGGAGTGTGTGTGTGTGCCCATCTATTCAGCAAAAAGGGCAAAAAAGCAAAGTGTAAAATGCCAAAAACAAGAGTATGTGGCCCTCCACATATGCTTGCTGTTGCTCGAGCTAACACTGTGAATTGGAGCTGCTGCCTTCTGGCACAAATTCTGAGTCTGACAAAGCAGCATGGACAGTCTCAGTAACAGACTTGGCGCTCTCTCCATGACTCACTCACACATGCACAGAAAGCTGTGGTCCAAGACCGTATCCTTATGTCATAGCTATGCGTGTAAACATGGAGGATTATTCATATCAGCTTTCCTCAAAGTGGCGTTTGGCTGGGATGCTAAAGCTAATCTCAGTCTATGAGAATGTCTGTCTGCAGCTCTAACAGGCCGTCTAACAGAGCTGCTTCCCCCCCCAAAAAAGCCCTGGCTCAGTGGCTGAGGTGGACTTTGGTTTGTGGCGATGGTGGATCTGGTAATGATGATGCTGTGCCATTTGGACACATTTGTCTGGAGGGCTAAGGCAACACAATGGCAGATTACCTTACGCTGCGGACAATGGACGTAAGCTACAAACTGACAGTCACATGACATCGTGGAATGTGGCTGCCCAGCCAGGAGGGAGTGCTGAGCGGAGATGGCAAAATAGGTCAGACCTCTCAGAAATGGTCAGAAAGACACGCTCATAATCTAATCACATTAAATAATACTCTGTACTGTTAAATTACAATCACTTTGGGAGAGTATATCTTTTGCAGACAGCTTGTGCTTCACATACAGCAACACTTTTTCTCTCACACAGAAACCAACAGTACACACACAATGACAAAATGCTCTCTTTTTTACCATAGATTTAGGTCAGAGAGCCCAAGGCAGAGCTCTCTCTGAGGAATAAGATCTATAACTCTTCATTTTCCTCCTCTGATTGTTGCTCTGCTTCTCTTTCAGCCCCCTGTATCTAATCATCTGAATTTAAAGGAATAGTCAGACATTTTGGGAAACACACTTATTTGCTTCCTTGCTAAGAGTTAGACAAGAAACTCTATACTAGTCTCATATCTGCTGAATATGAAACTGGTTACACCTGCCACCAGGAAGTCACTACTCCTGGAAAAAAAAAGTCTTGCACATCACACCCTGTCAAACTACAACTTGTTGATTTTACACGTGTTAGCTTTAGACGTGGTTGTAGGTGGATTTTGATATCTTTGTGCTAAGCTAAGCAAACCAACTGCTGGCTGTATAGCTTCAAATCTAACTACCAGATACGAGAGTGTAATCTATCTTCTAATCTAACTCTCTGCAAGAAAGCCAATAAGCATATTTCCCCAAATGCCAGACCACTTCTCTAAATAATGATCACGATTTGAATCCATCTTTAATCCCTGCTGCGTTGATTTACTGTAGTTAAAATCCACTCTGTCTTTGAGCTGCATTATCGCATCATTTTGCTTCCATGCGTCTACTTAAAAACCTATTTTGCTTGCAGAGCTCAGCAAAATCAGCTTTATGGAATGACTGGTACCAATTTGCTCTGCTTTCAAAGCTATCAGGCATGACAGTTATACCCAGTATCACACACACACACACACACACACACACACACACTGTAACACAGCGACGTCCTTACAAATCCACCCAGGCCTACAAGAGGGATGCTAATCCTCTGACCTATTTGATCCCTTGTCACCATTGTTATTATGTGTCAGGCGCTGTGCCAGTGGACAGCCAGCTGTGTGAGGATGAGTTTATAAGGCCATGGTGCAGAGTTCACAGATGGATTACTGGGCCTTTTGATTTATTCTAAAGAAATAAATCACTTATCTAAAAAAAACTGCCTGCATTCCTTCACAGTTTAGACATCTCAGAGTTCAGACACTCCAGTGGACTCTCAGAACACACATGGAAAATACCTGGGCCTCGTCCCCGTGGTCTGCCGCTGGTGTGGGCTCTCCTGGCAGCGGCTCTCCATTGTGAACGGGGGAGTCCTGGGAGGGGGTGTCAGGGGGGTTGATGACGACAGACCTCTCGGAGCGGCTGCTGTCTTTGCTGCTGCTGGCCTTATGCCGCTCACGGCCTCGATCCCTGGAGTTAAACAAACACATATATGTAAGATTAGAAACATAAAACTCATGTACTCATCTACTCACTATTGATCTGGAGATTATCTTCTTGATTCATTGTTTTGTCTATAAAATAAAGGAAGAATATATAACATTCAAAAAAAGACTACATTCAAGGTTGGCTTCTCCTCCCCAGCTCAACAAATGAGAGAGGGAGAGAGACAGAGAGTGAATGAAGAGAGGGAGCACCATTAGCAAGAACAAAGCAGTGAGTCGGAGAAATAAAAAGGTTTTGTTTTCATTGTTTCACAGAGGTTTAATTCTAAAGCACAAATTAATGCCCCACAGATCAGCACAACACTGGATTTTGTGTGACTAAAGCAATCCTCAGTCTACTCTGCCCATGTTTAACCATTGCCTGCTTAAACCTCTGTGCTGTTATTGGCTGAGGGCTACACACCACTGCCAAACAGGGTGAGGCCCAGAAGCACCCAAAACACAGCAAAATATGAGAAAATAAGAAAATACAGGCAGATGGCAGGGTCTCTGCAGACACACACACCACCACACACTTCTAATGGGTCAAAATGATGATTCAGAAGGATCATGTTTATGTCTGTACATTGTTTTATTTTTAGGAAAATGCTGCACAGTACGAATTTAAGAATTTGCCAGAGCCCAGTTTGATGTATTCAAATTTCCTGCATCATCTGACCAACAGTCTGCAACACACCAAAAATCTGTTTACTTAGTTAATTACTGATAAATGCCAAAGAAAATCAGAAAAATCACACATTTGAAGAGTTGGAACCAGCAAATGTTTGGCCTCAATTTTAAATTGACTAATCATCCCACGTCTGAACTCATGCATGTAAACAACTCATCCAGCCACACACAAAACAAGAACTGAAACAAGTTCATCAGTCAGTTGACGAGAAAATGAATTGGCAACTATTATGCTGATCTTCTTTATAATTTAGATCTTTTTAAATGCAAAATTACTTTTGGTTCAAGCAAGATTTTACAGAAAACCTGCTTGTTTCTACTAGTAGTCCTTTACGATAGTAAATAGGGCTGTTTTTCCATCTTATTTTCCATTAATTATGGCATTCAACGCTTCTATCTATCCCTGTTTTATGTCTAATAATATGTCTTACTATTATTATTATTAGTAGCAGTATTAGTAGTAATAGTGGTAGTAGTATTAATTACAATATGAAAGTTAAAAAAATCTAAATAATTGCAATTAGATATTTTTTCAAAATTGTTCAGCCATACTAAATATTACACTGAATATATTAAACTGAATATTTGAGTATTTGTCTGACAGATCAAGACATTTGCAGATGAAATTGTGACTCTATAGGCCAAATGATTAATCCATATATTAGTTATAATAATAGGCAGATTATTCAATAATTATAATTGTTGTTGCAATGTTGCATGGCAAAAAGCTGGTGAAAAGGAAGAGAAATGAATATTCCAGCAAACAAACACGGGATGGAAATCAAATGAATCAAATGATTCTCTTATTTCCAGAACAGACCGAGTGAAATAGGTTAGAGTCACTCAGCTGTGACGACCCTAATCCACAAGCTCTGTCTGTCTCAATCTCCAGCTCGGTCTCTCTCTTAGTCCCTCATCTGATTTATTTGGCAACATGTGGTCTATGCAAACTGAGACAAACACAACAAAATCAACGTGCACTGAAGGCGTTGCATGAAATATAATCACAAAGGCAGCAGTGAGAGATGCAGCATCCATCCAGATGATCCAGCAGACATTCGTGTCATCATGGGAGGGGAGAGACAGACAGACACAGTAGGAGGAGAGGCGCACAGTGAGATCTGAAGATGCACAGACAGGAAACATACCCGTGTCGGTTTGATCTCCCAGAGCGGCTGGAGTGATAGGAGTAGCCTGAGTGGGTCGACTCAGTGTCCATCCCAACGCAGTTCAGAGCCGGCGATTGGCCAGGGGGATGAGGAGAGCTTCGGCGTGTGGCAGAGAGGGTAAGCTGGCAGCAGTAATCAGGAGCAGGAGTGGGTTGCTATAGAGACAGGCCTCGGGAATCCACGACGACTGACAACTACTCCAGAAACCTGCCTTAGTAGCCACATTGACCTGAGAGATAGAGGGTATGAAGCTTGGATTAAAACTTGCTTTCCAACAAATTATGCACGAAAGATCAGCCAGGCAATATGTTTCTATACAGGCTTGTGCTGATTCTTATCATTCAATGTATTTTAAATGAGGGAAGAGTGACTGGTAATTAAATATTAAAGCCATAGTCGAATTCTTACAGTATTTTCGATGCAATGGGACTGGAGGGGGCATGTAGATACATAAGATTATGTCATTGCAAGGATAGAAGGATAGGTTATTTGAAGTGGGTTGTATAAGGTAAAAGGACCACCTAAAAATCAGTATCAGTTTAAGTGTATGCTAGACATCGCTTTACCTTGCTGTCAGACAGCCTTTTTCTGATGAGAAGTTGCCAAACATCACTCTCTCCTCTCTAGCAAAATCAGTAATTTTACCTTGCAGAACACTGGACTTGCTGGTCTACCACTGCCTCGATTGGTTGATTTGTTTTTGATATTTTGAGACTTTGGTGAATCTGACTAACTCTTGAAACAGCACAAACTAACTAACAGATCGAGGCAGCGGTAGACCAGCAACTCTCGTGTTCTGCAAGGTAAAATTCTAGTTTTTCCAGTGGAGTTTGGTTGGTTTGGAGAAAGCAATATCTGACTTACATAATGGCCACCATGCTTACCATTGGAAAAGAATACCTGACAGCAAGGTAAAGCAGTGAATATATTCTAAATATAGTGTACAATTAACTAAAATACAACAGCAGTACAATGCTTACTTTCCTACAGCTGACTGTACGTCATACAACCCCACTTTAAAAAATCCAAGTTATCCCTTTTTTGTATGGATTAGGCAGGTTTATTCCTGTCTACATCTATAAAATGCTTTTTCCTGTCTCTAACAGTTATATATAGCTGGTTAATGGATGGATAATCTTCAGTCTGTTCTGAACTTGGCAAAACCACATTTTTATTGTGTGCTGCCTGGGCTTGCAATCATTTACAAGGTGAACTTTATTTGGAAACACAGCATTAGAACGCAGCATTCAAATGTTTCATGAACAATATGACAGTTTTAAATAGTCAAGCTCTTTACTCTTTGCCTCTTACATCAATTATGTGTATGTGTTTCTTATGTGACTAATGCTGCAATTTAGGCCATGTCTCTCTTGTAAAACAAATAATGAATCTCAGGAGATGTGCTGTTCAAAATACAGGTTACATAAAAAAAAAGAAAGAATAAATTTAAGCCATTTAGGCCATGTCTCTCTTGTAAAAGAAATAATGAATCTCAGGAGAAATGCTGTTCAAAATACAGGTTACATAAAAAAATAAATAAGCAAAGATTTTTGTTGCGAATTCTACAGACATACTGTAGGAGCTTTACGTGGAAAACAGAGGCCAATGCAACAAGTTTTAACACAGCGCTAGAAACTGATATGATAAGAAATTGTCATGTTTGAAATAACACAACACCACCTTTTACCAGATTCTTGATAACAAGCCAGGATTTTAAAAATACTAACCAACGCCAAGGAATGCAATTCAGTTGGGTAAATGCTAAGGCCTTTATTTATTTATTCATTTATGGCAGTCAAATTTAACCATAATAATTCTACAAAAAACTCATAAAATATCCACCACTGAAGAACAGTTCAAGTACCCTTATCATAAAGTATTAGCAATAAATAAATAAAAGACAGAAACGACCCTAGTGTCCTCTTTAATGGTGATGGCCTTGTTAAAAGCATAAAAATGTGACAAAATGTGTCCATTTTTTTTAAACAAATAAATTCTCCTGTTTAAGTTATGAAGAGGTTGGACTGAAACTATCAAACCCACTTCCTGAGCTCATGCTGTGTGATGCATGAGGACGTCTCAGTGCTTCACCATGCATGACCATTCATTTAGACCTCAATCTACACCCTGTCTGGCTTCCCAGCTGTTGTCCTGACAACCACCTGCCAATCACCATCCCCAAGCCCAGTCTCATTTTACTAACCACGACTATTCTCCTTCCCATCGTTTACAGGCTGTTATCTCTGCAGCCAACGGTGCTTATAAACATCGAAACAGCCCATCCAGCATATTAGGATGTGAATCCACACAGGGACACGGAGATCATTCTCCTGAAAATGATGGTTAGCTGAAGACTGCGATGTAGCTGATTTTCATTAAGATGATACAGATGGGGTTTTCCTCTCCTTTCATCACCCGTCAGGGAAAATGTGGCCGATGCCTATGGAGAATCCACAGACTTTCCATTAAGGATTGATGTACAATGCATATAAATTATGTAATAACACTGTCTGTCTATAGGATTACAGGTGTAAGACAAACACTAGAATTTGTATTGTCTCACAGACCTGGGGGCCTCATTACAGAAACCTCCTAAGTCTGAAATCCTATTTTATCTGACATTTTGGTATGTCAGATAAAATAGCATGTATCATTGCATTTAGGAAAAAAAGACATCTTGTCTTATCTTAGTCCTAACTGGAAAATGTCCTAAGGTGACTGCAAATATTGGTGGCACCACTGTTGTTGGGGTCTGTATGACAACGACAAGAAAAATCAGGAACAACACGTACACTGCTTTGCCAAAGACAGTTGTGATTGGTTTAGACAAAAGCAAATAAGTCAGAGTGCTTTTCCCCTATAGCAGGATGATCGTGTGTGGAGCCACGGGCGCGTTTCATCTGAAAAAGATGTGCTCGTTTTGCTACAGCTTCCAGATTGAACGACATGTTTCCACAAAATGGGGTGAGATGGGCTTCCACGTATGTTTCCTGTCATTTGGTGGGCGTGTCAGAGGAATTACCCATTCATCAGTGATGTATATATAAACACAGCTGTATTAAACAAGCCTTGCAGTGCTGTGCGCTTCAGTAGACAACAGGGTGTTTATGCATAAACATTTAAATAAAGATTTTGTTATGCTTTGTTGGGGCTGAATGCATCAGACCTTTCTCGTGCACCAAGCGCCATGTTAACAGGTATGGCTATGTGAGACTACTCCTCCACCAAACTGATCGATGCCTCCGACTCACTGCCTGTCTTTTCTTGTCTATTACAGCAAGCTAACCAGTGGTGAGGGAAGTGAAACAGCAGTTTTCAAGTCAGTCTCTTTCTACTTTCTTAACAGCGGTACAGACATGACAGGACCACTGTCAATTATAGAATCAAGTCTGCACAATCTAGTTAGGATAAGATGCTGAGATAGGAAAGGATGCAGCCATGAGTTTCAGAATTGCTTCTGTAATAGGAGGATAGGATTTTTAAATCTTTAAAATGTAAAGCTACTATGAGGAACTTTCATATTTTGTTAATTTGTAGGCCTCAGTGTGCAAAAGTTGTGGTGTTTCCAGACAGTCAGACATTAAGAATAACTATACAGAAATAGTCAATCTTCTTGCAGATGGTCTTGTCAACTTATGTAGGTCATATGAGGCATCAGTAATAAACTGAGCCTGTTTAAGGACCAGTTAAAAACCTGTTGTGGTCGCTTTAAGTTAAGATTGGACGGTAAAGAGGCCCTTGTATAGTACCTTCCTGTCATCCATCAGTGAAATGATGCTGCGGTGACATAAAGCACAGTTTCTCTGAGGGTCTCTGCTGATGCAGCCTCTGATGCTATTAAAAGCAGGGGAACACATGTCGAACAAGGCAGCGCTGCATATATGCAGGACTTCAATAAATATTGTACCACTGCATCAAAGCTCATGTCGCAATGTTAATTTTTAAACGCGAGGAGGAGTTCTGACAGCGGAAGGCCACATCTCCTCTCATCCACACACATCTGGAGCGTCCACTGTTGCCTTGGCAACACGCTAGGCAGGAGGCCCCATCTAGCAGCGGTAATCAATCACCCCTGCTGAGAGCAAATTTGTGTGGTACATATGAATGTGTGCGTGCATGAGGGCGAGAGTCGGGATGGGGGGGTGGTACAGCGAGAGGGCGCAAAGAGCAAACAAAGCAAAGGTTTCTCATCACGCCCAGCACCCGCATGGTTAAATGAATCTGCCTATAAGTTGAATAAAAGCTGTTAACCCCCTGAGTGCTGATCTCTGAGCGCGCGGCAGTGTTATCTGGGCCAAGATGATCCCTCTGAGAAGTCACTCATCCACGAGACGAGCATGAAGAGGCATAGTGAACCAGGCCATGTGGAAAATCGCAGCCACGGGGTAAGAAAAACTATCAGTTACAAACCGACCCATAAATATGAATAAAGCATGCGAGCATAACAACGTGCGCTGGAGACGTGCGGCTGCTTGCTTACTCTGGTCCGTCCAAAAAAAATTCAGGAGTCCTCTGAGAGAGACTCTTTGAAGGGAAAGGGATCCTCCAGTGAGGCGTAGTTGCACCGCCGCAGACCGTTCTGGCTGGCTGCACCAGGAAGAGATTCACAAGGGCAGAAAGTGACACTAATGTAAAACAAACACTCATTAATGTGTTTGTTTAGTGGAGGAAGGCTGTTGCACTGCGGGAGCTACTGTAATTACATACATTATGACCAGCCTCAGCGGTACAGGCACATGTAAAGCTATGGACTTTTTTTTTTTCAGTAAATGATAAATGATGATAAAATGTTTACTAGTGATAAATATGCTCATCATTTTCTTGATTAATCTATTAGTTGCTTGGTCAGAAAATGTGAAGCCAAGACCAAGATGATGTCCTCAAATGTCTTCTTTGGTCCACAATATTCAGTTTACTGTCACAGAGGATTAAAGAAACCAGAAAATATTCACATTTGAAAAGCTGAAATCAGAAAACTTTGCCTTTTTTCCTGAATAAATGACTCAAACTGATGAAATGATTATCAAAATTGTTGTGATTAATTTAATTGTTGACAGCTAATCATAAAACAAATAGTCTAGTGGATGGAGGCTGTTTCAAAGTAGGCCCGCAACTAATGATTATTTTCATTGTTGATTAATCTGTTGATTACTTTCTCAATCAACTGATTACTTTTTTGGTCTATAAAATGTCAGAAAATGGTGAAAAATGTTAATTAGATACATCGTCTTTTGTCCACAACTCAAAGATATTCAGCTGACTGACATAAAAGGTAAATAAACAAGAAAAAGAACATTTGAGAAATCAGAATATTTGCCTTTTTTTCCTTAAAAATGACTCAAACCAGTTGACTGGTTTTCAAAATAATTGTCAATTAATTCCATAGTTGACAACAAATTGATTAATCCTTACATTCTATTCCAAAGAGAATATTAACAGATTGCACTATTGCAACGAATATGTGTGAGTCTCCATCGGGAGAACTGTAACATCTGATAGGTCAGGATCTTTGCAGCACTTTGCCCTGCTGATCAAACTAATCAATTATTAATAATAAAACTGAGAATGTGTAGTTTAATGTGTCTGGCTTCAAAGACTTTGGGCTCCAATCCGGGCAAAGGAAAGAGAGGTGTGTGGAATTTGAAATTCCATTAAAGTGCCCGATGCAATGTTGGCGCCCTGACCAGTACGGATCAGCCTCACAGCTCATCTAAAGCACACGCCTGAGGTCTGGTTGCCATGGTATCTGTGCCCTCGCTCACACCCATTAGTCCTCGTGCCTTCCTTCCTTCATGTGTGCCCTGCCCTGGTGGCATTACGCCATAATCTGCCAGATGCAGCAGCTGGCAGTCTGCTGTGTGAGTTCATTTCCTTTATCGTTTGTTTCACAATTTCAAAGCACTCTGCGAACCACAAAACCCTGACAGATATTACTTTGGGGCCACAACTAATGAATATTTTTCTTTTTGATGACTCTGCTGATTATTTTCTTGATTAACTGGTCAATAATTTGGTCTATACAGCGTCAGCTACAGTGAGACAGTTTTCCAGAGCACAAGGTGACATCTTTCATATTTATCATACAGGGCTAGACAATTAATCAAAATATTATAAAATATAAACGATAAATGTGTGACAAAACAGCATTATAGTGAAGTATTGTGGTGCTGCAGAGATGCCCTGGCCTACAAATCTTGTTTTCCAGATGTAAGAAAACATGTGTGTTTGGTACAGACCCCAACAAATGTCACATCATCCTCATTTTTTTCAGTGAAAATTTAAGTTATGATGCAAAAATGGTCATTACCACTAATCATGAATCATATTGCAACCACAACATCTGTCAAAATAACCGCAATATGATTTTTTTTTCATTATTATGCAGCTCTACTCTCATATAAGACTAAGAAAACCAGCAAATAGTCACACTTAGCTTGGAGCCACCAAATCTTTGGCATTTTACTGAGAAAACATTACTCTAAACATCGAACTGATTGTTGCTTTTATATTTCAGAATTACTGACTTATCATTTTCATTTTAGTATAATAAAACACATTCTTAGCACATAAGCACATACACACGCGAGCATGAGTAACACGGTCCAGTAAGCTGGGTAAGACCTCTGGAACAAATCAAATCTGGGGTGAAACAGTGTGTGTGCTGCTGTTATTTATAGTGATACCAATCTCTGATCCCTCCATGGACGACAGATAACCCAGAGGAACAGCTGCTGATTAACATATTATAACATCCCTGTTGACTGAATAAAATCACACAAATGGAGCCAAAGAGGCACAGATATGGAACTTCCACTCTTATTTCACGGACTTCATCACTAGGATAATAGGAATGGGAATCAGCAGAGGCCCCGAGATACAATACTATCAAGATAATTAAGTCAAAAGATGATATTATTGCAATTTTAAACATTTTGTGATAACGGAAATTGGGATATATTATTTATTTTATTGTCATTTATTACTTTGTTCAACTAAAAATTATATCCTCAAAGGAAAATTTTGTCAGCATCAGTTTAATGCGATCAGTCTGTTCATCTCACTTCAGAAACGGGACTGTCAAGCAGACAGACTCTGAACTGTGACCTCTGTTGACCTCACAAAAAAAAAGCTTCAACCCAAACCATCTAATGTTTCAAAACAGCAACTTATTTTATTATTCTAGTGTCAAAAAGTTTCATTCACATTTGTAACAAACTTATAGTTTGTAATAATTTATAGTGGTGTCATGAGATTCAACATCCAATTTTAAGGTCACGATTCGATTTGATTAAAACAGTATTTACAGCACTGATGACTCGACCATATCCAGTCTTGATTTGCACAGATCGTTGGTTTAATGCTCTGACAACTGCCATTTACAGTTTCAGATTGTTCTGTAAGAAGATGAATTGATAAACGCTGAGCTAGATGCTAGATAACCTAAGACTGGAGCAAGGGTTGTCAAAAGTATTGATACTATGATGCTTTCAATACCATGTTTAAAATGATATCATATCCGTTAATTATTCAGGACTTCAGTTTAGTCATTATTGTCCTGCCTTCAATTTGGTAACCTCGGCTATTAATGCTGCTAGTCAGTGATCGAGGTGGGAGGCGGGACTACACACACACACGCACACACACACACACACACGCACACACACACACGTGCATGCAGTTGTTGCTCTCAGCCACATCCATGAGAGTGTTTAACCACAGCAGTTCTTTTTTCCAGTCTTAAGTATTCAGCTAGATAAATGATGCTTGGATTATAACTACATGAGTTGTGTGAGAGTTTTTAAATAGATGTTTTTTTTCTATTTTAAAGCTACCACAAGGAACTATTATATTTTGTTGATTTTTGAGGCCCCTGTGGACAAAAATGGCAGTTTCTACTGTGATAACCTCAAAATCTAATGTCAAACTTCTTTTCAGCTGGCTAACATACAACTCACTGACTCTGTCTGGGAAAATGTAAACAGGCTCTTTTCATTTGACAGTCTGTCCCAGTGGCATCCATTAAGAATAACTACATGAAAATATCCAGTCTTCTCACAGATCATCTCATTAACTAATGTAGGTCAAATAGAGACATCAGTAATACACTGAGACTGTTTCATAGGCAGTTAAAAACTCCTTGCAGTAGCTTTAAAAATGGGAGCACTATCACTGTACCTGGTTCCTTTAAAATAATGAAATAAATTAAATTCATGTGGCATGATGTGGCCAAAATCTTCTGTCATGGTATATGTAATTTTATATCATGGTAACGGTATATGTTACAATACAGTAATTGTCTGTAAATTCAATTAAGAAAATTATAAATAACCATACTGTAGTCCATCACATTTCATTATTTTCAACAAGAACAACTACCCTTATATGAGAGAACACTTGACAAGACTCAGAACAGTAAAACTAACATTCTTTCAAAATGAAAGCTATAAATTTCCAAATGACAACGCCCTGATCAGTCTTCACGATCTGCAGCCAGAAAGCATTGACCCTTATCTCCTGATCACATATTTTTACTGAATATCTGCTGATAATGATTGATGGCCGATCAATCTGTGCTGCAGGTTGTTACTTAAAAAATATTTCTAAAAATTACCCTTTTTTTATGAGCTTAAGACTTTTGTTTCCTCTCTGTCCTGATATTGAGAATCATTTTTAAATTATTTTAATTTTAGTATTGTGTTGAAGTCTAAAATTCTGGTATTGTGACAACTTTCGCTGTGGCACATTTGAATTTTGGCACAAAGATATTTGTTAGATATATGCAGAGAGCAAACCTGTGACCTTTGAGTGACTGGATAGAGTCAGCCATTCCCACCCTGCTGTCTTTTTTTCAGACACACACACACACACACACACACACACACACACACACACACACACACCTTGCAGTAAAAGGAGAAAGTTAAGACCTGACACAGTTCTCTGGAATGCAAACTTTAGCCCCCTCTGATCCTCTCATGTGGAACTAAATAAAAGTACAGTAGAGGGAGAGGGAGCCAGATACCTCAGCACATTCCTGCTTTAAGAGCACTGCTTTTATGTCCGTAAATACAACTACTGTACACTACTACTACTCTACAATGCAGCGTGCACTACAGCAGGCTATCCAGGCTCTGCAGGATCCTCCTAATGCACCTCGGTAGCCTAAAGGTAGCTCCACTTCTCATTACACATGTGACACACTGCTCTGCCGGCCAGAAAACAGGGTTTAAAAAGAGAACAATGACAAAAGCATTGCCAACACTGCTCTTCTTTTGATCATTCATGGCAGGAATGGCTTCCAGGGGATGACTCACATGTATATCTCTCTCTTTAGTGTCCTTAAACCTCTCTGCACAGCACCTATCAGCACTGCTCAATTATAAATGAGCGCTGCACAGTTTCACTGCAGCATCATGACTCTGAGATACTGAGGAGGAAAAAGTGCCAGAGGAGGCTCGTCATTGTAACACCTCATCCAGCTGTGCATCTCCAGGCAGCTGCTGCTGCTGCTGCTGATGCTAATGATGATGATGATGATGGTGGCGACAGCTACACACCATCATCACCCTGCAGCCGCGGTTTGATCTGAATCGCCCTTTTTTTTTTTTTTTTGTATAGGCTCCAGGGTCTGAGGGAGGCAGGCATGATGTGATGTTACCTCTCTGTTACACAGCTGCAGTTTCGGTTACAATAGATCTCGTTTCAGTCACATCCTGATCACCATAAACCACAGGAGGAGCTTCCATCACCTCAAATAACGCATGCATTATTTTGATGTACACGTAAGAGGCGCAGGAGCAGCGGCTAAATAAAGACTACAAGGTTATACCCCATTTAAATACAGAATAGGAGGACCAAAAGCTGCCTGATGAGAAGGAAACCATTTTTTCTACGACGGCAGCATTGAACTTCATCAGTCATTCCTCAGAGGGGTTGTGGCTCAGGTTTGCAACCCGGTGTAATGAACGCAGCATTATCAGTATATTATCAGTTCATTTACCTACCTTCCTGTCTCAGATGCGTGTTATTTATTCCTCAGTATGTCGATGAATGTGTCGCCGCTGCCGCCGCCGCTGCTGCCGCTGCTGAGGCGCGTCTGTGCTGAACTGACAGGGCAGCTCCCTCATACGAGCCTGGCCATTGTGGTTACTAGCAGCACCACGGAGGGAGGCAGCATGGAGGTACAATTCACTTCCAAGTGCACTGACATGAGTATTTTCAGCTGGAGCCCACAAGAGGTCGTCCTCTGAGCAGGAAGTTGGTAGGCTCTGTTTCAGAAATGTGTTTTGCTTATTGTTGCTTCTCTTCCTGCAGAATGATGCTTGCGCAAAATTTGACACTAGAAAGTTTTTACATTCATCTGCGTAAAGGGAAAGTTCCTGTGCTCACCTTGAATTTGAGTTTGAGTTGGATGGTTTTGTGACATATTACCTATAATCCATAATCTACAAAAGTTGGGACGTGGGTAAAGTACAAATCAAATCAAATCACTGCAAATCATATTTAACTTGTATTCAACTGTCAAGCTTGAAGTCTGCAACACATTTGGGACAGGGGCAAAGACAACTGTGTGGAACTTTGGAACATGTTAACCAATAACAGGTGACAGTGTCATGATTGGGTAGCAATAATGATAATAATAACAACAATAATAATAACAACAACAACAACAATAATAATAATAATTATTATAATAATAATAATAATAATAATAATAATAATAAGGTTTTTATATAGCACCTTTCATACATGAAATACAGCCCAAAGTGCTTCACAAAGAGGAGAAAAGAAAGATAAAAATAATAAAATGCATAAGGTCAAATCGGTAACCGAGGCACATACAAAGTTGTTATAGTGATCAAATGCAAGATACACGATATTAAAAATATTAAAGTAAGGGGGATGCTGCCATCCAGGGCATCGTTCACAAATAAGGATGGGTTGAGGTTCAAAACTTTATGAAAAATTGTGTGGGCAAATAATCCAACAGTTTAAGAACAACATTTCTCAACACAAAACTGCAATGAATTTAGGGATTTCACCATTTTCAATCAAGTTTAACGCTGCATTTACAAAGTAAGTTAAGATTTTACTCCGCCAAGAGAAAAACATATTTCAATAACAGCCAAAAATGCCACCAACTTCTCTGGGCCCAAGCTCATCTGAGATGACCTAACAGGAAGTGAAAAAGTGTTCTGTGGTCTGACGGGTCCACATTTCAGAGGTTCATGGACATCGTGAGTGAAGTGGAGGAAGATCATCCAGATTGTTACCAGCGCTAACTTCAAAAAGCAGCATCTGTGATGGAATTGGGGTGTGTTAGTGCCCATGGCAACATGGGTAACTTGCACATCTGTGAAAGCACCGTTGATGCTGAAAGGTATATAAAGGCGTTGGAGCAACATGTGTTGCCATGATGATGACATGTTTTTCAGAGATGTCCCTGTTTATTTCAGCAAGATAGTGCCAAGACACATTCTGCGTGTGTCATAACAGTGTGGCTTCACAGGAAAAGAGTTTGGGTACTGAACTGGCCTTGCTGCAGTCCAGACCTGTCACCTATTAAAAATATGTGGCGTATCGTCAACAGAGACCCTGGACTGCTGAGTGCCTGAAGTTGTATATCAAGCAAGAACGGGAAAGAGTTTCACTTTCTGAAGTTCAATTAGTTTCCTCAGTTCCCAAACGCCTGCTGAGTGTTGTTCAAAGAAAAGACAATGTCACACAGTGGAAAACATGACCATGTCCCTAATGTGTTTGCATTTGTAAGTACAAATGAATTAACTGAACTTTAAACAAAACAAAACAAACAAAATACAGCAGACAAATGATTATACAAAGCAGAATATCCCATATAATTATAGCATAATGTAATACATGTGTCAGAGTGGATCTTTGGAGGGACAGTTTGCCCCTGAATCGATATGTCAGTACATATTGAGTTGAGTTTTGGAGATATCTCATTACTTCAATTGAACAGTTTAAATTTCCACTTTTAAGCCCACATGAACAAAAAGAAAATTTGAACATCTACTATTTCATGACAACATGGCTTTTTATTGTGAACAGTCCAGGCTGCACCTGTGTCATAATCACGCTGTTTAATCAGCAAAATCTTGGCAAAGGAGAAGTTCTCTTTAACACAGATTTTGGCACATTTGTGAACAATATTTGACAGAAATAAACCTTTTGTGTTCACAGAATAAGTCACAGATGTTTTTTTTTACTTCAACTCAGGAAAAATGGGAGCAAAAACTAGTGTTTTGTTGATGTCTTTGTTGTGTATATTTCTGCAAAGGCCTCTTTACACAACAGGCAAAATGTCCAAGATTCCCTCTAAAATATGTATTCACAGAAGCCATGGGTATAAAAAAAACGAGAGTATGAACCTTTTACAGTTAAATTTTCCTCAGTGAAACTCCATCAGAGGGCAGTGTTGCTCCTTCAAAATTCTGTCTGATGGGTCTTATCTAAACACAAGAATAAGATGTATGATATTTAAAGAGGGAATAATGTCTGGAATTAACATCAAACCACTGATCCAAACCTGTTCATACATGAAAGTGAATTAAAGAGAAAGTAGTATTTTATAAAAAGTATTTCCAGACACTGTTGTGTTCGACAGAGCTGTGTACAGACTTACATAGCCTACAGTTCTCACCTAGTTTTAGTATTTGACCCACATCGGCTAAAACTATCCAGAATATTAATAACCATCTCTATGTCTTTCCCTGCCCCATTTATCTTAAAATCTGATGTTAGGCTTGGCCTGTCCTACGTCTCCCCAACATACCTATTGTATCCAGTGTGTAGATGGAGTGTGCAGTGTGTGTAATGTGCAGCGTGTAGACAAAGGGCTGTCACTCTTGCTGCTGGAGTGGACATGAACAATACCTCGAGCCCCTTGGGCCACATTACGCCACAGAGACGCGCATAAAGGGACGAGAGAAGCAGCGTCTGACTAATGGAGAGAGAAATCAAAGCGGGAGTTCATCTCCACTCCCTGATCTCATACCAAAATATAAAAGCATCATGTCAAAACACTAAGGAAAACCTGCTCAATTATTTATTTTTGTCATAATAAATTATGTATATTCCCATGTGACTAAACAAGAGGACGTAATATGTGCTGCTTTACAGATGCTACTGTTGTAAACGAACCTTTAACAGCATCAGAAAATATGAAGGCAGGTTCCATTTTGAAATGGGATGGTGGGAATGTTTTGTTTGGATATTTCAGGCTAAAGTTAACAAAATGATTTATCCAAATAATTTTGACATTACTGCTAAAACACAACTTTTAAAACAAATTGGAGCAGTTAGTCAAGATAATCCACAGACCTTGTTGTTTCAATAGGAAGTATTTTCTGTCTACCAAACAAATCACCATCTCTACGGCAGATATCTCCAAAACTTGCCAACAGACACCGAAACAATCTAGTTGGATAAATATCGCTACAGGAAAAATGTGTATTTTTGATTTGGGGGTAAACTGTCCCTTTATTATATAGCCTGCGCAGTGTTGGAAAATAATCTAAAATGTGTATTTGTCCCAATAAACCTACACTTTAAGTTCATCACTGCTGCATAGAATTTGAGTTTATAGTTGTAGTCTTGTATACTTTCTGTTGATGCCTCATTTGTATGTATGTGCATTTGTGCATGTTCGTCTCCAGAGAGGAAGCAGATGGATAATCATAACATAGTTGTTTTAGTTCATATGGAAAAGCACCTGCCTCATCCAAAGGGAGAGAAACCTCAGCAAACACCAAGACCTCACCAGTGTGGTAACAAAACAGCTTGTGTGACAATTTAAAGGGATAGTTCAGCCAGTATGAGGTACTGTATGAGTATGAGTCTGTGTATTACCTACAGTAGATGGTGGTTAGCACGCTCACCAGTTTGGAAAAACAGAGAAGGGTAAGTAATGTACTGTTGAGGACAGGGTCAGCAGCAAAATGTATTTTAGCCACCTTAAAAAAAAATCAATATTAGTTTAAGTGTATGCTATATTTAGAATATTTTCACAGTTTTTTCAGTGGGAAACTGCCGTTATTCAACACAAATATGGTTCTCTCTGGCTCAGCCGGTTCTCTTTGGTGAAATCAGTAATTTTACCTTGCAAAACACAGGAGTTGCTGGTCTACCACTGCCTTGTCTGTTAGTTAGTTTGTTTTATTTTGTGACTTTGGTGTTTTAAAATGTCACGTTGGTTGCACTGCAGTCACACAATAACACAACCAAACTAACCAATCGAGGCATCAGTAGATGAACAACTGCTCGTTCTGCAAAGTAAAATTAGTATTTTTATTAAACGGTTTGTCTGATGGCAAGGTAAAACAGTGAAAATATTCTAAATATAGCATACAGTCAAAGTGATAAAAACTTTTTTAGGTGGGTCTTTTTAGGTCATTGCTGTGCAGGATCTGTGCTCCTGCTGCTTCTACAAACTGGGGATGTGCTGTCCAGCATCTACTGTAGGCAGTACACTGACTATGAATTAGTGCCTCATACAATCCCACTTCAAAAGAATCTAAACAATCCCTTTAAGTGACCACTTCAAAAAGAAATAAATACCTGCATTCAGAAGATACATTTAAGACCTACTTTAAGGCCTACCTGTACCTGTACCTTTGCCAAAACCTTTCAGGTCCAGAGATCATGTAAAATAATTGGGGTCAGAACTGCATCAAACAGGCTTTTTAAAAACATTTTAACTGTCACAGTTTATTTACAACATATTTAAATTTCTGCAACTGATTCCCACATAGTAAAAGCACACTAAAGTTTAGTATAATTTAGTTTATTAGGATCCCCATTAGCTGCAGCAAATGCTGCTGCTATTCTTACTGGGGTCCGAGTCCAGTAGAGTATTTTTTGTTTGACTGAACTAAATGTATTTACAAATTGGTGCAAATAGGAAACACAATCACAACAGTTATGTAGCAAATATAAGGTCAAGCCATATAGTGTATTAGCAGTTTGACGACACAAGTATAAGTTACAGCAGCTTTCAAAATATTGTCATCCTTGTGATAACCTTGCAAGTGTTTCCCATGATGAAAATCAGCGTGATGTTCCCATAATAATCTGAAGATACACAGTACTCTACAGTGTGTCTGTGGAAAGCACCGTCCCTCATTTAAAGGAATAGTTTGGATGTTTTGAATTGGGGTCATATATCCACGGTCAGAGTACTAACTGTAGCTGGAGGTTGAAATGCCTCCATTTTGCAGAAGCAGCAGGAGTACCAGTGTAGGAAACTCAGCAATGAACTGCTGTGGATGGGGTTGGCAATAAAAGGTATTTTAGTTACCTAAAAACAGGATCTGTTTAAGTGTGTGTGTGTGTGCTATATTTAGAATATTTTTACCATTTTACTGCTCTGTCAGACGGCCATTTTCTTATGGGAAACTGCTGTCATATCCAAAGCCACCAGACTCTATAGGCAAAAACAATAACTTTACCATGGAGAGTACAGGAGCTGCTGGTCTATCACTAACTTAATCAGTCAGTTTGTAATTTTGTCAGCTGAGTGAATCTGAACAAACCCTTTACAACACCAAAGTCACACAATACATTATTGATTTCACCAATGGAGTCTGATTGGTTTGAAGAGATTTATATTTGCCTTATGTAGTTGCAGTCTCCTGTCAGAAAAGACTGTCTGGCAGCAAGATAAAGTGGTGAAAATATTTAAAATATAGTGTACAGTTAAACTGATATGAGCTGACCATGTCCACAGCAGTGCATTTATGTTACTACACCGGTGCTTCAGCTGCTTCTGACCAGCATCTACTGTAGGTAATACAATGACTAAAAGCACCTCATACGATCTCTCTCCAAATAATCCAACCTATTCCTTTAATATAACCTTCCTCCAAACTTGTGGTATCGGCATCATCCAGGAATCATTCGGCTGTGTGGTGGCTGGTTATAAGCAGTCCTCCTGCCTCACTCCTTCCTCCTTCTGCTCCTCACACATCCAGTACATGGTTGAGATAGGAGATGTAACAAATCGCGAGTCTCAGGATCTCAATCTTGGACAGCTTCTTGTCTGGTGGGAGTGTTGGGAGCAGTTTTCTCAGCTCTGCAAAGGCCACGTTGAAGGCCACCACGCGAACCCTCTCCCTGGTGGCATGCGCGGACCGATATTTGGCTGTTGCACGCCTCCTCCGCCTCTTCTCCTCCCTGCTGAGAGCGCAGCGTGCCCTGCCCTCTCCACCCACATGCTCTGCTGCCACGGAGCCACACTGCACAGTCAAGGTGTCCAGAAAAGTCTCAGTGTCTGTTTGTCCCCAAGGCAGGTCAGACTCTGGCTGCTCGGGGCTGAGCATCATACTTCTGAACTCAGACTGGAAAGATCCTGAAGAAAAAATATAGAAATAGATTCAGAAATATTTGAAAGTTATTCTGTTTTAACTTTATGATGACGGGACAGTTCAGTCCAAAATAAAAAAATACATATTTTTCCTTCTACCTGTAGTGCTATTTCTCCATCTAGATTGTTTTGGTGTGAGTTGCTGAGCTATAGCCATAGAAATGTCCTTCTCTCCAACATAATGGGACCAGCTGACACTCAGCTGATGGTGTTCTAGGTGCCGAAAAAATAAATTTGAAAAATTCAACACATGTATTTCTGTCCAGAAGTTATGACCTGGTTAAATAAAGATAATCCATAGACCTTGTTGTGAGCAGTTTCATGTAGGAACTATTTTCTTTCTATGGTAGAATCTACCAGAACTACTGTATTTCTGCTAAACTGAAAGTTGTTCATACATGAAACTGCTCACAACAAGGTCTGTGGATTACTTTGAGTAACTGGGTCAGGTTTTCTGAAAAGAGATACTTGTGTTTTGAAATGTTCTCTATACATGATGAAGGCATCCTAAGTAGATTCGGAATCTCAAACTTCAACCAGCCAGGAAAAAAGTGACAATATATTTAAAGAATAGTGGTAGAATAGTAATAGTAGTATACTTATACTTTTGTTCAATAATTTTTAAGTATTTCTAAAGTGTACTTTTAAAAAGCATACTTCAAATTAAATGTCATTAAGGTCATCTTATTTGTACAAAAAAAATATATAGATTCTGCTATACTTTAAGTGGCAGTCTACTTCAGCATATTTACAAGATTGTACTTAGTCGTCACTAGTTGTACTTAGTGTATTGTGAATTGTACATTAGTGCACCTTTAAAAACTGTACTACATTGCAAATTAGAGCTGCAACAATTGGTTGATCAGGTGATTGGTGTTTAACTTCTAAATTAATCACCAACTTTTTTGATAATCCATTAACTGATTTGAGTCATGTTTGTAAGAAAAACATGTTCAAATTCTGTGATTTCAGCTTCTGTGAATGTTTTCTGGTTTCATTACTCTGTTACAGTAAACTGAATATATTTGGGTTGTGGACAGAACAAGATATTGAGGATGTCACCTTGTGCTTTGGGAAACAGTGATCAACATTTTTCACAATTTTCTGACATGTTATGGACTGAACAACTAATCAATTAATCTAGAAAATGACAGATAGATTAATTGATAATGAAAATAACTGTTAGTTGCTGCCTTAGTGCAAATACGTGTACTTATACTGTATACACTGTATATACTGTATACTTCTTATGAATTGGAATAATCAAAAAGTATAACAGAATACTATGCCTCTTGTACATTAGTAAGACAATACATTTTGAATGTACTTATAACACAAACAAGGTAAACTTTAATTTCAGTAATCATGCATGTTTATTAGTACATACACAGTGTACTAATTATACTTAAAATTGTTCCACTTTAACACATAAAAGTAGGTTACACTACATACATTAAATTCAGCTTTTTATTAAAAACAAAATATACTTAGTACAAAATCTGTTTTTTTTTTTTTAAATTACGTACTTAAATCTAACTTATTATTGACACACTTGAATATACTGAGTAAATGAGTAAAAAAGTCTAAAAATTTAATATATTTGGCAAATATTTTTCACCAAGGCAGCCTTTAAACTCCAGAATTTTATTATAATAATACAAACAAACAAACAAAAAAGTTCCTTTTAGTTATTGTTTGTTATTAGTGTATGATAACTTTCGGTTTGTGCTCATTGCATCCCTACTTGCCGGTCTTTAAGGTTCTTTGTCGTCAAATTGTAAAACTTAAAAGGGACAAAGGACTCTAAATACGAGAGACTCGTGCTGCCCCCTAGTGGCGGATCTACACACGTGCTGCCTGAGAGACGCTCGGCGCTGTCCGAGGTGCTGAAACAGCCTCAAGTCCGCAAAAACAAAGTCATTTTTATTTTTATAAATATAAAAAAAATATATATATTTTTTAAATCAAAAGAATCGTATTAAAAAGCATCGTATTCTACTTTGTGAAATGACTTCATCTACACTGGTACTGTGGCACTTTTTGACATCTTCCTTACGAGGAAAATTTATTTTTCATAGCACATTTTCGACTCGGAATATCTGTCTTTTCTACGCTGAAGTGCTTGATGAGCTGCCCGTTTCAAACCAGCACGAGTTTCTTTTCTATTTCTTTTGTATTTAATGCATTTCAAATTATAACAATGTTTTTTTAAAGCTACAAACATTTTAAAACTGCCGAGTCTATATAAAGAACAAATTGACTGAGCTGAGGTGCAGATGAGTAAACATAAATGATGACTTACCTTGCACATTCAAAGAAACCAGAGCAAACTGATTCAATAATCTCACATATTAAAGCTGCTGCAGGTACAGGCACGTTAACTTATCTCCTTGTCAGCCTCCATGCTGTCCTGCTTTTTATTTAGTTAAAAACAGGACGTGGGGGTTGGGATGGACTTTGGATGAAAAAGCTGTGCAGTCCCGCTCGTCCTCCTCCCTGTCCGTCATGGTGTCAGGTCCGCATCACATCCTTCAGCAACAGACAGTCTGGCTTGTTGCTCTTGTCTGTTTCTTTCATCCAGCCTCCTCCAGACACCCCTGTCTCTCCATAAAGCCAAGTGACGACCAGACTTGGGGAGTAACAAATTACGT
The DNA here is from genome assembly GCF_056507025.1 of Lutjanus erythropterus. Taxonomy (NCBI): domain Eukaryota; kingdom Metazoa; phylum Chordata; class Actinopteri; order Lutjaniformes; family Lutjanidae; genus Lutjanus; species Lutjanus erythropterus. The sequence continues at coordinate 24,551,022 of NC_139324.1, forward strand.
GCAGCATCACATGATTAGGTAATTAGGATACCAATAAAAAGTAACTGTAACCCCCTCACACTTACAAAAATCATATCTGGATTATAAGTTTAAAATACCTTTTAAATAGTGAAGAATATACAGTGGGGGCATTTTACAACACTTAACAAGTCTCACAACACCACCTGGTCTCAATGAAACCAGTTTATCTTCAAGTTGCCAGTTCCTCACCTTGTTCTAGGTGGAAATTTCACCATTGTCTTGTCTTAAATCAGAAAGGAACAACATCACAGTACAATGACAGTTCACTTCAGCTGTGAAAATACTGGCATCATTGAAGAAATCAGCTTCTAATTAAAGAAACATTTATAGGTAAGACCAACCACTAATGTTAGCTACACACACCAACTGTTAACATTAGCTACACAGAACAACTGCTAACTTTAGCTACACAGAAAAAAAAATGTTAACATTAACTACTGTCAGGGACCAAGCAGTGAGGCAAAGAGGAGAACATGACTTTGTTGAAAAAAGAGGGTTTTTATTTACCCCAAAAAATGCCAAACAATATAAACCAAGAACTTAATAACTAGCCCTATAAAAGAGGTCAACAGAATATAAATATACTTGAAAAATGACAGCAACAAAACAGGGTGTTAACTGAACAAACCGACCTAACAAAATGAAACATGAGTGAACATATATACTGGCTTGGTCAAACCAACTAACACCAAAAGGGGGAAACAAAATGGGTATCTACTAAAACTAATACACAGGAAAAACTAACTAAACCCAAAACCCCCCTCTGACATGGCTGGAGATGGTATGGCCTGATGAGCTGACCACAGGATTTAACAGGTTGCACCCCTTGGCCACACCTTTTGCCTGTCCAGGAGGAAACCACCCCCACCAGCATGGTAACTGTGCATTGAACAAAGAAGTGAGGTGAGTGTGTGCATGGTTTTACCCTCGACTTTCCATTTGTGTGGCCTTGGCCACACTACACAGACCAAATGTTAACATTAGCTACACAGAACAACTTCTAACTTTAGCTACACAGAACAACTTGACTTGAAAAATTATCTTTTAAATTTGAAAAGATCATATGTCTAATTCATGGCACAACTTAAACAGGATCAAAAAATAATTTCTCTTGTCATTGACTAGAGGTTTTTTGCAAAGTTAGGTCCACTGGAAGCGTTTCTCTTGTGAGGTTTTATTAGTTAGATTTGTTTGATTTGCTGACGTTTCAATCTAAAGGTTACAGCCAGCGAACTTTTTAGCAGCCTTGTTGTTGTCGACAAACATGAACTGATTACGGTTTACAGGGCGTCAGAACTACCCCCAGTGACGCCATGCTTTGCTGGATCTTGTTAGTATAAGGTCAAGTGAGCACCTGCGTCTAAATAGAAAGAGAAAGAAAATCCAGTGAATTGTGTCTCAGAGCATCACAACCAAAACAAATATTGCCCAAAACCTGATCTTCCCACTAAAAACTAACAAAATAAAAATTAAAAAACAGAAACAGCTCATTACAGCCTTTGACTGAAGATCGACTGGGTTATATCAGTGAATCCTGAGAGTTGAAAGTCCAATAATCAAGAATCATAAAACCACATCACATGACATTTTGTTTGGTCATTAACTTTTTTTTTCTTTAGCAAGAGCAAATGCTTTGTCATTTGCAGCACTTTAATAGGTCCAGTGCTGATTGAGGTGTAGGGTTAGAGAGATAAACAGTTTGTGAGTGCTGTAAATCAAAACAACTCATTTATGTTGGCAAGGAAAAAAGAGATGGACAGCATGTTTCGTAAAGGTTATCCTGTGTACTGAACCTGAAAAATCTGGTTCCCAAAATGTCTTGGCAATGTTTGAAACTGGTTGTGGGATCATCAACTGAACGTCCCTGCATAATGTTCGCTGGATGAAAGTAAGTTTTTCTAACATAAAACCAATATTATTGTCCCAGAACGTGCTAGGAAGGTTAGTTGAATGTTCCATGAAGGTTACACGAACATTTCACCTTAACGTAGAGTTTTTCCCATTTGAAAACAATGTTATTCATAGGTGCTTGAGCAGGTGTAGCAGTTGCTCCTCCACTATTTAACCTGATGTAGCAAATGTGTGCTTGATCATACAGCTTTACTATTTTTAAACATTGGAGCTAGTTTGGATCAAAAAAAGTTTATAATAACAATAAAATCAAACGTGTTTAATATTATTGGAAGCTAGGTCGGCTCTCCAGGAACAATCATTCCCAAAGTCTTCTACCACTAAAATAGAGCAGCAAAAAAAGGAGGTAAATAGCGAGGTGAGGCAACAAAATCCACAGTGTAGAGTTTGCACAGAAATAGAGTTTGTCTTTACCGATTAAATTTGACATTTGACAAGACTGTTGACATATGACGGGCTTTACCTTGTGTTTGTAGTGTTATGGGTTTTTACAGACACATAAAGAATTGTTGATGTGTTATTTCTACAAGGGAGTTAGGTGTATTTTTCCCCAGTAAGCACAGGGAGTTTTAGTTTAATTCAAACTGATTTTAAACGTTTTGTCACCACTGCAGTTAAAAAAAAAAAAAAAAAGAAAAAGAAATCCTGCCACAGTTCCCCTCAGCTGTAATGTTGTTAAATGTCAAGTTCTTCCTACTAGAAAACAATGTTATTGATATGTTTTCAGGATGTTCTGAGAAGGCTGGATAAATGCTCCACGAAAGTGACTCCAATGTTCCCCGGAGAGTTAATTTAACATTTTCCCTTGTGCCTCCATCCCCATGAGGTTAAAATCTTAGGTTTGCTTTATATATGTAAATCCATTGTTTTTTGTGATATTTCCACAATGGTTGAGGAGGGTTTGTTAAATGTTTCCACTTAACATTCCCTGGATGTTTAGAGAAAAGTTCTCTTCTAACGTAGAAGTAACATGGCTATGTTCCCAGAATGTTCTGGGAAGGTTTGTTGAATGTTTCCCCAACATTCCTTACATCTTACAAGTTTTTCTACTGTTAAGCAAATGTAAAGGTCACAATTAAGTTACTTGTGGTTACATGTGGTTATTAGAACTTTGTTACAGTTAAAGCAAAGACATTATCAAATAGAGGCCTGTAAGGAACATGCTGGAAATGTTATGGGAACCTTATGCATTAGTTGTGTAAAGCCTTTGATTGTAATATATGCAGACCTGCAGTATCTGTGTACCAAAGTCTGATATTGTGCTTCAGTTTGTGCTTATAGGCTGTTGTGGAAGGTGTGGTATCGGGGGCTCTGGCATTTTATTCTCGATCTGCTGCATCATCTCTTAGAGGGAAATGTCAGTGCTAATCATTACTAACATAATCATTGTGAGTAAATCACCAAAGGGGCTCCACCTCTGTGCCAACTGTGGAAAATGTTTCCTCTGACAGCGTCAGAAACGGCACCATCAACGCTTAATGGGGATCATGTGTGATTACTGACCCATATGGCTAACAACATTATCATTCTCTCTAAGATGTGAGCATTTCTGTCTTGCCGACTGGGAAATATCACCCTGGATATGCTGCTCATCACGGGAAGAGCGTCATGTGATGGAGATGATTTCTCAGAATAGTTATTAGTAAACATTATTATTTGAGGCTGATAGGTTTGAGGGAAGGAAACATACTTTAACTTTGCAATTATGGTTAAATATAATGTAGCTGTTCATTGATTTGGACATGTTGTAGATTGTATTAAGGGGTGTAAATGGCCTCTAACACCTTTCTTTCTTTTTTTTTTACTGAATATACCATCACACCTAGACTCTTGAACTAATTATATGTGTGTATATATTTTAATTTCGAAAAAAGTGAGAACAGCAAGGGGACACCATGAGAATAGTTCTGGTTCTGTGGTATTTAACATAGATGTGAACTCAAGTCTCAACTTGACAAAGTCAAAAAGACTTGTGACTCAACTTGGACTTTAACACCAATGACTTGAGACTTCACTTCGACTTCAGCCTTCTGATTTGACAATACGTGACACCTTCCCCAAGCCCAAAGATTATTGAAACGGTGTGTCACAAATCTGTTAATTTCCCTTCAAGCAAGCAAGTCAGTGCTTAAGTCCCCAGATCCACTTTGTCTGAACCAATCTGACAACATTAAATTAAGCTGCAAGAGAGAACCATGAAAAACTAGTTACTCAACTTTCCTCCATTTGTCGTCTATTAAGTGGTTTCCTTAACTTTAATTTGTAAATAAAAAAATCTTGTTTGTACAGTTGCATCAGTTCCTTTTCCTTCTTTTCCCCTGCATTACTTTTAATATTTGTTACTCCTCTTATCCCCTAAACCATCATTGGGGAAATGTAGCAGTGTTCAACTTTATTTATTAGGGTAAACTCCCTGAGATGTACCATCTCATTTTCAAGGGGTCCTAAAATGTGTGGTGAATCTTATTTTTGTGCTTCATAGTAACCCAGCTGTCTGCAGTAATTACAGGACATAGACACTGTGCAATTTCATTTCAGAGTTATTTTGTCACATAGATCACATACATTATCAAAATGCTCACAAATCAGAAGTAATAAGAAGATATAGGTAGGTTGATTTTCTGCAACGACAATCTGGTAAAACAATCTTCTGCTTGTTTTAAGATGACAACATAGCTGACTTCAGATGAGGTTATATGATTTCATGAATGTGATGACATGAAGGATTGTGTGACGAGTTCTTTGAACAGATAGTATATGATAATCAATGACGATCTATTCTGCCTATCTCCATCGTGTCTTTCTGTGTTTTGTCTTTTTTTTTTTTTTTTTACTAGTAGTCAGTTGTTTTCCTTCACTTCAAACACTAAAAATCAATTATAACATCCCATATATTAGGTCTGGGAAAATCTGTCTTATGAGATCTGAAAATTACAAATACTGTGTGTCAAAACATTGAACAAAATCCTCTGTATGTACATTATAATCATGTGCATCCTGAAGAAACCAACAATACTGCAGCTTGGATAAGATGCACACGTATTAGTTTGTCTATTTCTATTTTTCTTTTTCATTTTACCTTTCATTTTGCAGTATGAACTTTTGATCTAAAGGCTCCAGCTTTGGCTGCAGCCCAGCTTCACTGTAGATCTAATGAACAGATATTACCTTCATCCCTTCATATTCATCACAGGAGCAATATGTAACAACTGTGTCCTAAAATGAGTACTGCAGTCCAAAGAATGAGTCAGAGCCATAGACAATTTATTAAACAGTTTGAATCTGTATTTAATATAAAGTACATGTACAAAAACAGTTATTCTGGCCCAGACTAGAAATTTCAAAGGACACCGTGGCTGTAGTATCAGCGTTGTTGTCAGAGAAGTGAGTGTTTCAACTTAGCATGTTTCCTTAATCTCTGATGACATATGGTCATTTTATAATAAATTACAGTAAATCACAATTTTCACCTTTAACTCAATACTACAGAATCTGGATAATCTGAGACACCTGGCTGGGACTAATGATGCAGTGCCATGAAGATTTCAAACAGCACACAGACGTTTTTAATCATCTTTTTTATTTGCAAATGCATTAAAAATATCCAATACACAACAAAAACAACCACTTAATTTCAGCTGAATCCCTTGTGAATATTTCATAGCAGGATTTTCAGGTTCTGTGCCCTTTGCCACCCTCCACCTTGTCTCTCTTGTGTCCTCTCCTCCCCCTTGTTTTTACACCAACTCTCTTGGGTTCAACTCCTCGTCTGTTTCAGTCTGGACACCATCTGTTTAAAGGCCAGAGCTACAGACTTCCCATTTTCATCTCCTCCTCGTCATCTGCTCATGCATGCACATGTGCGCCTGTGTGTTAATGAACATGCGTGTGTAAAATCTTTTGCTCACACCAACAGCAAAACAAAGTCATTTCAATATGCCTCCAAATGTTATGTCAAGACATCAGCAATATCTGCATTTCAGCGCACAAAAAATTTGTGTTGACCCACTGAGTTGTGTTTGTATTTGCATATATTACTGCAGTTTCAGTCTATCTTTCTGTTTCTTACTTTCTGTGACTTTTACCTTGTGTCAAGACCTTCCTGCAACCGTCACAATGTATATGCAAATAAGCTGAAATGCTTTAATTTTATTTTGGTCCCCATTTTCCGCACCCCCTCCCTCAGTTCTCCTCTCTGTCTGGTTACCATCTGCTGTCTTATATTGTTTCTGCTGATGTGGAATCCAGTGACATCTAATCGATCAGCTGTGTCACCATGGCGACTGTGGTGAGGAGGAAGAGGGGAGGCAGGGAGGAGGGCAAGAGAGGTGAGACATCACAGCAGTTCTGCTGCATCTCCCAGTATTTTTGGCACAACTTCCAAAAAACACTTGATCTTTTCTGATTCATTATTGAAGGAAGATGAAGGACTTCAGACAATGATACAGTAGCATTCATCACAAATTATACTCACATTAATGATGCATTTGTTGAGCTTAAAAATGAACAAGAATGGACTGATTGTTGCTGCACCAAACAATTATTCTCATTGTTAAACCATTAAATAAACCATTAAAGGACCCGTGTAGCATTTAGTGGCATCTAGCAGTCAGCTGGCTGATTGCAACCAACTCGTCTCATCCTCTCCTCAAAAGTTGTCTAGGAGAACTTACATGGCTGCAGAACTCGCAAAAAATGTGAAAGGCCATATCTAAAACTAGTGTTTGGTTTGTCTGTTCTGGTCTTCTGTAGAAACATGGCAGTGCGTCATGGTGGACTCCATGGAAGAGGAACTATGTCCTTCATAGATAAATATGGTTCATTCTAAAGTAATGGGATCACAATGATTCTTATTTTCAGGCTACTATATTCAATGAAAGCGTACTGAATATTATATTATGTTTTATACTCAATCTAATATCTGCCATATTCTGACAACAGATCCCTGTTAATCTTACACACTGGACCTTTAAATCTATGAAAAACACGCAACACCATAGAAGGGTTCTCTGTAGAACCTCTTATAGAGGGTTCTGGGTGGAACCTTTGTTCAAGATTCCAAAACAACACACATAACATTTATACATTCCACTAATATACTGTAGACAAGTGTTCATTTCACAGTAGGTGAAAGAAGTAATAATATTTGTGGAAAAACTTTTTTTTACTGGTCCATAAATTTCTGATAATAGAACAGAATGGAAAATACTTTAGTGTCTACTATTTGTGTGCAAATGGCAGGAATTTGTCTTTGCTTACATGCGCAGAAAAAACAGGTACATTTTCTATGATCCGTCTTGGAGTGTGCTCCCATTATTGGAGTATCACATTTGTTCAACCTTCCTCAGGAAAGTTTACTCCAGGGTGCCAGAAAGGAGGTGCCAACTGATTGTTGAACAACAGATTTAGGAGGAGTAATGTGGATTTCATCCTGGCCATGGAACAGTGGAGCAGCTCTTACTTACTAGGGAGTTCATGGGAGTTCAGCTATCCAGTCTACATGTGTTTTGTGGACTTGGAGAAGGCCTATGACTGACTCCCATGGGGGATCCTGTGTGTCTATACTCTCAGCACAAGATCTGGGAACCTCAGAATTGTGTGGCTGCATTTTGAAGATGATGTGGTTCTGCTGGCTTCCTCAGACCGTAACCCTCAGCATGCACTGGTTTGCAGTTGAGTGTGAGGCACCAGGATTTTTGGTTGTGAGGTGGATGGGATGGTTCTCTGCTGGAAAATGCTGGACTTCTCTGGAGTGAATTGCTGCACCGAATGAAAGTGTTTGTGTATCTCATGGTCTCTGTTCAGCAGGTTATCCAAACATGCAAAAATGTTCAATTTGTCTACAGGCAAGCACACAACACATAAAGAATAACATTTATATTAGTACAGCAAATAAATTATTAATAAATGTTGACTTGTTTTAAATAGAACAGTTCTGTCAAGGTAATTGAAAAAGGAGGGACCATGTTTTTGCCTTGTGAAGTAAAGAGCTGTGCTATAATTTAATTCAGTGGAGTTGTCTTGTTGTGTTCTGTTTATTGACAACAAAACAAACAGCCTATGCAGCCACCTTAATAAGTTTTTATACCGTTTTAATTCCAATCTGGCACTTAGTTCAGTTTTGTTTTCATGCCTGGGCAGAACGAGAGAAGCAGAATGAGGCAGTAAACAGACCCTGTACAAAGTATAATAAATAAAGAGAAGCTTAAATGGAAAAGCAAAGTAGATGAAATTGTTGTACACCTGAGAATAACACTGGGGAATGCCTGCATGAGGCTTCATCTGAGTTAAAATGTGAGAGTCGTCTCTATCAAGCTTAAAAGCAGCAACCTAAATTTCTTGCTTATTCTAGCTACTTAAATAGGACTTCTGCTCAGCCAATTCAGTAAAGAGACATTACCAAGGACACCTGTCTCTATTTCCTCAGGGGCTCGAATAAAGAAGACTTTCACTTCAGTCAGAGAATTTTCTGTGGATGGAAGCAGTGACTCTTATCTTGGTGCATGCTTGTGCTGCAGTTTTAAATAAATATGCACAAGGTTTGCTTGTCATCCACTCTATTAACAATGTAACTCAGCTTATTGCTGCTAGACACTGTCACAGTTCAGTGAACATCACTTCATCGCGTTGCCTTCTGGGGCTTTGGTTCAGGAAACCTTTCTTAGCTGACAAATGTAATAAGTGACTCATTATCTCGATGAGGATAGAAGAGAAGAAAAGTATGAGAAGAAATGTGAGCACAGACTGAGATAATAATATTCTTCATCGACTGCTCCGTTTAAGTATAACTGAAGTGGCAGCACATATTCATTTTCAAACCGAACCTACAAAATGTTGTAAAGAGACACGGTGATGTCTGCACCAGCAGTCACACACTGAACCAAAGGATGTGGTTTTAACTGTTTCTTTCGTTTCACATCAAAAATGCATTATTTCATATAATCCATTATGATCTGTTTATAGCACTACATAATCACATGATCGTGGTTGGAGGGTGACTCTAAAAATGCATTCAGATACAGTAACTAATTATCTGTCAAAAAATGTCCTCAGTAACCTTATCCAAGTATCTCCATTGAAGTAGCATAACTTGACACCAAATACCAAATATGGTGAAACTGTTTCGCTTGATATAATAATGTCTTAGGTTCGTAAGTAGTTGTTCTGTGTGTATAAGAGGTTTTCATATGCTTGGTCATCTGTGCTGCATATCTGAGGAAGCAACCAGTGGTGTAACGCTGTCAGCATTCACTCAACAACTCTCAAGTTTTTAAGGATACACCAGATGTACCCTCTTGTGGCCACATTTGTTTCATTAGAAAACCACCATAACAGCTTTTGCTTTAAGAGAAGAAGAAAGCAGAAGCAGCTGTTCGATATAAACATATAAAACTGAGGTCTTGCCTGATCTGAATATAATGTTTTACCTACAAACTCTTACTGCATCTTCCAACTTCAAACTTTGCTTGAATATCCAGTAATGGTGCAGCTGCTGCACTGTAACAGAGTTCTGGCATTTTCACAGCATTACTATTGTAAAATGAAGAAATCCTTACTGTATAATATGTATACAATATGTTTTTAAGTGTATGTTAGTTTAGCACAGCTCTCGTGAAGTTATCTGGTTGGTGTAGGAGTAGCATCGCCAGATAAAAGTGTAACTGTTATTACTGTATACAATATATTTTCGGGTCACTTTTTATTGTTTGAGTTGCTGTGTTAAGTTTCTTATTAAACAGTACAGTGTACTGGTACATTATATATATTAAAGTAGTCATATTTTCACTGTATTATTATGGACTTACAGAAGTAAGTTGTCATTTTTGTTTGTTTGCTGTACCCATAAGTTGGATGTGTTTGTGCTGCTTCGGTGATCATTAAACGAAGAGAAAGAAAGAAAAGTTGTAGACCACTTATTAATCACAACCTGGAAGAGTTTGTGAACAGCAACAACCAAGAAAAGAGGGTTACAAAAGTGAAATCAGTACCGTGCGTGTGTGTGTGTGTGTGTGTGTGTGTGTGTGTGTGTGTGTGTGTGTGTGTGTGTGTGTGTGTGTGTGTGTGTGTGTGTGTGTGTGTGTGTGTGTGTGTTGGTGCACTAGCTTGCTCCATTTGGCAGTGTGTGTGATAATATATCTGTGGGTTTAGCAACTGTGAGGCCAAGGTCAATTTTTACAGTGATGTCTAGAGGGGAACCCCACACCTGCGAAAAATTCTCAAACCTTAACTTTGATCTTTGGACAGTTTAACAAGTGTAGGGTTCCCTTCTGGACATGATCAGGAGGACAGGCTCGCTGCAGCAGAGGGAGGTCAGTTGTAGTGAGTTTCTATGGTTACAGTGATGCTCTCACTTTGAAACTTTCTGTGGGTTGGATCTTCTCAAAGTGTGAGTGAGCTTCTCTCACTCTTCTCTCACTCTTCTCTCATCTCCAGATTGAAACGTTTCTAAAAAAAATATGTAAACAGTCTGAGCTCCTTTCTCTGTCTCTCTCTCCTTTTACATGTTTGTACTTAAAAAAGTTCTTATAACATGTTGTTTTTACTTTAATTTAAAAACTAAAATTTAATACTCCACAGCTCTGATCAAACCAAATCTGATGACATCACTGTTACAACAAAAACAAAGAACAACTCTGACTCCTCAAATGATCATTTATTTTATTTATTTTTTTGACAAAAATGTCAAATTATTGGTTATCTTATCAATATTGACCTTGTGAAGTAGGTGATTATCAGTTATCTGTATCAGCCAGAAAATAATCCGTATTGCGCATCCCTAAAATTATTTATCTGCTGAACTGAAAATTCTGCTACCTGACAGCTCAACTTGTCTCACAATAGCTGCGGCATTCATCAGTGTCCACGTCTCACGCTTTGTACAGGAGGTTTACGGTAGCTGTCAAATTTCTTTCAAATGTGGCTGTAAAGCAGCCTCGTCATAAACATTCTTATATTGAGTTAATATTACAACAATGTTCCTGATATGAACAAATAAGGACGGTAGGACAGCAAAATTAAAGGGACATGTCAGCAACACATGAAGTTTTTATATGATATATTAATGTGATATGAAAGACAAACAAACAGATCCACCTCTGAAATGGTATTTTATCATTGAGTCAACAAGGATTTACAAAACCATGCTAAATGTACATTGATTACATCTGTTGACTATAATCTTTTGACCAGCTACCAAAGCTGTTTTGCCCCCTGAATGCAACAAGCAACCTGTCTATACATTGTATGTATTACTATACATGTGTGATTAACTTTTTTTCTCTCACAATTTTGCCTTGCCATGGGAATATGTTTATCTTTTACTGGCAGAAATGAGCTTCCACAGCACAATGGGGTTAAGGAAAGTGACGCTCTCTGAAAGACCTGTTTTTTGTCATGTGTGTTTCGCTCCTTTATCTGTGAATCTCTGTGTTACGACAGTGAAACAGGGGAGGAAGCGCCCTGTTTTGATACTTCTGCGAGACCAAAACTTCCTCCAGCTGAAACAACTTGAATGATTTTCAATTTGTATCCCTGCCAGGCAGCAGTGCTGAGAGTGCGCCAAAAGTATCACAGTAAATCCTGGAGCTCTGTTTACTTATGGTCATTCCAGTGATTAGATCAGTGACATTCATCTGTTGAAGGTTGCAGTTTGCATGCTTTACACTGATTCTCTTCTGCCAATATATGGCCACAATTCATGACTCACCATCTGGATGGCTATCACTCACATTGGCCTTAACCTCCTCACGCTCTGGCAGATATTCACAAACTGTGATTAAACCATAAACGGCATCAAATCAATTTCTTCACTAGGAGAGAAACGGGACACTGTCGTCATCTAGTGGTAACAAATAGGAAGAGCATTTCTTGGGGCATTTGAGAGGCTAGTGGTCTCCTTGGCATGGATACCAAAAAGACACTCGTCAACCACCCCATCCCCATCTTGCCTCTTTTCAGCGACATTTTTCAGGTTAGCCGAACACTCCACCTCAACTTCAGTATTCTGTTCATGTTGAAGATGAAGAGTCCAAAGCTTCCCACACATTTTTATTTTAAAGAACCATCAAAGAAACCTGTAATCCAGGTTATATTTTCTTTTGGTGGGACAGCATAACTAGCCTACTGTAACCTATTTGTGGTAAACGTGTCAGATTAAGCACATATATAATTTAGTATATTCAGAGGAAATATGAATGTTGGGTCAGTGCGGGTTGGCATTCTCATGACCATGGCAGCCAGGGGTAAATGACAAAGAACAGTTCGGGCATGTTTCATGGTAAGTTGTCTTGCCACGATGGACATTTAACATGATAAACATGTGTTCATACAGTGGTTCACGTAATATACAGCAATCACATTGGTCTTTTCACTCAACATTGTTACATGTCATGTATCTCACTGTACTAACTCACTATAACTTGTAGAGACAATCTCACCATTTTGTTGCATTCTCTTTCATTTTGTATTGCCTGACACTGTTATAAGAAATAGGACCAAGTGTGTGGCACATCCGCAAAAATATTCAGGTGCAGTAACTGCTGTCATCAGAATCTGCAATTACCTAATATCCAGATTTCTAGTAAACATATGAAGCTATATATGTGCCACATTTGAACAATAGTTAGCTATGATACCCTTCTAATGTACTTATGTACCTACTTACTTATGTGCAGCTGCACTTTTCTAAATTTAAAAATAAAATAAAATGTTTGCTCAAGTATTCAACATCTGACCAAACAATATTACAAGAACTGCTTTTACTGATTCACAGCAATATCTAATTAAATTAGAATGAAATGACCAATTACTTTGTACAAGTCCACAGAATTATGAATATTTTATTTGTTTCTCAGGTAAGGATCTATTAATTATTGCACGTGGGTTCAAGGGAATAGGAAAGTTTGGCCAGCCGCTTGTGGCTTTGAAAAATGGCTGTCATGGTGGCAATTTTTTGATGGCACAATATCCAGTTTTGTTCCCAGTTTATCTGCCTAACTGGTGCTTTCATCACAAAATGAACAGGTGTTATAATATCTTGACCTATGGTGCCCCACTGTTATGGCAGAACTGTTCTGCTACAAAACATATTTAAATGTTTTTATTCATTTTAATAAAAGTCCTCTACAGCTGTAAGAAAAAAAATATCATTTGAATAAAAACTGTTTCTGATGTGGTGTACTAAACTTATATCTTCAGTATGGAAGAATGTAGATCAGTATAAGGTGCATCTCTATTGTGACTGAGTCACCTCCAGTCACCTCCCACAGAGGCTCTGGTGTGGAGGCCTCTTGACTCTTTAGGTCCCTGCAAGGCCAGTTTGGTCAGTGTTGTCTTTATCACATTTGCAAGAGATAATACACTCTGTAAACATTTTATGTTAAGTTTGTCCATGAAAAAGGACCGAATTGCTGTAGTTTCTCACATTAGCCACATGATGGCACTGTAGGCTACATTTTCATATTATGATCCAGCATTAATCATAAAGACAAACAAGTTTGGAGGAATTAGCTTTAACTCTTGAGCAAATCACTGACACTAATGACAAGAAAGTGCATTGTATGTTGAAATTAATATGAGATTAGCCTTATTTTTTATGTAATATATTTTTTTTATTTTTGTGTTTTTATTTTATTTTTTTTTTTTTCCTGCCATTTTGTATTCAGTTTTGGTCTTGCTCAACCTGAGACAGTTTGATAAATGGAACATGACAATATGCTTTGTTTGTTTGTGCTCAATAAAGTTTGAAAAAAAAGTTCTGCGTATATATTTTTTCTTGCCCTTATGTACTGTATAACTGCATGGTTGTGGTTATGTGTGCAGGAGCTCCTAAAGGTGGGCTGCAGATGTTCCTTTAATGTCGACACGTACAGTGTCGCAACAAAGTGCATCAGTGTTGCAACAAATCCATCTGGGGTCACATAGCTCAACACATCACAAAGCATGAAAACACAGATACCTCACAGCAAAACACACATGATCCCCTCCCATCACAACTGAGAGAATATAGCCAGAGGCTCAATATGTAGACCAACAAATTAGTGTGGTGTTGGTGTGAAAAACAGAGAGGCCACAGACATGAAAAGAGTCGGCCTCACAAACACCAAAGTGCCTCATAATTTTAAATTTGAACAATACATGTAGCGGTTTGACGAATCCTGTAACTGCCTACTGACCCGTACAACTCAAATCCATCTCAATTAGTAAGAAAAAGAAAAGACAATGGGAGGACATATATCTGACAAAGTGAATCCATATGTCTTACTCATGCCTGCATGCATGTGCTCCTATGTGCTATTATACATGGCAGTTGTTCATTAACCCCTCCTCCTCCTCACAGTGGCTGGATAAATGAGATTTAGGACTGATTTTGGTCCCAGATGTGTGCCAGCCCATGTCTGGCTTTGATGTACATTGCTAGGTCTATTTTTTTACGGGCAACATTCGTGAGTGGGCTTGACCGCAGGCAACTGTTTCTTCAGTTGAAAGTAACGTAAAGGAAAACAGAGCTGGAAACCAGTAAGAGTAGAGTGAGAGGATTGCTCAGCCACATCTGCTTCATGTGGTTTGAAGACATCAGGAGTGGCACATCATTTTTAAACATCTTGTACACAGACAGACACGCATGATCTCAAATATCCACATGGTTACTGCAGAAAAGGCGAGCTGACAATATACGTGCTGCCTCTTTCTGGATGGGTTATAACAGGAAAAGCACACATTGCCTTGAAATAGAAGCTGTATGTTCAGTATTTTTGTAAGTTAATCCTGTGTTTAAAACAGGCTAAATCTGCAGCTGGTTTCACTGATTAAACCTACACATTCTTGGGTTTTACTGCTACATAAATTCCACTCCCCCTTTAAAAATGCTGTCCAGGTTCAGTAAAAGATATGTAGATAATAGTGCAAGCATTATACAACATCACCCCAAACAAACTGCAACAGACAGGGAAAGATTGAAAAAATACTAAAATGGGTGGTGCCACAATTTCACAATTTGCTGCCCATGATTAAAAATTGATTTATGTATTTCTTCTTGTCTGAGATTGTGCTTAACATGAGACATGGAGCTGGATGCAGTACAGTGAATGTACAAAAGCAAATTCTTGATTCTTAGATGCATAAGTGAGTCAAAATGATCTAGTAGGAAGTGCTATTTTAAGTGATACTTGGATATTTTTGCTTTATGTTAATCAGTTCCAACATTTATATGGAATAGTGCCAATTTATGCACAGAAGTATAGTAATATAGTTATGTTGATTTAAATGATAGTTTCTTAGTTTATTTGTCAGGTACAAGTACAGAGAAAACACTGACAGTTGCATAAGCAGTGTCTGATGTAATGCACAACACCAGTCTCTTGGTAGGCAATGGTAGTCCAGGCAATTGAAACAGATGCTGCATCTAAAATCTTTAAAACAGTCCATTATAGTAACCAAACAAAACAAACAAAACATACGAAGAGACGAATAAAACGAACATAAACACAACACATCAGGAACTCAAGAATACAAATAACAGCCCGTCTAGATAATGTTGTGATTACAGTTCTGCTCAATTTTTTTGTTTTACAAGTTTACACTTTTAATCAGGATTTCACTGCTGTAGAAACTGTTTTTAACTCCTAAATCTGCTTTAAACTGACAGATAAGGGATTCCAGAGGCTCATACCTTTGATTGAAAATGGAGTTTATGAAATCAAACACTCTTCTTTAAAATATTGCAATGATGAAATCTTTGTGGTTTCCTTTCCAGAACTTTGATGGCTTGGTTGTGGAGGAATGTTAGTGGTTAATGATGGAGGCTGATGCCCGAGACAAAAAGGTTACTGCAATATGATAGGTGAGACAAAATCATTACATAATAAAAGATAAAACAGTACTAAATAGTAAGCAGTGTCGGATTTGCCAGGTGTGAGGACTGGCCCTGACAGGTCTACCTACCTTTTTTACGTGCTTGCCAAACCTTAAGTGAGAATCCAAAACAGTTTTGAGATACTTAAAATCATGTACTGCCTGTAGTTCAGTATCTTTATCCTCTCTTTAAAAAGTGTCTGTGATCGTGGGCTTTCCGATCGAGAAACACCTAGAGACAATTTTTTGGTAGATTTTCTGTTTCAGTTTGTGTGAGGTTTTCCCATTTTTCTCACAAAATGCCAGCACTAAAAAAGACATTTTTTTGTTGAAGCATATTTAGGCGATTTCCCCCTCATATGTTTCCTAAAGGCTTCTTTCTCTCATTTGGAGCATATTGAAGACACAAAATCTGTTGAGTTGATTTATGTTGTAATTTGTGTGAGGCTGACTCACACTTTTGGGTAAAATGCCTGGACTACATGTGGATGAGTCCTGAGAGGGAGAGAGAGACGACTGATTGATTGATGAGCTTGATTGCTGATTGACAGGACCTGTGAGAGTGCAGATGAGCCAGAGGTCTCCGCTCATTAAATCAGCAGCTTGAGCTTCGCTTCAGGATGAGCAGCTCTTTTCATCAACAGACCGGTTCTTTATAAAGTTCATCAGCTACAGTTTGCAGCTTGCTTCAGAATGGGTAAGGTGTTTGTGCAATGATTAAAGTTGGATTTCAGAGGCCTTTCACGTGCAAAATGTCTGCTCTGATGTGTGTTCACTCTAATCTTTTTCATTGTTTAGCAGCAAAGAACGTCTTGATTGTGTATGCCCACCAGAGCTCCGGCTCATTCAATGCTGCAGCCAAAGATACTGCTGTGGAAGTCTTAACAGCTCAGGGCTACAAAGTAGAAGTATCTGACCTGTATGCCATGAAGTTTAAAGCCACTGCTACTGCTGAGGACATTATCGGTATATACACATCTCACTAGCATTAAAATCTTTGCTTATGATTGCCCTTCAAAATCACAGGAAATATTTGTTTTTGTTTCTGCAGGAGACATTAAGAATGCGGATCATTTCCGTTACGCAGAGGAAACCAAACTGGCATGGGAGGCAGGAAAACTGTCTGCTGATATCACTGAGGAACAACGCAAACTCACTGAGGCACAGCTTGTCATCTTTCAGGTAGACTCTGAGTGACAATACCTTTTGTGTTGAAGTTTTTCTCCATTGTATACACAGTCTGAAAACTGGAGTCTGATGTATAAAAGACTCCAGACTGCTAAACTCTAAACATAATCCCATTGTTTTCACTTGTAGAAATTCTAAATCCTATATCTACCGAAGTCTGAGCATAAATCACATCATTTCGCACACTTTAACCTGGAGAACACTGGCCTTCAAAACGTTGCGCGCCCTCTTTACACACTGGTTGCACCTATCCAAACTCAACTGACAAAATGCTCAATGTAATATACAGTATTAAACTTTAAAGTCTGATTGTTTAAACTAATTTAAACCCTTCTCAGTTCCCCATGTACTGGTTCAGTGTTCCTGCAATCATGAAGGGCTGGATCGACCGGGTGCTCACCCTGGGCTATGCCTTTTCACAAGAGAAGCGCTACAGTCACGGAATCTTCAAGGTAAAGGCTGGTTTGAGATTTCTGTCTTGCCTGGACTATTGCAACACATTTCATCTCAGTCTGTCATGTCGTCTTTTGGTGAGAAATGTGGCCACACTGCCACATTATTCAGATTTAATGTCCTCACACCAGTCCCCAGTGAGTTGACTACAAGATTTTACTTCAGGGTTTTTTGTTTTTTAAAGCTTTGAACAGGCTTGCTTCAGCATATCATCTCCATGATGTGTTTCTGTCCACTTAGAGCAGTGGTTCCCAACCTTTCTTTCTTGCAGGTTTGTACAGGTGCTGGAAAACCTTGAACACTTTAATTTTAATGTAGGGCTTTCAAGGTTTGGAAAGAAACTATAATTGCTTTAAATTTAACAAACTACTGTTGAAATGGTAAACCTCTTAGATAAAGGAATAAAATGGTTGGATATTTGGTGAGCAAGATTCTATAGGAAGTTAATGACTGATCATTTAATTGCCAAATAGGAATTAAAACTGAACCTGTATTGATTGATCATTGTCTAGAAATGGCATGGATTGTGCTTCATTTGACATTGTTGTCTGGAGCCATACAATGGATGAAGAAACTTAAAATTAAACTTAAGAGAACACTTTCTCCTTTTTAATTATTAATGATTAATCAATTGGCTTTTTCATTAAGGAAAACCAAGACTACCAACAGACAGGTGACACATTTTGACATTAAATGTTGTTGCCAAACAACTTTAGTTGATAATGGCACAATAACATCTGATTTAAAAACCTGTTTTCTAATGTTTTGTATGCCATGTCTTTGTTTACTGTATAAAGCACTCTGGTAAACAATGTTTTTTTTTTTTTGTAAACTTGACTAGTTGATGACTTGTCTCTCTGCACAGGACAAGAAAGCCATGCTGTCCTTCACTACTGGGTCTCATGAGTCCATGTTCAGTGCAAATGGAATTAATGGAGACATGAATGTCACTTTGTGGCCACTGCAGGTACTGCCTCAGAATAAATCTACTCAACAGGGCAATGAATGGATGATGGAACTGTTCAAGTGACCATATCAACACTGTTTCTCTGCAGAATGGCATCCTGCACTACTGTGGTTTCCAGGTTCTCGCCCCTCAGATCTTCTGGGCTCCATCTTACATTCCCTCTGAGGCCCGCAGCACCATGCTGGAGGCCTGGCGTGCAAGACTACAAGGCCTCCTGGGAGAAGAACCGCTTTCCTTCACTCCTTTGGACTGCTTCGATCAGGAGAAGGGTTTCCAGCTGAAGCCGGAGGTCTGTGAGAAACACGCTGCCAAGGAGTTTGGACTGACTGTGGGGATCCACCTGGGCAAGCCGCTGCCACCCAACAACCAGATGAAAGCTGGAGTCTGAAGTGTCAGACCTGTCTTTAATTGTCTGCTGAATAAAGGATTATGCCTTTGTTACTTGAGCAGTGTCTGTACAATCCTGGTAATTCAATCATGAAGGGTTGGGTTCTTGTACTGGATTTTGCATATACAAGATGTCCAGCCAAGAAATCTTCAAGGCACAGGATTTAATGTGGTCAGCTTTTGCACATCTTGTTCTAAAATCTTGCAGTGAGAATAATTCACAACTGCATTGTCGTATGACTCAGCTTTAATGAAGACAGAACAGTAAAATGTCACCCTGGGGCAATCCAAGTATTTTATGGGCAATTTTCTGGACAAATGGTAAGCATTGGAACATATGTTCATTTTCAAGCTTCTGCTGGGCTTATTTGTGAGATTTTTCACTGTTAATGCATTTTCAACACCAGTGTTTGTGTTCTAAACTAAGAGCCAAAGAAAAATTGTCCAAGAAATGTATTTATCATTTAAGGGATTGCTTTTCTGGGGTTTCTGCAGGATTTGAAAAGTTAAGACCGCTGAGAATGTAAAGGCCTATTTCATGTCCATACTGGCAAAAACTACATGCAGTTTGCATTAGTGGTTTTCCTTTTGTACTTGTTGCAGCATGATCCATACTTGTCCCAAAAGCACACTTAAAAGTGAGATTGAATTTAAATCTTAATAACGTCATGATTCAATTTCTAAGGCCTAAAATCAAATTACTGGCTTAAGACTAAAGGACCTGCAGAAACCCTGTTTTCCAAGTTGTTTTATTCTCTTTAGTTTCATACTTTTGGCCTCAAACATTTACAAAAATGCATCAGTATTCAAAGAACACAAAAGATCATGACACCTAGTCTAATGCTGCATTCCAGCAGAGGTTGAATTTCCAACTGCAGACCTCCAAGTGTGCACAATGACAAATGTAAACAAAGAAACATGGCTGACCATGACAAATTTCTTAGACAAGTGTACACACAACTGAACTCGAGCAGTGCAGCCTCCTTCCAAAAGAGCTGGAGGAGGTAACCATAACCAGCCAATATCAATTTACATAAACAAGTTATATCATCATATCATTGCTGTTGGGCAGAAACAAAAAGAAAAGTCCAATATTACTTTGCAGGAAATTAAAAACCTTGTTTTTAAACTAACTGAATGCTGCTTTGTAAAAGTTAGTAGTTCTTTTGAATACTTTTCAGTGGTCAAATATTTTTAATTGTAAAGCACAGTTTTATGAAAACAGTCAAATTTGGAGATGGGAGATTTATGCTTTTAATTAAAGGAGAAGTCTAATATATTCACTGAAATAAATCAGAAAATTGCCTTGATATGTCATCAGATTAAGCAAATCTAAGTTGACATACTTGCTTCTCCTTTGAAATTTCTGTTCAGGCCCAGAACTTCTTGTTTGCCTCTTTTACATTAATTAGACTTTAAATTAATGCTGAATGTTCACTAAATGAGCTGTCTGTTTATGACTCATACAAAAATCATTAATAATCTTTCAGATTGAGTAGATGTTCATAAGAGTACATAAATAACATAAATTCCTTTTTTTTTTTTTTTTTACTGTTTTGCTATTTTGGTCTATCTTGTAATAATTCTGTATTTCAGTCTTTTTGTATTGTGTCCTCACAGCTCTCTCAAAGCTCATATTGTCTGCTTGTCCTATCCTGACCCCTCAGATCCTCTTGGCCCCTTGGGAGAGACGCCCCTCCGGCCCTCCCCTTTATGCTGTGACTGCTTTGATGGGGAGAAAGGTTTGAAACATGCTTAAAAAGGAGTTTGTTCAGACAGAGGGAACCCACCTGGGGAAACCACTCCTACCCAGCAGCCAGATCAAAGCCGGAGGGTAGTGATGAACACTGCTCTTTTGGTCCTGCAAGTGCAATAAAGCTTAATCTCTTGCTGATTCTTGTGGAAACTTTGACCTGAATGTTTGGGTGAGCTAAGTTGTGTGCACTTTGTTTTGAACAAATCAAACAGTCATAAAAAGAGAAGCTGGAGTGCTCTGTAGCTTGTATACAGACATACTGACGACCAAAGAGTCTGCTTTGCGAGCAGGTTTGGCCTCTACGCAGAAGCCTAAGTGGCTGAGCTCTTTTCCCAGAGAAGCAGCTTTTGTTTGGGTATGGAGGAAATGAGTTGGGGGGTGGGGTGTGTTGGAGGGGGCACACTTAAAGGAAATGGCCTTGTACTCTGATGTCCAGACCGCAGCCTGTGACATGTAGGAACTCGATGGAGTGCATATTTCACAGCTGAGGTTTCACAAGGTCACTTTGTATTTGTTTGTGTTGAGTCAGGTCCAGTTTCATAATCACCTGTCTCTGCAGCCAGAACATTTTCACATCATTTCCTTTTAATTTGCTGTCAAAATAGAAGAAATTCAGTCAGTTAGATAATGACCAAAATGAGAATTTTGTTGTTTGATATTTTGCTAAGACTTGAGACATCTCAGCTAAACACTCTGTTCCCACATCATAGATGACAGTGTGGTTAAAAAATGCTTTGAGTGTGAAGTGTTTGAAATGTGTGAATCATTTTGCACTAATTTGCATCAACCTTATAATTAAAATACACCCACTCTACATCAGTAGATCTACACAGTAACGCGGACAAATCCTGCTATTGTCGGCTAGAAGATGTTGAAGTTTCCTTTTTCTATATGCATCATTGTCCCAGACAGAAAAACCCAGTGTTTGAGTTAGAATTGTTGGGTTTGGGGGCATTGAGTGTTTATGTATATAAGGGTTACACCACAGTCTCTGATCTGGTGTCCATCCTGCTCTCCCATTGTCCATCCCAGTTCTCCCACCCTGGGCCATTTTTGGCTGCTTCAATGGGAGGAAGTGGGCACCGTCTTGTACCAGGCACGGAACAAGAGTCTCCGGAAAAACAGTCAAATACACACACTAGCAATAAAAAAAATAGAAATGTAATGTTCACCCACTCTTTCTGTGGGGAAAGGCAAAAATGACAGGCTGGGTGTGCGTACCCAGTAAGCCTTGTCCCTGTGCTACCTCTGACTGGCTATACCCTTCAGGGCATTTGCTAAATGCTAACATTTGCCTAGCTAATATGAACTATGAGCTGGTCAGGACTGAGAGCAGCTCACATTTCTTTTCCAGTGCTATGTTGAAGGATCTTTCCCCTTCTCTAATCCCTAACCCTAACCAGAATCAACCGGTGCCACAGTAAGGTAGCGCCTGTGGGGGTTGCTGGCTAGCCAGCCGGCCAGTCATGCTCACAGACACCACTGTTAGCTAGCCTGAGTTCTCTCAAGAGCCCAGTCTTCCACACAAGAGGCTTTTCTTTCCGTGCTGGTGGATGTTTCATTTAAATATAAAATTAACAAGTATCTGTCGTTATCA
Organism: Lutjanus erythropterus; assembly: GCF_056507025.1. Lineage (NCBI taxonomy): Eukaryota > Metazoa > Chordata > Actinopteri > Lutjaniformes > Lutjanidae > Lutjanus > Lutjanus erythropterus. Next base: position 24,573,153 of record NC_139324.1, read on the forward strand.
GCCTTGTTCTCCCGTGGACTGTTTTGGAGTAAAGCTACTGCAACTGAGTAACTGTGGTCACTGAGGGGAGCCGCTGTGGACACTAAGTGGCTGCACCTGTGCCTGATGAGGACTTGGGGACTGGGGAGAGAGTTAAATACTGGCAGGTAGTTCTGGAGAGCGGCATTTAGTGTGGTCAGCCAAGCCTAGCAGAGCACTCATTGCTGGGAGTGGATGCTGTTTGCATGCTGGTTAAAGCTGCTGGTGGTTAAGATGGATAGCTGTGCTGCAGGGAAAGACTTGACTCAGCGTCTCACATTAACTTTCTTTCTATTGCTGCAGCAACTACCTCTGGGTAGGGATAGGGAGAAACTTGGGAGGATAAGGTGAGAGAGATGCATAGCGACAGGGGAAACCACTTTGCACAACACCAGGAACAAAAGAGTGAGCTGCCGAGGCCAAGTCACTCTCCTCCTGGTCATGAGTAGTCTGTAGCACAGATTAGCATCATAACTAGCCAGACAGTGGCATTTAGCAGAAGCCCAGAATGCCTGGAAGAGTATAGCCAATTAGAGCAGAGTAGGGGCGGGTCTTCATGTACAGCATAGGTCCTGGCTTAGAACTGGAGAGGCCATTGCTCCCAATATGAGGATGGGTTTAATGCAGAGATGGAATCTAACTGTAAAATTATACTTTCCATGGTAAATGTCACAATAAAGTTGACCTTTTCTAGTTTTTGCTAGCTTCTATGTAGTATTTTTGCATTTTGGTGCTTTTGTCAGCTGTAGAAGCTCCCCTGAACTGCTTTCTTTCCACTGATGATGACCCGATGATAAACAGCAGGACTCCATACAGACGTTCCCCGCAGACACACACTCACAAGAGAGCCTCTCAGCCTCTCCGAGGTTTTAACGTTAGCAGAGCTAGTTATAACACAGGAACAACACAGAAACCTTTGCAAAAAGGGCCACAAATGTGCTTGAGTCAAAGCTTCAGCAAACATTGCACCCCCACTCCTTTTATTTGGACAGTTTTCTAAAGCTTAAACTCAGACCAGGGGGTGCAGTTACACTTTACTGATATACTGCACAGGCATATTGACAAGAAAGCAAATAGGTTTTCACAACATTTCACAACTTACTTACAATTTAATAAAGCTCAAAATGTGAAAATATAGAAAAAAAAATCTATACATATTTTAAAGACATGATTTGTTAAAACTGAGTTGAGTGATAGACTTGAGAGTGCAGCATTGAGCCAGATGTGATTGATAGTTCTTGGTTGACTTTTAGGTGTTTTGATTTGGCTGTAAATGGGTCCCTGTGTTTGCACCAGATGTCACAGGGTTAACAACAGGCCAACCATTAAACACTATGACCCAAAACAGACAGGGAAAGAGGGAGAGATGGTAAAGTGCAGCAGAACAAGAGGTCGGCCAAGAAATGAGGCAAATTATTTATTTCAATCATCCTCTCTCTCTTTCAGGAGCTGCACTAAAATACAATCAATTATACCTCAACAAAACCACAGCTTGTTGAACTTTGCCTGTGTGTGTGAGAAAGAGTGAGTGAGTCCATATGTGCACACATATGAGGAAAGTGAGGCGCAGTTCAAGGTAGTTATATTAAGATTGGCAGCAGGAAAAGACTGTAATGAAGGACTACACTGGTGTTTCCCTTTATACTCTAATTGCACTCTTTACCTTTGTATCACAGAGTGTCCATTGTACGTTCTCCATGATTATGAAAGCGAGGAATTCACTCTGACATCTGAGCACACTCATCGCCCAATCACAGTAACCTCTTAAATCAAATGCACATAGATAAGTTCCCATGCACAATCCTTGTTAAAAAGAAAAAAAATATGAGATTGATAGTCCAACAAAATGTTTCCCTTTCTCAAACACTCAACATTGTTAAAATAGTTTCACTTTAGGGAATAATAGGCTGCATACCTGAGACAAACTATCTCAGGTTGATCTGGTATGACAGAGGATAAAGTATTTTTATGGTTTTATTTTCTCATAAGCTCAAGGCATAAACTACTTGCATGAATGCATGCGTGTGTGTGTGTGTGTGTGTGTGTGTGTGTGTGTGTGTGTGTGTGTGTGTGTGTGTGTGCGCGCGCGCATGCGTGTGTGTGTGCATCAAAGATAAATTTCTCAGGGCCCTCAGCCTGTGATCACAGCCTGAACAGCTGGTTAGAAAAATGATAAAAACGGGAGGACTACAACAGCTGTGGAGGAACACGACCACAAATAGAGCCAGGGAGCTCTTTACAAGGTCCAAAAAAGGAGAGAAAAACATGGGAGAAAAAGTAATAACAATCACTGCCTCCTTCCTCTTTTCATGAACTCGTACAGGATGTGTCTTTCATGCCTTGCTCATTTCATCCTCTTCTCCATCCTTCTTTTGTGTTAAGTCTTCTCCTCTCACCAGTGTGAAACTACACAGGAAACTTTTACCACAATGGGACTTTTCACACATCTTTTACTCATTAGGGATTTGAACGTTCTCTGGAGGTGTACTCCCTCAGGGAGAACTGACCGTATTTTACCACAAATAAACAAACACTTTCACAAATCAGGCTCCTGACATGCACGTCACTCAGCTCGGCTGGCAGTGATACACTCTTAGAAATAAAGATAACAAGAACCCAATAAGGTTCTTCAGCTGTCCCCATAAGAGAGCCCTTTTTGGTTACTAATAGAACCTTTCATAAAGATTCTGCCTGGAACCCTTCCAGAGTGTTATACTCAGAACCCAGCTTCGAAGGTTATACACAGAACCATCTGTAAAAGGTCCCATCCAGAACCCCTTTTCAGAAGTTCTTCAGAGAACCCACCTATGGAAAAACAGTTCCACTCAGAACTAGGGCTGGACACTCAATACTTTTAAGGTGTCGGTTGAAATATTGAAAGTTCTCCAGTCAAACAATTCCTGCATTCAGTCCTTTTGGTACCCAGATCTAAAAGGATTTTGGTACCAAAACTGTATGTTTTTTTTTTTTTTAAATGATACGTAGCCCTACCCAGAACCCTCTGTGGAGATTGTATCCAGAACATTTCCACCTTTTAAGGGTGCTAACAAGAATCCACCCATATTGCAGGGGTTTTCTCTAGATCTCACCTTGGGGGTTATATTCAAGGGTTTCATCTAGAACCTGCCCAGGAATTTGACCCAGAAGTCTTTTCTATTCCTGACATTTTTCTATAACCCACCTGGGGGTTCTGCAGAGAACCTTTTTACATTCCAAGGGTTTCATCTAGAACCCATCCAAGAGGTTCTACTGAGCATGCTTTTGTATTCCAAGGGTTTCCTCTAGAACCTACCCAGGGGGTTGTACAGAGATCCCTTTTATATTCCAGGGCTTTTCTCAAGAACCTACCCTGGGGTTATACAGAGAACCCGTTTATATTCCACAGGTTTTCTCTAGACACTACCCTGGGCCGTCTACAGTAAACAATATGGTTGATGAAGAAAGATGCAATTAAAAATTTTACCAAAACCTCAAAAACAGTGTTTGAAACTGAACGAAATAAAATACAGCTGGTATCAAGAAATGAAACTGCTTCCTTGCTAAACTAAAAACCAGCACAGAAATGGCCGTAACCAACAAAAAGGAACAACAAACTCCTCAGTCCAACAGGCATGATGGGAAGTGTGCACTGTTGCCACAAGCTACGTTACAAACCAGAGCAGAAATACCACAAGTAATATGAACAATTTGCAGATACATGTACATTAAAACCATTGGTAAACAATGTCATATTTGAGACTGAGGATCTTTTAACACCAATAATTTCAATAATGCTTCAAGAACTCTTTCTTCTAAAAGGATTCTTCAGAAGCAAATGTTCTGGTCCCTTTTGGAACCCTTACTTCTAAGAGTGTAGGGCCCAGGCAGGCCTGCTCTGTGCAACTTTGAAACTTTTACACGGAAGGTCTGCCATCGTGGTTTTGATGAATGGATGGACATCAGGCTATTGGCCTCCAGTCAGGCTCTGATGTATGTAGTGCCTGGTACTGAGAGGCTGACGTGACGCTGCAAAGCTGTTTCCTATTTACAAGCTGAGGTTTGAGTGTGGCAGGGAGGTTCGGGGAAGGCTTTTGGTGGTTTGGGGCGTCAGAGTGACAGGGTTAAGACTGCAGTCAGCCATTATGCTCCCCTCTAAATCCTTTTCTATATTGTAATGAGAAGCAGATCCCCACTATCTCTACCAGAGCCTGCGGAGTGATGGGAGAAACAGGCACATGGTAACAGACAGTGGTGTGCTCGGCCTGTCTGAAGGGCAGGGGCGAAAAAAATAAAAAAAGGCACTAGCTGTATGCAGTGGGGCACCAGTGCGCTGAAAGTTGTGATGCATTTTATCATGGTGGCTACTGGAAGGGCCCTCTAGAGAGCATTTTAACACATTTTGTCCGCTGGAAGGGCACTTTAGATGGTTAATCACACTTTATCCACTGTAAGGGCACTCTGAAGGGCACTTTATCCCATTTTGTCCACTGGAAGAACACTTTAGAGAGCACTTTGACACGTGTTGTACATTGGAAGGACATTCTTGTAGGAACTCTTGTAGGCACTCTAGAGTGCATGGGAAGGGCACTTTAGCATCTTGGACACTGGACTACTCTAGAGGAGATTTGTCATGTTTTATCTCCATTAGGGGCATCCAAGAGGAAACTTTCACAGTATTTTTTTGAACATGGGGGCACCAGAGGGGGGAACTGCCCCCCATGCTCAACCTTTAAGTCCACCAGTGGCAACACAGTACGTCCTGTCCCTCATTCCTGTGTGATCTCACTGCTCCTATGTTGACTCCTCTTCCCTTCCTATCTCTGATTCAATCTTCTTTCTGGTTTTTGTTTCCTGCATCTCCCTTGGATATTTCTCCTACTGTCACACATCGGTATAAACAATGAAAGACTACAAATGGCCTCATATGTTTTGGTCTGTGAATAATAGATGTAACTGAAGCTCAGCTACAAATGAGACAGACTAGATGAATGGAGATGCTAGTGTCCCTCAGTAGGAGCTCTAGGCGCACAGGGCTCAACTCCAGATGCTGCCTGGGTTGCCACATCCTGGCCGTAATCCCCCTGCAGGGCCACGTTCACTTATGTGCATGCGATCAGCGGGGAAACCATGAATGGAAACCACCTGGGACAGCAAAATATGGCTTGAGATTATTTTCCATCGCATGTTGCTCTGGTGATTTTGATCAATCGTTTTGTGCTGCAGGGTCATTTTTAAAGGACATATTATTTACATTGTATCGCCATTTAGATCTTTCTCCATTAAAGTGAGTCAGACTTCATCCTGCAAGCATGTTTATCTACAGTATTTATTCATCATCCTGTTTGAGTGCAGTGGAGTTGTGTTTATATCCGATAAACTCTGCAGTGTTTGGTTCTCCCCACTTGTTACTCTCTTATAAAACTTGACATTTCTTGTTTGCAATTGGAACGTCACTTTGTTAATGTTACATAGGAATGTTTACCGTTGATGCAACTTAAAAGTTTCAAACTCAAGTCAAACCATGAACTTGATCCCAGTGACAGTATGTCAACATTGAGGCTTTCATGCACAGCCATGGGCTAGCAAGACAACACCTACAAGTAATGTCGCCAGCTAAGCTATTGCTGCAGGCGTCTCCAAAACACCAGCGCATTCCAGCAGTCTTGATGGTCCATTTTTCACTTAGCGTGACAGGACAATAGGGGTGAAAGTTAGCTACCTTATCTGTGAACTTTGTGTCTGCAGCATGGAGAGGCAGCCTGTCATGAAGCATACACCAGGATTGTCAAGATAGGATTACGAGATTGGAGCTACAGCCCTGAAGGAACACAGTGAGACAGACACCTTCTCCTGCACCCTGTGGACAGATTCTATCATTCACTAATCCATACTGGACATTCACTGTCCCCTTGGGCTAAACTTTTCTATTGCATTTAACCATCTTCTGCATGACCCCCGTAACCTGGCTCATTGTAATGAGCACGGTGTATGTCTGTGTGTATGTGTATGTGTGCAAGAGTGCTGAAAGCATTGGAAAAAAAAACCTGTAAGGCTTGGAGAAGGCAGAACTTGGCCTTTGTTCATCTTACTGTTGCGTGCAGAGATGATAGACGAAGTCAATGAAGTGTATGAACCACAGCCGGTCACGGTCAACAGTTAAGTATGACAGCACTGACAGATTCAGTTAGGTCCGAGAAAGAGACACAGAGAAAAAGAAAGCAAAGAGAGAGCCCTGTGTGACAGTGAGAGAAAGACAAAGGCACGATTTCAAAGCTGCAATAGTCAGTATTTTTTTGTGACGGCGATGTCTGTATGTTGGTTGATCTATCCTCCAGTTTAGTCCAGACTGAAATATCTCAATAACTTTAGGATGGATTGCAATGGAATTGTGTAAAAACATTCAAGGTCTATGACTTTTCCTTAAGCGCAACCATGAGGTTGATAGTTGTAGTGTACAGTGAAATATTTTGATAACTAAAGTAATCTTCTGACTTTTTTTTTAGCGCCACAGGTACATCAAAGTTTTGACTTATTCAGCGATAAAAATTTTGTACAAACATTCATGGTTCCCAAATAATGTATCCTACTGACCTCTGATTGAACCTCTAGCTCCACCATGAGGTTGACTTGTTAACTCTTCATTGAAATATCATGGCAGTTATTGGATGAATCGCTGTAAATTGCTGAATTGCTTTTGTATAGACATACAGCATGTTGACATGAACCATTTTGTCCAGTTTAACCAAACCCTGATACCTTTACTCACTTGATGCAGTTCGTTTGGGTTGGTGTGAACGCCAGCCTCAAACTCTGGTGTAGACCAAACAACTCCTCTTTGTGGTCTCAGACCGCTATTCGTGAACTCTGGAGCAGTTCATTAAAGTTCTTCTTACATATGCTTTCTGTCATTCTAGTTAGCTCTTATCATGCTGCCGTATGGTCAAGCATTTGGTTTTAATTGGTGTTTTGATGCTATAAAAAGGGGGGTTCATATCATAACTGACAGCTGAGCCCTGCTTGCAAATGAGTTGGCCGACTGTATGGGCAGGACCTTGATACCACGGCTCCAATCCTGATCACTCAAGCCCCCAGGAAGAGCGCCAGGCTTTAAAGCCAATTTGACATAGTGTCTAAACCGTGTAATAACAGTGTCACGTGATGCACTGCGTCCCAAAAAGTATTTCTCCCCATAGACCTACATTGTGAAAGAAACAGCTTTAAAATGGTGGATAAATGTTTTCAGTGTCACAGCCTTTGCAAAGTAAATCAGGATTAAATCCATTCAGTCCAATAACATTTGGAAAGTCTAGAAGAACCCCACAATTAAATAATTTATCCACATCCAAGTTAGCAGAGGGCTGAACCGGAAATTAGCCACTCGACTGAAGGAAGTCTCTACTGCGCTTGTACGTGGAAGATCACACACAGAATTTGGTTTCATGTACCACTGATCAGTTCTTATAAGGATGGATCATATTGAGGCCTGCCTCCAATGCTGTATCCAGTAGCTCCAAATGATGTCACCAGTGCAAGATGGCAGTGCCTGGATATTTTGGCTTCATTTTTGTACAGTAGGAGGAAGTGGAGGCACATCGCCCATCTTTATTTTACAGCCAGTGCTGTAGTCTCTTTGCCTTGTTTATCATTGGATCAAATGAGTATGTGAAAGGTGTCACACATAATGATGAACCCACAGTTCTCATCAATGACAGCATCTGTTTTCAGTGAAAAAGCTCTAAAAGACCCACTGTACGCCACCTGCCGAGCACCAAAAGCTAGACAGCGCCAGTAAGCAAATAGCTAGTTAACATAGTGCAACATTTAGCAGCGGAGGAGTCAGATATTTTCCACAGGAGTTGGTACAGAGAAAACATTGGAGCGTGAATGCCAGGTGGTCAGAAACCCAACTCCAAATGAATGCTAATGTTGCTGTGTGGGTGCTGAATGTATAAATAAGAAACTATTTGCTAACAACTTCACCATATCAACAGCTTGTTACAGCTGTCCCCGAGTGGCCCCAAAAAAATCATGCTTAATAAAATCATTTATTTCACATACCTGTTTGACACAAACCCTCTTAGTATAGTCACAGTTTTTTCACATGTTTGACATTTGAGCAGTTCTCATGTTTCAGTGATATTCATAGGCTGGTGTGAGGGATGCTCTGTCAGTGTGAGGAATGCCTTTATTGCTACATTTCCCGACAGGGACGCACTCTTCCTGCCAAACACGCACCTGCACGAACACATCCCAGAGAGACACAAAAGATCAACTCATCACGAGCCCGCAAAAACATCAGCAGTGACAAAACACTGGCTGGAAAACCCAGGACAAAGTCTAATTTAGCAAATAGCTGCCAATCTTTTGTCTTTTGAATTTTTAACAGTTCCATTTGCTTCCTTATGTTCAAACACTCAATCACGAGCTCCATCCACTCCCCGTGAGCGCTGCTTTCAGCTCCTCTCACACGGGCCCTTATCCTCCTGAAAGATAATTGTAAATGAATAAGTAATTAAGTGAAAGATGAGTGAGGTTAGAAGAGCAGGAATGTGAGGGAGTAGAGAAATGCAAGAGGGAGCCTCAGAGCGTGAGGGAGGTCGGCTGTTGATGGTAAAGATGTGGTTGAGAATGAGTTTGAGAGGGACCCTCTGAATGGAGATTTGCACAAAAATAGATTGTGTCTGTTAGACCCCCCACTGTGACGCAGGGATATACTACAAAAGAAGCAGCAGTCATTAGCAATAACTCTCTCAATCTTTCTTCCTCTGTTTTCCTCAACTTTTTTTTTTTTCTCCCACACCCCCATCCACCCTCCTCACTCATTTACGTCATCGCCACCCTGTTTCCCTCTTGCAGTCGCCTACCCTTTTCCATCTCCTAATCTCTTGATCTGTTTATCCTGTTTGTGAAAATGTGTGCAATGAACTTGGCCTTGTATAAAATATTTTAGGAGTGGTTGAAAGAAGTCATACTGTGCAAATGCACGCTCTAAAAATACGAAGGAAACACTTGTGCGTGCGTTTGAACAGTTTACAAATAAAACTCTAGATGGTGTTTTCAGCATGAACAAAAAAATAGAGAAAAACTCTACATCCCAGTCTTTGCCAAAAACACGTCAAGTAAATTTTATTTATTTAGCCTACAATCACAAATTTGTCTTGGAGGGCTTTACAATCTTTACAACAAAAGACACCTTCTAGTTTTACACCCTCAATTTAAATAAGAAAATGCTGATGAAAACAAAAGGGAGAGACCTCAGCAGCAGTAACTCCTCTTCCAGAACTTTCTGCCCTGCAGTAGGTGTCATATGTATTGCATGGACAGGAAGTACCACAATTGTATTGATTACAGTTTTGAAAAATGACAATTTACCCTAATTTACCCCTTTTTGCTCTGTGCTCCGCTGACAAGCTTGAACAAGCACGTTACTATCATTGGGCTGGAAAGCATCAAACCAATCTAGCAACACTGAACCTCAGTCAGCTTCCTCCTGTCCTGTTTGTCTTAAGTTAAGTTGTCTTAATGTCATTATGTTGCTTTTACAGGTCCAACAGCATGAGCCGATCACATAGAATATCTAAGTACAGGAGAAAGTTGACAGGTAACAAGCTTGTTCAGCTGCACAGAGCAAAAAAGTAACAGGACTTAGAAAGGGTCAGTTATTGAACTCGCACTAATACCTCTTTTTGGGGAAACCAAATGCGAACCATCTGCGACATCACCTATTGGTTTGTCAGCTACTGTCCTGAAGCCTTGAACTTGGCATTATGGGTGTTGCTGTCTTGGTTTTTCGCAACCTGGACGAAATCACTGAGAACGACCTGTTAATCACGCAGTAGCCTTACATGAACGCAGACCTTGCTTTATCATCTATTTTACTCGTATTGAAGAAGATTTTGAAACTAGCGACTGAGACCATAAACTCGTTGGAAAACTGTTAACTGAATAATAAATCAAGTGAGTATTAAGAAGGGGAACATACAAGCTTTTTTTTTGCAGCCAGTGGAGTCGCCCACTGATGATCATTAGAGAGAAATCAGGATTAAGGCAACTTTTCAGACCCGGAAGCACCGTTCACTAATTTAACATACGGTCTAAAAGGGAATATGGCAGCATCCTATATTTACACATTCAGCACACACAGAGCAACATCAACATTCATTATGAATATAGGTCCAATCTTCACTCTGTTTATTCTCTTTCTGGCCTATGCTAACCTCTGAGGAAAATATCTGTCTCTTTAGCTGTGGGGTAAACAAAGCATGTAACATAACATTAAGCAGGAATTAACTCTGAACAGATTCAGGCAAAAGTGTGAAAGTGTGTGGAATAACACTGTAGATCACAGAGAAAATCTCAGTCAACTTTGCAACTTAATTTACTTTCACTTCATTTAATTTCCTTTTGCTCAAGGCTTTGCATTAAATACTATTTAGTGTTTCCTTATTGCCGTATGTTCATGTTTATTGATGAGCTGTTGCATCACTCATAAATCTGTGTCTAAAGTAATCCTCTTCCATTTTATTCCAATTAGATTCTTAATGAGAAAATTTTTCTAGCAGAAGGTGTATGGTGGCTGGACAGGCTTTTCTCAGACATCCCACACACACACACACACACACATACACCCCCGCTGTTCCCAGTCTGGCCTCCCTGTGAATGAGGACTGCAGAACAGAGGTTGGCAGCAGTCTGCAGGGCTACGGATGCTTATCAGAAAGGCTTACAAATCCCCCCTGATGCTCCTGATACGGAGGACAATGGGTATGCGTGCGTAGTGGGAACTTTTTTAAAGCCTCATTGAAACTGACTTCACAGCTTTGCTCTTTAATGAGGTCAGAGTAGCCTGCTGGCTGTATTTCATCATTAAATACAAATCATACAGTCATAATAAACTTCAGTGAGGTGACTGACCTGTACGAGCCAATGATATCTTTTTCCCAAGCAAACACGCCGGACAAACTGTACCAGGTCACGTAAATATACTTCAATCATTGGCCATGACATCAAAAGAATTACTTTCACTTGTGAGTTCTTTCAAAGTATATTATCATGATTTGACAATTCAAACAAAATTAATGTGTATACTTTTAGAAATCCCACAGTTTCTTCTCTATGGTTCTGCCTTTGTATTGAACTTGGGGTTAATTACCCTGGTGGGAGCAGCTGTGAGGCCACCAGAGTTGCAGGTGAGCTTGCGGCGGCTCTCAGTAAACACATGAGCCTCCCACACAGCTTTGTGCTTTTTTCCAAAGGATATGCCTGAAATGAGATTGAATAAGACTCAAACAACAATGAAACAACAGGGCTTCTGCAGCTGATGTTGTTGTTCAGGATAAGCATTGTATTAATAAAAGAAATAATAAAAAAAAAATAATCACCCCATTAGCAGCTTAATTTGGTCCAATTGTTCAAAATGATTCAGAATAAAAGAAACTGAAATATAAACTAAAACATATAGCTCTGGGGTTGTTCGTTATTCTCAGGGTGTTTTCAGTTTTCTCTGCGGGGCTGGACGTTGGGTTTAACCTGTTTGTTGGTTTTGGGTGGAAGCAGACGACGGATGTGGTTAACTGAATGTCTACACGTCTGGTTTCATATTTAGGTAAGTGGGGCGGGGCGCCCCTGTGATATGGTTTCATGTGCTTAATGTGTATTGTGTATCACGTACATTATACATTTACACTATATACTGTGGTTTTAAACTTGGCAAACTATTTTATAGCAGACACTAAATCATGATAAAAATCCACTATTATAAAAGAATTTAAATTTTATGCAAAATGTAGTTTCCTTAAATGTGTATGTAATACAGGCTATAATATTACTATTTTTGCTTACATAATAAGAAACAGGACAGAACTGATGTCATTAATCAGAATGAAATATAGAATGAATCATAATAATAATAAAGAATACTATGCTGTATAATATGACACATGAAGTGTAATATGAAATGTTGTCTGAGAGGTGGGACTCCCCAGGGGGCTCCAAACAGTTCAGGGGAGGCTCAGTGAATGGAAATTAAACAATAAAAAAAAATTACATTAGTTATTGCATTAATTATCAAAAGGGAGTCACATAGAATAGTTTAAATGTGTTTGATATGGTGAAATAAATAGTTGAGAGATACAGTATTGGGGAATTTTTCACATTAACCCAGTCTGAGGGGAGGCCCACAGTCCCAGACTTTGAAAACCCCTGATATAGAATATTGTGTTATATTTAACACGGATTAAGGTAGTTATATTACTTCCTCATTAGTTTTATATGACACAGATACATGCCAGATAAAAACATGCATGCTGTAAAAATACTGTTTATTGTTGAATGTTGTATGTCTGTCACAGTGTCAAAATGTACAATTTCCTTTTGCATGTATGTAAGTTCATCATAATAATAATGTAGAATGTTATGGTAGGAATATTTAATATTTAAAACAATACAATATTAACACACCGTGATATCAAAGGTACCAAAGCTACAAAAAAGAAAAGATCTACGTGCTCATTCAAGATCTCATTCTCAAGATTAATCTTTATTTTCCTTGCATTTGGTTTGCAGCAAAGCAAAGTTCAGTGACTTTTTCCTTTTTGCTGTGGTATCAAAAGACATACCAAGTATTGTTTTTTAATTATTGTACATTGTATTGTACTGAAGTTCAAAATTCTGGTTTTGACAACTTAACTAGGAAATGATATACTATGTTTGTACAGCCCTGTATGCCAGATTAAAAAAAACTTAAACAACACAAAGTTAATTATGAATGTTAGAGGACATACTTTCAAATTATATACTATTGAGTGATGCTTAAAATGATTTGTGATTTTATGTAAAATGTACTATTTCAGTTTCCATTCTATAAAATATAATTGCATTTTTCTTACATGAGTTTTTCAAAGAAATTTATACATTAGACCAGTGACACTCAACTTGCTGGCTTCTGATAGGATGCTGGGTGGCTCTCCAACCAGTTTCCAGTTTCTAATTCACAATAAAAATAAACTGATTCACACCATTTTTCCCAAGAAAGAGGGACAGATATGTCCAATTTGTATGATGAGGCTGTCAGGAACAGAGAAAAGGCTGATCTTTGCATGATAGTCTGAATGTAGTGGGACCCGACAGTGAGCTATGCAAATTTTATGCTGAAATGAGGATTATTCTGACCTCATAAATGTGCATTTTACACTAAAAGAGCTTAAATGTGCTCTTCATTCTGTCCCTGGTGGGAGCCGTCTGTGCATATGGTTCATGTTCATGAATCAGTCCAACATTTCAGTGTTTGCATGATGAAATAGGCTCCAGCTGTCTAACCTTGCTGAAAACTGTATCCAAAACGTTTACAGCTGAAGTTGCAGTGCAGTAAAATATCTGATTTATCTGTCAATCTTGCACAAAGTTAATTTATTTTATAAGTTAATAAGTTGGTTAATAAGAAGAACAATAAATAAGGATGAGTTATAAGGACTATTAATGTGTTTTAATATTAATCTGTATTGTAATATTGTTTATGTCATTGGATCCCAGGCAAATCCCTGCATTAGACGCTTTGTAATAACATAAATAAGTGTCCTATGTGCTTGCCTTTAAAAACATGTATAGATCTGCATATCATATTAAAACTTACATAGAAGTAAACTTAACACGTATAATATTCAGAAGAATAAAAAATTTTGCACTGCTCATTAAATATGTGCATCTTAAGCAGGAAATTCCGCGTGTTCTTTTTTCCTCTCTTGGCCGAAACTTGCCGGGCTGCTGCTGTTTACTATGCAGCGCCTGAGGCGATGCCATGTCAATACGCAGAGCTGTTAGGTCCAGCCTTGGAGGCGTAGCTCTGTGAGTATCAGCAAGTGCAGAAACGAGGAACAGGCTCAGATTCATTGAAGGAGGCGGAGGGTAGAGGCGCACACAAGTTCCCTGTCCTGCAGAGGAGTTGAAGTTATCCTTCAGTGCCAAAACTAAAGCGAAAACAAATCTGTTCTTTGAAGGGAAGAGACTTCAGCGAAGGAGGGGGAATCAAAACAACAGGTAAGCTGCTTAAACGAGCTCATGAGGGCCAAGACAAGTGAGTGGACAGGTAGTGTCTCGCCTTTCTAACAACATTTAGAGATGCTCGATATCTGCGGTCATAGAGAAGGCTACTGCATATTGGAACCTAAACTTAATAAGACGTAGTTTAAGAACATTTAATGACTTTATTAACTCTTACCATAACATATGTCTAACCGGAATAAAATAATATGCTCAACATTGTCACTGAAACAGGCAAGAAGTGAAGAAGTGTGTCTCTGCGCTGCTTATTTGCCTCCAGTTCAAACACGGAGTCAGGCTACTGTATACCGAGCTGACATCAGATAAGAGAAGTTTGTTTCCAGCCTGATTTAAATCAGCAGTGACAACAATGACATTGTATGTGTTTGCCGTCAGCAGCAGCCTCTGATCTTTCACTCGATACTTTCGTGCGTAATGACGCACAAGGCAACATTTTCACTGGAAGACTCGTCTTCAAAAGTAAATATTTTTATCCCAAACTAAAGCACGTGAATAGGGACGGACAGGAGAAACTTCTGACGAGAAACTTCTGAAGAAACACGCTGCACCTGCACTATTCTTTCGACCGCATTAGCACATGAAAATGGGCTTCAATCGCTTTTATTTCGTGTGTATTGAGTAACAAAAGACGTTTTCAGCTAATTTGTAACTGGATGCTGGCGGGTGGGAGAAGAAAAGGGGAGAAACGCAGACAGAGAGGAAGAGACTGGGAGAGGTGCAGAGATCCAGAGAGAGAGAGAGGGAGAGATGAGCTGCATGCGCTGACTCTGTTATCAGATGGTGTGGGTGTTAAAAGGTTAATTAGCTTGAAGCCTGTGGGGCTACCTGGCACCTCCAGGTAGTTTCCATATAATATGAGGGAATTAGACAGAGGCCATTGTGAGGGATTATCTCAGCATAGAAGACCCCTCTATTAGAATAGAACTGAAGAGAACCCTCCTGGGTCTCAAAATAATTGAAAGTAAAATGAATTGCTGGGGTTCTGACATTTCTTTATCGCAGGCAGCGGAGGAAGAAGTATTTAGACCCATTACTGTGGAATTAACAATACATAATCCAAGGGTCTTACATTCATAGATATATTCACAGTAAAATTTCTCATTGGCTCCTGTTAGGAGTGGATTATAAGTATAAAATCCTCTATCATGGTGGTTTTCAGTCTGAGGTCCAGGGACCAACAGGGGTTCTTGAGTGGGATGTAGGAGGTCCTGAGCAAAATGAGGAATAGAATATTTTTACTTTTATCACATAATTTGGAAGTTGGAACCAGAGTTCAATTGATATACTGGATTTTTGGGGGCGATATGATATTGAGGAGTAAATACATATCAGCTGATATTCTTCATTTATATATATATATATATATATATATATATATATATATATATATATATATATACACACACACATATATATATATATATATATATATATATATATATATATATATATATATATATGTATATATGATCCAAAATGACATCAGAGCACTGAAACAGTAAACTTTCACTGGTATGTTTAAGAATTAAAAATAGCTATGAATAAAAAAAACACTAATAGAACAACTTGAATTAATACAGATTATCAAATATACTTGAAATGATGCTTATAAATCTAAACACAAGCAAACAAAAAACAATCTGCATCAAGTTCTATTTAAAATATTGGATAACAAACACTGATACCTGATATATCTGTCTGCCTCTAGTTGGAACAACATCAAGAAAAGAAATAGAGTTGCTGTTTTAACTGAAAGTAATTTGTAGTGATCCTAGTTTGATCACTGAATGACTATGAAGACTTTATTATCCTCAAACTTAAAAAGGAGTACTCAAAGCAGATTCCACAGGACAAAAATCCTCTCAAATTGAAGGTCTGTGGTCTAATGTGCATTTATTGTTGGGGTCCTTGAAGTTTGGCACAGTGAATGCAATTTTATATAACAGTTAACAGATAAAATAAACAGGGAATGTATGTATGTTCATTTTTTAGTTGCTTGGTTCATAAAATGTCAGAAAATTGTGAAAATGTTGATCACTGTTTCCCAAAGCCCAAGATGATGTCCTCAGATGTGTTATTTTGTCCACAACCCCAAGATATTCAGTTTACTGACATAAGGGACTAAAGAAACCATAAAATAGATGATTCTTTTCTTTAAAAAAAGACTCAAAAGAATTAATTGATCATCAAAGTAGTTGGCGATTAATTTCATTGTTGCCAACTAATCAGCCAGTTGATAAATCACTGCAGCTCCAATCACATTGATGCAAAAATCGTATATCAAATGTAGTTCAGCTCTGGCGCCCCTGTAGCTCAGTTGGTAGAGCGTGTGCACCATGTATTGAGGCTGTCAGTCCTCTGCAGCGGCTGCTAGTTTGATTACCGCCTGCAGCCCATTTGCTGCATGTCATCCCCTCTCTCTCTGCCCTCTTCCTGTATTATCTTCAACTGTCCTATCACAATAAAGGCAAAAAGATGAAAAAATAATCTTAAAAAAAGAAAAAAGAAGTACTTCAGCTCAATGATTTGCAGAAATGCCTACAATAACCTAATACACCCACCCACTTGATATATATTATGTTATTTAGATCATTCCATCCATCATTATTAGTGGTGCTTTAACATGTAAACAGCACACAAGGGGGAACTTATTTAATCTGTTGCAGTTCATCATATTAGATGAGCTGGTCATATATTTTAAGGGCCCAGCGTGTAAGATTTAGGGGGGTTATTTGCAGAATGTGGCAGAAATGGAATATAATATTCATGTTTTAATCAGTGTATAATCACCTGAAAATAAATATTATTGTGTTTTTGTTACCTTAGAATTAAAAAGTAGAGTATTTGCCCCTGAAATGTGGTGGAACAGAAGTATAAAGTAGTATGAAATGGAAGTAAACTGATGATAGATAACTGAGGCAGCCCTAATACACAGTAGACAGCTGCACATCTCTAATATGTTCCAGGTGTCCTTGTGTATACTTATTTTCACTTTGCCCTTTCTTTCATCATCCACTGTGACTTTGTGCCAATTATCCAGCGTGCAGCGCAAGTTTCCTACACAGACAGATGTCCGACGCGGTCACATTTCACTGCTTTCCGGCGTGCTGTGTCACCCAGTGGTCGGCGACCCTCTTTTTAACCTCGCTCTGACCATTTTGCAGGCGTCAAGATTCCTGCTGATCTCTGCACACAATTCACTCTGTGGGCGTGCGAGTCGGTCAGGGGCAACAGCGGGGTTAAGCCACTCGTGTTCTGGTTTTGATCTATCACCTCTCACCTCTGATCTTTCACACTGCGGCAGGCTGCCAGTTAGAGGAGCTGAGAGAGACATCACAGTGAAAAACTGAATGCAGACCATGCTGCATATTTCAGTGGCCTTTCAGGATCTAAAGAATCACGGCAGGTTTTAATGGCATGCAGAGCTGCTGGAGACTACTGCCTCTGTGATCTTACATATTGCTGCAGTCACCTTACTCACGGCGTTAATGTACCCTGTATGTGAAATTGTGCGCATGTGTTCCCGTGTTATAGGATTCAGATGTTGTAAAAATGACGTATTTGAGGTTATGAGCAGCCTTTTCTTTGATCATCTGGGTGGTGACAGCTCCTCGCTCACCCTCTCCTTCCAGAGCAGAAGAGAAACATGGGATTTTTTTACTATAACAAGCATGTTAAGGGAAAACATTCTTCAAAATGGCATCAGGTTTCCCACCCTGACCCTACTGCTTTATCTTGGAATGCCCAGAACGCTCCGGAAATACACCCTGTTTGGATTTCTCGATCCCACTTCCTTATGTCTAATCTGCGCTCTGTGCGAGTGGAGCTAATGTAAACATTTATTGTACTGCCCCCTGACTGCACATCAATCACACAGAACTCCTACGTTTGTGACACGGCAACAGAGAGCTTCTATTAGCTCATGAAAGCAGTGTTTTAACAAGTTAACCACATTAAGATTCTTCAGGATCTGGTGGCATACCACAAGCAGCTTTATGTTTTATTAACTCTCGTAGCTTGGTCCACAGGAGTAAAATAAGCCATGCTTTATGTAACAGAAAATTGCTTCTTAAAGGGATAGTTTGGATTATTTGAAGTGCAGTTGTATGAGGTATTTATTGACAGTCAGTCACAGTAGATGATGGTCATAAGCAGAGTTCTAGCACAGCACACTTTAAAAAGATCCACCTAAAAAAATGTTTAGAATGATTTCACCATTTTACCTTGCTGTCAGACAGCCTTTTTCCAATATTAATCTGCTGTTATATAAGCCAAATATGCAGTGCGGACTGACATCTACTGTAGGTAACACGCTGACAGTTGTTAAGTACCTCAAATAAACCCTCTTTAAATAATCCGAACTATCCCTTTAAATATGATACCAGAAAGTTGAATGAAAAAAATGGTAGCATTAACTGTTGGAACCTTATCCTGATAAATGTGTGCTGCAAGAAGTAATGACTTGATATCTTGTTTTTGCAGGATCTCTCCCAGTCAGAGGTGGTGTGTGTTACCTTGCAGTGGTCGGTGGTCCTCACCCAGCGCTGAAAAATGAGTCTGAGCGCCAGTGAGCTGGAAGACCTGTTTGAGTGGTTTACGGACCCCAACATCTCCAAAACCTTCCCCAACATATCTAGCGTGGATGCGACAGTATGTCCCTCAGCGTTCAACCGCAGTGCCCTGCTGTACACCATGTGTGTCCTCTACACTTTCATCTTCATCATTGGCTTGGCCGCTAATGCTCTGGTCCTCTGGGTGAACATCCGCGGACAAAGAGATTCCACCCCTCGCCATGAGACACACATGTACATCGTCCACCTGGCAGTCGCAGACCTGTGTGTGTGCGCCACACTGCCCGTGTGGGTGAGCTCCCTGGCACAGCACGGCCACTGGCCCTTCGGCGAGGTGGCGTGCAAACTCACACACCTGCTGTTCTCCGTCAACCTCTTCAGCAGCATCTTCTTCCTGGCCTGCATGAGTGTGGACCGCTACCTGAGCGTGACGAAGCAAAGAGACAGCGAGGGAGGTGTGCGCAGGAGGCTAATCCGTCGTGGAGTGTGTGTAGGGGTGTGGCTTCTAGCTCTGGTCGCCTCCCTACCAGACACCTACTTCCTGAGTGCTGTGAAGTCCTCACATGGGGACACAATGCTGTGCAGGCCCATATACCCAGCTGAAAACCCCGTAGAGTGGATGGTGGGCGTGCAGCTGAGCTTCATCCTGCTGGGCTTTGTTCTCCCCTTCCCCGTCATCGCCGTGTTTTACGCCCTGCTGGCCACAGCTTTCACTCTCACCTCTTCTTCCTCATCGTCTTCCACAGTGGAGCAGGAGCGCCGCGTGAGCCGCAGGGTGATCCTCGCCTACATCGTGGTGTTTCTGGGCTGCTGGGGGCCTTACCACGCCGTCCTCCTGGTTGATTCCCTGTCTCATCTGGGCGTGGTGCCTCTGACCTGCTTCGTGGAGAACGCAATCTACATCGCCTTACACCTCACCCAGTGTCTGTCGTTGCTGCACTGCTGTTTCAACCCCATCCTCTACAACTTCATCAACAGAAACTACCGCTATGACCTCATGAAGGCCTTCATCTTTAAATACTCCACGAGGACGGGGTTGGCACGCCTTATCGAGGCTACCAACATGTCCGAGACTGAGTACTCTGCTGTAGCTGTAGACAACCCACCACAGATCTGAAACTTAGCTTTTCTTGAACACTGTTTCTAAATATAAATGGCTATAATGCAATGTAAACGTATGTTACAGCTGATTTGTTCTTATCAGACTCTGTCCTCTATCAGCATTAGAACGTCCTTTTTACATGAATCTGCTTTTGTCATGTAGAAAAACTTGAAGACAGGCTAATTTCAACTTCGATGGACTTAAAAGCACTTAGAAAGCAGTTTTGGTAACACTTTATTTAAGGGGTGTGCATAAGACTGTAACACTGTCATAACCATGTCATGACGCCTTCCATGAACATGAAAAAATCTTTATGAAGATTTATGACTGTTGTCATCAAGTTTTAAGTTGACATTGTTTGAGATGTCTTTGTTATGACAACTTGACATTAATCAAGCAAATAATGTCTTTGTTATGACAACTTGACATTAACCATAATGTATGTGTTGTGAGAACTTGTCGTTAACCACAAGAACATAACCTTTCACTATCTTGACATTATTAAACTTTAAAGAAACAGTTTAGCTTTAAGTTATAACATTACATTAAACTGTCATATGTGGCTGCTTTTCACTCTGGCTGTCCATTATAAGACCATATATAATGTACATGAATATTTTGCTTGACCTCAAGTTAAGTGGTACATTTTGGACTTGCCATAAAGATGTCATTAAGCTTTATTACACTGGAAAATGCTTTTTTACAGTGTTATGACCAACTCCCTTGACCTCGAGTAAAATAGTACCATTTGAACTTGTCATAAAGATGTCATTAAATTTTATAAGTTTGACAAACAAGTACAGCACGGTACTGGAGACATAACTGCTCAAATGACACTTAATGACAACAGTCATGAATATTTAGAATGACTCCTCCATCTTCATGAGAGGTGTCATGACATGGTTATGAAGGTCTAATGTCAGCCTTATGCACAGTTCTTCAAGTAAAGTATTTTTATTGTAACAGCTCATACTGAAATCATATGAATATTGTCACTCGTGTGTAAAGCCAAAACAGTGACCATAAATGTGTAAAATCATTGCCTGGACTGTGTATGTAGGGTGTGTGTGTGTGTGTGTGCGTATGCGTGTGTGTAATTGGCCAGGCATTGACTATTGATCGTTTCAGCAGAGTGATATTGTTAATCTTTTTGTATCAAGTTGTATTTATAGTCTATACTGTACATTTGAACTGTTTTGCCTCTTTTAATGTTGTAATTCAAAGTCTTCACACGCTGACGTCGGCTCAGTGCTCCACTTCATGCAGCGCGGCCTCATCATGTTAGTCGAGCCACTGACTGGCTCAGTGTTTCAGTCCTGCTGCCTCATTGTTAATCACAACCTCATGTCACGTCGGTTGAATCCTTCAGACAAATAATGTAACTCACTTTTGAGCTCATGTGACTAAGGTTTGTGAATTATCCAAAAAACTGTGTGTTCTGTAAATTCAGTGTGTTGGTAATAAACTTTTTTTTTTGCTAAGATTTAGATTGATACTCTCATGTCTGTACACTAAATATGAAGTTGTAGCCAGCTGCTGATAAGCTCAGCTGAAGCGCTATTCACACGGGACTATTACCTTGGGATCTCTGCAAATCAGCATCTCTGTGATTTTTTTTAACATCTGTTTTCTGTTGTCAGACCACTGAAAAAGTAAGAAATTTGACTGCGGCTCATAATATGTTGAACAGCAGTCTACAGCTGTGCTGTGAAATCAGCTATATTGACGTTTAAAATGAGTGATCACGGCAGAGAAGTTTAGGAGCAACAAAAGGTTTTCGTGCAACAGTGCCACCACAAAGCATCTGTTGCTTGATCAAAAGAGCTGCAAGTGTGTATTTGTTTGTCACACGCGCAGAAAATAAGCAAAACTATATTATTAATGTGGCTGCTGAAGAACAGATGCTCCGCTTCAGAAGTGTTGATGTGTGATCATATCTGTGGAATAATGGCAGTAAATTTGAGTATTATAATGAAGACTTTGCTTATCCCGCGTGAATGTGTTGCACGAAACACCGACTAGGGTGAAGTGTAATTTCTAAATCACATGAAACAGAGGAAAACCACTAGTCTGGCTCTGTCTGAAGGCAAAAACAACACACCTACCAGCACCTCCAAAAGCTCACTAATTAACACAATATATCTTGTTTGTTTAATGTTAATGTATACAAAAGCCAAAGTGTAAAAACGAACAGTTGTGGTTTTACGAGGGATTATGTGATTAACTATTACTTGGCTGGGTGGAGTGACTTCTAGTCATCTTCCAGTCTTTGTGCAAAGCTCAGCGAAGATAATCTCATGCTGGCTTTAGTTTCACATTCATATTAAAAGTGTGTAAGATTTATGCGATCTATTGGGATATGACAGAAAATGTTTTCATTTCATCATTTCATTCAGTATAATCATGTGAAAATAAGTATTGTGTTTTCATTAACTAAGAATTACCTGTTTATTTTTACAGGGGGAACAGTGTTTCTGTAGTAGCCCAGAACAGACAAACCCGACACTGGCTCTAAAGATGGCCTTTCAGTTTTTTTTTTTTTTTATGAGTTTCTGTCAACCATTGTTTCTCCTTCAGTCTTGGAAGGGGAGGGTGAGACAAGTGGCATTCACTTGTTTGCTTGATGCCTCTAAATCCTACACACTGGTCCTTAAAGTGTACAGACATGAGAGTGGTACTGTGTTGACCTTTTCATTTAAATCTCTGCAAGAAAACAAATAAACAAATTTCTGAAAATTTAGAATTATTTATTTAAAGAAAGCTGAGGTGTTTTGCTTAAACATAATTTACATTGTCTACATGTCAAATGATTAAGTTCTCAGCTTTCTTTTGGTTCTAGATGTTTTGATCAATGTCTGAAGGCTTCAACTAGGACTACTGAGCTTAAAGAGCAGATAGCTGTAGCTCTTGTCTCTTCTGAAACAGTATAGTATTACGTCATATACAAAGCTGTACTGTTAGTATAAACTGCGTCAGTGCTAATAGTGGAAAGGATGCACATGTCCATGTGTTAATAATCCTGCTGTGTCAGCACACAGGCCACACATGGCTAAAACCTTTGTGACCAAACAACATGAATGAAAAGCTTTATTACTTTCATGTTGGCAGTAGCTGTGGTGGCAACAACCAAGTGTTTATTAGGGACCAAATAACAAACGACGTAGCTGCTTTACTTTAGAGCTGTGAGTGTGTGTGTCTGTGCCACAGCTTGACACCAAGAGATGACTTTTTATGCATCACAGTCATTGAATTATACAGTTTACTCACTGCCTGTAGTGGGAAACAACATATTCTTTTGATATGCTGACATAGAGCACATGTGTCTTGTGATGGGTTACACATGTATGCTTTTACACTGAAGAGATTTCATGTTGCGATTAGAAAAGACTGGAGACACGGACATGTGTCTACAAGAACAGAGGCATTCCTTTGGTATTGTAATGTGTACCATGTGTTTTGTTAGCTATTAAATACAGAGAAAATGTTTTGCCTCAGTGATTTCTTTGCTTCTTGTCAAAATAATCTCACAATTTAATATCCTCCATGCCCCGAGACGACTGAAATAATGTGTTTTCACTGACAAGCATGGAACGTGTTTCAGAAATGCTTTTACTGATCCATTTGAGGCGTTGAATTTATACACAGAAAACAAACTCATCCTCAGAGTCAGTGAAAACATCACATCACTTTGTGTGGTTTATCCCAGCTGTCATGTGACCCGATGCACTGTACTTCAGGCGAGTCGTGATTCAGTTAAGAAATATTGGCTAAGGCCTGACAGGGAATAGACGTTTTTTCAATTATTGCCACACCAACTTGCTTTCAGACAGCCAAAGAAGAAAAAGATGTTACTAAAAGGCTTAACGGCACAATCTGACTATTTCTTTTTACCATCATTGACAGATGAGATGATTTTAATTAAAAACCACAATTCCAAAAACATTAGGACACTGTGTAAAACATAAATAAAAACATAATGCAGTCTTTTGCATATACTTTTTGACCTACATTCAATTGAATACAGCACAAAGACAAGTCATTGTATGTTCAAAGTGATTAACTTCATTATTTTTATAAATATACACTTATTCTGAATTTGAACAACAGTCAACATGCTCCAAAAAAGGGGGATTTTTACAACTGTGTTACATCACCTTTTCTCTTAACAACATTTGGTAAGGGTTTTAAAACCGAGGACACTAATTTCTAAAGTTTTTAAAGTGAAATTCTTTCCCATTCTTGTTTGATAACTACATCAGCAGCTCAACAGTCCGGGTTGGGTTTTATAATGCGTCACACATTTTCAGTGAGAGACGGGTCTGGACTGCAGGCTCGGCAGTCAAGTGATCAAACTCTTTTAGTATGAAGCTATGCTGTTGTAACACATGCAGATGTGTCTTGCCATTGTCTTGCTGAAATAAGTAGGGACATCTCTGAAAAAGACATTGTCTGGACGGCAGCATATGTTGCTCCAATACCTGTATGTTGCTCCAGTGGTGCCTTCAGAGATGTGACATTTACCCATGATGCCATGGGCACTAACACACCCCCATATCATCGCAGATGCTGGCTTTTGAACTTTGCACTGGAAACAATGTGGATGGTCCACATCCTCTTTAGCCCAGAGGAAACAACATCCATCATTTTTGAAAGCAATTTATAATATCCACTTGTCAGACCACAGATAAAATCCTTTATCATGTTAGTTTTTAATGCAGTGTTACCTGAGGGGTCAAAGGTCATAGGCATATAATACCATAAAAACTTACTTGCAGAGGTTTCTCTGGATTCTCTGAATCATTCAATGATGTTTTGCATTCTAGACTACGAAATCCCTAAATTCCTTGCTGTTTTGTCTTCAGAAACATTGCTTAGAAACTATTAGACCAGTCGTCCAGGCAGTTTTTCACAAAGTGGTGAACCTCGTCCAATACTTCCTTGTGACCAGCTGACTCTCCGAGGATGCACCTTTAATATGTAACCGTGATATTATCACCTGTTACCAATTAACCTTTTTACCTGTTAAATGTTCTGAACAGGTATTTTTTTGAACATTCCCAGTCTTTCGTTGATCCTGTCCTGTCTGAACTTTTCTGAGATGTGTGAAGACAATAAAGTTTATGAGTTGAAACATTATATATCTTGTATTTGTACTGCATTCAGTTGAAAACAAGTCAAAAAGTATTTGCAAATCATTGCATTCTGTTTTTATGTATGTTTTACACAGTGTCAGACTTTTTTTTGGGAATTGGGGTTTGTAGTTTGTAATACATCCAGATTTATGGTGTGCGTCCTCATTTACTGAGACAAGAATAAAACACTTTATCTACTTAAAATGCCTTTATTCCCCCCAACGATTCAGAAACTTATACAGGCGTGTGGAAATACCTGTGTGGCCCTACTGCCTACCCCAGTGTGGGAGGGACCCTGCCAGCCCTCCAGCCTGACTCCTTGAAATCAGCCTCGTCGGTCAGCCTCTCCCGACTCCACCCATGGGATGATGAGCTCAGTGAGGAAGAGCATCATGGTGGCCACGGACCACACCGCTATCCGGGTGGAGGGATGTGGTGATCTCCTTGGCGGATCTCCCTGCCAAGGTTAACCATCATCTTTGCCTGAGGAGAGGATTGTTGATGCGGCTCCTTCCAGTGTTCCCTCTTATCCTGAAGAAATCAGTGTGGTTTTTGTAGAGGGTTACTGTCATTTGTTTCCTCATAATAAAAAATAGAAATGTCTAAACACTGAGTCCCACTTTGATATGATTCAGTTTTGCTTGTATGCCTCTTCTTAACATCTGTAAATAATTTAGGACATGCATTCTTCCTCCTTTTGCCTCTTTTTTATCTCTTGCCTACAGATTTCCAGTATCTCTGCTCCTTTTATCTGGTCACGTCCCCAGCTGCAGTGCCCTTGAGACAGTATAGTCTTGCTGACAGGATGTGTTGAAGGTTTGCAGTGGTAAGAGAAGGGCAGTTCTGGTGCAGACAGGCCAGCGTGTCCTGAGTTAGTCTGATGAAGAAGCCGTGAAGGGATTTCCAAAGTGACTGATCTGCTGATGAGAACGCTCCCAGCTGCCTTGTTCTCCCTTAACCCGCCTTGATCTTCCACTGACCCCACCTGTGGTGGTCACCTCAGTCACAACCACGGCCTCCCTCTCTTTTCTTGTGTGAATTATTTTCCCACACAAACCTGCTCGTCTGACCTGAACCCTGTCAGTATCTTCCTGACGTTGCAGCCTGCTGATTGCTCGCTCCGGGGCTATGAACCTCGACCAACTATGTCACTAAACAAGACACAATGTCTAAATAAGACAATTTTGTAGCAGAGGGAATACAGATTGTTTTTGTCTCTCAAAAAGTGAGTTGTTAACCTCTGTTGAACCCCTTGTGATCCCCATCTCAGTGTAGTTATAAACTGACAAAATGCAAATTTAAACTACTTAAGAATATGCAGCATCTTGGTGTAACATCACCTGAAACATTCAAGCTAGTTAAAGTTGATTTGGAGACTGAAGCCCTTAACAAGACAGAATCTACTGTAAAAAAAGGTCAGTTTAAAGAAAGTTTAAAGTCAAACCTAAACTAGTTTTACTGACCTATAATCTTTTATTGAGACAATTTACTTTTCCTCTTCAGACTTGAATCTTTAATCCACGACAAAGCTGTGTACTAATGTGTGTATTTCAATATTATTGTGAAATAAAAAACAAACAAAAAACAAACTGCTGCTTTGTGTGATGCCACAACTCTTGAATTTATTACACACGTGTGTATACTGCATCTCACCATTTAACTGTTTTATTATATTATATGTAAATCACTTTACATAACACTACTGCATGTCAGTATCCCTTTATCCCCTTTAGTTTACAATCAGCTATCGTTTGTGTGCAGTTTGTGACACCAAAGAACACAAATAAGCATCAGACTTGCATAGACTCACCATCACGCCTCTTGATAAAAGACTTAAGCGTAGGACACACCGGTGTATCCTCATCCTGAGCTCCTCCTGGAACCCCCTGTCTCCTCGGTCCTCGTCTCCTCCAGGTGCATTTATGGAATTGGAAGATCCTCAGAGAGCAACGTCCAGGTCAAGGGAAGAGCACAGAGACGAGGACGCATAATTCAGCAAAATGAAAAGCAACCCTGATGTCTGGTCAGAACGTCCATACACCCTGCATGAGAACACTACGGGCTTCTCATAGTGAGAAGGCGATATCTTGATGATGGACTGATGTGCTGATTGCAACCAGGTGTGTTGAGACAGCGAGAACCAGAAGAGCAGGAGGGAGCCGCCCACAAACACAGACACTGAGAGAGAACGAGGTGACAGACAGAACTTGAACACCACATCCATATTAAGGCTGAACAAAACAAAACAAAACCACAAAACCCGCACTCAGTCATTAAGCAGGTGTCACAGGATCGTGACAGTTCACACACACACACTCATACACACACCGGAGGAACAAGTATGTTTGAATCATAATTATTTCTAACCGTGATTCCAGATGAGGTGTGTACTGCCTTTCAGACAAAATCCCATTATTCCAAACTATCCCACCCATACAGTAGATGTTTAGGTGCTGCAGTCATGTCTGAATAGACTGAGGGTGACGAGAATGAAACACACACTTCTGTTCTTCCACCACTGAAAGGCCTGTGTTTTCCTTGGCAGGCACATACGCTGTGAAGTGTTTTGCTTCCTTTTACAGTTTGCCAGTTATGATTCTCCTCCGTTCCCATTATCCACATCGCTTATACAGGACGTGTCAAA
Source organism: Lutjanus erythropterus (assembly GCF_056507025.1). Classification (NCBI taxonomy): domain Eukaryota; kingdom Metazoa; phylum Chordata; class Actinopteri; order Lutjaniformes; family Lutjanidae; genus Lutjanus; species Lutjanus erythropterus. The sequence continues at coordinate 24,600,656 of NC_139324.1, forward strand.
CACACTACTGAGCCACTTGTCGACATAAACCCAAACACTGTGTGTAAAATGTAAAAGTGGTTGCAATGGAGTAAACTCTCATAAAACTTTAATTCTAAGACACACTCACTATTTTCAGGTTTCTGTTGTGTCTATCTGGAACACATGATCTAAATCTGTCCTCTCCAGATTTACAGCAAAAAGCTAAGTGGTTCAAAACAGCATAATTAAATCATCTGATGTCCACTTCAGCCCTGGCTGTTCTCATGAATGGTTCTATGGTGTTGATATGAGTTACAGCACATTCTTAATGGGGTTATCTGTTTTAGATTGATTTAAAAAGCAAAGGAAATGAGCCAGAGATAAGGTCGATTTGCTTTACAGCACAATGATCTTATGCTGAGGAAAGATAACATTAATGGATGATGAAACAGGGAGGAGGTGCAGACGTGGCAAATAATTTAGAACAACAGATTTTTTTTAAATGTTCTCTGCAGGCAGAGCACTTCGAAAATGTACATTGCATATGTGTGTAGTTGTAACTTACATTATTTCTGGCCCATTTTCAAGCATTTAGAATAAGTTCAACCCCCCAATCAAGTCTGTGCTCGCTTTGCTCGGCCTGGCAAGAATTTCACATGAGGACTCACGGTGAATAAAGGGTCGTGAATTATTAATGAAGTAGAAGTGGAAAGCAGCAGCTGCTTGTGCTCATGGGGAGTTTTTGGTGTGAATATAAAGAAAGTCAGAGGATAGGGTTAGTTTGGCACTCCATGACTCCACTCCTGTCAGGAACAAGTGCTATGCCCAGATGTCAGGCAGATGTTCAGTCAGAGAGGAGCAAAAAAAAATTGAGTTAAGAAACAAACCTCAATTTAGATCAAACAACACCAATGGCACACGTCAATTTACAAAGTCACGGCTTATTTAACCTTCAAGCGCAGGCCTGATAACATTAGGCCAGATTCTTGGTGAGGACTGGAATGCATCAACAGAAACTGGGGTCCAACCAAAGCTGGAATTTATGTTGCTGTGTTCAGGACTAATGATGATACCGTAAAGGTCTTTGAAAGCCAATGGACCATGTACACTATATTTTCTGCTTCAGACAAGCAGAAACAGTGTGAAAAGTCCAGCAGCTGTAAGACCCAAAAGGTGATTTTAAAAGGGGGCTTTTAAAGGTCCAGTGTGTCAGATTTACAGGAGTTTATTGTCAGAATATGGTGGTGATGAACTATAACATACATAAGTATGTTTTCATTAATGTACAATCACCTGAAAATAAGAATTGTTGTGCTTTTGTTACCCCAAGTATGATTATATCTACAGAAGGTCCCAGTAGCCCAGAATGGACAAACCAGAGTGACACAAAGTATTTGCAGTCTGAAAGGTCACCATTTGATGGCACAAAATCCTACACACTGGTCCTTTAAAGCATCGTGGCAACCAATTTGCAAGGAGCATATTTTCCTCACATGCCTTTATTGGTATGTCACCATGCAGACATTTGGTTTTATTTGACCTGGTTTTGAGATATCTGTCTCTGAGATTTCTGCCTCTGCTCCAATACAATGGGAGTGACTCTCAGTGTGAAAACAGCGGGATCTGTAGATTATCTAGAGCAAACGGAGACACTGATGCTGATGACAATGTCACTGTTGAATTTTTTTAAATGTCATATTTCATCGTTGCTTGCACCACACTTAAAATTCCTCTCGCGTTGTGGCGTGGAGGCAGAAACCTCACAAACTATTATCTGAAAACCAGGGCCAATAAAAATACTAAAAGTTTAAAAACCTCTAGAGGGAAGTTGGAAATATTTTAGAATCATTTGGAAAGTCTTTCCGATAACGGAATTCTTTAAAGAATATTTTTAACACTTGAACAGCCAGGAGTTGTTGTGCACCTAAAACTATCAACAGGTCAAATTCTTAACGTCTTTAAGGGGTTGGTCTTAGGGTAGGGTCAGACTAGGTGTGTACTTTGAGCTGCACAGACAATACTGAATGAATATTATATGAATATTATAGAAATATTATGGGACTAAGCATCCATTCATAACTCAAAAACATAAAGTCTTGAGTTAAAACCAAAAACAGAATCTTTTGCCATGTCACAGTGACTATTTCTAATCAGTTCATCTTCGAGTCCAAGTGGATATTTGTGCCAAATTTGAAAAAAATGAAGGTGTCCTTGAGGTATTGTGTTCACAAAATGAGACAGACATGAGGTCACAGTGAGTTTTGGCCTTTGACCTCCAAAATCTAATCTGTTCATCCTTGAGTCCAAGTGGACATTTGAGCCAAACTGACATTGGTGTTCAACAAGGTGTTCTTGACATTTCATTGTCAAAATTGGACAGACATATGTATGTACATACATACATACAGACAGACAGACACTCCAAAAACATGATGTCTCCATCCATGGCTGTCACCGGCACGGAGACATAAAAATACCAAAACATTTAATTTACACCACCACTGACAGAAGGCAACCCATGGATCCTCATGCAATCATGTGAGCTCACTAGCCTAGTACCTCACTGTGCAGCACCAATAACTTTTAACATTACACTAGTTAGCTACATATTTTTGAAATATATAGGCCATTCAACTATATTATTATCCCAAATTTACAGAGTCGCAATGGGCTGAGAGACTCTGCCATACCCTGAGTTAGCCATAAACTGCTGCTGATTTAGCAGCTACAGGTAAGAGCAAACGAGAGAAGACCTGAAAATATTCAATACAAAGTATGTAGTTGGTGCTCCATCTCTAAGGGATCCGAGGCCTGAAAAATGTTAAAGACCCCCGCCATAGATTGTATAAAAATATTGATTACTACAGCTTTAAAGATAGCATGGCTTTTATACAGTGCCTCCAAATGGTGTACCAGAGCAATTTCTCTTACAAAGTATAGCTGTATGGTTAAAAACTATAAAATACTAGCTGGTTCTTATACTCCCAGTCAGATTGCTTCTTGGCTAAAATATCCATCTAAGCCTCTTTCTGTTATTTATGGTCCAAACAGAGATTAGACACAGAGTGCTCCAAAACAAGCTTCACATGCGCCATGAATAATGGGTTGTGATGTTCTCTCCAGTTACCTACCGCCCAATGCCTGATAATGCTCAACCCCTCATAAAGCATCTCACAGCTTATTGTTAGTGTGAAAGCTCTAATCTCTTCCAGATCCACAAATGTAACTGTAGAGGGAGCATGCACATGGCTGTGGAGGCCTGATATTTGGGGGGCTGATTTATGCCACACTGCGTGCCCAAGCTACAGATCCGGTGTTTAGACTTCACCTAATTCATCCACCATCCCGTCGGCTTTAAGAGCTCAGCCTGATGTGCAACTTGGAGTTCAGACTCCACTCCGTCAGCTCAGCAGCACGCTCGTGTCAGAGCCGATGATGAAACTTCAGAGACGTGTTAGAGAAGGGAAGGCAGCTGCTTTACCGCTTACTGAGGCACGCAAATCCATACAAACCATTTGCCTGTTATACCAATATATGTCATGCATTTATAAGCACCCAGTAATGTGTTTAAGAGTAGGTTTATTAGAACTTCATGTGAAAGTGTCATGTTACTTATATTCAACCATTGTTTATTTAACTAATCTGTCTTCTTATCCTTGCATTTTAAGTATTTTATATCTCTGATGTGTAGATAACAGTAACGGATTATGAGACAGAACAGTAACACTTCATTTTACAGGTCTCCAGGTTTATGGTAAGTAGGTGGCAATTACCTACTAACATATTCACTAAATTTGCTAAAATTTACATCAAAATCCATAAGTAGGAGATTATTAGCTAGAGATGCATTTAAAATGCATCTATGAAATTTCTATGAAAAATTACCCCTAAATCACCCCAACATGCACCTCAAAATCTCTATATACTTTCCAGAGATCTGACCAGTACTGATACATTTATTTAACACAGAGACGCCATTGATTGTAACTGCTTATCTCATATGTAGCTTCTGCATAATAGCAGTGTAGCTGAATCATCACAGCTTAACTTCCAACTAGAATCTGTTTACTTTCTGTTGATCGTTCCAAGTTGACAGATGTGGAATGGAATGAAGTTGTCTCTAAAATTTATACTTCTTCTATTTGTGCTCATCATAGCCTGATTCAGCTAAAGCTTGTTGACAGAGTTTATTGGATAAAGACAGGACTCACCAAAATGAATCCTGACGTGAACCCTCTCTGTGACAGATACCATCAAGCCGACACAAAACCCTTATTCTTATGGTCTGGTCTTGCCGCCCTCTGACACAGTTTCTGCAGTCCATTTTCAGAGCCTTTACTTCTGTTTCGAATAAATACGTTGAATCTTGCACTGTAGTAGCACTTTTAGGTATTAGGCCAGAGGGCTTTTCAGTTCCTTCTAAGTTTAGGCAAGGCTCTTGCCTTCTCAATGGTACTAGCTAGGCATCTTTTCTTCAAAACTGGAAACAAAAGAATCCCCCCAGCCTGTATTGAATGGATGAGAGATCTGATGAGCTTTTTGCTCCTGGAGAAAAGTAGAAACACAAGTAAGAATGACATAGAAAAGCTGTTAAAACTTGGGAACCTTTCTGGTCTCGTTTCATTTTGTTGAAACCTGGTGAGTTCTCCTTGCTCACTTAAGTCTGTAGTGCTGATATTAGTGCTCAAAAATATGTCAGCCTTGAGATAACCTTCATGGTATTTACTGAATTTCTTCTTCTTTCTTTTTTCAGCTGTGCCTCCTTGTACTATAATATTCACTACTCTATTAAGTGTGTTGTGCCATAAGTGCTTTGAGCTTTGTGGGCTGCTCTTTTCCCCCTTTGTTTATTTTTTTGTTTATTTGTTTGTTTAGTTTTTATTTTTTCTCCCATACATGGTCTATCTGTCAACTTTTTGTTGGTCCATGTGTTTGGTTTTTGTTTAGTTTAGTTTTTCTTTTTCTTTCTTTCCCTCTTTTCTCATAAATTTAGGAGCCAGAGGCTGAAGAGCGAGCTCAGGGGTGGGTGGGTGAGAGATGTAAATTCTGATGTTTATTTCATGTTCTATGTTTTTGCTCTTTGCTCTTCTCTCGAAAATCAATAAAGGATTTGTCAAGAACAAAACATTCTGCTGAGCAGACCACTAAACTGAGGTGAGTTGTTGCAGCTTAATTTCCATCTAGATTTTGCCTTCCAGCTTCTGCTGATAGAAATGTCAAATATGTTACTTGCTAATTATCACTTACTTACCATGGTATTGGGGACCTGTAAAATGAAGTTTTACAGACATAACATCACAACACAAAGAACCTACGCTATACCATAGAGCTACAATATGCAAAGCTAAAAAAACATGCAGTTTTTTATAGTTTTTCACCCCGTCAAATCACCCCTTTTTCCTAGATGTATAATGAATGACTTAAGTTCAGCTCTTTGAGACTGCCTGCAGGTAATGATAGCTTGTGTTGGCTCCCAGGAGAAAATGATAGAATGAAGGTGTTGACATACTTTTATCTCAGCTGACAGTGTCTGTTGACAGTGACAGCTAAAGTCAAAACTAGGATTTATGTGGGTCACTAAAGTGACAAAAAACCCACAGCTTTTGGCTGTGCGTGTTGTTTTGTCTGTGATGGTGTTTGAGCAGGCGAATGTCCTCCTTGAGTTCTCGTCTGAGGTCAGACTCTGGCATTCCATTGCAAAAAAAAAACATGGTTGTTTATTCAGACAAAAGCAGGGCGTCCCAGTCAAGTCAGCATGACATCACTGCACCAGAACACACTTTAATAAGCTTCATAAACTTCCAGTTGCCTCCTCAGTATTTCGTCTTTGCAGGACATGAGATTCTCCCTGAAAAATACTTTTTGCAAGACTTATTACACCCTCAAAATGTTATGCTTGTTGGGGACTTTTCAATCTTACTAATATTCAAAAGATTATATTGCTTTTGAATGCATAAAAACTAATTTTCCCCACAGCACTGGAACATGAAATTCTACCAGTAGGTGAAAACTTGGAAATCCCCAAAAACTAGACTTAACAGCTTTTACCTTCACAAATGAATGCAGTGCACACAATAGCAATTCTGTTTTTCTGCATTCTGATATTCTCATTACAATCACTGAGCGTTTTTTTTACCCAAGATGAAATGTACCATTTGAACACAAGCCAATACTCAGCTATTCGCCCCATAATACGAAACTCGCGGAGAATACTGCATGTTGCCAAAGATGTAATTCATCTTATTTCAGTTTTGCGTGGGAATTGTTAAATGTCATTAGAACACCTGGACACCTGACTCCATGTAAAGCAATATTCCCAAGTCAGTTCCCCCGGACAAAAGAAAAAGCGATGGCATGAATTAATAATTGTAATTTGACTGTACATGTTCATTCTCAACTCCTGCTGACTCCAGTACAGGGTCACGGGGGTGAGCGCGCGCTGTTCTTGAATAGTACTTTGTGAAAGCCTTTCGACAGCTTTTCAGTTCATACAAAAAGAACAAAGATCCACAATCAAACCCTGGTCTGCCAGCGGGCTCCCAGAAATTATAGAACATTATATACTATTAATTTATTCTCACACAGTTCTCTAAGGAAACATAATCGCTGCCGGGATAATGTTCCCTGGAGTGACACTTTGAAGAGGTTTACAGAAGACCGACACATCATAGCCATGCCATGAGGTGTCATTATAAATGTTTATGTCTATTGTCATTAATGCGGTCCATTATGTAATTGTAATGCAAAGCTGACATTGTTTGAAACATCTTTGTTATGACAATTTCACATTAACCAAGACACCAATATCTTTATTATAACAATGTTACATTAACCAAGACAACTTGTCATAAACATACCATAGCAAGCCTAATTATCAAACTATTTAGCTTTATGCATTAACATGACATTGGACTGTCATATGTGGCTGGTTTTGACACTGGCTGTCACGAGACCATTATAAGTGCAACATGAATATTTTTCCTTGGCTTCAACTACAGTCATACAGTTTGGACAAGTCATCAAAATATCATTAAGTGTTTTTACGTGTTACACATTGTCAAATTCTTCTATAAAGGTGTAACAAATAATTTCCTTGACCTCAAGTACAGTGGTGCCTTTTGGACTTCTCATCAAGGTGTTATTAAACGTTACAAGGCCAGTTTGATAAAAAAAGGGAATATATTCCATGGTTCAGGCCAGAATCTCTTTGGTATCAGTTTGTTTGTTTCAAATAAGGAGCTTTTATCATTTTTCGGAACAATCATTGTTTTTTCCATTGTTGCCCCCACAGTATCCACACAGTAGGTTTGTTAGATCTCATCTACTTCTATACAAATTATGTAAAAACAAATCCAAGGTCGTTCCTGTGTTCCTTGCTTTCACTGCCTGTGACACAGTATCTGCATTTGAAACCAGGGGTCAAGAGGACACTGTGGGATACCTGGAATGCAGATGATATGGCAACAGAGGCCCTCATGGCTCTGTGGTCTATAGAATGCTTCATAATTCTCCTGTAACTTGCACAAGCAGCCAATTCAGCATTGATCAAGCTCATCTTGAGCTGTTTGCACAAAAAGGAAGGACTCAAGGAGGAACGCTGTTAGGGAAAAGCAATTAAGGCAGTTTGCTATCTCCAGCAGATTGGGGTTGGATGGACCCAAGCAACTGGAGACCACTGTGGTCAACTCTTGCACAAGCAAGCTTGTCCATCCGTCCCTGAAATTTAAAATGTGGCTGCTGGAAAGGATGTCAGAGGCATTACAATAATGCAGCACCAAGATGATTTAGGGAGTTTCAGAATGGACAGATAGCTTCACCTATTGTTAAAGTAAAGTAACCGCTAAATGCTGTGGAATTAATTTTCCTTCAAAATGTATTTATTGTTGGAATATTTGCATTGAACCACTGCGACACCTCCAGCTTCTTGTGTTTAGACTTCATTGCTGCAGTTGTGGTTACATTCCATTCCTCCATCTTTACTATCAGCAGCTCACTTTGCTCATCACAGACGCTCTATTGTGTATACAGAATGTTAGTTCAACAATTATTGTCACTGATGATGAGCCAGCGTTTATGTCTACCCGTCATTAACAAGAAAAGAAAAACATATCTGTCTCTTTTCGTCTCTGCTGCCTTCTTCTCTGACTAGCAGGACAGATCGACTGTGCGCGGTGTCAGTTTTCAGGGAGTTTCTCTCACCGTGACATAGACACACAATTCATACCCTGAGGTGAAAACGAATGCCTGTATGTCATTCAACAACTACCTCCGAGTGTCTTGGCTTTAAGAGGTACTCGTCATCCTCCATAACACCCCAGTTACCCCACCCCCCCACCCCACCCGCAGGAATGAAACTTGCACTGCTACTCTGGAACTCAGTCAACTCTGCCTCCATTAAGTTGTTTTAGTTGCAGGCTCACTCTGGCTCAAGCTACCTCTGAAGCACATCACGCACCCTGCTGCGATTAAAAGGAATTCATTATGAGCATGGATACACACACACACGCACGCACACACACAAACAAGATGAACTACATTTGACTGTTTCCAGTACAAACCAACTCTGATTCTGAAACTGAAACTTCTGTATCTGATTGTGGCTGAGGTTTCCTGCACTTGGCCGTGGTACAGTAACCTCAAACCTAACTGACTGCTGCCTCTGTAATCCTTCTCTGTGAATAAAAAGGAGAGTTTCCTTGCCACTGTTTTCCTAAGCTTGGTTTCGCGGAGCTCAATAAACTTTTGTGTGGCTTGACAAATGAGTTTGTAAAACAGCTCCTGAGAAATAAAACAAAATCACAGGGAGATGAATGGGAGAGGAAGTTGTTGTTTCCGGGAGTGGATGAGGGTAGTTTGGGTGTGGAAGCTGAGAGGTGACACGCCCAGTGTCTGTGTGTATGTGACACCAAATTTCAGCATTCATCTACACAATTGACTAAATGAAAACATGCCACAGATTGTATTTCCCCCTTGGCCTTTGGTTATGAATAGACGATTTTCAGGATCTCAACTCGGGGATTGTCCTCTTTTCACCCCTGCAGTGGTTTTGAGTCGCCCTCATGTATTTGTGACCCGTTTTATTCGGTTCAAGTTGTCATTGTTGTCACAGCTGCAGCTATTTCATGGTTTAATAACAAAGATTTTTGAAATCGGCAGCTGAAGGAGTAATGCTAAAACAGCTATTGTAGAAATTAGCGCCGCTATCAAAAGGCCATTTATCTTGAAGTTCCCATGATGCCAGAATCAATGTTTTCTTAAACTTTTTATTTACTGACATGTTTCATCTAAGCACGTACTTTGCTCACTGTGCAGGAAGTTCATATCGTTGTGTAATAAGTCATAAGTCATATTGAAACAAAGAACATGCCGAAGCATAAGCATCCAACATAGATTCAATCTCAATTTTTTTCAAGTGAGAGTAAAAAAAAGAATCAATATTCAAAAGATTTTGTGCTATACATCATCTACATGCCACTATCTGACCCAATAATGGCAAAAAAGTTGACTGTAACTGTAATGTAGATGGTTAAAATCAGACTGATTCAATGTACAGTACACAGAATTCACTTTTTACTATTCAAGTTTAATTTGCAGTAACCGAGGTGCAGGTGGTTCAACAAATTCAACTTATATTTTGGCTAAAGAAGCATAATGATAAAGGAAAATCACTGGCGTCAACGGCAGAGTACAGGACAAAGATTTGCTCAGCAGACATGTAAAAACCAACCCTGCAGCAGTGTTTCTTTTGCAGCATCTCATCTCACTGAAACAGATTGTATGATCTCGATAATTTGCAGTGCTGTCCAATTAAGTTACCATAGTAACCTGGAACATCAAAGGATCATAATTTGAGTCTGGGAGCCAAAAAAAAAATGCCAGAAAGATGACAGGAAAGATGGAGGCAGTGAACAGTAGATGGAATGTACGTCTTTTGTGTCTGATTTTCTAAATGAAGTGGAAACTCCCTTAATTAAATGAGGACCCTTTGAAAAAAGACAAAAAAAACATGAAAGGAAGAAAAAAAATACTGAGGGGCATAATTTATTTTGGTGCACTTTCATTTTGAGGCCTTGCCATATACTTTGTGTCAAATCCAAACATCCAAATACAAATTCTAAGTAAAACTCAGTCTAAACCTTACATGCAGGTACAAATTTGCTATACCTATTACTTGTCTTTTTTTTTTTTAGCCATGCTAAATGGATAGCAATGTCTGTCTTTCCATGCAGACTGAAATACCTAATTAACTATCAGTTGTATTCCCATGAAATTATACAGGCCTGTAGACATTCATAGTTCCCATGGGATGAATTCTAATGACTCTGGCGATTTCCAGCCTCCCTCTTGTGCCAACGTCAGGTGAAAATTGTAATTTGAGAACCTATTAAGACTGATTAAAGACTTGACTTTGACTTCGTATTCATGACTTGTGACTTGACTTGAGACAGATGGCTCGAGAGGACTTTAAAAACAAATATTTGCATTTTCTGGGCAGACCAGCAGAAGCACAAGACAGCTATCATGGAGGGGGCTAGCTCCAAAATCTTAACATTTAGATTCATTGCCACAAAATATCAAATATCAGTAAGATTTATAAGGTTTAAACCAGCAGCAACAGTTGAAAACTAAACTCAACTAACAATTATTTCCATTGTCGATTAATCTGTTGATTATTTTCAAAATTAACTGATTAGTTGTTTGGTTTCTAAAATATAAAAAAAGATGAAAAAAAGTCAATCAGTGTCTCCAAAAGCCCAAGAAGGTGTAAACAAATGTCTCATTTTGTCCACAACCCAAAGATATTCAATTTACTGTCAGAAAATATGCACACTTAAGAAGCTGAAATTGGAGAATTGAGACATTTTTTTCTTAAAAGAAAAATACTCAAACCAATCAATTAATTATCAAAATAGTTGGCATTTCAATTGGTAATTTAATTTATTAATTCATTAATAATTGGTTTGTGCAGTCTGGGCCACCACAGACACATGGCAGAGGAACAAGAGGACCTCCATGACAGTGGACCTCTGTAGATATAAGCATTGACATTATAGTGTGGACACCGTTTGACCTCTCCAAAAGTGAAGCCAGAACATCTTGATTGCCCCCTAGTGGCTGGCTGCAGTATAGACCATAAATCCTGCCTTCTCAGTGTTAGCAGATAAGACACGGGCCAAACTAAAACTTTTTCTGACATGGTTTCTGGCACTTGAGGTAGTTCTTCTCACACAAGTGTTATTTTTTCAGATTAGTTGGGTTTAAATAGTTATTATATATAAAAAGGGGATTTCATGCCATGAGTGAAAGTTGAGCCATGCTCGAAATTGAGTCCGCTGAATGGGTGCGATTATACACTAATCAAAATAAACAAATAATATATCTAATTTCAGCCATGGTCTGCCAATAAGTCCACCTAAATATGGACCATTGGACACTGGACCTTTAAGAGTTACCAAATATTTAAGAGCTGGCTGCACGGTCAAAGAGAAGGAACATTGGTAAAATTCAGACATGCAACACCTGTATGAAACAAAGGCTCATTGTTTGACTACACGCAGAAGTATTCTCAATGGACAGACAGGTTTTGTCAGGAATCACGTTTTTGCCTTTCCGCGTCATACATTTCACCAGATGAAAAGTTTTTTATTCTGGTTTGTAAACTCATACCTGTCTGTGTTGTAGATTGATGGATGAACACTTTCATTGAGGTCGATATGTCACAAGTAAAGGCTGCAACCCAAACTGGGCTCTCCAGTCTGGCCTTACACTCTCTATATAGTTTGTAATTCTATAAGGGGAGTGGGGGGGGTTGAACAAACACAAGTTTGAGGAAGGAGGCGTGCGTAGGTGTGTGTTTCACCACTCTCTGCTACAGTATTAAATAGCTTTCCGTCACGTACCTGTCACCTTGTAATCAATAATGCTAGAATAACACCTGAAACACAACAGCCATCAGTAACCTGTCACTCATGCACACCCAAACTTACCCTCACATGCACACGTACTCAAAAGCATCATTCATCCATGTCTGTCTGGTAGCTGCTCAGACAGCACTCACATGAACAGCTCCAGAGCTTCCAGGCATCATCCATCACCTCGGCCCACCGGAGGGGTTCCATGGCTGGGACACACACACAGGCGGAGAACCTGATCCACACCAGGCCACAGACTGGACACACACAGACCTACACTCTTAGAAATCAGGGTTCCAAAAGGGTTCTTCCTGATGGGCTGAGGTTCTGCCCACAACCTTTTGCTTCTGAAGAACCCTTTTTGAAGACAGGATCTGTCAAGGGTTCTTTGTAAGCCTAAGGGTTGCATTAAGAACAATTTTCAGTTCTTCAAGGATTGTTGAAATCTTTCATTAAGGGTTCTTTGTACCATAATATGTAGTGTTTCTTGGTAGAACTCCCTGGGTGGGTTGTATATAAAATTCTCTGTAGAACCTCATAGCTGGGTTCTAGATAAAACCCTTGGAATGTAAAAAGGATCTCGGAAGACCCCCTGAGTGGGTTCTAGATAAAACCCTTGGAATATAACAGAGTCCTTTGTAGAGCCCCTCCCCGGTTGGGTTCTCGATGAAACCCTTGGAATGTACAAAGGATCTTGGTAGAACTACCTGAGTGGGTCCTAGTAAAACCCTTGGACTATAAAGGGGTTCTCAGTAGAACTCTCTGAGTGGGTATAGGATGAAACCCGTAGAATATAAAAGGGTTCTCAATTGAACACCACAGGTGGGTTCTAGATGAAGCCTTTGGAATATAAAAAGGTTCTCAGTAGAACCTCGTAGGATGGTTCTATGTAGTAAGTATGGAATGTAAAAAGGATCTTGGTAAAACCCTCTGGGTGGGTTCTTGATAAAACCCTTGGAATGTAAAATGGTCCTTCATAGAACACCCTGGTTTGCTTCTACATAAAACCCTTCTCAGCAGAACACCCTAGTTGGGTTTTAGATAAAACACTGGACTATATAAGGGTTCTTGTTAAAACCCCTGGTTGGGTTTTAGATAAAACCCTTGGAATATAAATGGATTTTCTGTAGAACCCCTGGGTGGGTTCTGGATAAAAAGCTTAGAATATAAAAAGTTTCTATGTAGAACCCCCTAGGGGGATTTGAGATGAAACCCCTGGAATACAAAAGGATTCTCTGTAGAACCTCCTGGATGAGTTCTAGATAAAACACTTGGATTGTAAAAAGGACCCCAGTAGAACTGTCTTGTTGGATTCTCAATGTAACCCTTGCGATATAAAAGGGTTCCAAGAAGAAACTGCAGCTCTAAGAGGATGGGTATAACCCCATATGTTTGATTCTAGATAGAACTCTCTGAAAGGGTTTCAAGTGGAACCTTGATAAATGCTTCTACCAGGAACCAAACAGGGTTCTCCTATGGGGACAACTCAAGGAACCCTTTATGGTTCTAGTAAGCACATTTATTTCTAAGAGTGCACCTCAGGGTCTGGACAAACACAAACACACATAAAACACAGGTCACCTACAAACACACACAGGTGCCCTTTTTCATCGCTCCGAGCTATGAAAACATTTCACCTCCCTCTCTGTCATTACACTGTGTAATTATTTTCAGTCCCTAATCCACATTCTTAATTAAATCCTCAGACATTTTTCCACTTCTTTCCCCCCGTTCTCACCAGACCCTCCCCTCCTCCTGCTGCTCCTGCTATGAGGATTATGTTTGCAATACGGTGTATAAATAGTGCTGAGTAGGTGGCCCTGTAATGGAAACACAGATATACAGATATCAAAGGCTCAGTCCCCTTGTTTCAAATTCTACGCACATTAATCAAGACTTGTGTTTCACAGATGTGTCCGAGCACATGTGCGCACTGCTGTAAATGTGCAGTGTATGCACCCGTGCATGCCTGCCTGGAAATGTGTGCGTGCATGTCATGCCAGCGGGTGAGAACATATGGCAGCGCAGTTTACACTTTCTCACAAGGGCAGGCACAGTAAAAGCCTCAGGTAGGCTTAAAGATGTTTAAACGAACGGCTCAATCGACCCGCGGATTTGTGCCTCCTTGCAACATCTTCAGCCTGTTTCTTTTACAAGCTGAGCTGTCACGACTGAAAGAGATGAGAGAGCAACTCAGTACAGAGGTAAAGGTGTTTGTGACGGACAGCCCTGAGTAACATTATCAACTCTGCCCTTCCATTAGCATCAGTCATGAGAGGCTTAGTGTTCTTTAGTGTACATTTGGCCCCTCTTCCCTAATTCTATTCCCATGACATGGTTCTTCTCAAATGGCAGAGAGCGTGGTCTTATCTCGCTGACAGAAAAGCCTTATATACTCTCAATATTGTAATAAAAAGTTTCAGTTTTAAAGGACCAGTGTGTAAGATTTAGTAACATCTAGCAGTGAGTTTACAGATCGCAAAGACTTGTAGCTTATAGTAGAACCAATGGTAGCCATGAAATTTATGCAAACGTGAAAGGCCGTTTCTTGGGTCAGTGTTAGGTTTGTCCGTTCTGGGCTACTGTAGAAACATGGCAGTGCAACATGGCGGCCTCCATGGAAGAGGACCCAGACCCTCTGTAGATATAAACAAGTCATTATTTATCTGACTATCTGCCGATGGATTAGCCTAAATCTTACATAATGGACCTTTAAAGTTCCCATTAAGTTAAAATTGATGTTTAAGTGTTTTTATCACATATGTATGGTGCTATATATCAAATTTGTCTGGATAAATAATAAAAAGGATAAAACAACTGAAACTGTGTTTCTGCGGGCCTCATTGTACAAAAGCCCAACTTTATTCACTGATTAGGGTGAAACGGGATATAATTTATGGAGAAAATTTTTTCTGGTTTCTCATCTGATGTCCTCAGCTTCAACTCTCTGTGATTTATTAACAGATCTTCCTGACGGACAGATAGCTTTTGCAACTTATTTCTCGCTAAAGTAGCTAATCGAAAACTGTGGGTTCACCATGTTCTGTGTTTGTTGTAAATAATTGAAAAAGGTTTTATTTTAACTTTGATGCCATTAGTGACTACAAGCCCAAAAGAAGGGTGATCGGTGTCAGTCCAGTGCAGCCATGTTCAGCTCTCACCTTTCCACCAAGCCTTTTACAACAGTCTTCTGTCTCCTATTTTGCCTCCAGGGCTTGTGGAAGGCTCCAACATTTGTGTAAAATGACTGATGAGGGTATGATCTTGTATCTAAGTGTGTCACTGTTGTGGTGTCAGCATGATGAAGGTGAGATAAAGAGTCTGACAGTTTGGGTTCAGGAATAAGGCACCGCTGTGGTAGCAGTGGACTTCAGCATTACCTCATTTCTTTCAGCGTCAGCGAGTCAGCAAAGTCCTGACATGTGCTTCCTAAAGAAAACTCACTCCTCTGTACAGCAATACTGAGAGTATCTTTATTTCACAAAGGAGAAGTAATCACATAAATGTCACCATTTGTGATTTTGCCTGGTTACATCATGTTTTGAGATTTATTTACTGCGGTCGTCCCACATGACTCAGTCGAGGAATGGAGTGACGGTTGCAGCTATAAATGTTTTAACTTGGTAATGAAAGTGGTGTCATAGAGTCACTCTGGACAAAATACTGACTTGTAAAAAAAGAAGCAGAAGTGTGCATAGAGCCCAAATTGGCCTCTGGAGCTGGATAAAGTCACAACTTTAGAAGTAAAAGGACACCACTACAGTCTGAGGAGAGTCATAACGGTGCTCACGCAGACACGAGGATTTCTTAATGTTTGATTTGTGACATCTGACAGTAGCTTGACAGTTGGCTTGAAGTTTTTAAACTTGCATTAACTGAGTTTTTGGCCTCTTTGAGGCATTGGAAACAAGTTGTAAACACAGTAATGACTTTGAGTAGCTTTTAAGTTGATATGGCAAACTTGTTAGAAAACAGTTGCCTATTACATAACGAGCATACACAGACCTTCGTTATAATTCATTTGAGGTCATATTTCTGGCCACCAAAGAAATAGGTGCAAGTTCAGCACAGCCGGCTTTCTTTGTGTGAGCGTGCTCGACAAAACAGAAAACTCAAGTCAGAGATAACAGGCATTATGGTGGTGGTTAACAACTTTCTTCATCAGACTCTGTGCACGTGCACATAAAAGGGGGCGTTTGGTCCTTCATTTGACTCTTGACTGATTACGTGCCGCCGACTTCAGTCAAGACAAACAGGTTGTTTTAGTGGAGCGCTGTATACACTGAAGTTGCTGTGCCTTAATCATTCTTTTAGTTTGATTTTCTGCATCACTAACAACAACGTGATACAGTTTGCACTGCTGTAATTGGACTGTTTCATTTGGTTGTATTATTAACATACGGCTTAACAGGATTACAAATTAGCTGAGAATCTATATCGTGCATAGAGAATATTGTTAGGTAGAAAAAGAATTTGTGACGGGGTAACATGTTTTACAGCTAATTTAGCTGTGATTTAGACCAGGTAAGTTGTGGAGTTTACATGGTGATCTTGCCACGTTAAAAGAGAGCCTTTTATTTTATAAAAGGTCTGCCATTGACGGCCACATTGTTTTTGTTCTGCAATTGTATATACATAGGCAATTCATGACAATTCTTTGCACATGCTTAGGTCGTGGCTGGCTGCTAGTTTATTAAAGAAGCAAGCAGACACATTTTAAAGTTAAATCAAACAAATCTTATACAAACAAAACCTGCTAACTAAAGGACATTTTTTCAAGTTGTGATTTTACAATGTTTTTTTGTTTGTTTGTTTGTTTTTTGATATTGTGGTAAATATCATGTCATGGACTTTTTATTGTGGTGTTAGTGAACCGTATGTTCTTGGTATTGTTGCATCCCTATTAATTTCAGCAGGTTTAAATTATTAAATTGATCTTTTTGTTGTATTGAAATCATGTGCAACACAGACAGGAGGAAAGCTGTGGGTTAAAGAGGGAGGATACCACAGTGTCAACCCTAACCTGCAAAAACATCTGGACATATCTGCCACCACTTCTCTGGGATGACGCAGAAGGAAAACCAAGAGTCACACCCTTGCAGCCGGTGTCTCCATTCTCCTGATCTTTGCCATCACTGAACATGTCAAACTCTCGTGGAAGGTTCCACACAAGGTGATCTCCATTATAGTCTACATTTACCCATAAATCATTTGGGGGAAAAGAGCTTGGAGACAGCTCTGGACAGAATGAGGAAAATTGGCCCCTGATGGCAACAAGCTGCTCTTTTCTATAAAAAAAACCAAAATATTTCCAGAACAGAACATTGAGATGTTGCCAAGACAATGACATGAATCACTTCTTGTTTTTCTGGTACATCTGAAGATGCTATTCACAGGTTTCACTTTCCATTGTCTTCAAGTAAAGCGATACTCCCACCGGTCACTACCATAATCATAGCAACAGTTATCCTATTCCTTTATGTATTCATGGCTTTGCTGAATTTTAGATTCTGTCTTTGTGTTACACAAAGGATTCAACACAGATCAGCACACATTGTGAAACAAACCCACACAAGAAGACACCAAAAACATGTTTACTTTTTTCACATTTTTACTTTCATTATGAATTCAGGAACTTGGCAAAAGTATGCAAACTGCTTATGAGTGAAAATCTTTGAATGTCATAATGTTGTACAACTTTTGCCCAACACGAGTGCCAAGAACAGTGCAGAGGAACACTGTGCACATTGAAATATAGAGATGCTCTTTCAGATTCCAGATTTGGTGTGGTTGAACTTTCCCTCACCTCCAGAGGCAAGGCAGGGACAGAAAAAACAGAGAGCGTGCCAGGGGAAATTCCTGCCAGGGATCCATGAGTGTCTTAATACCACAGGAATGCACAAGTGAAATTGACATGACTGTCACGACAAACACAGATAAACCCAGGTCGTCCCAGATTCCCCCCGTCATGGTTGTTGTTGGTGCAGTTGCTTGTTTGGTCTTATTTGTTAGGGGAACGCTGCAGACATATCAGCAAATTGTGTTTGTTTTGCAGTTTTATCACTGTGTTACCTAAAAGAATGTGTTTATTTATAGCAATCAAGTCTCCACCTCAATCATCACAGGATGTGTGTGGTCTCTTAACAAGAGTTGCATTATGTTGACATATGTAGAAACCTTAAAACAAAATAAAAAATATATCAATCTCCTCATCCAGTTCTTCATAAGACAGCAAATAAACAGGATTTCTTTAGATAACACAATGTATTCCATGAGGAATATTCCAGTACTTTAAGTTCAAATGAGGATAAAACATTAGTACCCTTGGTTCTGAACACAAAGATGTGGGCTCATCAGAGGCAGAGCAGTTGAATCAACTGTTTACTTGGCAAGAAGTTCAGTATAGAATTTGGCAAAATGTAATCCGTCAGCAAAAACTAACAAAGCAGGCAAGGGGGCAGGCTGGTGGAACCAGGAACAGGCTGTGGTCAGGAACAAAGGTCGGACTGCTGGGTGGTAGAAGATCTGTGAAAAGTCTGGGGGAAAAGGGCTGGGATATTATGCAGGGGAGCTGATGGGGGAATGTCGAACAGGTGTGCTGGTGAGTGAGTGGATCAGGTGACTGGGAATGCCGAGAACAAACTGAGGGCAATTACAGGGCAAGTGGGGTAATGGCAGATATCTGAAATGACAGGAGAGTTACAAGAACAATAGAAAAATTGTGAAGCAGAGGTATTGGGACAACTGCATTTTTTAGTGCTTACAATTTTGGCACATTTCTACTTTTATTTTAAGATCAAGGAATGGTTTGACATTTTGTGAGATAAGCTGAATTGTTCCCTTGAGAGGACCTAGAGAGTAAATTAGTATGTGCTGGTTAGTGAGCTTTAAAGGTGCTGGGTGGTGAATTTTGTTACCTTTGGAGAAGAGACCAACAATAGACATTTTACAAATGATATCGTACCTCTGGAACTTGGCTCTAGTAGCAGCTGATGGCCTCGACATGCAGGGACATACGTCACAGTGTTGCAGGGAGACTACACGAGTTGTTATTTTTCCAAGGCTTTTCCACCTAGACCCACTCTACTGTGTCTACCAGGGCTAGTTGCGAGCGTAAGTCCCATGTAAATGTGCTGTGAGCGCTCGTCAGCCCATCCTGATGTGTCCGCTTAGGAGGTTAGGAGGTGACTTCTAGTAGGCATAGCAAATATGACAGGAGAGGTATAAGGAGCAAGAAGTCTATATAAGGAGGAGGTGCAGTGAATGGATGGGTCATGACTTTTACCCAGGAGACCAGGGATCGAGTCCTGTGTGACATGAAAAGTAAACAGACTTATTCAAAGTTTTACTTCTGTAGCATGAGTGACATCACTTGTATCACATGACATACTTAACAGTTATTTTAATCTCAACCACAATCTTTTTCTAAACCTACCCAACCGCAACCTGTTTGCTGTAAACCACATGTGTAATGTCACATGGGTTATGTCACGTGACTTATGCAACATAGTTAAGGTCTGGTAAGCCAGTCGCTGCCGGTGTTCTCCAACAGTGACATGTCATTTTAGGAGTAATAGGTAATTGGCCTTTTCTTTTTGTGTAGGCATGAGGATGTGCACTGTGCATAGATATTGGCAGGTGGGAAAAGATTATAAAGGATGTTGTGGCAGAACAACGTGTCAAACACAGAGGAGACTGGGGTTTATGTCATGTCATCATTCATGTGAAGCTGTACAGACTTTTTCTATTGGCTGTTGCAGTTTTGTTAGGTTTAGGCAAGAAAACTACTTACAGGTTTAGGAAAATATCATGGTTTGTGTTAAAAAAGACTGTTTAACAATATTAGAAAGTGTTTCTTGCAAACACAAAGACCATCGAGATAACAAGCACTAGCCAATCACAGCACAGTGGTAGAAACCAATCACAGACAAATGAGGCAGGACAAGGTGGAACAGTCTGGGGAGAAACAAAAATATGCAGGCTCCATGCACGTTAAGGTAATAAGGTTAAGGTAATATCATTGGGTATAAATAATTCACATTTAAATGAAAGGTAGCTTTATGTAAGACAGCTTTATTGGTACATTATATGCATATTGGTTTATTAAGTGCATGATAAAGTTAATGGTTATAGTATGGGGTTATTAATGTGCTATTACACTGAAGATACCTGCTGCTCTGCAAAGGCATGCTGTATCTGTTTTGCTTTAGTTATTAAAATTTGGGCTTGGATGTTCAATTAAACAATCATCCAGTTTTTAAATAAAGTCAAGACTGTTAATTTCCAACAATTAATCTTCTATCAGCTTCTTACTGATCTAAACTATCATTATTGGCCTTTAAAAATTCACTTAGAGACATTAGAGTTACACGTAGAAAAAAAAATGGAATAATTAAATCTTATCACCGAATGCTTGCCAAGAAAGCAACAATGAAAAATAACTACCCAAATTTCTACTCCTGTGAATATTCATTCCACAATGTCAGTGTTTTAATAGTAATTTTATATTATATAGAAACACACAGTTTTGACAATATTATTAAAGATTTCTTTGCAGCTCACAATTCAAAATACTGGTTATAAGAGCAACTATAATAACATAGCAAAAACAGCAAAAACAAAACTTAACCCTAAAGTAACACGGTCACTGTAATTAATGAGTTACCCACAGGACTCGTTATTTTACTCCAGGGAAATCCACCCTAATGAAGCACAAACACCTTTCGTTTTCCAGTGCTGGGCCTTACATAACACAGTGAGGGAACACCCTGTCACAGCCTGAAAAACAACATTGATTTGTTACATAGCTGAACCTCATCGCTGGATGGACCTCCTCCAAAACTGCCAGCGTTTTTATTTGTCTGTCAGATAGTTTCTGCATTAGAGAGGAAAAGATTTGTCAAGGCTCGTGTGGATTGTGGTTTACTTTGCGCTGCACAACTCCCTACCGTGCCTCCACTCCCGCTGATGGAGTAGCTCGTGAAATCTGTTGGCAGAGGGCCCATTGATCCTTGCACCTCAGCTGTGATCCATATTTTTTTGTGTTCTATTATTCTCTCTCAATGCCACGGGATGTTTCCTGGCAATGAAGATAAAACATAAGCACCATCCTTTGTGGAGCCGTTCTCCTGCTCAGGCTTCAGGAAACCAGCAGGGACCAGGTTAAATGCTCTATTAATCTCTGAAATATATTAAACTCTTTTATTTGCTGTTTATAGATAGAACTATGGATAGCACATAACATTTTTAATGCAGCGCTGTGCATATACTCTTACCCAAATTACAGCAGCTTGTACTAATATAGATGTTTCTTCCCCACCCTCTCCTCTCATCCGATGAGTGCTATAGCAGAGTCCATTATTAGCTGCTGTACATGCTGGCGATCTGCCAGGCCCCTCTGGTAAGCCACTCAAAGAGGCCAGTGCTAGCCAAAGGCCCGAAGCGTTCCCATGCCAAACAAAAACACATCAGCAAAGTCAATATTAGCCTTTTATGCTGCCAACCAGCAGCAGCAAAAGCAGAGTAAAAAGAAGTGAAAATACCTCAGAGGACGTCTGAAGGCTGAATGAAAATGCCCCTAGGAATGCTGCCGCAATACAACCTGGAGTTTGGTGAAGTGCTCCCGCAGGTCTGTGTGTCTCTAGGGGGCTGTAAACCATCACACTTCCGTCCATTCTCTGTGTAAGGTTAATTGGGCAACACTTTGTCAGGATGTGTGCGTAAGTCTTTTTTTTTTTTCTTAATGGAACGAGCTATTTCCCCTGATAACAAACGCTCACATGTTTCTCTGCCAGGACTGAAGACTCAAAAGGAGCATAAAGTCAACAGAAAGCCCAGCTATGATACTCTTAACAGT
Source organism: Lutjanus erythropterus (assembly GCF_056507025.1). Classification (NCBI taxonomy): domain Eukaryota; kingdom Metazoa; phylum Chordata; class Actinopteri; order Lutjaniformes; family Lutjanidae; genus Lutjanus; species Lutjanus erythropterus. Next base: position 24,622,385 of record NC_139324.1, read on the forward strand.
GACAGGCTTCATAAATTTGATGTTTAGTGTGTTTAAGGAGTTATTTTATGAAGTTTCAGAGAGAAACTTTGGCCTGCCCGTCTGCTTGCTGAATGTACAATCAGTTTTTACTTGACAAACAGCAGGGACAGCCCAATAACTTGCTGTGTCACATCACATGCAAGCTGCAGATTTACTGCATTATGAAATATTGATGCTGGAGGATTTTTTGGATGTGCTGAGTTTCGCTCTCTGTGGTTGTTAAACCCTGGCCTCTCTTGCAAAAGAAATCTTGATCTCGGTGAGATTACCTGATCAAATAAGGGTTACAGTATAAATAAAAGGTGAATTTGGAGAGAAAGCCACTGCTCTTTTATTTTGAAAACCTGGCATTTAGTGTCGATGACTGAAGTACCTGAGTATAAGGTGCATCAGAAATACCCTGACATTAAGTGACATTATCTGCATTTGGTGAGTCATCTGCCTGAAATAAAATACAAGATTAGAAAGGGTAGTTTCTATGGGCTACTTTAATAACATTTTGGGTGGTTTATTTGTAGTTTTCCTTTTAGCTGCACTGCCAGTACATCTGCACTCACTCACAGCTGCAGATGCTAATCCAAGATGCAGAGCAATGTGTGTTGAAGAAATAGTTTATATAATTTGAAATAGGGTCATATGAGGTACTTATCAATAGTCGGTGTATTAACTACAGATGCTGGTCAGTTTGTTTGTTTGTGTTGTTTGTTACCACTATGGAGAAGCAAAGAGGAGTCCAAGTGAAGGAAACTAAGCATTGTACTGCTGTGGAAAGGGTGAACAGCAACAAACCCACAAAAGGCCCACCTAAAAAAATCAGTATCAGTTTCAGTGCACGCTATATTTACAATATCATCACTGCTTTATTTTGATGTAAGACAGCCTATTTTGACAGAAAACCGCTGTTATATAAGCAAAATATTGCTTTCTCCGAACCAGTTGCTGGTCTACCGCAGCATCAGTCTGTTAGTTAGTCTGTGTTATTGTTATCAGTGTTTTTGAAGTTTTGATTCATAGAAGTAACGCAATAAAACAAACAAACAAACCAACTGAGGTCAGGTAGACCAGGAACTCCTGCTCCCTGTGAGTTAAAATAACTGATTTCTGTTTGTTTGGTTTGGAGAGAGTTTTTTAATAATAGCAGTTTCTTGATATTGACTTTTTTAGATAGGCCTTTTTAGGTTGCTAAAATACATTTTTCTGTTGACCCTGTCCACAGCAGTACATTGCTTAGTTCCCGCGCTGGTACTCCTCTCCGCTTCTCCAAACTGGTGGCGTACTGACCAGCATCTACTGTAGCTAATACACTGACTTTCATACAAGCCCACGTTGAATAATCAGAACCATTCTCTTAAAGCCATACACACTGGGAACGTTAACAAGCAATTTTATAATAACAGTAATAGTAATATTGGAAAGTGGTGTGATTTTGTCAGAAACTATTTGTATCCGTATTTTTTTACTTTGGCACTTAGACCAATCCTTGGTTCTGATTAATAACTTAAAGTCTAAACGTTCGTCATGTCTGCAGTCATTCACTGTGGCTCACTGGCTGTTCTCCTCCCTGGAGAGTCATCCTGGTCAAATCCTGTCCAGGGAATATTTGACGTCAAAGACAGGAAGAGAGACAGTCATGGAGAGTTAGTGTGCATGTTTGTTACAGTTTATGAACTACATATGTTTCAACTTGTATGTACCTATCCTACTGCCATTGAAATCCCTAAATAAGTCTTCTCTGAGGACGAGGATATTGGGCAAATTATTGTTGCTCTCTCTCTCCACAGTGGGTCCAACAGCTGTTGGAAACACCAGATGGGGTCAGGATTCATGCTCCCATTTGGATCATGTGAGAGTAACAGGCATGTTTCTCACTTTTTTTTCATAACAAAGTTATTTTCTCCAAAGGCGATGGACACTCAGTGCCAAAGAGTTTCCAAAATGTTCTTTTTTCACAGCTGAGTAATGCTCTGCAGCTGATGTTCGTGTTGTATTCTTAGGACCACCAGCACAGCACGCCGAGTCGAGGATCCTCATGATTCACAGTGCAGCCTGAATACGATGGATTCAGACAAGCTTCCTCTCTGTAGAGCTAGGACAAATGCTTTCTTGTGCTCAGATTTGTTGCCAGATTTCCTTTAGCTTTGAGCATTTGAAACTATCAATGCATAAAAGCATGTGTGAAACTGTTTGAGATTTGGGTTTGGTGATACTATCTTAAAGCACAAGATGACAAACATAGGATCACACCAGTTTGATGGGAAAAGAGGAATAAATATATATATATATATATATAAATATGATACATAAAATCAATTTATCTGATCTCAGAGAGCACATTTTATTATAAATGGATTTCTAGTTTTCATAAACCAAACCCCTGTACCCCAGGAGCACATGTTGTGAGAAAATATTGAACCCTGCTGTGTTTTTTTTCAGCATCCACAGTCTTCAGATATTAAAGATTAAACCAGGTGGATTAGATTTTTTTATGAAGTCAGTAGGTAAGCTTTGCTCCCGTAAACCTACTCAGTGGGCTGCTGGGATTAAATCCCCCGCAAATATTCTGAATAAATCTGTGTTTTTATTTTTTCATAACCACATGCTGTCATTTTGAAATGTCACCGGTACCCCTGTGGTCTTGTTTCTGGCCCTTTGAAGTGACATTTTGTCCTCCATAAAACACTAAATTATGACCGGTGGAAGGGTCCATTTCTCCCTGGAGGGTTTTTTTTTCACAGGCAATTACTGTTATATGCTGACCACTAGCGCTCTGAAGTGTGCTGTGGTCAGGGTACATAAAGCTGAGGTCATGTCAAAGAATATGCATCACGACACAAACAGATTTAATGCTGTTTAAATAATTGGGATAAATGCAATTATTCTGATGATTTCCATGATTTGGACACATAGCAAGAAAAGGACCACTTCAGAATTTATTTTAATGTGCTTGTAATGGCGTGACACACTCTGCGATACACACTAACAGCACCCCAAATCCTGCCATCGCAGGCCAAGAAGCACAGACAAGGACCGCCGCTTTACTTTTTCTGTTTCCAAAGTCTCAATTGAACGTGGTTAATGATTACAGGTCTGGGGGCCACAGTGAGTCTGCATTCCCTGTGAGTGCATCATCATAATGAAAAGCCCTTCTGTGACCAGTGGAGGTCCTAGACCAGTTTTACTGGAGGGGGCAGACTGGGGCCAGATGTTCTGCCGGAGGGGCACATTCGCCTCAGGTGGTAATAGCAGACAAAGTAATATTGCACAAAAAAACAACATAAAATACCATGATTAATATTTGTTTCAGTAACATTGTTTGCCTCAATAACATGGTGCCAGTGCCATGTCATTTTAAGAAACTGATCATTTTATTGTTATTACAGATTCTTGAAGAGGTGGGCCACTGGGAGGGTACAAACTCAGCGTTATAGGGGCACTGACCCTGGTTGACCCTCCACTCAAAACCACCCCTGTCTGTGACATCCAGTGAGTACTGACAGGTTTAATGGGCAAGACTAAATAACAGTTCCTTGAATGACCACTTGAGGCTGGCTCCAAAAACAAGTCAGTCCCCATAGACTCCCATATTATAAGGCACAACTTTACAACACAGACGAGCATGTTTACAGCCTGGTTTTGGTTTCTATATGTCACCCGTCATGACGACTGTACAGGGAATGACTTTTTTATACAACTCATCCATTTAATCATATTAAGTCTTAATTAAGTGAGTGCCTACTTTGGGTGACAGGCGCTTACTGTCACAGATGGCTATCCATTAGGTAGCCACTTCATTCGGACTCCACCTCTTTGCCTGTTTCTCCATCAGCTGGGAGCCAAGTCAGGCAAGATGTTGATGGCCAGAGCCACCAAATGGTGAGTGTTACAGTGATGGACTCAGGCTTTCTGAGGGGCAGGAATGAAAAAAAGGGCACCAGCTGTATGTTGTGATGCATTTATAGTGAAACAGTCCCAATTCCTGGTTTAGATAAAATGGTTTTATTATGTGATTTAAGCTGGAGATACTTTTTTTTTAACTACATGTTCCCCCAACCCCACACATCTGTACGTATACTGCGTCCATTAGGAGTGATGGTTGTGTGTGTCCTCAGAAATTAACACTACATATATGCAAGTGCAAACATGTGGTTAAACAGCAGCATTTCTGGCCTTGGAGTACAACATCTCCCACAACTCTGTAATAAAAACACATAAGGAACTATTAACTATTTAACCATTTAGAGGCACATGTAAGGCAGCCTAAAGGGCATTTTGCCATGTTTTGCCCACTGGAAGGGCACCCTAGGGGGGACTCCACCATCTTTTGCTCCCTCTAGAGGACATTTTTGGGCACTTCACCCCTTTTAGCCCCTTGGAAAGGAGCTCTAGGTGGTATGTCACTGTGTTTTGCCCACTGAAAGGCCACCCCAGAGGTTATTGTCTGGTGGAAGGTGACAGAGGGAACATCACCATGTTTTGCCAACTCTAAAGGGCACTTTTCGGCACTTCACTACATTTTGCACACTGGAAAGGCACTTTAGAGGACACTTTACCACATTTTGCCCACTGGAATGCCACCCTAGAGGGCAATTCACCACATTTTGCCATCCTGTACATGATCCTATTTTGATCATGTTGCACCAGGCTTCAGAAATATCAAGGATGCTCTATCCCCTATTTATTATACTGTCTATGATCTATACTGAAGGCACACACACAAACATCCTCTTTGTGACCCCCCCTGTGGCAGGAAAACAAACTTGATTGGGAGACGGAGGGAGATAACACTCACCCCACCCCTCACCTTTCCACTTATGGACCCCGACCACGGTGACATAAAGTCCAGGAAGGGAGAGCCTGCAAGGACACATGTTCCACGCTCTCCTTCCGACCATCACAAGAAAGTAGTTTATCGCTATCTGTTTGTTCAGGAGGCTAGAGTCAACTGCTGGAGGGAAGCAGGAGGAAGGTTTCAATCAAGATAATACATGAAAAGTTTGGACGTGTACCAAGTCTTAATCGACTACTGACTGCGCTGGAAACAGAAAAGTAGAGCAGCACTCCTGTTCCTGCCTTCTACTGCGAAGGTTAAAGGTCGCATAAACCTAACTTAACCAAGGTCACAGCTCACACACTGCTGAATGCAAATGTATACATCTTGAACAGCACTTAAAGGACACACAGGAATTATTCCCCTATATCTAATCAACACACCATTTCCTCTGCGGATTGGCAGTTGTAGTATAGAATGCTGTTTTTTCAGTATGCTGTTTTCAGGAGGTTCGTCACTGTAACTGAGGTTCTATTGATTTTCTAGATAATTAATTCATGGTGCATAAATGATGCACTTCAAAAGTCTGTTAAGCAAGTTCAAACATGTTTATTACACGCCGTTGTGTAGCTGTTAATTAGCAAACTGTAAGGACTAAATATAAATCTCCAAGGACACGTTTGAAAGTGCTAATGAAGCCACGCCAACTTAATGAAAAGGTGTTGATACCTTGTGGGAGCGCTCCGAGGTAAAGAAAACAACAACAACAACACAAAAAAAATATTAATTTAAAAGAATACTCTGACTTAAGAATAAAGGACCACATTCATTAGCAGTTCAACAGCCAGAAACTAATAAAAATGGCAACATTTCATACATATGAAGATGAGAACACGCTCGTTTAGTAGAACAGGAATGGAACTGATTAGTCTTCCACTTTTCAACATAAGACATTTTTTAATTGTCTTCACACACGACTGAGATGCAGGAACGCGTGTAACAAGAAATCTTTCATCCACACCCTCATTAGGAACACAGACCATATAAGCGTGATAAAGTCAAATATGTACAGGACATACACATTAAAGCATTTTGATCATCCAAATAAATTCAGAAAATCTTGCCATTGAATTATGGAGAGGCCTACCCTGAAGTAAGATGAGATCGTAGGCTATTACAAAGAGGCCAGATTTAAAGCTCCAATAATGGTTTTATGTCATTTATGTGCAATATATATATAAAAAAGGATTCTTACAACCCAGAATAATTGACCCTCCTAAGTCCCACCCCTTTTCACTCTGGGTTCCAGTAACAGTTAAGCTACCTAGTCAGCTTGCATTTTGCTAACATTAGCTAATTCTACAGGTCCACAAACATATTTTGACCATCTGCAAAATTTGGTTTTCCTTTCAACAGAGACTAGCCTAGCACACAGCATACCAGGACGCTAGTTTTCAGGCTCGCTCCACATTTTGTCAGAGGACACACTCCATTCAACCCAGGCAGTAAGTAATGGTACACAAAGTAATGGTGCACAAAAAACAACATAAATGCAATGATCGGAATTTGTTTTGGTAACAGTATTTGTTTCAGTAAGTGAGGTGGTTTTAGTTTGATGTCAGCATCATATAATGTAAAGAAAGTGATCATTTAATTATTCTTGTAGACTCTTGGATGAGAAAGGGGCACAGGAGGCCCCAAACCCAGTGTTACAGAGGCAGTTAAAATTGCCCCTGCAACCCTTATCCTAACTTGTCACATTCCGACACCACCCCTCAGTGTCAAGGCAGAAGGTAACCTTTATTTGTATCTGACACAACCAGGAAGCCTCTTTTAAAATGTGGTTAACATTGAGAAGCAGATGCCATTTAGGCAGGTTTAGGCAATGAACAAAAGTCATGTGTCACTGAAGTGACACCCAAGACAAAAGTCGATGAGTCAGTAAACTGAAAACTTGGCACTGTGTGATAACATGAACACTACACGCACTTTAAGAGCATTCTTTCACATCGCTTTTCAGTGTCATCACAAGACAATGTGAATACATGCCACAGTACAGTACAGGTACAGCAGTGGTTATTTTGGAGTGTTTTAAAAATGAGAATACGTCAACAATGAGCAACAGACAACAGCTTGACAGCATCCTGGAAATGACTGTGAGTCACATTCCTGAGCTTCCTTCGCTAAACCAAAAAAAGGTGTCTTTAATAGGGACCTCCAGTAAACAGAAGCCTGGTTGACTGAAATGATGTGCTCAGTGTTGGAGCTGTTTACAGTAATGGTGAAGAATGTGTCTTAGTGCCAGCTGCAGGAAAAAGAATGACTTCTCTTAAAGACAACACCCAAATGCATCAACCAGATTGGTTGTGCAACCTCTGTGGAAAAGGCTATTCAGCCACTCCAAGGTTTCAGTTTCGCTCAAAATATTAGTTTCAGATATGTTAGTTAAATAGACTATTGTCACTGAATGACCTGCAGTGAATCTTCCCTGGACACCCCCATCAACCCTGCTCTCAGGAATCAGAGAGACACCATGAAGGACTTTTGCATGAACAGACATATAAAACTCTTGCAGCGATGGCACCAGTCCACAAAATGTCTGTCAAAGCTTTTTTTTTTTACTACCTTCCTCAGAGACTCTTGAGGCCCCGACTCTTTGTGACGCCAACTTACTCTGCCTCAACCCCACTCAAAAATCACATATATCATCTTCCTGTCGGCCAGAGCACGCCGTGCCACCAGTGTTTCCATCATTTGCTGCAGTAATGCAAAACGTGGGCAAAACTCATAAATGTCAGATTCTGTTTAGCCAATCTGGGTATATGAGCGTGGCTCTTTGTGGGCTGAGTTTGAGCAGAGTGCTGCAGAGACTTTTTAAAACCTCAGCCATCTGCTTCTTATAAATCACAACAACTTACACACTCGTCTGAAAAACATTCATAGCGTTCTCAGTGGACTGTACCCAAGATGATGGAGGTGACAAACAAATCAGACAAAGAAGAATGACTAGAATTAATGTGCAGTGAAGATACTAAAGCCTTAATCAAACTCTGGAGAGCTAATGACATTTAAATGTAGGAGATAAAATAGGGTTATTCGGGTATTATGAGATGCCTGGGACTAATTCAGACTTATTCCTTATTAATAAACTACATCTTACACACCACATGATTGAATTGTTATCACAGTGACATAATGGGATTGTAGTACTTAAGTGTTTTATACCCCCTGCACTGACATTCTGTTCTTTACTGGAAACCTATTTGTTTGTTTTGTCTGTTTTATTTGTTCGTTTTAAGTCCAAGGATTTTCTAATGGTCTCCAAGTGTTCTTTTCATTCCTGTAAGAGGTTTTCTTTCTTTTGAGGAATAGATTCATCACAGGTCTTTGGCAGACATTAGTAACCCCGCAGGCTAACCTATTCTCCATCCAGCTAGCTGCTTGAATCAATAAAAACAATTTCTTTCTAAATCCCAAACAACTTTATATCATTAAGTGCCTCGATCCTTAAAGGACCAAGTGTGAAAAATATTTTCTTCTATGCAGCCATTACAGCCATAAATCATACTGGCACACAACTTATATTTTCAGCGATGGCACAGCAGATTGACAGAGACAGATGGAGGGTGGTGGCTGACAAGGCGAAGTCTGTGAAATCTCAGAAATCGGTGGCCAAATAGAGAGAGAAATATAGACGTGGAGAACATGCCGGATAATTTGAACTAAGAAAGGATTCAAAAGGTTTGGCAATTTTATGCCTCTTACACCATGTAACAACCTGAACTGTGTCCCACATTGCTTAACAATGTTTCCAACTAAACACAATACACTGATTACAAAACTGTGTCCTATTATACCCAAGAAAGTGTCCTATTACTCCAAACAGCCCAAAACACGTCATGTCTTTGTTGTATTGTGTTCACAGAATTCTGTTATGACATCTCTGAAAATGCCTGTTATTATTCTTTGTCAAAATAGAGAAACATTGTAAGAATTGCAGTTTTGCAGGAATATGTTGCAGCTAATTGCAGGGGGCAAAAACATGTTAAAATATGTAAAATAAAATACAAAACAAAAACAACTATTGAGCTGACAAGAGCCTTTATGACTGGAATCTTCTCCACAGTCAGCAGTTCAAATCAAATCCCACTGTGTATGAGACCAGAGTTCATTACCCATATGAGATTTGCGCCATCTAGTGTCAAAAAGTTGACACAGTCTTGCGGAAGTATGAGACCTGAAGTGAGGGCATTGTTGCTTCAAAATAAAATTATATTTGTGCCTTGATCAAAGTGAGCACAGAACAGGAAAAAAAAACACAGAATTGATGAATATTTTTTTTTTTCAAAACTATTATACAAATATTCAGTGAAAGACAGTAGATGCAAGTGTATTGATAAAGCAATGTTTTCTTTTTAGCTTTGCATGCTTGCATTGAAGATCAGTATCGTACGCTTGTTTTTATTTTACTTTGAAGGTCGTTAGCGGAAGTACTTTTCATTGTGGTAAACTTGGGTCGTGTCTGGGGCTGTGTCCGAAATGAGAGTAGTGAATCGATTTCGGACCGCACGATAGATGGGGAGTCCAAGATTTCGAAACTCTCGCGAGATTTTCACGCGTCCTTACGTCTTCGTGCACCTTGTACAAACTAATCATATTTAAAACGTGACAACGCCGTGGGTAAGATCTGCTTCGGTTTAGGGACAAGAGCACTTGGCTAGGCTTCGGGAAAGAGCATGGGTTGGGGTTCAAAATGATCACTCTCGCGAGATCTTTCGCTCGTCTGGGGTTCCCAGCTAGACACGACCGCAAACCGTTAGCAGCCGGGCTTCATGCGGGCATCAGTAACAACATGGCTTACAGTGCGAAGATCGGTCCGTCCATCCTGAGCAGCGACCTGTCCTGTCTGGGCAGCGAATGTGTGCGGATGATGGAGTGCGGGGCAGACTACCTTCATCTCGATGTTATGGACGGGTCAGTTTATTACTCATTTTTTACAAGCTAGCATGCTAACGGCTAATTAAGGATGGAAGTTCAGTGTGTGGGAGCTAAAGTTGGCTAACATCAACAAGCTAACCTAGCGTGCCAGAAGTTAAGCCGGGGAAGCCAATATTTATGTAGCCTAATTAAATTTATCGGGCTTAAGTTTGTAAGTGAAGGGGCTTTAAACCCCCAGAGTGTTAAACATGTTACTGTTTTCCAAGTCGTAACAACATACTCAATTCTTCCTGTTCGTTTAGACAGCTTCCTCTACACTTATGCAAACACGTTATTTAGCAACTTCACTGTAAGGCGGAATGTGCAACGCCGTTACATACCAGGGAATGAAAAAAATATAACTAGATATGTTTTCCACATAAGTTAACACCGCGTCTTCAATGTTGGTAGCTCTTTTAATACTTTATATTGGCTAAATATGTGTTAAACCCTGCAGACAGATGTAAAGGGTGACCAGTAACATTGAGTTAGGAAAAAATAAAGTAATACAATATGGAGGGACGTTGAATGTCTGTTTTTGTTTCCTTTTAAAGGCATTTTGTCCCTAATATCACATTTGGACACCCCATGGTAGAGTGCCTAAGGAAGTCAGTAGGCCAAGACCCTTTCTTTGGTGAGAGACCCCCCTCACACACACACACACACACACACACACACACACACACACACACACACGTGTTCGACTATAAAACCTTAACCCATTCATCCCATTGAATTGAACCATGAATGCCTCTGTTGTGCAGGGGAATGCAACATTTTGACTGTGTTGATGTTGCAGACATGCACATGATGGTATCTCGGCCAGAGCAGTGGGTGAAGCCTATGGCTGCAGCAGGAGCCAACCAGTACACATTCCACTTAGAGGCCACCACCAATCCTGGAAACCTCATCAAGGAAATAAGAGAGAGTGGCATGAAGGTGAGAAAACAATGCTTCAAAGAAAGAGTTAGAATAGTCTTAGTGTTTTAGTGTGTTTGGATTGGAATGTCACTAATTAAAAGAGTAAAGGTGTAATGAATCTGTAGATTTGTATTTTAGAAACCACATATTGGTTAAGCTTGTATGAAAAGACCTTAAGAAAAATGCATATTCATAAAGGATTTATAAATGTGTATAGTTAGGTCATTAATTAGTTTCTAAATACCCATAAATAAAGGTTCATAAACAAGTTATAACAGTTTTCATATACTGATGTGGGCTCTGTATGTGGATCCAGTTATTGCTTACAACTAATCTAACTAATGACTTACTACCATTTACAACTGGCAAAGGGAATTTTTTACTGAAAAGTGTAAAACCCAAAACTGTTTATTAGTTCATTATTATTCAGTCTATGAATCTGGTAATTTGATATGATAAAATGATGCCAAATGAAGCTTTTGACTGTTAAGAAATGCTGACAGTGGATAATGCTAGTAACTTATTAACAAATATCTGACAGAGCTTCTGATGGATAAGACAAGGTAAGATACACAATGATATCTGAGGCTTAACAGTACAGATAAATGTGGGTTCAATATTTGGCAAGCAACAGGCCACTGTTTCTGTTTTTATCTAATGTCTTGTAATGGCTCATTAAAGATTTTTCAGGTGTTTACAACCAGATTATAAACCATGTATAAAGCATTTATACTGGTAGTCAAGTGATACCCTTATATCGATAAGCATATATGTGCTATAGACAGGAGCTACAGACACAAAAGTGACTGTTTTATTGCAAAATTGCATGATTTTTATTTTTATTAAGTACTACAGTTTCCCTTACAGACAGTACACACTGTTGCACGTAGTATGAATACAATTGGGACATCCTATTTTGTCATAACATTGTGCCTTGAACTTTGACCCTGTTGCTCATACAGTACATCTGTCACAGTCTGTAGCACAAAATTTGGAATGAAAGAAAAGTATACTATGTGGAACACAGCTTCAATCAGCTGTCATCTGTCTGTGCTCTCTCGGCTCAGGCAATGTGACATATCTTCTGTTGGGCAGAGGATTGTGGGTTAGAATAGACAGAAAAACCTAATGACTTGCATTCTGCAAAATGTGACCAGATGCTATAGGACATCCTGATATTTTTGCTATACTGAATTTGACAAACTACATATTAAGACGTAATTACTCTAGGTTCCAATACCCATATTACCATACTCTTGAGTATGCCAGTATTGTATGTATGTGTATTATATGTTATATGTAATACTATATTATAAAGTATTCTGTTAGTATGTCCCAATACACAGTATGTCCAATGCAATATGCTAAAAATACAAGTATGTCCTACTGCATCTAGCAGTGTGCCAGTTCAAGGTGCAATGTTATGCAGAAGTAGTATAGTATATCCCAATTGTACACATACTGCATGCACCAGTGCATACTTTGTAAGGGCAGCTTCAGTATGTACTAGGGTTGGGCCTCAGTCATCATGACGGCTGACTGTCATTGACCATTGTAACATCACAATTTAAAAGCCATTGAGGTAGTCTGTTCACTCAGAGTTGCCATAGAGTAGTTGCTTAAGTTCCGCTTTTGACATGCGGGAGAGAAAATATGAAGAAGCTGTTGTTGCTATTCATTGCGCTGTGTCTCCATGCCATGTCTGTTAGTTTCTTTTAAAACACAAATAAGTTACAGATGTGTGCACAAATGAAGACCTTTTGAACCCAGCAACAATCATCTATTTTGCTGTTTCACTTTGGACATTGTCATAAGCTAATTCAGTAGATATCTTTCAACCTTATTACAGACTTAAAGTAACAAGAAAAAGTATATAATTCAGAATGTACCTAAAATCTTTGTCTGGCTTACTGAATAGTCCGATAGTATGGGTATGGGTACCTTAAATGTTGTCATACTAATTGTGTTTGTTTTGTAGGTGGGTTTGGCCATAAAGCCTGGTACTACTGTTGAAGAGCTCGCGCCCTGGGCTAACCACATCGACATGGCTCTGGTCATGACTGTTGAGCCTGGTTTCGGAGGACAGAAGTTCATGGAGGACATGATGCCCAAGGTAAGAACACCACAGGTAGAGGAAAAAACAACAGGAACCTTACACACAGCCACAACACGACCAGGGCTTCAAAACATGCTGTACTGTAAACTAGCAGCCCTTTGATGCTATAGTACCAAAAATGGGAACATGAACATGAGAACAGACTTTATTCTACTGTCAGACCCTCCTGATATTTTGAGGCACCATGAGATACACAGCGAGCCATAGTGGTGTACATACAGCCTACTCATTTGATGTAGCGCTGCAATGCAAACAGCCACGTGTGTATATGCAGCGACTGGTTGCTCCATCAAACTTTGCTGCGTCCCTCTTTTAATCTGTTGTTTTTTCAGGTTTATTGCTGAAATGCGTCTCACCTATGACAGAAATACACCTACAGTCATTGGAAAATGAAGTGTGCCATTTAGATTAAAGAAGAGTGGACTTTGAGATGATCAAAAATACACACAGCATCTTTTGACCACCCAGTCAGATCAGCTGGATGCCCCACCTCCATCCCAAGAGGAGAGGACACGAGTGGGGATAATAGTCATGAAAACCCAGTTTAGATTTAAATTTTATGTCAAAATTTTATGTGATGATGTCGACCATATTGTCATTACCATTTTGTTGCTCCTGTTTACGTTCAAGTTGACGCAAATTTAAAAAAAAAATGAACTCCCGGATTATTTCCTATATGTTAATGACTGTATATATTATTTTCTTTTGTTTTATATTTTATCCTTTTCTACTCTGAATTTAATGATCTGTAATATGTTGTATGTAGCATGAAGGAATTACAACTCTCATTTTGCTGCATTGTGTAATTATAATAATTGACCATGATACCTTAAATAAGATAGCAGAGATAAAGTTTGAGAAGTCTGTGTAATTGAAGCCACTCGTATGGCAATATTTTGCTTATCCCTAATGAATACCATACCCCAAAATTTGTCAGCGAAAGAGCACATGCCATATGTGCAGCGCAATGAAAAAACACTCTGTTACAGTTATTGCAAACACATAAACAAGTTGACCTTTCTGACAAAAAGAAATAAATTGCTGGCCAGTTCTCTTGGAGCTACTCCAATTACAGATGCATGCTCCATTCATGGCATCTTCAACAGTCAACAGTTGTTGTCAGGCAGGGCCACAGAGTTTAGACAGCTGGTATGTGACCTGCAACTAAGATGGGAGGTACTCTGCAAAGATCCAGTGAGACAGGTTCTATGAAAAACAATGACATATCTCAACAAGGTCATTAATTAGGAGAAGTGTGACAAATCAAAAACTAATTGTATTTAATATACACTTGTGATAAACAGTAAAAATACAGACTAAGGTTACTTAAGGGCAGTGTAAAGTTTTACTTTAATGCAGACTCAAGTTCCACACAAGTCTCTGCTCAACCACAGAACTACACAAAGTTGTGTTACATAAGTACTAAATAAAAATGAGTTTCAGTTTCAGTGCTCTCTTCAATGTCTATAACAGTTCAAAGCACAGTAGTTTCGTCTGACTAGCATTCAGATTTGGGTAAGAGGAAGTATTTTGATTTAATCTGCAGCACTGTCATGTTGCAGAAATGGTGTGAGGCTGGTTTTGAGCTCCTACTTGTCTTTCCGTGTTTGTGACCCAGGTGAGCTGGTTAAGGAGTCAGTTCCCTTCGTTAGACATTGAAGTAGATGGAGGTGTCGGCCCTGACACCATTCACAAGTGTGCAGAGGTAAGGAAAACAAATAATCTAATAGAAATCAAGGACTCACTTTATTTTACAGTGCTCTAATAAGAAGTAACAAGCTGTACTTTATATCAAAATAGACAAAACCTGTAAATAATGTGTTTACAGTTATTAGACAGTTAATAGAGTTGTCACAATACTGGAATTTCTAATTTTGATACAATACTTTGAAAAATATAGATATTTATTAAACATGGGGAAAATTGACTTACATGTAGGTCTAGTATAAGCGCACCTCTGTTTACTCTCAGCTCTGCTCAGCTCTACACCTAACAGCACACTAATAAGATGTAACAAGCCTCACTTTCTATCAAATTAGACAAAAACTAGAAATAATATGTTCTTTATTAGACGGTATTTGACCCTTTTATTAGACTTCCTTAAGAGGGTAACTGGGGACTTACTACAACAGAATTGTACTGTAAATTTAAGTGTATTATTTCCCAATGTTTAACCCTTGTTAGACTTGCTTAGAGGGTAACTGGGGACACATTACAAGAGAACTGTACTGTAACCTGAGGTGACACACATCTGCGACTTGAGACACACCTTCTTTGGCTGCTCCTATACAATTGGCAGCGTAGCCAAGGCCACTGCCAACTTCTGTGAGCAAATCACATTATCTGCCTGCAGTATTACAACACTTCTGTTCAGTCACCCACAGACAAGATATTCTGTCTCTATAATTTTGGCCTTCAGTTGATAGATTTTGGGTGGATTTTAAATGGGGAAGTAGCACATATGTGATTTCACTTTAGTTTACAGTACAGTTCTGTTTTAATGGGTCCCTAAATACACTCTAATAAAGTCTAATACAGGGTCTAATAATGTCTAATAAACAAGATTTTTATCTAGTTTTCATCCAGTTTGATACAAAATGCAGCTTGTGACATTTATTAGTGTACTGTTTAGTGTAGGATATCTGATTAAGGTATAACTAATGTCTAATAAAAAACATGTTATGTCTAGCTTTTGTGTAAGTTCATACGGCTTGTTACATCTTATTAGTGCACTGTAAAATAAAGTGAGACAGAGATTAAGATTTTGTGAATTTTGTTCTACAGTAAGCATATGCTCATGTTTCCTTCAGGCAGGAGCCAACATGATTGTGTCAGGCAGCGCTGTGATTAGCAGCGACGACCCTCGTTCCGTCATCGCTCTCCTGCGCACCGTGGTGGCCGAGGCAATCCAGAAACGCTCGCTGGACCGCTGAGATACCTGCTTCGTGACGCTCTACATGCCCGTCCCAGATACACAACACAGCGGCCAGTGTAAGAGACATTTCTGGGGTAGAGGTCAGGGGTCACGGACAGAGCAGGGGGCTTCTGTGGAGGCGTGAGCTGATCGTCAAATCCAGATCACTTTTGATGTGAGTGAAGCTGCGCAGTGCCTCTACAAAACTTTTTAAACTTCATCCTGTCCTGCCAAAATCTCCTCTCTGAAAAGATAACTCAAAGCGAGTCTCATCTCAGCATGGGTTCAACCATTTCACGACTGGAGCGGATTTTACACTGATTTTACATCTGTTAACATTCCTGAATTCTTTGGTTTCATCTGTGAGTTTTAAGTATGAATTAATTATGAGAATAAATGTCCCAAGGAGAATTGTGTTTAGTATATCTTCCGTTAAGTAAGTAATTTTCTTAACTTCAATCTGAATCTTGTTTCGTACTTCATTTAACGGTTTGGGCTCTTTTCGCTGTTTTGTTGAAATTGACCAGTCACAAGCTACACTACTGAGGAAAAATAATGTACACCTCTGAATTCTGTGAGATATGGTTTTACAGATTAAAAAAGGCTCCAATGAAATGAAGTGTGTATTCTTTGTAGTTTGACCTCGAGTGTGAGGTTTATAACATCAGATTGGAAACGTGTGTTAGCAGACATTAAATTGCCATCAAGTCAGTTAACTAGAAGGTCACTGGGAGAGTGCAGACATCCACCAAGGCCAATAGCCCAGTTTTCTATGATATACCAATATGAGAGTGCAACCACTTGGAAAAAACAGTAAGGATTATTATATACCAGCTACATTTGTTTCTACACTGATGTTTGAGGTGGCTGTAATGTTCAGTTGCTGCATACCATTCACTTTATGTATGATGGCTTCGTGCATGCATGAGAAATTCTGTTCATTTTGTCATAACCCTGGTGTTGCAATTAACTTCAGTGTTGATGAAACTGAAAAATAAGTTGTGTATCCACCTCTTGGCTAACAGATCAGCTTCTTCATTCTGCTTCAGAATCTAATGGTTTCTTCCTTGTCCAATTCTATATTCCTCCATTAAGTTTCATGAAAAAAATCCAGTAGATATTTGTAATCCTGCTGACTAGGGATGTGAATTATAACTCATTAAGTGATTAATTGCTGTTAAGAATATGATATATAAGAAGATATAAAAAGAAGACATTTTAAAATGTCACGTTGTTGTGTGTAAAAAGCAGCTCCACTATGAGCAAATTGATCAGCAACAGGCTGCTTAAACATTATCAGTCATAACAATCCATCAGTCTTGCTGGGTTTGTTGTTGCATAATCAGCAGTTTTAATGCAAAGTATATTTTGCTCTCAGTTCTTCTGTGCTTAAGACTTTGGTGCTTTAATGCTTAAAACATACACCAATCAGCCACAACATTAAAAACACCTGCCTAATTATGTGTGGGTCACCGTCATGCTGCCAAATCATCTCTGACCCACTGAGGCTCTGACTCCACAAGACCTCTGAATGTGACTTGTGGTATCTGGCACAAAGACGTTAGCAGCAGTCCAAGTCCTGTAAGCTGCAAGGTCGGGCGTCCGTGATCGGCCTTGTTACAGAACGTTCCACAGATGCTTGAATGGATTGAGGTCTGGAGAATGTGGAGGTCAAGTCCACACCTTGTCAACACCAGGTGTTTTTTGCATCAGCATCATACACAGCAAACTGCAATGTGTGCTGACACCTTTCTATCACAGCAGCGCTAACTTTTTCAGCAATTTGTATTGCAGTGGCTCTTCTCTGAGCCTTTGGCCCCCATGACCCTGTCACCGGTTCAGCGGTTGTCCTTCCTCGGGCCACTTTGGGTTGGTATGTATTAACCCTGCATACAGGGAACAGTCCACAAGACCTGCTGTTTTGGAGATGAGGTCTATCTTGAGAGTCCATTTGTCCTCCTTTAGAGTCATTATTTAAGAAATGACTGTTCACTTAACGCCTCTTGTTATTCACTGTGTCTGTCAGTGGTTTTAATGTTCAGGCTGATCAGTGTATATAAACCATGAAAAGTTAGTGGCTTTTACCTTTTTCATACACTAGATGGCGAGTTTGGACAAAAATCCCTTATAGTTAAGGGGATGCCTAGTCAGTGTGAGAGATCATATGATTAAATTTTAAGCATATATCATTCAGTTGTTAGCATGACGATATTTCACACAGCTGTCTATTAGAACACAGTGCTGTAATGTCTAATGCATTCAACATCATAATGTGAACGGTGCTACTAACTATACAGTTGTTCTCTGTGGAGAAGAGGGTTTGTCTTAAGACTTGAAACTAAAGTGTACTGTCTAAGTGTGTACTGACAGTGTTGTTTTAACTTTTACCCCTTTTCTCAGAGTCTCCTATCACCCAGTCAATTTAAATCAATTCTTAAATAAAGGGAGATACAGGGAGAAATTTTGTGAGCAGGACACGTCTTCAGGAATCAATATGCAACATTGCATTGTTGCACCAGACTGGAATGTCTAACCGTTTTTCTGAGGACACCCAGAAAGACTAAAGACATGTCTGCTGTGTCTCTCATCCTTGTATCTGCTGAAAGAATCCCCCCTGTCAATGAGAATCACCCATGACATACTTCAAACTGCAAGCAGCTCATGCTCAATAATGCAGCACATGTCTTGGAGGCAAATCGCAGACCCGTTGAAAAATTGATGCCTAAAATCTGTATTTTCATTTCAACATCACGTGATTTCAGATAATGTCTTCATGTGTGCTCATCAGATCGCTGTGTATGTGTATGTACAGGTTCATATAGAGCATGTGCATGTGACAGAGGTAGTTTGTGTGTAATACATGGGTTTGTACATCACGAGGGAATCTCCTGCGACCGACTTCTTTTCTAATGGGTGATGACAGCCGTTTTGTATGCCAGTGTCACTACTGCCACGCAAAGACAGGGACACAATTCAGAGTGAGGGAGTAGTCTGCACCTACACATGCGCCACACTCCTTAAGCCATGTCGCCGTCTCATAATCACGTAATTGACCGTTTCTCCCCAGATTATCTTGCACTGTTTACACACCATTTGTTGATTTATTATGAAAGTGTAAATGCGGAGAGAGAAAACATGAGCATCAGTAATGGTGGAGTTACTGTATACTTGCTTTTGAAGAAAGAGTTCCTGAGGGGTTCTTTGCGAGACTAAGGTTCCATTAAAAACCTTTTTTATCCAAAGAACCCTATTTGGAAGAATGAGTTCTTCAAGCATTTTTGGAAGCTTGAGTGTGGATCGCCATCTTCAAATATTTGAATGTTTACCCACATTTCAAATAGTAGTCTATTTTTAAATGTAGTTGTATCTGGAATCCTCCTAATCAATTAATTTTATTTGAAGATGTTAGAAGTGAAACCCTTAAAAAAGCTTATGTTTAGGTCTACCTTGGTGGAACTAGATGAAACCCTTGGAATATAAAAGAGTTGTTGGTAGAACGCCCTGGGTGCGTTTCAGATGAAATCATTGTAATGTAAAAGGTTTTTTTTTTTGGTAGAACCCCCTGGGTTGGTTCTAGATGAAACCCTTAGAATTTAAAAAAGGGTTATTGGTTGAACCCCCATGAGTAGGATATAGATGAAACTATTGGAATGTTAAAGGGTTCTTGGCAGAAACCCCAGGCTGGGTTCTAGATGAAACCCTTGAAATACAAAAAGAGTTCTTGCTAGAACCCTCTGGGTGGGTTCTAGATGAAGTCCTTGTAATAAAAGTTTTTTTTATTCATAGATCCCCTGCATGGGTTCTCGTTGTTAGCACCCATAGAAGGTGGGAAGGTTCTGAAAAGAATTGTCAGAAATGGTTTGGGGTAGAATCATTACACCATAGAATGGTTCTCTGTAGGTTCTGGGCGGAACCTTTCAGTGGTGATTCTTTCTATAAACCTTTATGTTTGGTTCTACGTAGAACCTCCTGAACAGGCTTCCGGTAGACTCTTCATAAAGCATTCTACCAGGAACCAAAAAGGGTTCTCCTGTGTGGCTAAGCCAAAGAACCCCATTTAGTTCTAGTGAGCACCTTTTTTTTTCTGTGTGGAGAGGACACAGTGGGAGAGATGCACGCATCTCACATGCTGGGCCCTAACTTATACATCAAAGTCACTCATGAAAGACTTCACACTCTGGTGCCATGACAACCACATCTACAGGTACTGTCATTTGCAGTTAAAAGCAGTAATAGATGGGGGATGGCAGTTACAGAATAGAATGGCCAGATACATATCAACAACTGGCCTTTCTTCCTGGTCACGTGTATCGCCGATGTCTTTCACAGCATGTCAAGAAAAAAAGGTAGAGAAGTAGAGAGGGCAGGGGCTGGTTGCGCCTTACACCTCAAGATAAGATTTTCCTTAGAATCCAAGTTAAAGTTCCTTGACTTGTCTTAAAGTTTTCCTTAAATTATTCATATTAGTATTTAAGGTTTTCTGCTTATCTTGGTCTTTTTTTAATCCCACATAAAACATGTAATCAACAAAGTCAACAAGGTTGTCAACAATAAACAAGACACGGTAACATCTCAGTTCAAAAGTCAAATGATCAAACTCCCTCAAAACAGGGAAAAGTATACAGAGGCACAATCAATCTGGTGCAATGGAGGGTGCAAAAAGTGTGGCCGTATCTTGTAAAATATTTTACTTATTCCTTAACCAGCTGGTTATTTTCTCTAGAGCTATATGCATTCAGATTGGGAGGGTGGCGTCTGAATTCATTTTAACGACATACATTATTTTGTGATGATCATCAAGATTTCTGTAAGCCTTATACCATGGCATTTTTACCATTTTTAAGGTTTACACAATAAACAAATCTCTGGATCCAATGGAAAGACAACACCATGAATACTGGAAAAGGTGATGCACGCTTTCTGCCAGAACCCTCCTCAGAAACCCTTTTAGTGCACTGTGAAGTTGCATCTAAGAATATTCCCTCATCTAAACCACATATGAAACAAAGTGGTGTATATTGGAGTTGTATTTGTTCAGCTTGTATGAGATGATGTAACACCATTTCAGCACAGTTCATCCCATAGTTCCTCATCCAGATTTATTCCTATTTAAGCCCGAATATATCCAGATCAGGTAATAATAAACCTGACATAAGAGTGTTGTGCATTCCAGAGATAATTTTAATACTTATTGGTCAGCATGATTTTGATTTTATACTTAAGGAATCCCAGTTAGTTACTGTTGCACAAAAGACCTCTGCAACCAAAATAAGGAAAACAACTTGGCAACATGGCTGAGTTTATGGGGATTAATGAAAAATTTATGGAATGAATTCTGTTTCATATCACATTAGGTTAGCTAGGCTATAACTTTAGCTTACTGTCACAGTCCAGTTTTATAGCCACAGCTTAAATACTTTAAATACTGGGGACATTTAATTAAACAGTTACCTTAACGGTTACTTCAAGTAAGCTGTGACTTAACTTTAAGTTATTCTTACCAGTTTTGTTCCTGTAATTAGTTATCTCATTTTTGTCCAGAACAGACAAGTTGTCATATTTTTTTGGACCCCTTGGATTGAGCTGATAACAGGTATAACAAGTACCAGTGCCAACAAACAAGTGGTCTCCATGGAAACTGTATAATTTTATTGCTGTAATGTATGTAATAATGTAAATGCCTGAAGGTATTTCCTCAACTAAGGACACCTTTTAAGGGATTCTGTGCAACATCCTTTAGTAAATTCCTCTGCCAGGGAGCAATTAAGTCTTAGGTGTCATACACAAGGCAAAAACTCAATGTGTTTTGTGTCACCGGCCCCTGATATTTAAAGTCCAGAAAACATTTTATGCCAAAAAAAGAGTCAGACTGCCATTGTGTGTGGCTTTTGATCTTGAGCATCGCTGTGAGGGAATGTCTGAGTTCCCAGTGGAGACGTGTGCAGACTTCAACAAGAGTTCCACAGGGTGTACAACCACACAGTGAAGGCGGTCAGATCACCAAACAGCAGGTCCCCCCAAAGGCCGTCTTGACGGACCGCAGGGGCCTCCGCTACTCGCCCACAGGAGCACAAACCACCACCACAAGGAAAATGGTACACCCAGCTTGAGTGGCCATAAAATACACATGTAGATATTTCACACCAGGGTCTCAAGCATCCTGATATGAGTATCTCTAACCATACTCGTGATCATGAGAGATGAATCACTGAATAAGGAACCCTTGTATATTATATGCTGTCAAATATTCAACGGGCTCATCCAAAGATACTGTTTGAAGTGGATGTTCATCCCTGGGGAACATGGTTTTTACATTTCCTCCGTTTTTTTCCCCCCCCTTCTCTTGCACTTTCAGCTGCCATTTATTTTGTTCCATCTTTTCCCTGCTGCATTCTCTTTGCCTCCGTGACTCACCCTTCCCCCATTCTGGGATCATTATATAGTAGAATTATATCTTTCTACTTCTCTCCTCATCCTCAGCACTAAAGGCACATTAGTGAACTCGCTTTGCCTGCTCCTTCTCATTCATAATTACTAGGCATCCCACAGGAGAACAAGATGCACATTGCTGATTAGCTCGCTGTTGTTACCACCTTTACTTATGCAGAAAGGCCTCATCTGATTGAGTGTGCACAGTCTTATTAACAATTAAGAAAGCACTTGCTTGGAATAATATTACAAAAGATCTCTTTGCTTTGCCCTGCAGCAAAGTGGGATATTGTATAGTATATATCACACAATATATCATACTATACAATATATCTTATCTAAAATGACTATCTGAGCTTTGTTTCAGAGAAGGGAGCACAGGGTCACAGGGCAACTATTTGACATTGCTGCTTCTCAGCCTCCATTTACTGTACTGTTATGTAAAAAGCCTGAAGGGATATACGAGCTTATCTTTTCCCACTGATGATAATTATTTATTTGCCTGTATAGATCTCTTTTATATAACCATAACTCTGCTTAGCTTGTCTATGATGGATTCAAGGCAATGAAAGTCAGAGGGCCTACTGATCAATTTTGATCTTAAGAATGACTTGTACAGAAAACTACTATAGGATTTACTTAGAAAACGTTACTTTGATGTAGAAATGATCTTATCTTTGAGCAAAGTCTTGACTTGATGCACTTGATTTTTCTGCTGCTTATGTAGGGGCACTACAAGTTAGGACATAAATGAGCTCAAGCCTGTGGTGAACTTAACATTAGCTGAATGAACAATGTGATCAGAATGATCAGTTACGGGTTTGAGGAATCCATTGCAACACATTCCCATGCTACGTGCTTGACTTTGTTTGTCAACCCACTATTTTGTCTGATTTCAATCTCCTCTCCAATCACAGTTCACTTTTCCCTTTTAGTCCACCACTGCTCTTGACTAAACTCATCTGTGCAATCATTTCATAAGGAGAAATCACTGATTGTAAGGCAGGGCAGTTGGTTTTAAGTACAGTATTCAAGTTTAGTTTGAGATTTATTGATCACAGGTCTGCAAACTATGAGTGGACCTCTGATGTAGGACATTTTTATGGTTTTTCATCATGCTAAAGATGTAGCTCGAGGAATGGTATTGTTGGTCTGTTGGTCGGTCCACCACTTTGGTTCAATCTGAAATATCTCAGCAACTATTGTCTTTTCCTTTGGCATTATTTGTGGTTTTGAGTGAACGGTCTTTGGATGGATTACCATGAAATCTGGTGCAGACCTCATGGTGGACTGTAAGCAATTTGGCCCCTTAAATTTTCCTCTAATAATAATACTGATAATAATGCACCAAATTACAGTGATGCAAAACAACAACATTAGGCATAAAAGCACAAACAGTTAAAAACGTTGTGCTGCATCTAATATTTTAATGTCCCTTTAGCATGCAGAGAGGGTCAGCGAGGAGTCAGTCATATAAGGCTTGGTTGAGACATAAATTTGTATATCGTCAGCATAGCAGTGAAATCCTCGTCCATATTTCCTGATGATATGATGGAGAGTCAGCATGTAAATGCAAACTTGCAGAGGGTCTAAAACAGAGCCTTGTGGAACATCTCGTGTTACTAGCACTGAATAGGATTGACTGGCCCCCATGATGACAGATTGCGAGCAGTCTGTCAGGTAAGATTTAAAACTGCAGCAGTGCAGTTCCTGATATTCCCGGAGATGTTTCCATGCACCAGAGTTGGGGTGGCAAGTGGCTGAAAGTTGCACTTAAATCCAGGAAGATTAGGATGCTGATGGTTCCAGAATCAGCTGACATCAAGAGGTCACTGGTCATATACATATATCATAAATGTCAGGTCAAAATGGTTTAGCTTACACACTAAACGAATCTAGTAGACATACCTGCTAGACATCAGCATGTTAGCACACTGTTTCATATGTGATTCTACGTCAGATACAGGTCTGATTTTCTGCAATGCAATGTCAATGTGAGCAGTTGCATTGGAGTTCATCTGACTTTTACGTCACTCACTCTCCTGAAATGTCTTGCAGCAAGACTGGAGAGCTGTTGACAGATGCAGTTAAAAGTATCCCTTGAAATCCTCAAATTTTGGATGAAATCTGTCTGTGAAGCCATTCACACCACGATCCCACCACTCCTGGCTCCAAGTCCACATCCACACACACCTCCATACAGAAGTAGCAGTCATTGCTCCACAAAAAGCCATAATTAAAAATTTGATTTTGGCTTTTCTCTTCATCCTCATCCTCATTATCACCCGCCTATGAATTTGCTGGCTACCACTGCAGATGAGCTTATGAAACCATAAATGCTGACTTCACTGGCCTCCATGTTAACCCTTGTATGACAGGTTGCTGCGTTCGTTATCATTCTTTTGTTCATGCAAACCAGTTCAGGACCATGACAAGTTCACACTGGGATATTAGCCACATTTAAAATATTTTCTGAACAGCCAAACAACATCAACAAACCCCCTCACCCCCCAAGATCTGAGCAATAAATCCAAATTGATCAATAAGTGTGAACGTAGCCTAAGGCTTGTTTAAAAATGCCTCAGGACTAGTATCTTCCCTCCACCCACTCCTGTCCATTGCAGCTACATATTGTAAACAATCTCTGGTAAAGCCACTTTTGGATGATGAAAAGGCCTAAATTCATTGGCCAAGCTTGAGATCAGCTTTAGTAGGAAAGGTCAATTGATAATGGCCTTGACTAAATCTTTCTGACGAATTACAAAATAGTAGCAAGGTCATCTCACCTATCAGGTATGTAAATGTTCATCTAAATTCTGAATAAAACAAATAAAACAACAAACGCCCGGAACAGTTAATTAGCTCCACATCCGAATCTCCCAGTGTTCGCACGGCCTCAGAGAATAGAGAGACTAAACGCAGTGATCCCAGGGGAACGTTGCCTGGTAGCAACCTTAGCATCAGTTTACTCCATCTTAGGCGGAGCCGGTGGAAGTACACACACACACGATTTTAGTGTCTATCAATTATGGATGAGATGAGAATATTCCAGTGTGTGTGTCAGTTGTCAGTTGTAGCAGTTTGTAAATTTGTGCGTGTTTTTAATCCATAATGAATGATGTGGGACCCTCAGTGTTTTTGTTGTTTGGATGTCAGTAGTACAGTAGGTGTCTTGTGTGTTTTGTACTGGATGTGTGTCGTGAGTCTCCATGTTGATTATCAGCAAGCTCTTCACAGTTGTCCAATGAACAGCTTTAACTAACAGCACCTTAATACAAGTATTGATTCATTTTTTCAGCAGAATGCACACATATTGCACTGCCTTAGAGACTACCAACTGCTGCTGATACATAAATAGCAAATTGTAGTGCCATTTTCAGAAGTAAAGGTGCTACATCTGTTTTCCTCCCACTGTTATTATAAATCACTTACATTTCCCCTTTACTTAAAAACCACAGAGGCAAACCGGTGCACTACTCGAGATGTGAATGTTACCGTTCCTGCATTAACAACATTTTTCGCTGTTCTTGTTGACTCACACTTACATCACAGTGAGTCATATCACACAAAGCAGTGAGGATGGTACACAAAGGTGAGTCCAGCAAGCTGTGCACATGCCTCCAATGACCAGTCACACTCTGCAAGCTGTTTATTCTGTAGCTCCTTATGTCTTCACCTCTTTGAACAGAACAACATATCTGTCTGCTTATATACTCAAAAATATAAATGCAACACTTTTGTTTTTGCTCCCATTTTTTGCGAGTAGAAGTAAAAGAAATTTCAGCCTTATTCTGTACACCCAAAAGGTTTATTTCTTTGAAGTTTTGTTCACCAATTTGTTGAAATTGTTGTTGTTACAGAGCACTTCTCCTTTGCCAAGATAATCCATTCATCTGATGAGTGTGGCAAATAGAGATGATGATTGAACAGCTTAATTATTGCATAGGTGTGCCATTTTACATTTACATTTTGCAGCTCTATCTTGAAAAAAGTAGGGCTGATACCTTGTGGTCAGTTGGTCATTATGCTACCATAGGTCGTACAGTCGCTGGTGTAACTTTGATAAGGACAGAAATGCTTTTTAATCCATTGTTGTTGGGGGTGGAACATGTGAAGACCTGACGTGCTTTATTTTTCAGTGAGAGGCTTTTTACTGTATACTCACTTGGCCCCAAACCAACTGACACCATGTCAAAGTATACGCACAAATTGTTACATCGACCCCCGGCTTTAGTGGAAGAGGAGCTGAGTGGATAAAAACCTTATTTTTGATGACTACGTGTGCATTTTACTCTGTCTGACTGCTTCCTCAGTGAGCAGCTGTCGATAACATTTCCAGCTCAGCGATGGATAAATACCAGCTTTTTGTGATCCAACTTCAAAGTTTAAGGCTGTAAGGTTTGCCTGTTTTATGATGATTTATTGTTTAGTCTGTAGGTTATACTGTTGAACTTTGTGAAAGCATGTTGCTAATGTGGCTACACAGGCCGGGGCGATGCTGGACTAATGTATTACTGACAGACCGTAAAGAAAAACTGCGTGAACGGTCAGCCTTGTCTGAGGCCAAGTAAATAATGACCGTGGATGCTGCTAATTGTTTTTTCATGTTGCTTTTTGTGGATGTGAAATGCTCCCTAACACGAACTATTGCATGAACAACATTTGAGAGAAATAAACCTTTTATGGGCATTAAAGAATCTTAGATATATCACATCATCTCATGAAAAATGGGAGCGAAAACAAAAATTTGTATTTTTGTTGAGTATACATAGTCTATGCAGAGCATTGCATATTGGTAAATCAACATATTTTTGCACACAAGCAACATTTCCTTCTGATATTCACACCTGTATACTGCTGATCTGCACCAACCTTCACAGATTTCTCTCACTGTCCTTGTGATGCACTCAAGCCCACCACAATGGAGGCAGGAGAAGAAATGTCCTGTCCTGTCTTTGCATTCTTTTCAGCGCTTCCTCTCTCACTGGTAATAAATCATAATCTATTTGCCTGAACGCTGCCCTGCTGCTCTGGATCGTTAAGTACTGTCTGTCCATGTGTGCCCTCTGGTGTCTGCATAGCGAGGACTATGGATTTGTGAGTGTTGCTTACTTTTATGCAAAACAGATCTTTCCTCACAGGGTGTGTGTGCGCTTGAGAAAAGTGGAGACAGAGAACAAAAATCAGGGAGAAAGTGGGACAGGAAGATAGTGCTCAAAGGGGGAGGATTCACTGTTTTTGCATCCTGTGAAGTTGTGACAGAGCTGGCTGACAATAACATCAGCAATATCAGTGCGCCTGCTATCAGTGCCAGCAGCATCAATAGATCTTTGAGTGTGGGGGCTCTTTCAGTCAAGACGGATTGTTTTGTCAAGAGTCGACCAAAAGCTCTTGCGGAGGAACCGGCATGCATCACAGCACCCCGAAAACGATCCAGTGACTCCACAAGCAAACACCAAACTATGATTTTTCTCATAGCGAATGCTGTTTTCCCTTCGTGTCACGGTGATTTATGGAACGGGTGGCAGCATTTGTTCTTGGCTTCATTGGGTATGTGTGCATTAATATGAATTCATGGGAGAAGGAGTCGGAGAGAAGTTTACGAATGGCATGGACTGGTGGAAGACTGCAGTTCTCTGCTCAGAAGTTATGTGTGTATGTATGAGAAAGAGTGAGAAAGTCCATATGCATTGGATGACTTATGAATGGTGAGATGTGATTTGCTGAGGCTGTCAAAAAAGTGCCTGGTTAACTTGTAGAAGGCCCTCTAAGCATCATTTATCCTCTGACATGCTGACCCACTCCTTCTCGCTCCTCAACTCAAACACACACACACACACACACACACACACACACACAGCTGAACATTCAGAGTAAATAAACCCTCACACTGTTGAAGGGCTCAGAGGTCGAAAACACGCCTACGCAAGAAGACCCTGCTGCAGCAGGGCATTAACCTTAAGTTTATTGGTTAAAGCAGAACTAGATGGTTGGGAAGGGTGCTCATAGTTGTTGCAAGACAACAGAATCAATATGTTGTTTTACAGGGACAGTTCGATCCAACACCGAAAGTACATGTTTCATCTTACCTGCAGTGCTACTTATCCATCTAGAATGTTTTGGTGTGAGTTGTTGAGTTCTGGAGATATCAACTGTGGAAATTCTTTCTTCTGTCAAATTTAATGGAACTAGATGGCACTTGGCTTGTAGTGTTCAAAGCACCCCACAAACATTTGAAAAACTCAACAGCAATGTTTCTTTACAGAAATCATGATGCAGTTAATCAAGATAATCCACAGACCCTGTTGAGAGCAGTTTCACAGAACTATTTTCATTCTATGGAAGAATTTACTGGTTCTACTTTCTGCAGTAGAATATACTGTTCTACTAGAAAGAAAGTAGTTCCTAGAGGAAGGCCTGAAGCTCTTCACATGTCCAGAGCTAATCATCTTAGCAACACTATTCCAGCAGTGAAACAACACGCACACAAACACACACACAGGAGCTCTGCTTTGGTCTGTGAAACTGCAGCGTTTATTCATTGACAAATTCAAACCTAAACTGTACATTTACTGCAAGACTTGCAACTTCACAGTTCACCTTTTCTTCTGCTCAATGCAAATTCATTCACTCTCTGCCAACATAGACAATACTTAGTCTGGCATTCACACTCTCTCACGCTCGCTTAAGTAACACACACACTACGATATAATAATAAGAAGTCTGTGGTGTTTGTTAGCTTACCTTTATCATCAGGAATAAATCCGAAATACTCCCAGTACAGAGGTATTTTTCTTTGTTACGTTACTCCAGCAATTTTATCCCACAGATGCCATGTTCCTTTGTTCAGCTGTGCTGCCTTATCCATCAATAGACAGACAGATCTCTGGTGGTGTGTGCTGTGCACCTCAATACAGTATCTCTCTCAGTTTAACAGAAAGAGGAGCATCTCTATTTAGGACAGTATTGAAAATTTTACCACTGAGATGTCTTAATACCCTGGTATATCATAATACCTTGATCTAAACCTAATTTATGGAAATAGACACTGGTGTTGAATTTTTCAAATGCATTTCTTTGGCACTTTGAGCACCATAAGCTGAGTGTCATCCTGTTCCATTATATTCAAGAGAAGGCAAACATCTCTATGAGTGACATGTCCAAAACTCAGCAGCTCACACCAAAACAATCTAGATAGCACAGCACTAAAGGCTAGAGGAAAAATATGTATTTTGGATTTTAGGGTGAACTTTATTAATTTGTCTAAATACTGCAAAATGCATATGGTGGAAAGGAAAACAGGAAGATGCACTGAATGTATTTTATTGCAATAAACTGACAATAGCAAAGTGCCTTTTTAATGGTCACGATGGCAACTATTCGATAGAATAACAAAAGAAAAAAAACATGGTCATATAAAAATACATCACTGAAAAAAAAGCATCACTGGCTGAACTGAAAACATCACCACAAACTATTTTACACCTAAATCTGGAGCCAGCACACAGCCAATACATGCAGCCCTCAAAACGCAGCTACAACACTGTCAGAACGTCTGGAGGAATCTTGGGAGGCAGCTATGGATGGTATTCATATTTTTACTACAAAAAAATAAATACCATTCAGAGTCCCAGTGATGGCGGCAACACCGTGACACCACACACGCCGCGACCACACCCTGCACTTCCTGGCTCAAGTCTAGAAAGATTAAATACATTTTGCATGAATCAAGTCGAGGATTGTGTGATTTACACACTGAACCTGAAGCAGCTGTTCAGTGGCACCACTTACACAATCCTCATCTCTGGGAATGTTCAAGATTTATAAAAGGCAATCATTCAACCAGCAAACAAGCTCCCGTAGTTTTGCTCATGAAAAACTGAAATCAGCTCCCTATTAGTGTTTACTGCCAACGCAAATGCAAGTCAATAAGATATGCGACCATTACTGTCAAATCGCGTAAGACATTTCCAACAGCTCCATCAATTATTCCTGGTGATAGTGGGGCTTGAAAATGCACAGAAGGGATGTCCTGCAGTTTTGATATACTCTATGTACCTTTGACTTGAACTGGCAAGTCACATCAAATAGCAACAGGAGGCTAAAGACTGTTTACATGCAGGAAGAGAGGTAGTCCACACACTGAATATTGCAGTTTAATGAGACAACATTTGGACCACCAGGGTCTTTGTTGTTGTGGCAAACATCCATGTGTAAGTAAAACAGGCCATATATACAGAGAAAATGACAACCCTGCTTACAACGAGGAGATCACAAATAATTAATGACTATTTACAAATTCATTTTTCTCATGCACAATCACAATATTGTACATATTTCTATAGTTGTACATTTGTCAAAAATGTGTATTATATAGTATATATACCCTGCATTTAGCTAATTTTAGCATAGTTTCCATGTGAGTTTATGTATATAGTGGATCACTTTTGGTTTATGGGAATTTTTATGCGTTGTGTTCTACAAGTTCTTCTGTTAAAGTTGTCATTTTCTGTTTTTCTCCATCATGGAAGTTTGGCTAACAAGGACTTTGATTGTGCAACTGTTGCCTCATTAAAGAGAAAATTTGGCACTTTTCATGTGGATGTCCAATCTGTGTTGATTGCAAAAGTAGTAAATTGAGGCATTAAATCCCTCAGTGTGTGCTATATTGACCAAGAAAGTGGAGTTCTCCTGCTCGCAGAGCCATGCCGGCAGTGCCCACATGTACCAGGACGCATCGTGTACAAGCTTCTGATGGCCACGCCCATGTTGCATTACCTTACCTGTCTTTGAACTGAAGACAAGGTTAGCAGTTCGAGCAATGCAGCTGTAAAACTGCAAATCAACACTCAATTTCCTGTGAATTCTCCACAATAAAATTCCCCCGTTTTTGTTATTTAAATGCTTTTATTATGAAGCAGCAAAATCAGGAAATGGGTTTTCATCAGCGGTAACTTAACACAACTCCTATCTGACTGAAAGTGAACATGAAATAGTAAAATAAAGCAGAAAACTAAAAGTACAAACAGCAGCAGGAGAGAGACTAAACTGCAAGCTTTAGTTAGAAGCTACAAAAGTACTGAGAGGTGAACACACAAAGACTTTTAAAAACCTCTTTCTCTCTGCTCTCCTGCACAGACAGGAGTTCAATTGCAACACATGGTTATTTGAAGGGGAGAAAAGGGGGTCATCACAGGTTGGCTGTGGACGTCGAGATGTCACCGCAACCTGCTTCAAGGCAGGTTGGGCGCACTTTGGCTCCTACCCGGAGTAAAAGTGCCATAGAAATCCAAGCTGAAATTGCCTGTAGTTCTCCTGCATACAGTGACATCACTGTGACATCATCGGATGCAGGAAGAACAACAGGTTTTGCAGCAGAAAAACTCAGCTTTCTCCGTCAATATAGCACACACTGAGGAATTTACAGGTTCATTTGACTGCATTTACCCTCAACACAGGTGATCCACGTGAAAAAGGACTGAATTTTCCCTTTAACTACTTGCAATACTCACTTTGTATACTACTTATCTTTTTCCATTGTGTGCTGCTTTTGTCCGGCACCTTGTAAACAACTGAGTTTGGATCTACACACTATGCCAATTCTCTGCTAAAGATTATTTATCCACATCAATGTCACTGTTGTGAAAACACTTGTAAATACAAGGTTAATCATGAGTAGACATGAAACTAATAGAAGACATTTAGTTGTAGCTGAATTTACAACTCCTCTGACTTTTATCACCAGCTTTACTCCATCTGAAATGGTGTGGTCTACTTTAAATGGACTGGCTAAAACTTGAAAAACAGCAGAGGAGGTTGAAATTTTAGAACTCGTGGCTTTTGTCAGGATCAGCTATGTACTTTTAGTTCTTTTTTGACAGAAATCTGTTTAATGAGGTGCTGCATAAAAGCGAAGCATTAAAAAGACACATATGAGCAATAATATCAAACACAATCTCCACAACACCCATTCTTGAAATAGATTACTTCACAGGTTCAAAGGGCATCTGGAATTGGCAGTCAGATATTGTAAATGACGAGGGCTTTGTGTTGACTCTTGGCTCAGGAGGTTGGGGATGGGGTAGGGTCGGGGGGTGGGGGGGGTAGGTTTGGGCACTGCTCTGTCACACAAACACAATGCTCAAAGAGTTCAAAGTTTACAAAACATCAAAGTTCCTCCTGCAGTATTGTCATGCAATATACATGTTGACACGATTGAGACAACAATGTCAAGGTTTTTCAAAAGTTTTCCATGTCCAGTGTGGCAGTGAAAGGGTTAGGACCGGGTCGGGTGTAGAGGATTTCACACCTCTCTCCTGGCAGTTGCATTCCAGGGAAGGTGACACAGATTTTCAACCCTTCTGCCTTGTGTCAGGGGAGCCGAGGACGACGCCCTCAGCTAGAATCCACGATTAGAAGACGTTTCAACAGTTCAGCTTCAGCTGGCTTTGATCAAACATCCTACCTAGGTGTTACATCACATATCACTAAATAAACGCGACTCAAGCAGAAAGCATTAAGTGAATTCATTTTTGTGACTCGTCTGTTCAACTATTGTACATGTAAAGCCACAGTAATTTTCATTATAGGTATAGATATACAGTGTTTTGACACTGACCAAACTTGACAATCTGGTATGAAATGCTACAGACTGCAATGCGCAGGACAAATCTAGCATTTCTACATCTACCACATTGCCAACACACAGCCTATTGACATAATCTGCTTGGTGCAGTTGCCTGGCAACACAAGCAGCACAGTTCTTAGAGAATTTCAAAGCAAAAAGAAAAATCTTACAAAGCTATGCAAAGTAGTATAAAACAATAAATAGAAAAATCTTTAAAATAAACACAAAAGTCAAACATCTGCCCACGCCCATTAGTTTGTTTTCTTATAATGTGCAGCTAACATTTTTGGAGTGTTTCACGACATGTCTACACATTGGTAATCTTCAGTGTGGCTCTTAACAAATCAAAAGTCTTCTTCTAAACTAATATGGATCGTTTGAGCTTCTAATATCTTTTAAAGACAGGATGGGGTGGTCACACTGGGCAACTTAAAGAAATGTGCAAGAATTAATTTCTGTCAAAAACCTCCGCTGTGTAATTTAAGCAGGACAATTCAACTGATTTAACATGAGTGTAAAAATTGCCCACAAGGCCCATAAAGACACAGCAGGAGGTGAGCAGACATATTTACAATCTGCCTCAGTACCAATCAGCTTTCCCCCCCTGCTCTCTTTCGAACTTCAAACATTAGCTGCAGAGGACAGAGTGGAAATAAGGAGGTCTTGGCACTGAAGAAAAAAAAAAAAAAACTTGAAGTACATAGATCTTCAGCAGGAGGCGACTGTTTCATTAATTCTCCATCATTTCCGACATTCCTCCTTCTCCTTCTCTCGCTGTCTGTGTTCAGAGAGGAAGAGGGTAGAAGAGGAGAGCGGAGCAGTCTCCCTCTAAGGCCAGAGTGTCTGGCAGTGTTAAAGTGGCGCGCGAGGACCTGTTTCTGTCTGCCAAGGCAAATTCATTGTGCAGGCAGGTGGGCCAACACACATACACACATCCTCACTTAGGACACAGACTTGTGTGTCCTTGCCTTTGTCTCTATGCAGGCTGGCAACCAAGTCATCAGCTACGGAGTCAGTGGGCGCAGAGAATCACTATGGCAACCAACATAGTGGGCCAGGCTGTGGCTGCTCTTGGATGAGTGCGGAGACTTTTTTTTTTTTTTGGCATCCACTCAGTGCCAGAGTCGATTACAGAGTTCCTTCTCTTAAATGTTCTTCCCGGATTGGCCAGTGATCTCCATGTGCGCGGTGTTTTTTTTTTTTTTTTCTCTTTTGAAAAATAGACAAATATTCAGAGTAACAAAAATCAGAATGCAGCTATGAGATTAAGTTTCACAAAGAAAACAGAAATGAGAGAGGCTCGTGATACTCTCTTGACCTTCAAATCACACTCACACAATTTATCGTGCTAACATGGCACACCCATTCTAGCACACACACGCGCACACACGCACACACACACACACCAAAACACACATAAAACAGGCAGCCACCAGGGTAGGAATTTTTAAACTGATCAACTGATTGACTAATTCGACACAGCAGTGAACGACAGTAAAGTCTGAAGGTGGAGTCCAGATCTGCTCCCTGGCATTGTGTTGGCTGGATCCGCGATGTGCGCGAGGCGAAGAGGGGTCTGACCCTCGCTTAGTCGACGGAGCCGGGGTGTAGGCTGAGTGCAGGTGGATCCAGACAGGTGGGAGAGTAACTGAGGTGAGGTTCTTTAATCCACAGGAGGGGGGCGCCGTTTTTGCCTTCTTGGCTCTTGCTGTTGTTGCGGCTCTTGTAGCGCACCAGCAGCACGGCGATGAGGAGGATGCCGAAGATGGGGAAGGGGTAGAAGAAGACGAAGTAGAAGAGGGAGTCGTTGGAGCACACCACTGACTGGAGGGTGGACACTGTTGACAGAGAAGACACAAATCAAAAGTTTTTCACAGACGCAGAACACCTTCCTCGGTGAGGTCCTGAAGAAAACTATGGGCTAAAAAATTTTATTTTGGTTTTCATGACTCTTTTAGCATGGAGGAGAATAAATTAAAGGAAAATTAAATAAAAGAAAATTAAATTTATGTAATTTTTTCACAGTGATGAATGAATCTATCTGACATCTTGAGATCCGAGAACTGCTTTTGACAACATGAATCACTCAGAATTATTGCTCAGCAGTGGGTGGACATCTCTTGCTCTCCCTCTAACTGTTCCTATCTTCAAAATAAATACTTTGAGTGGGTAAGTCAGATCATACAAGGCTGGGATGACATATATAGTGTCCGAGAGCTCCTTAATTGGTCAATAATGTCCTCTGGTTACATGCATTGTAGCACAGAGGACATATTAGGAATGGACAATATGACAACATATATATATATACTGCAAAACAAAACATCCAAAGACGCATCAGTTAATGACATCTTGTGCTGTCTGCAAAGATTGAGACTGAGGCTGTATTACAAGAACTTCCTTTCTTAAGTTAAGACATGAATAAGATAAAATAGGATTTTTAGGTATTACAGAAGCAAATCCTGACTAATTTTAGCAATCCTATCTTATCTTAGGAAAATTATTACGATCATATTTCAGGTTAGGAAATCCTAAATACTCAAATACTTACCTAGCCAATCAACTTTGTAACCATTGGCTTTTCTCATTGGAACAAAAATGGAACAAAAACAACAATGTGCACTTCAAGATGAGTAAGAGGTTTTGATAACATCTGCAGAGAAGTCCAAAGACCTGAACCAATAGTTGAAAACACTAATAGTCTATTAATCTATTGATCAGGCAAATCATTTATGATTAATATGATATGATAAAATTTATTTTTTCCTCATAAGTTGACTTTTAAGTTTCCCGATTGAGCAAATGGTTCTGCCAGACAAAACTGTGTCAAATGAGGCACAATTATTGTCATTTCTATACTATGGATTCATTATAAATAAATACATTTTTAATCAGTTAATTCTTAAAAGCAAGTAATCGGTTCATGATTAAACATTCCTCTGTGATGGCTTTTTTCCTGAATCAGTTCCTAGAC
The DNA here is from genome assembly GCF_056507025.1 of Lutjanus erythropterus. NCBI lineage: Eukaryota > Metazoa > Chordata > Actinopteri > Lutjaniformes > Lutjanidae > Lutjanus > Lutjanus erythropterus. Next base: position 24,658,132 of record NC_139324.1, read on the forward strand.
CCAACTATCATGGTTACCAAACAGTTAAGACAGGGTCTGCAAGTTAGGAAGTTTCTGTAGCACTGACTCTAGTCTTCAGTTGCCATTATTGTATAATACAATATTAATATAATATAATAAAGTATAAGACAACCATTGAAACATGCATCTATCACTGTGCTCATTTTCATTCAGAGAAGCTCAAAGGGGTTAATCAAGGACTTACCTTGTTGCAGCACATTGACGGTAGTGAACCCAGAGTTGTTGGTGGTCAGGCGGTACCATGCATTTCGAGGGTTGAGCAGCCACTCCTCTACATGGCAGTAGTATCGACCTGCGTCTGTTGGCCGTGCTCCTTGAATGGTGAGGCTGTACTGGTCAGAGGTCATCCTCTCAAACTGCAGGCGGGAATTGGGCCCCGCCTCCTCTCTGGGGCTGCAGTTTCCGTTTCCAAAAACGGCATCATGGCCGATGGAGAACACGCACTCCCGCTCTTTCTCTTCATCGCCCGGCTGGTCGTCTTCGTCCTCGTCTTCGGAACGCTCAACGTACCAGGACACGGAGAAGCGGGAGTCTCGGGATGACTGCGAAGGAATGCTACAGCCCAGTCGGATAGAACCGGACTCTTCCACAGTCACGTTTGACTCCAGTTCCTCCACCTGCAATCGGACCTCTGTGAAGTTTCAAAAAGATAAGAAAAAGAAAAAGATGAGGGCAGAAAAAGTGGATATGTATCGACATGTTTAGTAGTTCTTGGGGCCTATTGATAGAACAAACGTGTCACAATGTTTACTCACTATACATGAACTGCAGATTTTTCAGAAGTTGATTTAAACTAGAGTTGAGATGATTTGTCAATTCATGGACTAGTTGCCTGTTGAAAAAGTCAAAAAAATATTTAAAAAAAAATCAAGTAATTGAGCCATTTGTCAAGCAGATTCAGACTTCTCATATGTGAGGATCATGTGATTGTATAACGGCAATCTGAGTATTTCGGGGTTTTGGACTGTTGATCAGATGAAACAAGCAATTTAAAGATGTCAACTTGGCTTGACATTGTGGTAGGCATTTCTCACTATTTTCTGACATATTATACGTAAAGCAGTTGTGAAAATAATCAGGTTATTAGATAATAGATAATTAGATAATTGCTGCTTGCAGCCAAGGCTATTATACATCACTGCAGCACTATGGTACTTCATTATAATGAAGTTTTCTCATGCATTTTTCCTTTTTCAAAAATATTGTGATTTCTGGTCCTGCAATTTGGATGTTGCTCTTGACCATACTGTGATTTTGATTGTGAAAAGTTCTGCAGCCCTAATTAAAAGTAAACATTTTGGAAATGACCAAACCACTCTATCAACTAATAGAAAGTAAAATTAATTGAAAAATAAATTAAAATAAATAAAAATACAAAACTACAGTATCTCTGGTTTCAGGCCTGATTCAAACTCCAAATTAACACCACAAAACAGCAAATAATTCTGCAAAACAGGGACACCAAACTTTCAAAATGTACAAAAAAAGAGAGTCAAAAATAAATAAATCCCACAGTGCTGCCAGCCCACAGCTATCACCAGCCTTTCAGCTTTCCAGCAAGGTTAGATCCAGCCCCAAGGCTAGCGTCTGTCTGTCTGTCTGTCTGTCTGTCTGTCTGTCTGTCTGTCTGCATGGGTATGCTACAACCCTTCAGGGGTGGTACAATGACCCAGTTCCACTGCAGTTAAAAAAAAAAAATGGCAGCAAAGACCTGGCTTGCTCAGGCTCTTCTCACACACAGTTTGGAACGTTCTTCTTGTTAAAGCAAAATGAGAAGCAGAAAGGACAGCAGGAGAGCAGGGGAAAAAAAAGCGAGTGCTGGCATACATCTCTCCTCATCTCTTCTCCGACAAGCAGATTTCTGGATGACTTCCTAGGTGAATGCATTTTTTAGCACCCTAATGAATATCCATGATGTTTATACAGCATTTTCTATTCATCATATGTAGATGTTTATGTATCATTAAAAGTAAAACCTATATCCTTATGAATAATATACTTTTAGTGTTTAATAATAACCAAGGCCCCTTCCAAAGCTTCCGTACACACAACCATGTGTTAACTTCTTGAATCAAAGGTAAAACTAAAGCATGAGAGGAAGCAATATCAAGGAAAATATAGTCTATTATAATATAATCTGCACATATTCACAGAACTCTGCGTTCATATGGATGCTACAGCTCTATTAAATGGTTAAGCAGTGTCAGCTTCACAGTCTACATATAATACATGTGTTTTCTTTGCCCCACTGGCTTCTGACCAGATGTTTTAATCCTCACGTTCTAGTAGTTGCCATACCAGGGATTTCACTCTGCATTATAAACAGGACACCTGGCACAAGAACACTGCTCTCACAGACGTCTGAAAAAAGTCACCTTCAGCCGGTGTGTCCAACAAATTCATACAAAAAAAGGGTACGTCAAGGATGAATGAGTTGTTGTTATTATCTATTTGCATTTGGGGAGCATGGAGTTTGAGTGTAGATGAGGGGAAACAAGTGTGTGGTTAGAGAATATGGACAAAGGGGTAATTGTAGTGGTGGACAAAAAAAACAAAAAACAAAAAACAAAATAATCCAGCGTACTATTGTGATATTTTGCTTTGCAATATTGTATCCATACACAGTTGCCAAGTATCAATCTTTTATTATATGAATAACGTGTGGATACTGGCACTGTTCAGGACCGGTTGATGCTGATGTAATTTATTTATTTATTTATTTATTTTAAGTATCATGAATGACAGTGTGAAATAAGGGCCTGCATGCAGTCAATACTGGAGCTGCACTGATTGTTAGTTGTGGTGATAATCAATGCCTCAACATAATGAGACTCAGTTCAGGGGATCTACTCCCAAACTACATGTGAAACATACAGTTGGTATGAAGGAATGTACAAACCACTTCACTTATGGATAAAACTATGAATCAGCACAAAACTGACAACTGTCAACATAAACCATCATGTTCTGAACGATACGAACACTAACAATAAGTAACAGTTTGCATTTTGGAACATAAAGTAGCAAACTTAAATAAATTGCAATATATTGCAACCTTTCTTTGCTGGACTTGGTGTCCACCAGATCAGGTACGACGATGAAGGCTGGCTCTAAGCCTTTCTTCTGGTGAGATCAGCAGATGCTGACAAAGTTTTCCTAATTAGCAGCTGAAAAAGATAATAAATCTCAATTCATGTTATCACAGTATTCATATTGACTTGATACTTAAGTCACAATATCCTATTGTGGATTAAGTATCATGATAATATCATATCGTGGGGCCTTCTGGAAAATGCAGTCAAGAAGATGTGAGGTGGACTGTACTTAGGATAGCTCTCATAAGACTGGATGTCAGGGTTTGGGTAGCAGGAGGTACATCATGTCATGGAGTGCTTTCAATGTTTTTGAGGACAGGACAAGAGGATCAGGATCTCAGTGTGAGCCAGGCTCTGCCCTCTGGCATGGCACATGACAGCTGGCATGACTTCAACCCATCTTTTGCCACCTGAGTTCTGCCTGGGGGCAGGTGTAAGGTCAGAGGAGTGAGATGTCCTTGATGCTTGGGCAGGTCATGTGGGAGTGGGAGGCACAGTGAGAGGGGTTTGGGTCAATAACGTTCACCTGGTCTGAAGCAGGACAGCATGTGGGGCTAAAGAGGCAGCAGCTGCTTCCCTGCAGTGGGAATAAATAAGCATTTTGTTAATTCTGACCGCTTGCTCACCTGGCTGTCTGACCAGAACCTGCGTGAACCCGGAGGACTCCCGGGAGAGTCGATACCAGGCTCCATCTGGGTCGCTCAGCCACTCTTCCACCAGGCAGTAATACGTCCCAGAGTCGCTGTTCTCCGCCCTGTTCAGCGTCAGCACGTAGAGACGGGGCGACAGCCTTTCGGCCTGCACTCGCCGTCGCAGCCTCTCCTCGTCCGCGTAGGCGCCATACTCAAAGGCCCCCGTGCGCTCGATCCTCAGCAGGAGCTCATCGGCCTCTGACCCAGTTGCGCGCCTCACATACCACAGCACAGCATGCTGGGAATCCTGGCTGGTCTCGGAGGTGATGGAGCAGTTGATTCTGACACGACTGTCCTCCAGGTACACCTGCGACTGGTTGGTCTTTTGCACTCGCAGCTTGCTCTCTGCAAAGAATCAGGAGAGAGGAAAGAGAAGACAGTCATTCCTTCGGGTGCGGGAAAACGTGGAGCTGATGACAGGTACACAATGCAATTTCTGTTTTGTGACAGACGACCTGTAGCAGGGTTTATTTTTGGTGGCAGCAGGGCAGGAAAAGATAGTAGTGCGTGGGAGGGTGAGGCAGGTGACAAAGAGAAAGAATGAGGAAGGAGGAAATGTCAGGCAAATCAAAGCGGAGAGGATGGGAGGTCTGTGGGTATCACAGCAGAAATGTAAGATAAGATGCAGAACAAGGGTGAAGAAGAGGGGGGTGGATTGTGAAGCAGGGCTGTGGATATAATTAGGTAAGAAGCAAGACAAAAGCAGGGCAGGGGGTCTGTCAGGCTGCCAAAAAGAAAAGCAAAGAGAAGGAAGAAGAAACGCATTTAAAAAGTCAAGCAAGGACGGGAGGAGAGCAGACAGGAGAGGGAGGAGATGATATAGAGGTGTGACTGAGATGTCAGGAGGGAGCTAAGGCCGCCCTGAGTGCTCTGACAGGATTGGTTACACAGACATCGGTTGTGGGATAGGATTAGCTGCAGGTACATCAGGTGTGACCGCGACCAGGGCCCACTGTCAAATGCTTCGGGGGAGGATTAGTTCATTTTTCAAGCTTTAACACCTGCTGTATTTTACATTCAGCATTATTTGAACATGAATTAGAGCACCCTGCAACTACCAGAGATCTTGAAACAACTCAGTTTGACGTTAGATAATGAAGATTTGTCTCAAACAATCATAATCACACACACTCAAACAAATACCATGGAGCTTCAATGAATGTCAATCAATCCCCCATTTATGTGTTGAGAAAGTGCAGTTTCTAACCTCTTTGACTCGAACTGACAGACCCAGCATCTCTATCAGCAACTTTAACAATCTTTAAACCAGGCAATAACAATTTGATTGGTTGCATTTTCCCTGACAGCGAGCCAACAGTTGTTTCTTGGCTGAGCCCAATTTAGGGAAACAAATTCACTTAATTGATCTCAGCAGCAGGCATGCAACTGCAGAATGTTATTTTACAATGAGAGTGGAACACCTATTTTTGGATCAGAGGAATGATGTTTCCCAGAAATGTCAGAATAGCACAGATAATTTAACCATTAAATACATAGGACACTTGTTGGATGTAAATTTGCACAAGAAGCCTGTCAAAGGCAGTTTTTTAATATAACTGATTGTATATAAATTTGTAAATACAAACTTACTTTGCAAATACGTATGTATCACAAACATACAGGATTCTTACTCTTCTTAAGTGCTTGAATGTGAGTTTGTAAATGCACTAGACGGATAGCCGATTGTGAGTCTCACTCCCATGACATCAAATACCACCGTTTTGAGTTTTTAAAGCGTTCTGCCGACAGCAAAATAATGAGAAGTAAAGAATCAGAGGCAGACGGCAGGGTCTCTGCAGACACCATCACTTCTAGAGGGTCGTAAGTGGTGACTGAAAGGTTTTATGTTTATGAGCGTCTATGATTGTTTTTTTGTTTTTTTTAAGGAAAATGTTGCATATTATACCTTTAACTAAATTTTGAGTGACATGTCACAAAGAGAGATGTGTCAAAGTAACACGGATGAGCAGCATGTGTCATGTGAACAGAGGGTAGAACGTAAGCGAGACCTGTCAGCAGCTCTGTCATCATGTCAGCTGTGTCGAGTTATTTTAAGCTCAATAAAGAGAAATGCGAAACAGCCAAGTGCAATGTATGCATTTGTGCAGTTTATTTAAATTAGCATGTTTTAATGGTGTTCATCAATCAGAAATGCTGCTAAAAGTTCTCTACATGAACAAGTTTAAATAAAAACAAGCAACAGAATTGCATAACCGAGTCGTGTTGGGGGTTATATATTTCTTCCTTCATGTAGGGGTGTGCCGTGTTTACAGGTATAATTTTTAATATGAATAAAAAAATTCATATCACGATAATGGCAATTTTCCCAACTTGCTGATATGATGACGTCATACTGTGACATACAGCAACAACAAACATGACTGAAAGCAAAAGTAACATTGCTATTCATAGTAGCAGAATCAATCAGTTCAATCTGTTTCATAGATTGAACAGGATGTTTATGGATGTCAGGTTAAGCAAAGTGCATCCGTACGAATTTACTATTAAAACATTAGTTATATAAGAGAGAGAAAGATGGTATCGGAATTGGCAGATACTCAAGGTTGCCGTATCATATCAGACATGAAAAAGTGGTAGTAATCCGGTGAAAAAAACAACACTTCAAAGACAACAGAGTGTAGCTCACTGGCCATTATATCCCACTTGATGCCATATACTATCTTATTAAAGAAGAATTTGACAATGTAAATGGCAGTTTATCAGGAATTTTTGGGCAGGGCATCTATGGAGCACTACCATATTTCATTATAATATGGTTTTCTCGTACACCTCTTTCCTCTTTAAAAAAAAAAAAATGCCATCTGGTTCTGGTTCTTTGATTTAGATATTGGCACCTGGCCATATTGTGATTTCAATAAAGCTGCGACGACTTGTGCAGCCCTCATTCCAATTTTGACCTTAAAATTGAAAGTCAGATTGAACCGTGGATTTGGGGAATCGTGAATCACATTAGCTCGGGGGCTAACTCAGACTTAAACTTGGCTTCATTAATGTATTATGTGAACATCATTGTTTAAAAATCTGGCAGTTAATCTGACAATAAAGCATTATTTGATGGTCTATAAAACTAAATCCAATTTGGGTACAGCTCCCAAAAAAGAAATTTATTGTTTGATTTTTGGAATTAATACTTGTGGGGTATCTTATTGGAACAAAAATTTCAAATGATATCCAGCTTTTATCAGGAATATACGTTTGCATTAACCAGGTTTTGTTAATAAGCTGTCTTCTACGTTTGATGTTCCTCTCTATGCTTCTCCTGCATTCTAAAACAACCCTCTGCATTTCTATTTCATGAACTCTACTCACTCATGCTAAAGCTCTGCTCTGACTGACTGACTGATTGACTGCCCAGGGTCTCAGCCATCTGCCCAGAAAACCTCAACCCTTATCCACAGATTGTTGTGCATGCTCAAATGAGCACCGTTTGTGATTCTGCATATTTCCACTATATGTACAGTACACACACGTTCGGGTGCAAATGTCAAAAGATGCATGGCTGCGAGGCATCACCAGACCACCCTGTTGTGCAACGGCATTTCGAGCTAGCATCTCAAATTAGTCATCATCATTGCTTTGGTACCCACTCGAGACTTGGTAGGAAGCCTGACAATCTCCCCATCCGGAATTACTGCCGAGCCCTGCGGAATCCTGGCAATCATTTTTTTGTAGGAGAATTACCTCCGAACCTCCTGAAGTGGAACCATGCAGGATTGGATTGGCACAGGACAAAGCAAATCTCTGCCGCTCCCATTTGAAGTTTGAATCCGCAGCCAGGAGAAAATCTGGGGGCTGGAAGTCTGTTGCTGTACATCAGTGTTTACAGAAACGCCTTTTAAAAGCTAAAATAGTCTAATTATTCAAGCCCTATTAGGTAACATCATGAGCTATTACAAGTTATTATAACTACATACTCACTCAAGCAGAGATAGAGGGACTAATAAAATTGAAGAGCAATGGGCAGAAAGGTGGAAGAGGAATAAATTGTAGAGAAATGCAGCCTTTTTATGTAGAAAAAGCAAGCTTAAAGTCTCCACTGTCTCCAGAGTGCTAGTGCTGTGAAATGTCTCAGTAAGAGAACAGCAACTTCACAGAGCAGCCTGTCACATCCTCGGACACGTGTCTATTCCCACTGAGAGTGAGGTTTCTTCCTTCAGCTACAGCACAGCCACGCTACCACAGTTACATCAGTGCATCTGCTGACGCAAGCAGAAGAAAACAGGCTAAAAGTTCCAGATGTACATAAAAAAGTGACCCAAATCTGAATTATTTTATTTTGCCCTTATGTGACCTGTCTTTATTTTTCTTTACCCTTGTGAACAGCACAAATGACATGGAATCTGATCTTATGTGGGCCTAAATCAGATATACCTGTGATTTAATGTGAACAGTCAATTCAGTGTGACTTTTACGTCACTCACTCTAATGAAATGTCTCGCCGCAAGACTAGAGAGGCGCTGACAGATGTAGTTAAAAGTAGCCCTTGAAATATGGAATTTTTGGATGAAATCTGTTTCTGTGAAGCCATTCACATCATAATCCCACCACTGCTGGCTCCAACTCCACATCCACACACTTTTATAGAGACGCAGCAACCACTGCTCCACAAGATCTCATAATTTAAAATTTGGCTCCCTTTCCCCTCATCCTTGTTCTTGGTGTCACTGACTCACAAATTTTCTGGCTTCCACTGCACATTAACTTATAAATAAAACCATATATGCTGACTTCAATGGCCTATATACTGTATTTACTTATAGACAGTGTGCTGCATATGAAGTCTATGACTGCATCCAAAATTCCACACTAACATGCTATTTAGTACACAAAAACTGTATGTGAGATTTTTTAGCATGCTTGAATGCTTAGTTTGAAACCACTAGTACATGAATACTATTTCTGGGGAAATAATATAGTACACAAGTGCTGGACATTATGCTAGCATAAATATCCCACAATGTTATGCACTAATACCGCAACAATAACAACAAAACCGATAATGGTGGATAGCACCTAAGGCATCTTTGGCATAATGTCAAGTGAGGTTTCACGTTGCTAGAACAATAGTAGACTATATTTTTTGGGTATGTGGAGTGTAGTATGTGACACAGCGTCTGATATTTTCTTTTGCACAGAAGGGTCAGTTCTTTTTATAACTTCTAACCAATCTCTGTGGTCTGAAGGTTAGTTTCTCTCTCGTGTTGCTGTTTGTACTTTCAGGTATCTGCTTTATTGTACTGTTTAATGTTCACTTTCAGCCAGGTAGAAGTGGGGTTAAGTGACTGCTGATAATAACAAACATTACGTGATTGTGCTGCTTCATAATGAAAGCTTTTATATAACAAAATAATGGAAAGCCGAGTCATAATTGACACCTCAAACCTGGCAACCAGGCCAGCAAATGTTTATGGAAAAGGGGTAATATTGGCCAAATTTAAAATGTATATATATAAATATATATATATATATATATATATATATATATATATATATATATATATATATATATATATATATATATATATGTTAACAGTCACCAAAAAAAAACCAAAAAAATGAAACCAATCTGGGCAATAAATCTAAATTAAGCACTAGGGCTTTCACTGTGAATGTAGTTACAGCTAACAAGGCCGCTCATCATGTATGTGCATTCCCTCAACAGTGTGAGCAGTGCTCTGTTCCTGTGCGTCAGCATGGCTGTCGATACCTATTTTAAGTGTGATTGCATGTTCTTTGCTACTGTGTTTCTTTAATGAGCCTCGAGGGCGCATCCACAAAGTAAGACAAATCCATAATTGGAAACACTTGTTCTCACTGCTCTGCATTAGTTCATGTGCCAGTCAAACCTGGCCTCAGTGAGAATGAAAGTGCAGCCTCATTTTATATGCACCACACTTTAACCGTTTTGGTCTCTTTGCATTTTATTTTCTCCACAGCAACAAGAGGAAAAACTGCCTGTATAATCAGGGAGAAGATAAAAACTCAATAATTTTGAAGTTAACCTTAAGCATGAATGTTGACAGCATCTCTCACACTTCACCTGCTCTGTGGTTTCCAGGGCAACGCTGTCTCCAATAACAACGTGGTATGGCTCAGATACCTTTAAGGACCCACTGATCTTTATCTTCCAGTAAAAATAAGAGCGCACTCAATTAAACAAGACCAGAGCCTTTTGTTTACATCACCAGGCATGATCAAATTAAATTTAATTAAAAGCATTATTCTTCTCTCTGCAAAACGTGAAAAAAAAAATTTAATTTGGCGGAATACAGATGTAATGGTATGCAGTGGATCTATACAGAGTGCCTCTTCTTACCAAAAAACTATCTCAGCTCCACTGGAGAGTCTCGTGTTTCGGCACTTTGCTGGGCATGTAGCGTCATTACAGTACACACAAATCCACACAGTGCACTCACTAATTGGCTCATTGAACCCTCGTCTCACCCCCTTCCCATGCGCGCCCAATTTGTCTTGTTTAATAGCTACAGGAAGAGCAGAGTTGAGACAAAGCTGTCTTTATTCCTTTTATTTATCAGTGGAGGTAAGTACACAAAGGCTACAAACAGCAGCACTGTTTTGATAGGGAAGAAAGACAGCAAAGTACACCCGAAACCCCAAAAGCCACACAACTACTAGACAACTGCTGTTTATGAAGCAGAGCAGATGAAAACAAGTTAGAGTCCGGGGGGAGGAGAAGTGTACAGCTAAGGATGCCACTGTGGCATGTCAGCACACACACACACACACACACACACACACACACACACGCTTGTAACAAAAGTTTAGGACAACTTCAAAGGAGCTTGGAAACCGCTTGGCCGAATGTTCAGAGGAGGAGAATACTGCCCGAGATTGTAAATCAAAGAGTGTAATCCTTTATTCTTCAGCTAGAGAGGAAATTTTAATTCATTTTCCATCTCTGTTTTATGCTCCAGGTGAAGTCTTTTAAAACAAACCCGGCCCTGAACGTCGGGGCTGAAACGTAGGCTTCGGCCCTCTCGTTTCCACTTCATCACAGTTTTGTTTTGACCAGCTGTCACCTCTTCCCTCCCTTCTGTGTTACCATGATCTTCTGATCACACTCTGCCTAATCACCTGACACTAACATGAATATTCAGCAGCCTCACCTGTGAAATCATGAATATTAATGGCGTCTAAATGAAGTGCGAGCCACAGAGGTACTGGCGGGGTCTGCGGCTAACATTTTGGCTCTTTTTAAATATAGTTTAATATGTACCTAATGACCACTGAGCTGACAACCTATCCACTGGGCCACAGATGTAATGCTCCCACTTAGCTGAAGGAGGCCAGAGTGGGCAAGAAACAGGGAGAAAAGAGACATAAAGAGATGAGAGGGATGAATAAAAGTAGAGGGCTAGACCCAGAGAGATGGATGGGATTTTTTTTTTTTTAAGAAGACAGGATGAGAGAAAAGTAGGAGAGTTTAGGGATATATCACCAAAACTGAACTGATATTTCCTGAGCACCTACTAACACAGAGCGGGGGAGTGCGAGTGGGTGTGCAGAGGGAGGGAGGGGCAGAAGGGGGAAGGAGCCCGGAAAAGATGAGAGAGATGTAAAAGACAGAAAGTGTGAACATGCTCCTGGGGGGATTTCAGGAAGCAGCAGGCAGTCTCTCAAGCTCCACTCCAGAGGACTTATAGTCTTAATGGCTGCCTGCTCCGCCTTTAGCGTTAGCATTAGCACAGCCACAGGCTAATCCACGGCCAGGACCCCAAGCATGTCAGGACTCAGGGCTTTAGACACGCCTTGATCCCCTGCAGAACAGTTCAGTTTGGCTTGCTGCTCCTCGCCGAGCTCCACAACTGCACGCACAAACACAGAAATACACACACACACACACACACACACACACAATGCTGCACACATGCCCCGGCCCGTCTGGACCTCTGTCACAGGGGGCATAGATCAGAGCGAGCTGCTAGTCAGAGGCAATGAGCAATGGGGTTCCCCTGACTGAAGAGTGGCTCCTCTGCCGAACTGGGAGCCTAATTTCTATGCTAATGACTGCGATGTATCTATGATCCCATTGTGTCAGAGGGATATTACCACTCCTCATTCCTCCCCTTTCTAACTCCCCCTACAATATCATTAAGACTGGGCTAATTATGGGGATCTGTGCAAGTAGCATCAGCCTTGAACACACCCAGACAGAGCCACACACACGCAGCCTCCCACAATACATATTCCTATACTAGGGATGAGCTGTATTAGTTAACTAAACGATTAAACGTTCCTACTCTTGCTAGTCGGCACCAGAAATACAAGTCAGTTAGACTAATTATTAATATTTTATTTATGCACAAAGTCAGTTAACAGTTGCTCCTTAAGCCCAGTTTAGACCAGAGATTTACAACGAGACAAAACTGTTTAAGAACGTTGCAGAGAGACGTTGCAGCAGTGTGAACTGGCCCGTCTCAGCTTGGATCAAGCCGGCTGATGGCGATGCCTGCGACTCAGCTTGTCAAATCGCCAGTGGCTGGGTTTTAGAACGCCTCCTGTTTCAACGGCCAATCGGCTCATGGGAAAGCCAGTAAACTGTCAGCAATGTCAGCGTTTTGGACGGAGGAAAGAGAGGATCACCCCATCACTTTGTTTGGGCAGCAGCCGTATCTGTCTGACACAAGGCTTTAGGCCACATTCAGACAGAATCAGGCGTTGTGCTGTCATCTGAGGGGTGTTCATTTGTCCTGAGAACATAACCGCTGTGAAACAATCACAAAATAACATATTTTTCTGATTTGCAGGCTTTCTCACCCACCCGCCTGATCCTGACCACTCGCTGGACAGAAGGGAACCCTTGATAAGTGAACCTCTTGTGAGATTTGTCTTGTTCATTGTGCATCTTGTACAAACTAATAATGTTTTATAATGTGCCAACACTGTGATTAAAATCTGGATAGGTTTAGGGACACAAAACATTTCAGATCATAGTCTGGGTTAAACGATCACTCTCGCAAGAGCCTTTGCAGGTCTGGAGTTCTCTTCTAGACACGACCGTGTCTCTGTCCGTCTTTCCCTCCGCTCTGCCACACTCACTCTGCACACATCTTTTATGTTTCACCACTTAATCAATACTAGAAATGCAACTGTAGCAAGTAACTCACTATCAATGCACTCATTCATATTTCCAGATGCTACAAATTATATCCACCTACGAAAAAAGCCTGAACATCCGGCAGTTAGAGATGAAGCACAAACAGTAATTGTGATGAGAATGATACACTGTCTCGTTTAGTCACACTGGTGTAAACCGACAGGTTTTCACAATGCTGGAGACTGATGCAAAGTTTTAAATGGTTTATCTTTGGTCTGAACTTGGCTTAAGATGTTGCTGCACGTGCAGATGACATCACGTAAAACCAGTGTGGTTTGTCAGATGAGAAGAAATGGTGCGAAAATTTCATGTCATGGTTATAGTGACCAAAATTATCACGGTTATCAGTATTACTGTGGTATTGGTAAAATGTGCTTCAAAAAGGTCTGAGACATGCACTGAAATAACCTCAAGTTTTATACTGCAAACCTGTCAATGATTTGAAATGGCATCATGTCTTGAGAAATGATTTTTCATTGACACAAAACAAACCCACGCTGTTGCTGCGCCTGCATCTGGGAGACTGCTGCTAACTTTGGTTGATGCTGGAAAATGTTTTTTACTGTGAGTTTTTTCAAAGCTTAGTGATCAAACATAGCTATTGTAATAGTTAAAAATTTAAACGGTAATACTACTTGTCAGGAATTCTATCGCAGTTTATCATGAAACTGATTATTGTTTCATCCCCATTAGTCAGTATTTGGTCTAGACAATGAAAATGAGGTTGTATGTAAGCAGTCAGAATAAACTGGTATGTAACCACTTAAACAGAGCAATGTGTAATTCAGCACAAACATGTGGATGTTAGCCTGCAAGGAGAGCAGGCTACTGCTGCGAGCCATTTTAATGTTATCCACACTGTGTGGCAGCTAACATTATGATGTCATATTTGACACCGATTCCCCACAGATGCTGTGGTCCTCCAATGTGCCACACATTTCATTAGCATTTAGAATACAATTTGGTTATTTAAGAATGTAATTAATGTCTTAAATGACTCCTAAAGGCAAAATATTCAGGATTTTCCTCAAGAAAACAATGCATACTCTCATGCAGAAATATGTATCCACAGAGTCCCCACGCTCAGTCTGTACCTTTTTCTTTTCACATTATTTTGGTGTGCTCGTGACGCTTTAAAAACCCAAAATGTCAGTATTTGACATCCCAGGAATGAGACTCAACTAGGGATTTAATGATAAATCACTCATCAATTAATCGGCATTAAGAATTTAACAGCTTAAAATGCATCAACTGATAACTACATAGTCTAGGAATGGAAGTGATTGCGCCTCATTTGACATTGGAGGCATCTCTTGAAGAAGTAACTTAAACATAAAATCAGAAGAAAAAAAACAAGACAAAATGAAAAGGAGAAAAACCTGAAAAACAAATACGTGTTTTGCATCTTAATGATTAACTGATTAATCAATTGTTACCATTTTCAAGTACCAGTTAAAGAAAACAAAATCTGCAGCTCTAGACTCAACAATTAACTATCTTTCTGGTATGTTTTTTAAGAGTAACTGACAAATCTACTTTTAATACACACAACATTTTTTTCAGACAATGTTTAACCTTAACAATTAATAAATTCTGACGGTTTTGTTGAGTCTTTTCATACTGATCGGCTAATCTAAACTAGAATTTCCTTTTCATTGACAGAATAATTAGTCGCCAGAACCATGTCTATCCTATACGCACCATCAGTACGAACACACTGTGCACTCTCCCTCTTCCTGCCTGCCCGTCTGTCTGAGAGAGTGACTGCTGGACGCAGGCTGGCCTGACGGGGAAACGGATGCATGAGAGGAGGGTTGGGAGGGCGAAACAGGGGGTCAGAGCAGGCGAACTCCGGAAGATTAATGGCCCAAAAGAAGCTGGCACAGTGTGGAGAGCATAAAGATGTATCAGACTGAACTGTGCATGCCGGCGTGTGTGTTTGCAACGGGTCTGCCAATAAGCATAAAACACATTATGCTCATTAAACCACAGAGAACAGTGGTCATTCAGTTAGAGGAGGCTAGAGGCTGGTGTGTGTGTGTGTGTGTATTCAGGAGGCAGCACTGCTGAGCTCCTCCTGTTCTGCTTCTACTATTAGCCACTGATTTACATGGGGAGCAGCAGCACTGTAGCTAGCTCTGAGTTACGACTTCAATTACAGCAGCAGCAGGACAGGCAAGGCAGGCACACACACACACACACACACACACACACACACACACACACACACACACACACACACACACACACACACACACACACACACACACACACACACACACACAGGTGCTTAGGAGAGATGGAAGGACACAACACAGAGAATCTCATTGTGTCTGCAGATTGGGCTGAACAAGGAAATGAGGCCTAGATTGGATTGGATTTGACAGAGAAATGTGCCTGTGCTCCTGCATGAGAGCAAGTGTGAGGGTTTGCTCTTGTGAGGAGGAAGACACAGAGAGGGAAGGAGCCTGACCTTGAACGTCTGAAACAGGCATGATTAATCAAAAGTCTTTTATGAAATTATTTTCTGTTTCAGTGCACCCCTCAAAGGCTCTTTCATTTATCACTGATTATGACCCTGTGTGCTCATGTGTGTGTGTGTGCGACAGACTAAGAGGCAGCGAGAGCACTCTGATTATTTGTATATTGCGCTGTATAAACTGCAGAAGAGGCAGGTTGTCTGTGTTGCAGACATACAGGCAGCCCTGTACAGCAGAGTGCTGCCTCAGGTGAGCTTGTGGGCAAACTCAAACTATATCCACTGCAGCCAAAACCAGGGCACTGAAAAGATTTACAACCTCGGCACCAACAATAACACCTTGCTGAAGCTGCTATTGTGTGCAAACAAGCACAGCTGCCTCATCCTTATTATTTATGAAATACTGACAATGGTGAAGTAGCTATTTGAAGAGAAATGTAAACATAATGGAGAGAATTATGAGGAGGAGGAGGGAAGCAGGGAATTATAAAATATTGAAAAATCACAAGAGTGAGGAAGAAACTGGGGGTGTGTGCATGGAGGGAAACATGCAGCTAAGTGCGAGTGAAGGGGAAAGAAGACATTAAAAGAGACTTATGGAGGAGAGTGAGAACAAAATGTGGAGAGACGGAGATGGAGCCAGAGTGAGAAAGGAGGACATGAGTGTGATAGGCCCGGTCCTAATGAAGATAGACAGCTCCTATCCATGCCCTGATAAGCAGGAATCTCCAATCACCGCAGCGACGCCACTGCTATCAATAACGGCTGGGTGGCAAGTGCTTCACTGGCATGAAAGGAGAGCACAGGCGGCATCTGCTAGTGCCAGCCTGTATTAAATGGGAATATACCCTGAAGAACTATCAGAGACAGAGAGAACATATGAGGCGGGACAAGATAAAGTAGGAGAAAGTAGGAGGCTTATATCCTCCTAACTCAAAGCGCAACCACGAGAGAGCAAAACAAGAGAGGAGGATAAGAATAAGCAAAAAGGCATCCAATCCTTCGTCGTGATGTTTGATCGTGTGACTGAAAGGTAGCCAGGCAAGCGTAGGTGTGCGAGGAGAGATGAGGAGAAAACTCTAAGTGGGACACCCCCCTCCCTTCCCTCCATCATCACCCTCATCATTCCAGCTCAGCCAATAACCAGACAGTCTTAATATCCCACTCCTCGTGCCAGACACTCACGCGCGCACAAATGTGCACATGCACACACTCAAATGATGAGAAAAATGTATTGAACTCCCAAAACCGTCATTAATCTAAACTTCGGTTCCATTAGGGGAGATTCAGCATAATTAGTTTTGCGTGTTTTAGCTGTGTGTGTGTGTGTACGCGCGCGTGTTGGAGAGTGTGTTTTTGTGTGTGTGTAGTTTGAGTTATGAGTAGATGATATTAGATTGTGTCGTAGAGACCGAGGCTTCCCCTGGTGATCTGCCATGCTGAACATGTGTTTGCCATTATTGCATTTCAGACGGAGACGAAGAGAAAACTCAATCAGGTGAAATCTAATATCACTGTATGTGGAACTGTATACCGCGTGTTTACGTTTTTGGTGTGTGTGTGTGTGTGTTTGTGGAGGTCCTCTGCTGTGAGGGCTAATATTGAATCGTGTTCCACCATAAGATAATTACACTTTTGCTCTGGGAGGTAACCTCCCCCGCCAGTGTGTATCCATGTACTGCACGAGCATGATGGTGTGTGTGAAGTCCTGTGTGTGCAGTCAGTGGTTCTCTGAATGAAGCCTGTGGTGGATAATTCGAACCAAGCTGCTGCACAAGGTTGCCCTCACAAGGAACATAAAAATATTGTGTGTGTGTGTGTGTGTGTGTGTGTTAGAGCCCAACTGATATATATTTTGGTCGACTGATATTTTCGGCCCAATATTGGTTTATCACAGCTATATTGGTCATTAGGGCTGTGACAATATGAAGTTTTTCTTACCCCGGCCTGCCGAAATAACAACATTTTATTGGACTTGACTGAAGCATACTCTCATAAAAGTAGCATAGCTCCGTTAAAGAACAGGACAGTGTGTAAGTGTGTGGCGTTCAAGTGAAGGAGAGTAAGTAGCAGGCTGCCGGTGCTGCTGCTAGCAAAGCAACTTAAACTATGATTTTCTTTTTTCACATTTTACCGTCTTAAAAACAGTTGTTGTTGTTAGCATGCTGCTAGCCACACACTGGCAATTCCAAGATGCCTTGAGTTGAGTCTGTTGACCAATCAGAGCCTGCGTTCCTAATGATGATGAGGATGATGATGGTAATGAGCTCAATCTTATGGTAGACATCTCATCACATGACCATGGTACTGCAGTAGTGCTGCTATTGCCGCAGCCCTAATCTGAACACTGTTATTATCTGATATGTGCCTACATTAAATCTTTTTTATGAGAAGAATCATAAAGCAGATTGTTTTTATTTGTTAGCTTTATAGGCAGAATTCTGCGTTTATTTGATTGTTTTTCTGTCATTATATGAGCCAAATGTCGCTCTCTCTAAACCAACCAGAAGCAAAAAGAGAAAGAGAAAAGCTTTTCCAAACTGGGAACATGTCAACAACCATTGACAGTAGGTGATACACTATGGATATTGGATGTGCTATGGATTATGGACTATGGATAAGTACGTCACACAACCCCACTTCAAATAATCTGAACTATCCATTTAAAGTTTAAAATATCCTGCCTCTATTACATATCTTTATCGCAAGTATAAACCGCATTTGAGGGGTCATTGCAAAAAAATGTGTGTTCATTTACATAATAATTTAAATAATATACTCTGTGCAAAGGATATTGGATGATGTATATACTTTTTTTTTCCATTCCCTAATTTCAGTATCGGCATCAACCTCAGTATCAGTTGGGCCTCAGTGTGCGTGTATGTGTGTAGATATGGTGGTGAACTTCTCTGATATGACCCGTGGGACTTGGACACAGGCAGCGTGCTGCTAATGCAATCTGGAACAGGAAGTAGGCCTGGGCTGGGCCACAGGCACCTCTCCCGTTTAACGAAACGTCACGCTGACCGGCTGACTGCTTTTATCTACATCCAGCTTTTCACTTCTGCTGATCTAAGATGCATGGATGTTGGATCAAGGGTGCCACTTCTGATGCCGGTTTTCACTCGCAGCTTTTGAAGTTCTACAATGATTTTAATGAGGAGTGTCATTCCGCATTCGCAAAACCTTCTTATGTTAGGCACACGCGTGCGTCTTTCCTCTGAAGACAAGATGGTGGTGTAATGGAGCATCAGAAAGCTGAGAGAAACTGCTCTGCTGTTGTGTCGCTGGGTATCAGGGGTGAGGTGGGCTTCTGTATATATGCATAGTAAGCATATGAAAGCTCTCAGAGGCGCATCACAAGAAGCACGGTTGCAGGGGCATTCATGCAAGAACTTAGGCATCCACACAAGTATGTACAGTATGTGCACACAATGTTGGTGAGGTAGCTCATACATATTGAGCAGCTACCTATGGAAGCATGATTTAGAGTCTCTCAATTATGAATCTGGTCAGATGCTGTGTTTGCACACACCTCATTACACACACTCCCCCCTTTATCCCACTTCTTTGAGAGAGGAACTGAAAATGCCAGCCGCTCATTTCGCCAGGAGTGGTTAACATTTAGGAAAACAGAGAGGGAAAAGCAGATGGGGAGGAGAGGCGTGAGGCAGAGAGAGACGTCCTACATTCTGACAAATGAATCATCAGTCTAAATGAAGGTCTGACTGCAAAAAAAAAAAAGAAGAAGACAGGAGGTGGAGGAGACAAACACAGCATGACCAGGGACTGAGCCGGGCCTCGGCAGCCAATGAGATGAAGGAATTACTCACTCGCCTTCCCCTGTGAGATAGTGCCCTTACACACAGAGCACTCGCACCGTTATGGTTACTGATTGGCTTTCAGTCTGCAACTGATCACATCGTCACGGTTGCTGATGGCATTACCAAGGTAACTGATCACTTTGTCATGGAGATGCTTCTAGAAAATGGAGTGGGAGGTGGACCCACTATTTATTCCCCTGCAAATGTCTGTCTGTGTGCGTGCGTGTGTGTGTGTGTGTGTGTGTGTGTGTGTGTGTGTGTGTGTGTGTGTTTGCGCTCAGATTTTTCTGGTTAAGGACAAACTATGTAAACTTCACACTGGAGGAGGGGGAGGTAAACGAGCATTCAGGATGATAAGTCGATTTCTAAATAACTCCTGAAGTGCCTGTGGACTCTGTGTGTTCTGCTTGAATGGTTAAGGTCAGAGCACATTCACTCAAGCAAGTGAAACTCTGTCACTGAGCCGTGGTGCTTCTGTATGTGTGTGTGTGTGTGTGTGAGAGAGAGAGAGAGAGAGAGAGAGAGTCTGTTTACATCAGTTTGCATTTGTGTGTTTATCTGAATCAATAGCAGTGGGGAATTAGAGACTTTCTATACTGTACATGCGACTACATTCAACTGGCTCACTTTGAAAGTGTTATTGATCACTGCAGTCTGCCTCTGAACTCAATACGGCATCTTACTTATTCTCACCTGAACATGGAAGAAACCTGCAGGCAGGCAACAACACAGGCGTGTACATATCCACTCAGGCATTGCTCATGTTCACAAATATTACATTACAGACAAACATGTGGCATTTCAGAAGCTGAAAATCTATTTGCCATCCTTCCCACACACCACGCTCACAGTCATCTCACTAGGGCTGCCCCCTAACAGTCAACCAAACTGTTAGTTGGTGAGAAGTTTTCATTTATCAATTAGTAACAGAAAAAAAAACACCTCAAACTCCATTTGGGAGCTGCACCTTGCTGTTAGGCCTCAGATGAAAGTATTATGGACGGAGTCAATAGCAATATGGGGCACTTGTACTTAAGTGGGGAGTGTTGGTGTGCATTTACACCACTAGCAAAGGAGTCTTGGACTGCCAGGAGAAGGAGGGACCCAGCGGGGAATGCTGATGGGGAGTGTCGCCTGAATGAGCACCGGAGCTGGGTGAGCGGGCCAAAGAACCAAGCTCAGCGACCACTGAAGTCACTGGTGCACTGCTGCTAACTGTGCTGTAGTTGCCATTAGCTAGGTAGCTCGGTTAGTGGTCCTATCAGACTAGGACACAGCCTCCGAAACAGATGGAGGCCAGTTTCACGACCGGGAATACAGTGCCAAGGTGATTTACAGCGGCTCCGACCAGGACTCTCACTCAGGGGGGCGATGAAGACAGTGGGTTCAGGCGGGGACAGGAGAGGCATGAAGTGGGAGAGGAGAGTTTGTAGCGAGTTACTTGTACTATACATCAACCATTGTGTTGATAAGTCTGCAAGTATTTGTTTTTGTGAAGCTGGAAGTTATTTATTCCTGTGTTTTGAACAACAAGGTTATACTTTGTAGAAATAAATAAACTTTGGGCTCAGTTCAGTTTAAAGTTTCAGTCACCTTGCTGGTTGTTCTGATACTCATTATCGTAGATTGGGGGATCGCTTTGAGCCCCAAAAATATATTTTCAAATAATTAATTTAATATCATAAACGTGCAACAACTTATCAACTGATGGCTTGAACTTACAACTACTAATCATCTGGGAAAATCTTTAGTCTGGGAGGGCTTGGTATTGTTAAAACATTTTTGATAACTGGTATCATACATTGGTTTCAAAACTGCTTCCCGAACAATACTTTTTTTCCAATACCAAATCCATTTTAACAAAAAGAAAATTTCATTTGACATTATGGCACAACAACTCACTTTAAGATGCTGTTCAAAGACCTGGTGGCTAATAAACAAAACAATGATCCCCGTCTCTTGGCGTAGCACAGTGTTTTTTCTCTGTGCCGCCATGGCATGTAATATTAGGCATCCAATCATCAGCAAAATCTAGTATTGAAAGACAAGGCATTTTTTGATACTCAACACTACTGAGTCTATTCTGTCTGTGCCATAGAAGTGTTGTTTGTTACCCAGCCATATTTAGGAGAAGCCCTACATCCCAGCAAATCAACCACATCTGGACTTCGCTGATACTTCAGATCCCAAAATGCTTTGTTGGGCTGCTTTGAAATCCAGACAGTATTTATTTTTCTTTTTTTTTATCAGCAGTATTTGCCTCAGGCATGTTCACCTGAATAAATGAAGTATCATACTATAGAGGCGCACCACCAGACTGGGCTAAATTGGGCTGGTGTGTGTTTTGTGCGTTTGTGTGTGTTTGTTGTTTGTGTCTAGCCTCTAATTGGGCTGTGTCTTTTTCTCAGTGTGTGTGTGTGTCACGCACAGAGGGCCAATGAGGGCAGCGTAGACAGTTTAATGCCTCCGCTGAGGAAAAAGGTTCAAGGACAGATCGCTCACTCTCTTTATCACTCTCTCTCCGTCTCCATCCTTTGCTTCCCTCTCCTCTACCTCTTTCACTCTGTTTTCTCTTCCTGTGGGATATTTAGCAATCCATTCACTGCGCTCCATTAGGAGACTCCACCCTGCCCTGCACACACAGACACACACATGTCCACACACACTCCAATTAGAGGCTAAACCAGAGACTAAGAGCAATTAGAGCAGGCAGAAATCCTCTAAGCTCTGCTGAATTCACTTGATGTGTATGTGTGTGTGACTGTGTGTGTTTGAATGTGTTTCTCCCCGTTTGTGTGCTGGTCTGTGTCTGTTCCAATTAGGTGTGTGTGCCTGCCTGGCAAGCAGCCATGCAGCTTTACCTGGCTGTAGGACACTGATGCCAAGCAGGTTGGAAGTGCGGTTGGCTACTCTGCTCCAGCTGTTGTCATAGTTCTTCCTCCACAGGATGGCGGTGCACTGGTACTTGCCAGCCTCGCGGCGCCCTGCCCGTGTCACCGACAACCCAAAGTTGGTGTTGGAGTGGGAGCGGTCCACCGTGGTGCGGGTGCCCAGCCCCAGCAGCTGCTCCCCCCACTGCAGCGTGCCCTCGCGGGTGAAAGTCACCAGGTCTTTAAACTCTCCCTGATCCTCGTCGTCAGCTTCTGTGCCAGCCGGCATGAAGCGCCAGGTGACGGAGGTAGGGACGCGAGGGTTGTGACGAGGCTTGACCAGGCATAAGAGGTCAAAGGAGTTTCCGAAGGTAACGGATGGCGTCCGTGATGAGGCCGACACCATGAAGGAGGATTCTAGACGGTGGGAGAAAAGGAGAGAGGATGTTAGGATGTCAGACTGTTGTAAGGCTGTCTTTTTATTCAACTTACGAGGAACTCTTGAAACCTTGACAACCTGGTTGCATGTAATAGTACAGTACAGCCTGAGTGTGCGATCGAGGCTGTTTTCTAAGAGATTAAAGGGACAGTTTGGATTGTTTAATGTAGGGCTGCTGTCAGACACCGTTTCCAATGGAAAATGGCCGTTACATATGCCAAATATTGCATTTTACAAAACAACTAAACTTCAAGGTGAAATCAGTACTTTTACCTCACTGAACACAGGAGTGGGTGGTCTGCCACTTCACTGTTTTAAAAGGATTGATTCACAGAAGTCACAAATAACACAAACTAACACATCAAGGCAGTGGTACACCTGCAAGTCCCTTATTCTGCAAGGTAAAATAAGGCCCCTTTTACACTGGACAAAAATAGTCAGTAACACCCACTAACATCTGGCTTTTTTCTTCAATGGGTAAAATTACAATTGGCATTTATGCCTGGGTCGACTGGCATAACTGGCGACTGACTGAACTAAAGACGACTCGTTTTTTTTTTTGTCAAGCTGGATAAATATTTTGTTGTTTCCTATAAATTCTTCACAATAAATGTCCCCTCTTATTTTGTTATCATAAAGCTTTTATTATAAAGCAGCTAATCAGGAAATGTTGTATTTTCATCAGCAGGGACACAACTCCTTTGAAGCTAAAAGCAAACATCAGATGGTAAAATATGGCAGACACCTGAAAATACAAACAAGAGAGAAACTAAACTTAAAACCACAGAGATTCAGTTAGAGGCTACAAAAGTACCGAGAGATAAACACACAGAGACTTATAAAAACGCCTTTAACTCTGCTCTCCTCCACACACATGACCTCAGTCTCACCTCATGTTAGTTCATCAGAAAAAAAGACAAGTTTAGCATTTCAAAAACACATGTATGTGCTAATTTTGATGTATAAACAGTATAATTGATTTTGCTGAGGTTGATTGGTTTTTTGAGAGAACAATATTTGACTTAATAGCCGTTTCCTGTCAGAAAATGCTGTCTGACAGCAGGGTACAGCAGTGAAAATATTTTAAATACAGCATAGACTTAAACGCATAGATTTTTTTTAGGTGGCTAAACTCTGTTTTGTTGCCGACTCTGTCCACAGAAGTTCCTTGCTTAGCTTCCATACTGGTACTCCTCACTACTTCTCCAAGCTGGGGAGTACCTCACCTAGACCCACATCAAATAATCTTAACCATCTATGTAAAGCCAAGAAAAGGATGTAGGTCTTCATAATCGTTTTCCAGAAAGACACTTTCCTGTTAAGCATTGGGTACCGAGAGAAAAAGCCCCCTGCTGCAACAAAATACAGACAGTATTTACTTTAAGTGCACTGACTTCTTCTGGTAAAACCGTTCTCAATCTCCACAAGCATTTTCTTCCATCATTATGGCCCAAAGGACTGCCATTTAGCTTATGCGTGTGTATGTTTGTGCTGTGCTTGTGTCCAAGTATGAGTTTGTGTGCTTGACTGTGAGAGTGTGCTTCAAAATGAATGGGTGATGCAACAAAGAAAACCCTGGGGAGAGATTTCCTCTAAGCGCTGATGTTCGATCTCCGCCCAACTCCTTGCCAAGTCTAAACTATCCTCATTAAGCTAAAAACGTTCGCCCAACTCCATATATTATTGCCAAGATACATCTACACCGGAGAGCAAGGGAGTCAAGCGAGAGAGGGAGACAGACTAGATAAAGAAAAATCTCCTTTTTCTCAATGGCCCTTTAATAACCCGACCCCGCTGCACCTATTTCAGGGCTTCTCAATGGTGGAGCTTGACACAGATAAAAATAGACAGATGCTGGTGAAGTCTGATTTTTGCCAGATCAGATAATTTATTTCCCTGAGACTTTTCAGATTTCTCCATTATGGTCTTGTCAACAGCCCCTTCACTTTCTCGTTGTCTCTCAACCCTCTGTCCTCCTCTGACAGCCATCACCCCCAGTGTCCTTCAGGGTGTGTAATCGATGGCTCTCTGTCCAGACGTGGCTACTGCTGGGACAGCCGCCTGGAGCCATAATTCTCTAACAGACAATAACTCTCCCTCCTCACTCTATCTCTCATCTCCCTACGCCCCTCCTCCATCCAGCCACGTTCCTCACCGTCTGCCTGCATCTGTGACAGAAAAGAGGATTTCACGCCGATCCATTTTCCCATACAACTCCCTCCTTTTTGTTTGTGTGACTAAACATGAATGACTTTGTTTCGTTCACTGTACAAAATGTGTGTGGTTGAGTGGGAGACTGTGTGTGTGTGTAAACTGTACAGGCTTCTCACTTGTATACACCCAGACACCCTGAGGGCCCCTTAAGCCAATCAGCTGGAAAGAAAACTCTCCACCGGGCACCTTTGTCTTCACCGTGGCAACAAAAAGGCAATGCTCCCAGAGGACAACCCTCTCTCATCCCCTCCAGGTCTTGTCAGCAAGCACAGGGAGTCCATAAAGGAGGTTATGAACTAAATTAAGGTACAGTGACCATATATAATATCTTGAGATTGAGTCACTGGTTCACTCAGAGGGCATGTCAGTGTGAAGACCGATCTGAGCTCAGAGCAAATGTGGAGCACAACTTTTTTATTTATTAGGTACAAGGACTAAAGAAACAAGGCAAGAGACAAGTAAAATGTCATGTCAGACAAGCAAATCTGGCAACTGGGAAAGTGGTAAAAAGAATAAAACTATAAACTATTTTAATAATAAATAAAAGTAAATTTTCACGCAAAATGGCAGAAAATGCAGTTTTCAGCCTCTCAAATATGGAGACTTCCTGCTTTTTCTTTGTTCACTGTCAGTTTAAACTGAATATCTTTTGGTTTTAGTCTGACAAAACAAGACATTTAAAGACATTTTCACTATTTTATGACATTTTATAGATGTTGCAGCTGTAGGTTAAACATGACAATTAAGTTTAGTCTTTGTTGTTATTTAACCACAAATAAATGAAATGATTTTTGTAGGGGCAAGCAAAAGTTTACTCCTGGCAAGTAGATTTCTGACCCACTTGTCTGACCAAGCAAGTGCAAAAAACTTTAACACTGAGCCATTAAGAGTCTTAGACAGAGGAGGGAAGGAACATAGTACAAATACATCTTATTGTACTTAAATATATTTTTCAGGTATCTGTAATGTATTTTACTCCCAATATTTTAACACAAATATCTGAATTCTCTAGTCTAGTTTCAAAACAAGTTATTTACTTTTGGGGAATAATGAGTTATTTTTATTTTGTGTCATTGCACGCTGCCTTCCTGACATCAAGACTGATTTCAACAGCAACATAAAAGACATAACAAAACCAAACAAGCAAGAGAGAGAGGCCTGACCAGAGAGAAAAGGTGAAGTTCAGTTAGCTTTGCATAGAAACAGCCACTAGAAATGACCTTCAGAGGGCTACTTTTTACTTTTCGAGTACACTTCATAGCCTGCACGTTTTCACTTGTCCTCGAGTAAAAAAAGTTGAATCAGTAACATGTGTACTTTGCCACCTCTGGTAGCAGAAGAGAAGAAAACTCAAACATGGGAAAAAAGTTCTCGAGCCGCATGGCAGGTTTAAGACCAATAAAACTTCAGTTGGAAGCTTAAGTGAGAAAAACGAGGTCCAAAACAAATCTGAGACGAGGTAAAACACACGCATTGACCGTCACACAAGAGCGCACATTTAGAAAATCCTTTGATCAACAAGCATGGAGGAGAAGCAGAGGAGATGTCGAGGAGTTTAACTGAAGAGAGACGAGCAGCTTCGGACTTCTTTTCCCTGATTTGCATAATGCGTCCCTTGTTCTTCAAACTAATGTTTCTGTTGTTGCCCAAACTTAACAAATGACCACTTAAAAACTGACATCTCTTCTCTGCAGCACCACTGTGTGCTGCTGCAGGGAGCTAATCCGCTGGCAGTTTGTGTGTGCATGTGTGTGTGTGTGTGTGTGTGTGCGTGTGTGTGTTGAGCACGGTGCTCCTGGCCTGCCAGCTCCTCACTGCTCCGCTCCAGTGGCTTCCTCAGCCTGTACCGAGGATGTTCAGCTTAACTCAGCACTGACAGAGGAGACCCACAGACTGTGAAACACATTGCCGCTGCATTTCCATTCTAATAATTCTGGCTAATCCATATGGTTGTGTGTGTGAGAGTGTGTGTGCGTCTATGACGGGTGTCATGGTAGCGCTGCTCGTGACGTGTGGCAGGTGGTGTGAGAGCGCGCGCGCATGTGTGTGTGTGTCATAATAGCTCTTTCCCCTTGGCGATGCATGAATAAACCATGGTGTATTCTACTATGTGGACAGCATGTTCTGCCCGCGCCATTCATCAGTCTTTAGCGAATCACAAGCCATATGCCCCTCTGCCTCGGTGTGCATGTGTGCAGACATGCTGTCTTGTAAGACAGTTTACACGCCCCATCATGCACGTAGGAACTGATTCTCAGTGGGAGGGACTGTCCTGGATATGTGCATGTTTGTTTAGTACAAACTGACAGACAGATGTAGCACAATGTCTATAGTTAAATGTTAACACTGGGCCTCGTGCAAGAACTACTCATATGACCAGATTTGTTCTCAAGTGGTTTATACAAGTGATTTAGGAGAACACGTTGTGCTCAGTTTTCTTGGTTTTTTTTTACTTCTTTCAGGTGCAAACACAATTTACAAGTGGTCCAAACCTGGCGTAGGAGTCTGCTGTTATCCACACTGAAATTTTCTAATAATCACTGTATATCTCTACTCGTCTGAAGACATTTTGAGTTTAAAAATCCAGGACATTGTTTTGTTTGACTATCCATTTTGAACTGTGATGAAATTCTGAATTTATTCATACATCCTAACGACATCATTAAATTAAATGGGTTATTAGTTACTGTCAGGCTGCATCTTCACATACAGGTTTACAAAACTTGCTGTCCAGGTGAACATCCTCTATTGCAACACCATCTATAAGTACTAAGGTATGTACTTTTTGTCCATCCTTGTGAATCAGACTTTTCCTTGACCCTCTCCTCCCACTGCACTCGCCTTTTTGTGGTGAGGTGTGTTTTTTCTTTCTTTGAAGCCACTTTCAAATTGAGTCATTTCTTCTTTACTTCGGTGACTGAAATAGGTAACACAGCACTCGTTTTTCCCCCATTCTTTCGCTTTAGCAGCTCCCTCGATTCCACTGCTGATGCTGTTAAAATTATAGACTTTCCTTGAAAGGATCTCTGAAAGCTGAACTTCAATCTCTGAACTCATGTCATTTTCATGTATGAACCCCCTTCTGACATGCGGTAGGAGAAAGCGTAGCCTTATAAGATACTATTGGGGTGTTAATTATTCTAATTTACAAATATCATGCACGTGTAGTATTTGCCGACATGGCACAATCAAACAAGCCCATCATACAAAAAAAATAAGAGAAAGTTAACATAAGAATACGACAACATTGTGGCCCATTGTGTGGAAATATTACAGCCAGTGTAATGTGCTCATTTGTAGTTTTAACCCTGAGTGAGGTGGACATTATATTTTTCAAAACCAGACGTATTTTGCACATTTTTGAGTCCCTTATGTTGAATGACATTGAGCTCATTCTGTCCCTCATTGCCCCTCTGTGTTGCTTGCCACAATATGTCATTTTATTTTATTCTCCACTATCATCTGGCTACCCCGAGACATTATCTTGTGACCCCACAGGTTGAGAACCCCTGTTTTAGCACACTGAAACAACTCGGCTTTACTGTGGCTGCAATAACATGCAGGTGATTCTGCTCATTGAACTGGAGTTACATCCAGTAAAAAGAGCATGCTGTGCAGACTGTGTAACAGGAGGATGTGGAAGGTAACATTACGAGAACGCCAATTTGTCTGTTGTTGGCTGCAAGAACTAATGCAAAAGGTCTTCATCTAACATTATTTCCACCAACCAGGAACATGAAGAGCCAGAGGATGGACTTTATCTTTGATGGAAAATGTCCCAGCTGGAAAACTCTTTTGTGTGAGCTAAGTTTGCCATTTTACCTCCGACCGCTTTCTTAAGAAGGGTCAGTACAAAGCACGATTCGCTTTAAAACTGTCAAGAAACGATCAATACTGGCTTCAAACTTGGAAAATTTAAGTTTTGCTATTTTTTTTCTGTTGCCTCTTCTATTCTGGTGTATTTGACTGCTGTTGGCTAATATCTGTTATACTCCCACAGGCTGGGAAAATGTAACTAATGTAATATTGAAGTTGAGAGAGATTGTGTAAACTTCAAGTCTCATTTGAAGCCAGTTAAATAACCAGAGAAGCTGCTTGAATGTGGGGCATCACTTTGCTTTTTGTGGAACTTCATACTGCAACTCAAGCTCAGCTGGCTTTGGATGCTGGGGTGTGTGTGTGTCTGTTACTGCTGTATGTAAATGTACTTGATAGACATGCCTCGTGGTAGACTGACTATTGTACTTATATTTATATACTTTGGGGTTTCTGCCAAATAAATCCTGCTGAGATGCCTAATCCTAGACCTTGTCTAATTCTGAGAATGAATCACATTACGTTTACTAATTAACCCACAGTATGGGGCAGGCTACTCCTCCCAAAACATGTGTAGGCCTGACTATACCTCATTTTCATTCCTATTTGGGGCCAATAAACTCATCTGTTTTGTGTTTTTAATTTATCTTTCATAAGATAGTGAGATAGTGAGCTTTGAGTGGGCTACACCTTACTATTTTTGTAATACTGTGATATAATACCATCACTGTAAAAAGCTTAAAAATACCATGACATAAATTTTAGGTTATATTGCCCACTGCATTAAAATGTGACTCATAATATATACAATGAATATTTTGAAGGAATTTAATGTGATGTGTGATTCTAGTGAATAATATCCAGTGAGTATTAGACATTTGGATGATTTGTGAAAAATATTTTCAGTTCCCAGGCTGCACACTCTACCAACTGAGCTTCAAGGCCAACTTATGTGAAATTTTGTCATAATTAGCATGCAAATTCTTTATTAGTTCATGAGGTCACACTGGCCTTTGACCACCAAAATCTAATCAGTTAATCCCAGAGTGGATGTTTGTGCAAAGTTTGAAGAATTTCCCTCAACGCGTTCTTATCTCATGAACACCTGGGCACAAACCACCCCGGACTCTAGGATGAAGTAATTAGATTCTGGTCGTCAAAAGGTCACGATGACCTCACAAAACACGTTTTTGGCCGTAACTCCAGGTTTCATGTGCTAATTACGACAAAATTTCATACGAATGTCTAATAAGATAAAATGATGAAGTGATGACACTTAAAAGGTCAAAGGTCAACTTCGCTGCGACATCGTAATGATCAGCTCTTAATCAGTCGCCTGCACTGCTCTGTAAAAACAGTTTCTAAGTGAAGACAGCGTCTTTCTCACTGGGAATTCTTCACTGGAATCACACATGTCAATATAGTGATAGTGAACCTCACTTTTGCCAAAAAAAAAAACCCTTTATACCTTTTATCAAATTCCTTTAGAGTGTTCACTTGAAAATTTATAAGAATATGGACTGTAAGTTCGCTGGTTGGTGGAGGCATACAAATGTATAATTCAATGTATAATTTAATGTCATAATTCTTGTTTCCAGTCTGTTCTTACCTAGTTTTAGCCTATTGCCTAGTGGGACTGTTTAAGAAGAGGAAATGTGCTATTTTATGTTATTTTCTGCATCATTAATTTGCTATGGACAGTTATGTTTAGTAGCCCCTCTAAGCTTTAAACTCAGGCACAGTCATATCACTTAGAGAAAGTCTTACACTGTATGTTCATCCTTCAAATTCACCATATTTCATAGTTAAAGCACAACAGAATAATGCATTCACAAGTGAAACTGTCAAAATGAATTTTATCACTGATTATTTAAAAAGGTATAATAATATTTCCACTATGTTTCACTCCAGGCAGGGGGGGGGGTGCTGCAGCCCCCACACCACCCTCTCCTCTTGCCTAATTGTTTGGGCAGGATCAGAATACACACAATATTTAGGTTAGATTAGGCTGCAGTAACTTACCAACAGTCTTGACAGTGACTGTCTTAGTGGCTGACTTCTCTCCGATCTTCTCCCAGTTTAGCTCCGGTTCAGTTCCAGTCTGAAGCCACTCAGTGGCAGTGCAGCGGTACTGGCCCTCGTCCTCAGGTAAGGCATTATACAGGGACAGAGAGAACGCATCGCCCCGCATCTTCTCCACACGGATCTCTCCATAGCTGGAGCGCTCTCTGTAGGCGGGACTGTGCCACACAGTGCCATCGCGATCCACGGAGGCCACCTCCTGGACCGGTCCGGTCGCCTGCTTGTCTGCCCACTGCCAGACAACAGATAGGGGGCCTGTAGTGGAGTGGACCGAGCAGGTCAACTGGATCACATCGCCCTCCAGGACCTCTGAGGAGTTACTGGACAACAACACAGTGATGTTGCTCTCTGAGAGGAAAGAGAACAGACAGAGAGAGAGACATGGAGGTGAGCATGAGGAGACATGGGACACACAGAGGTACAAGTGCATAGAGAAGACATTATCTGTATCTGTTTGACCAACAAAATGATCTATATTTGGGTAGAAGACCAGAAGTGGGCGTTGTTTATACCAGAGGTCACGTTAAATTTGGCAAATGTTGCATTTTCCTCTGTGATATTCACTGGCAGTGCAAAAGATGATTTAATATGGGCATATAATTAATTATGAAATGTATTTCAGCATCCTCATACTGCACATTTCATCTTTCTCTTTTCTCTTTTTAAGAAAACAAAGCTTTATGAACAGGTCCTCGCCTTCTGTTTTTCATGGCAAATACAAGCTCTTTACAATAAAGAAGTAATTTTAAATTGCAGTTATGCTATTAATCTTTCTTGATGTGATACCTGTACTTCACAGTATTAGAATGTTATATATTAATATAATGATATTAACCAATATATTGACCAGTATTATAGACCTACTACAGGTCTTATTTTAGTTGCATAGGCAGCATTTTATGTACATTTGATTGCTTTGTTCTATCTATCTATCTATCTATCTATCTATCTATCTATCTATCTATCTATCTATCTATATGTACACACACAAAAATATCAGCTGATATATTGATATTGATATTAGTATCCCTAATATCAGAATTGACCCCCAGTCAGGCTGTAATTATATTATTACAATTAAGTACTTGTAAAAATGTACTCAGATAACAGTAAAACCTATTACCCTCAATGCCACTGCCTTACATTTTGGAAATTATATTTTCCCAAATAATAATATTTGTGCTTTCCTGAATAATGCATTTGAATTCAGGTGCATCCCTACAAGGAGAAAAGTTCCTCAAAGTCTTAACTCCTTCTCAGGCTGAATCCCAGAGACAACAGGAATCACACTCTCTGTGTTAAAACATTCACAGCATACAGGAGGCCAGGGGCAATGAAACAAATCGCTGAGCCTGTTCCCAGGAGGATAACACAGTCTCGTCCGTGTGTGTTTGCAGGCATGTGTACGTGAGAGGACGATAGTGCGGTTTGGTAACTGGCCTCGGGCACATCAGAGTGACAGCTAGAAGAAGCGAGAAGAGGCCCTGGTGAGATTCTCCTTCTGAACCCTGTGTGGCTTGTTGACCAAGTCCATGCGGGAACAGGAGAGAAGACTGAGATCACAGGGCTCAGCGGCACTTCAGAAGAGCAGAAGAGCAGGAGGATAAAAGTCTTTGCTGGCTCTTCTGCTCTGTTTTTCTGCTTTATCTCGACTCTCATCACCACTTCAACGTCCATCAAACATCAGGGAGCTATGCTTGACCCAAAAGCTCTCTTAGCTCTGCGGGGGCCAGTGCTGCCGTCTCGTGGGGGTGTGGCTTAAGGTTTCTCACTTTTCTTTTTTCCCCCTCCCCTCAGGCCAAGCTCTGTTGCTTCCCTCTCAGCTCACCAGCACTCCTAATAAGCACAAGCTCTCTGTGAATATGGAATAAACTTCTGCTTGCTTCCATCACACTCAAATGAACAAAGGAAAAACCCTTCATCCTTTTCCTCCTCCTTTCTGACTTTCATTGTAACAGCTTCATAGTTTTTTTTTCCACAGCCCAGAACATATTGTATTCTATCACTTGAGACGTGAAGAGAGGATTGTCAGACAGTTACGCAAGTCGATACACACACCATCCGTCCCATAAAATTGTCTGGTCGAGTTTCTCTATTCCTTCTCTTTGGGCATTAATTTTTAAGCGTTAAAATTTTCCCCACAAGCAACAGAATACCAGAGGTAGGGGACACAAGTCACATGACTTGAATCGAGTCAGATTTAATTCTCAAGTGTGAGGACTTGAGACTTGCTTGACTAAGACTAATTAGACTATTGACTTGACTTTGATGTGGTATTCATGACTTGAGACTTAACTTAGACTTGAGAAAGACGACTCCAAAGGACTTGACTTTCTTCTTAAAATATTTGCACTTTTCTAGATATTGGGAGAAGTTTAATTTTTGTTTTTGAAAAATGATTGGGAGAATTCTGGTGCACAAACCTGGCAACCTACTGGGATGCACCAGACCAGCAGAAGCAAACACAGGAGACAGCTATCGTGGAGTCGGCTAGTCCAAAAATGATACAATTTGGATTCAAGATTGTATTGTCATTTACGGTAGTAAGAAGAGAACGGTGGTACGCAACGTTTGCAGCTCAAAAGTAATCTCAAAAACTTCATCCGTCAGTACAAACCAAAAAATAAAGTATGTGAAGGAATCTTTTTAGCTAACAGCTAATGGCCTGTTATCCATAGCAACAGTCTGATGGGGTCCTGTCTAGAAGGGAACTTGAGATCTGTGAGATTTGTACTAGTCCTGCCCCAGTCTAGTCTACCCAAGTTGTTTTTTTTGCCTTGATCTAATCGAAAATGCAACTAAAAACTGAAGATAATTTTTTAAAAAAGCCAATTTTTAAAGGTGCACATGCATGAGGATTTTGTAAATCTTGGCTTCCTTTCAAGAAAAAAAACACTCTTCAGAAATAACAGACCTTAGAATGCTGTAGAATTGAGTATTTGAGTGTGTAATAAAATGCTATATTATGACTTCAAAGCTCCACTTTCTAGTGTTGTTAATTTTGGAGGCTTTTTATTGATTACTACAAAATGTCAAATATCAGTAAGATCTGTAAGGTGTAAGCCCACTGCAACAGTTTTCATTGATGTTGAAAATAAAACTCCGCTTTTCATGACCAAACATCAAGTACACATCAATTTTTCAGATGGTTTCTGTCATTTCAGGTAGTTATGTATCACGCTGATGTCTGTTCAAGTCTTTCTTATTCTGATCAGCTTGGTTTTAGTTTAGTTATTTGATGCTATAAAAAGCAGGTTTCATGTCATGATTGACAGCTGAGCTCTGCTTGCAGTTGAGTTGAGATGGCAGAGCTTGTATCCGGGATATTTCGGCTTACAGTGGGAGGAAGTGGAGACACAGCGTCTGCCTTTATTTATGTCAATGGTTAAGACTCGAGACCTGCTTGTGACTTGCTCCCAACTCTGCAGAATACATTTTATCTCTCCTACAGTATACGCCGTCTCTTTCCCCTACCCTTGCACTTGTCCTTTCGATCTGCATGATAGAGATTCGGTGTGGCGTGTGAGCTCTCTCTCCCTTTCTCATTGCAAAGGTAAACTCATCCATCAACACTGATTTGTCACCAGTGTTTACCTCCGGTTTTCCTCTGCTGTCACCTCTGCCTGCCTCTGACTCATCAACTTTAACCCCTGTCGCACCCTATTACCAATTCTTACCCAATTCCCCCAATTAGAGTGATGAAGCACATCTTGAATTTGTGTGTGTTTGCAGGTAAGAGAAGGCAGTTTGTGGATAAAATACATGTCGACCTGTGCGCAACTGCTGTGTTTCACGGAAGTTCTCCTCCAATAACCATGGCCATTATCCTGTGTAAACCCTATAAACATCCTTTATGAGGCATTAAGGTCTTTTGTTGGAAAAACAAAACCTCCCATACAGAGAGGTTCCCTGGAGACTGCTGCAGGCTCGGGGCCATTGTTTTGGGCTGATTTAGCAGGGGGTGCAGAGAGCGGTCAGAATAAGGTAGCGTTGGCTGCTTGAGAGGAGATACTACTCCGTGGTTATTATGTTTTATTATGCTGGAAGCAGCTGTCTCCACACACTGTTCCACTCCTAAGAGACATGGAGGTACAGAGAGAAAAGAGGATGAAGCAAATTATCCAAACTGGCGGAGGGGGCGTTTTCCTGCTGACACCGAGATGAAGAAAAATCTCAGTGACTGATGAGTGGATTGTGAGCCGGGTTTTAGAGGTCTGACTGTAAATTTGCATTGCTCAGCTGAGAACCCGACACAACCCCACCGGCCAGCCCTGCTTAACCCAGCTGAAGAGGTCTAGCCCCAGCAGAACACATTAATTTAGCCTGGGGAACCACTTAGAGGGCCCTGGAGAGCGAGGCGCCTTTCTCTGCTTCTTTTCTTTCTCTACGCTTTAATTTCATGGCTGTTAGCTCAGCCTCCTTGAGTCTGGACTCTTCTGCTCTCCATTATCCTACTATAGTGTTACCCCCCTCCCAGCTAAGCCAAGGAAATGGGAAGGACCATAATGCTGCATTACCAATCCTTAGCAATCCACTCAAACAGAAAATACATCAGGAATAAGAGTAGCATTATCCTTTCCCCTCTTACTCACAGTTAACAATAGCGGCTGTGCAGCTATCTCTTATAGGCCACCTTGGACAGAGACAGAGGGAGAGACGGAGAGAGACAGATAGAGAGAGAGGCTGGAGAGGAGCACAGCATGACATCCCATACTGCCTACATGAAGATAAAACTGTTATTATGAAAAGCTCATCATTCTTAGTGTAATTGACAACTAAGGACAACTAAGCCATCGGCCTCATGAACAGATTATTACTCACTGAGCGGCTGGACTGTGATCTGGACATTGCGTGACCTCTTGCTGCGGTCGATGAAGTCTCCCGTGGGTGTCTTCTCCCGCTCCGTCACACGGCAGATGTATTTCCCGGCGTCTTCGGGACGTAGGCGCTGCAGCTTGAGCAGGTGCACGTTGGCGCTCTCTTTACGCACGGTCATGTGACCGGCTGCCTCACGGGCGACATAATCGGGGCCCAGGACAGGCACGGCACTGGGGCCCACCACGGCCACCGGTGAGCTGCTGAAGACCCACGACACCGAGAAGAAACGCTCCGGCACATTCTGGGCCTCGATGGTGCAGCGAAGCTCCAGCGGCTCACCGGCCGTGAAGGACCGTCGCTCCGTGCTCACCTGGATGCTGAAGTCCCGATCTGAGTAGAAACATGTGGGAGGAAACAGAGAGAAAAATAAAGGTTAAAGCAGCCGTTCTCAAACAGTGGGCATCAGATGCCATCTAATCTAATTTTATTTTGGTAATTTACAAAGCTAGTTGTTTTTATGTCTAAATGTGCTCAAGAATTCACATAAATTAAAAAAAACAAAACCAATCATGACACATCGAGAGGTAGGGACAAATGTGTTATGCTATTGTTAGCCAGCTAACGTTTCCTTGAAGTGGGAAACAATCCTGTGGCATTAAAAGTTCCAAAGCATGTGGTGAGGAAATATGACCCTGAATACATTAAATATGGATTCAAAATGGCAGGCAGTGATGCTGAGCTAGGCCTGGATGACAAAACAATCAGTAATAGGCACATCATCAACAGCAATTCAAAATTGTTTAATAAAATGTTTATTGAAATGCACGAAATGCAAACCACCATGGAAAGCACATAACAAATACACGCTCATATCCTTCATATTCCTTGATACAGGTGCGTTCTACTAGCGACACGTAAAGAATCATTTAATAGACAAACCAGAAACATGCTCCCACCCTGCAATAAGCAGCCTATCATATCCTTAGGTACAATGAGCAACACACAAACAGCCCATCATTTAAGGAGTGCGGTTCAGTTGCCCCTTTGACATGTGACAGCATCGAGAAGGACAGGTCAGCTGCCTGGTGTGGTAGTTGTTGTTTTTTTTTTTAAGTCAGACAACTATCAGATGGTGAGGGGCTCGTAAAATTGGGAGGGAGGTCGGAGTAGAAATGCTGTTCCTTTGCGTCGTGAGGAGCCAGCTGAGGAGGAGGGGCTGCAAAGCATGGCTGGGTAAAGGGACGTCTGCTTAACCTGCTGCCATTGCAACCCAGCCCGGATAAGCAGAAGAAAATAGACGGATGGATGGATCAACGACTGTCAGAACACCGTTGTGTTTAAACAGTGGAGGAATAATTTCCTGACAAAGACCAGTAATAAAACAAACTAAAGCATAGTGTGTTGAATGTGGTGAGGTATTGTCATAGTTCAGTTTATTTTTTTTCCCTTTTTATTTGTCATGTAATATTTTTTTTAAATTAATTTATTTGGGTAATCCTTTTTTTAATAATAGAGGTGAGGGAGTTACAGAAAATTGAAAACCCCTGGGTTAAGGGAATGTGTGACTGAACAATCAGAAACGTGATGGCTGCAGAAAATTATGTATAGCATTGGAAACACTCACTGATATATGAAACAAAAAAGAAAATCCTCCTTTTGAATGTTGCACATCATTGAGGCTTAGTAAGGTAAGAATTTTATCCAGTACCTTGTAAAAGTACAAAACCCTCGAATACGGCACTGGATTTCAAATAAAGCAGCCGAATGGGAAGAGCGTAGGTGTGGGAGAGAGCTCTTCAAGAAGGTCACATTTGTTATGTTGCAAAACAACTCTTCTCTGAAGTCTAAAACAAGACTGATGTCTAAATATGGCCTATATTTGAAACGTGTGACGCTGCAGCGTTTTCTTGATATTCACAGTCTGGGATGCTGAACATGCATGTTGGGAGAGAGAGACTGAGGGGGTGGGTGGTAGAGGTGGGGTCTGAGGTGATCAAGGATGGGTGGGGCAATTAAATAGCAGCAGTTAATGCTGAATAGAGAAAAGGTATAGAAACTAGAGAAGCTCGAGGTCACACAGTGCATCGTTCCGGCAAAACGCTGATCTTTCAGAGCGCTCTGCTCTGCTCTCCCAGTCTCTCCCCCTTGGTTTCACCTCTGCAATAAAAAACACATCTAATTAAAATTCTCTTCAGCAGTCTGAAACAGAGTCAGGCGCTCATCTCCTCCTCCTCCTCCTCCTGCACGGTCTAAGACAGAACAGACAAAGTAAACACTGCTAGTGCTAGCCACATTAGGCTCGCTGGCTGCGCATGTGCAGCTGTGTTTGTACAGTACGTGCGCGTATGGCTGTGTGTTCAGTTTTATTTGCTGTATTAATTTCTAGATGATGAGCACAGTGTGTATCAGAGACGGCTGCTCTGCCTCTCAGTGAGGTGGTCGCCCCGAGCTGTAATTACAAAGACTTTAAACAGACTTCCTGAGAAACACACTCATGTGGAAAAGTTCAAAGCCTGCTGGTGGTATAGAGCTTGTTATGCGGAGGAACCTTATGGTGGGAGGGAGAGGCGTATTGTTTACACATACAGTTTCTATATCACTGTAAACTGAATTGCATTAGACTGTATATCTCTCTTGGAATAGTATTTTCCAATATATTTGACATTGTGCAGACTAAATGATACACTGATTTAGGGCTGGTTGATATATACATAATCAAATATCAATATTTATTCATATTGTGATGATTACTGTAGGGATGACTATTGGCACTTTCACAAAATATTAACACAATGAGATTTTTTTTTATCAGTAATGTGAATATAATGACTTAGTATATAAAGGCAAATAAAAGCTCAGCTAGAACACTTTGGTAAGTTTATAAAATTACAAAAATTTATCGTAACGCAGCCTTTAAATCAAGGGATGTTCCTGGTGACTAATTTCCCTGTAAATTAAACACAAATTTTAATGTGGTTTAACCAACTAGTCTAAAAGTAAGAGAAAACTCAGAAAACAGAAACGTGTGTTAAGAGCCATTTCTGGTAATCATATTCTAACCAAATCATATTTTAAGTGTGAGGCACTTTGCACTGTGCATTATGAACATTGCAAATTATCCTACAAAACCTGACAACCGCTCACTAAATGCGTTTTCTTTTCAGACACAACAGGATTGCAGAGTCGGCCCAAAAACAATGTCAAATATGACATTGTAATATCAGCTGCCACACGATGTGGCTAATGTTAGCCATGTCTGTCCTGAATGTGGTTACACTTTTGGCATATAACCTCTCGACCAGAGCAGTTTATTCCGACACAACCTACACACAACCTTATTTTCATTTTCTAGATTAAAAAACTGCCAAACTGCGCTGGGTTTGGGAGATGTCATCCATCCTGTGTTGCCAATTACAACATCTGGGCTATCCGGGTATTAGCGCTGGAAGAGGGAGGCTGCAGCCCCAGCTAGTGGCGGCTGTGTAACATCTTAGGGGCAAAAGTTAACCTGGTTTTGTACATGAATAAATAATCAAGGGTCTATTTGTGCCTAGGTCTGAATAGTTATTTTAATATTATTTTCAGTTTGGTTAGGTTTTTGGAAACAAAACTACTTGGTTAGGTGAAGGGGAAGATCATGGTTTGCCTCTGCCATGAGGATGTAAATAGCCACACTGGTTATTTACAGCTCGTGTACAAACAGCATTGTTGGTTACAGACACCTGGGTGATTATTTCTGCCATGCTAAGCTATATACACCTGGGTGTAAATAGTCACGCTGACTATTCCACTACAGGTGCAAATAGTATCTACCTAAAAATACTTTAACTTACTAGTATTTCTGATGCTGACTAGTGAGGTTAGCAATGTTAAATCCTTAAATCAACTAATTGCACACATCCCTATTTAGAACCAGCAAAACACTTTTGCTATATCAAGATATAAGAACAGAAAAATCTAATCTCATATCACAATATAATAATATAATATTGACATATTGCCCAGCCCTAAACGAATTCACCAAGAAAATAATCACTAGCACATACATGCATGTCAAAGGCCCACAGATGCTAAAAGAGCGGCAGTATTATGACATTTGATATGATTAATTATAAAGCAGGGGAGCAAAGCTAAAAGGGTTGTGACCTGCTTTGACAAGTTTGTCACCACTCAGCCTCGAGCTCTATTAGGACCGTGTTTTACAGGAAGGGTTCATTTGAGGGGATGCAGAGACTGGGAATGGAAAACAGCCTCACAGGTCCAGCATGTGTTAGTGTTTAGTGCTAATTAGAAGAAAAACGCGAAAAGAGTACTAAGTGCAGGTAGCAGAAGGAGTAAGGAGGAAGCGGGTGATGGAGAAAACCTGAGAAAGAAGAAAAAAAATGCAGTGATGAGACATGACTGCAGAAAATGAGAGGTGATGTGAGAGCAAAGGGAGGAGGTGGGAGAAAAGAGAAAGATGGTAAAAAACTGAGAGCGAAAGGTACATTAGGATTCTGTCCGTCGCTCCTCTCTCTGATGCTGGGGCTGTGGGTGATTAGCTAGTGATGGGGCTGTCTTGAGATCCACTCCATCTTTTATAATAGGAGCCTAATGGAGGAGCTGCTCCCTCCTCTTTCTAAATTTCGCTCTCCCTCTGCCTGTCAAATATGCACATGGACAGGTGCAACATCAAATACACAGGTTCGGCCTGAAGGTATGCAAGTCGCCGCGCAATAAGCAAGTACACAGGAAGAAATCAAAATGATCCCACACATATACTCAAGCTGGAGCGCTCACACCCAGAGCCACGCACACAACTCTGCTGTATTCTCTTTGTCACGCAACAACACCTCCATCCATTATAGATTACAGAGAAGACAGAGAGTGACGAAGGGTGCCGCTGAGAGGGGAGCTCTTTGTGCCTTTTGTCTCCTCCCTGAAGTAGGTGGAACTCATCTGACAAACCTGCTTTACATCTGCGTTGCCGCTCCCCTTCTCATCCACGCAGCACTATCTGGGGCACCATCAAGTTGTATTGGTCCGGGGCGGTCTGATGCTTAATGGAGAAACGGCAAAACGACTCCACTTTGAAATGATTTACTGGCATGAGACACTCGCCACTGCGTGCTGCCTTGGTAATTGAGCTAATGTCAAAGCAGTTTATCACCCATCTCCGTGGCCCTTTCTTGGAAGCATACAAAGAGATTCTTTATGGATGTGGAATACAGCGCAGCGGGCGTGATGGGGTCGAGTCGGGTGGGAGGTTATAAGTACATGTGAGGAATCGTAAAGCCGTCTTTGTTTCTGGTCCATCAGCACTAGGAGGATGACAGCTTATTAGATCATTATCATACAAGGCCTTTACTCCATCCGCTCTTTGTTTCTCCCACATACTTCCATCATGGACCTCTTGTTACTTTCTCAGCCCCATGCCTCCCTCCTCCTTCCTCTTCCTCCCTCAGTTATTAGCTCTCTTCCTCCCTTCCATTAGACAATCTTCTCCTTCAGACGTGGCAACCACACTGAACCAGCGTGGTATCTCCCACTAATGCACTCACGCACAAGCTACAGTGGTGCAATTGTTGGCAAGGAAGTGATTGAAAAAAACATTTTTAGCCTCTGATCTCTGGGCCACCTGTTGCCGGGGAGATTGTGTATATGGAATCCACAAGGCCTCCCATGTCAAACGCCCACGCTCTTTGGATCTGGTTAAATTATTCTTGGATGTGCTTGTAATGTTGCCCGTCAAACAGACACAAATACAAAAGTGGGGAGTCTGTGGAGGTTTAGCTAAGCCCTTTTTAGTCAGCTAATGAGCTTAGTGTGAGATACTGATCAGCAATCAGAGGAAGCCAGCCCACATGCTTCTGTGTGTGTGTCTGTCAAATGTACAGGGAGACCTAAGAGTAGACCAGCATCTTTACTGGGACTGAGCGAGTAATCGCCGGTACAAATAACCTATTTTCTTTACAAGTGTGACAATAATCAGAGTAAAATGTGTCAATATCCGTACTCTGATTGAGCGAAGGTAACTGGAAGTTGTTCATTATCACCGCCAAGCATATATGTGAGTGCATGATCAATGGGCCTGTAAAACTACTGGTCCAATCAGCCAAATTTTTACTGTGCACAATCAGGACTGTGTGCTGAAGGACCTCTCTGATTCCTAATTTTTGAAAAACCTTTTTTTAATGTAACAGTCCTGGTCAGAGGCCTCGTGTTCTTGGGTCATCCCACTCCTGTGAACATCTCAAGAGGCTCGAAGGAAATTTCTTTAAATTTGGTGCAAACGTCCGCTTGGACTCAAGAACGGATAGACTGAATTTAATTGGTCCATGGCCCAGGTCACTGTGACCTCATTTACCTCATTTACCTCCCATTCATGTGATATCTCAACAACGCCTTGGAGAAACTTCTTCAAACTTGACACAAATGACCAGTTGGACTCAATAACGAACTGATATAGATTTTGGTGTTCAAAGGTCAAAGGTCACTGTAACCTCACATCCATCCCACTATCGTGAAAGTGATATCTAAGGAGCACTTTCCTTCAATTTGGTACCAATGTTCACTTGGATGATGAATGAATAAAATTTAATGATAAAAATTTTACACAAATATCTAATATGACACTAGCAGTGTGAGAGTAACTACTTATATGCAACTATATACATGTAATTAAATTACAAAATAAAACCTAAAAAAATCATAAACTGTAATCTGTTGTAATTATTGAGTAAACATACATTACTTAGTTTCTAATAAAAATGCTAGTGAATACAAAGGGGTTACAGGTTACAAATATTCTTTTCAAGTTGTACTTACTCTTTTTGTGAAGGGTTCATTACACTGCTTAAATACAGTCTAAAAAAATCACCTTCAAAAGCAATCCAAAGCACAATGTAGTTTTTATACAAAATTAAAATGCCCTTATTTTCACATCACAGAAATGAATTAGAATTTAACAATATTCAGTAACCAACACAAGTCCTCCCCAGCAGTAACTCTGCAAAATGCGCTGGTCATTTTTAATTCATTCTGCCGTGTAAAATACAGGCATTTTAATTTTGGACAAATCCTACAGTGTACCTTTGATTATTTTTGAAGTAGACTTGCAATTTGGATTTTTTGAGACTGTTTTTTACTCACATAATAAGCCCTTTGCAAGAAAAATAAGCACAGTAAAACTGGAGTATCCAAAGACCCAGAAGCACTTCCACTCTATCGTCTTTATTCTTTTCAGTTTCCCTGGTGGAGATCTGCACTCTATCGACTGCTCTCCTCTAGTTTAAGCCTAAAATTAATATGGCTGTTCAGAAGTTGCTATATTTATTATTCATTAGAAAACTATTTACAGAACAGCCTCAGAATTGAGCTTCAGATCAATGTTTTTGATCACAAGAGTAAGAGAACTATTACATAAGTTTGTTTTTTTTATGAACTTGAATTAATAAACTTCAGTGAATCAATGAACACATGCAGTATTAGCTACCCAATGAGGATTTTCCTTCATCATGACTACAGATATTTAAACACTTTACTCTGATGATGCTTCCCGTAATTTTAAGTCCATTATCCTTACCAGACTCACATTTTGGCCGAGGACTCAGTGAACACATTTACACCTC
This sequence comes from Lutjanus erythropterus, assembly GCF_056507025.1. NCBI lineage: Eukaryota > Metazoa > Chordata > Actinopteri > Lutjaniformes > Lutjanidae > Lutjanus > Lutjanus erythropterus. Next base: position 24,701,231 of record NC_139324.1, read on the forward strand.
GTATAAATGCAAGTTAATGCAAGGTGAAATGTGATCAGATCTGCTTGACTATATCTGGAGTTAGTCTGGCTTGCATTGCGTTTGGATCTTTGGTTCATGTAAACACAATCCAGACAACAATCTGGGTAACATCTGGATACAGATCATATTTTAATACCAGGTATAAACAGGGTGTTACGCTTGTGATCCAAAAAGATCGATCGGAAGCTCAGTTCAGAGTCTGTTCTGTAGTTTACTGATAAATAAAACTGGCAACTTTTATTGAAAAAAAAGTTCTGTAGGCCTAGAAGTTCTCTTACTCTCATGATCAAAAACATTGATCTGAAGGTTGAACAGATACAGATGATGATGTACTCGCTCATCCCTAATCTTTACCGCCTCCCCCCTGCCTCCTCTTTTCCACAGAATCGCTTCCTTTTACTCACCAGTGGGCTGAATGCGGAGCTGAGTCTTGTCGCTCTGCTTGCGGGTCATGGCAAACCAGCTGCCGTCTGTGTCCTGAATCCACTCGGCAGCCTGGCAGTACAGCAGGCCCTGGTCCACCGGCTGCAGCTTGTGAATGGTCAGCCTGTAGGCCGTGGCGCTGGTTTTATCCAGCCTGAGGTCCCCCGCCGCCATCCTCTGCCGGTACGGCCCCCCAGAGCGCAAAACAAAGTCCCTCGACAAGGTGACGAGCTCCTGAGGCGGGGCGGCCGCGTCCTCTGGGGACCGCAGGTACCAACCCACCGATAAGTGAGTGTGCTGCATCGTGGTCCGAGACACCTCGCAGGTGAGCTGTAGTGTGTCGCCTTCCACCTTGGACAGAGTCTGGGCTGGAGCTGTGACTGTCAACGAGTCAGCGATGACTGTAAAGATAAAGAAGAAGAAGAAGAGGGAATATTAGCACTCAGTGTGAGGATATGTGAGGCTGTTTGGGACGTCATTTCAGAAAAGTGTTATCCTTAAACACCACATGAGCTAGGGATGAAAACTACTGATATCTGTCAAAAAACATACAACAATAAAATTATCTAAACAAACAATGTAGGTGGCTGCATTACTATTTTCAGTGATTTTGTAGCCTGTAAAGTTTGTGCTTGTGTCAAATGACTGTGGAAACCAAGGATAGAGCCTCGCACAGTCACACACTTTTGCATCAAACTTTTAAATGTCAGAAAGGAAATGTAGTGTGGTGTGGTGCAACTTTTAACCTGCAGATACAAAAACAGAAAGATGCACTTTCTGTAACTAGAAAGTGCCACACGACAGCAACACGAGTAACCTTTTCAAACATTTAAAACAACTCACCCAGAAAGTTAACAAAAACAAGATGATAATTATTTATTTTATTACCATTTTATTTCAGTATTTCTAAAATAGAGAAAATACAAGTTTTTGCACTTATTTTTTTACACTTTTACTTGCTGTTTAACCCCACATTTGTGTTCACATGTTAAATATTAATTTCTGAAAACCTGCACATTCAATGATGCATATGGATTTGTATCTGAACGCGCAGTTAAAAGCAGGTATATCTCCGACTGTCCCAGCCCAGTCCTGTTATGAATAGTGACTCCCATCCACACCAATCTTGGGGGAATCCTGTGTCCCAGTGAATTTCTGAATAATGTCTGCCTCTGATTTTTTTTTTAAATGACCTATAACCTCAATTAATCAAATAACCATTTAAGAAATGATCAGTATTGATATTGGCATCGGTAAAATTGTAACAAAAAGGTGCAACAAAAAACAAGAAACAAAAAACAGTATCATATCGAATTAAATAAATTTGGTATGGACCATCCTTAACACAAACCCTCTACCTGTCTACAAGAAATACCATGCAATCTTATTGTTGAATATGGAGGACTTGCCACAATAAAAAGCAGGGTTTTTGTTTACTCCTGCTATTATGGAAGTGAAAATAAACAGGCATTCTGCTCCAAGCGGTTCAAAATCTGATCGAGTCCCCAGTGTGAGGAAAAGGTGTTAATGCAACCGAGCTTTTGTTGTGAGGTGGCTGCCCTCTATTTCCTCCTCCATACATGACTTTCACATGTCATCGTGCATTGATGGCATTTTCTCAATCTCACTCAGCCAGACGCCTTCAGAGACCCCTCCGGCACGTCTCCCAAACTGATTATAACAGCTCCGCGCTGGGCATCTTACAGCCAGCTGCACTCCCTTTCGAACATTTTTTGATCACACATGCTAAATTTGCAAACAGCAAAGTTAAAATTGCTGTAATAAATTCATCCCAGCCTTTCTTTCTACAATACAACCGAGAACAGAAGACGGACTTCAAGCCAGATGGTTGAGAACGGCGGGGATGAGAGACGGGGACAGTGAAGTGCAAGGAAGGAACAGAGACATCAAGATGTGATAATTTAAGCAAGCAGGCTGTAAACACGCCGCACATCGACGGAAATAAACACGTATATCTTTTAAAAGGAGCTAAAGGAGTATTTTTGGACCATGTTCCAGGGCGCCGCTGTATATCACTGTGTGCCGAAAAGAGAAAAAGAGAGACTCTTAGAAAGCACTGGACCCAGTATTCCAGAAACATCATGCATTAATAACAAGCAAAGAGAGGAAAGGTTGTAAGGTCACAATAAAATGAAAAAAGCAGTTCCAGCATCCAGCGGGGGTTAGCATTCAAAAAATTCTAACAACGCAACGATTAATCAATTAGTTGTCAACTGTTAAATTAAGTCTCTGATTCCAGCTTCTTAAATGTGAATATTTTCTTGTTTCTTTGCTCCTCTGTGACAGTAAACTGAATAGCTTTGGGTTGTGGGCAAAACAAAATATTTGTGCACCTCATCTTGGGCTTTATGAAACACTGTTCAACATTTTTCAACGCTTTCTGACATTTTATGGACCAAACAACAAACTGATTGAGTAAATAATCAGCAAATTGATCAACGATAAAAATAATAGCTAGTTACAGCCCTAAAAAATGAAGATCCCGGTACCATTAAGTGATACAGGTACCAACAGAGGGTATGTGCGTGATGTCACAGTGGGTGGAGTCACTGTGGTTACACGCACATTTACATTTTCATAACCACTTTTATCACACCAAGTGGTCCCAAGTTGCGCCCGAGATGGACCTACTCTGGAGCGGGGCCAAAGCGAGCCCAACCCGCCTCCAAGCGGGCTGCGAGTGCTATGATACTCAGCTTGTGTGTGTGCAGGAGCGCAGAGAGAAAGATGTTTCTAAAAGTATCTGTGACTGTGTGTTCAGCTCTCAGTTCTATAGAAACTCAAGTTTAGTTTCTCTCCTGCGTCGCTGTTTTCAGTGAGCTGCTTACACACATCGCCCAGCTGAGAGGATGTGTAGAGGAGGGGCAGAATATATATCGCCAATCGTCAGTTGATGGGCTAATGGTGGTTGATAGGAAAATTTGTAATATCGCCCAACCCTTGTTGTGTTTGACTGGAGACGTGTTGATACTACTTAGTGCTGAGTTATTTCAGTTGATACCTTGAAGCAGTGTTTTTCCAAACTAGGGTTCAAGGACCATGAGTGGGTTGCAGGGGGTCTCCAGCATAAGGAAGAGTGGAATAATTTAACTTTTAGCACATTTTCTGGAAATTGGAACAAGAGAAGAAGAAGTGATGGCTGTTTTGAGTGATTGTAAATTATAGTGATCCTAGTTTGATCACTGATTAACTATGAAGACTTTATTATCTACATGTGCACATATGCACACATACATCATGCCTGAGAAACAGAAAGACACAATGGACAGCAGTCGACCATTTAAACTAGGCTGGGATAAAATGAATAGAGTGAATAAATGCAGGGAGAAGCTTTCTTGCATTGCCATGTGGTGACTGTGAGCCCTTCTTAGAAGCCTGAAAATGGAAGTGCTTTGTGTGGGTTTATGCTAGTGGAGTGCTTTGTCAAGATGTTTGGCTATTCAGGCTCTTAAGGGATTGTCATTGTGAGGACTACAAATCAGCATGTTTGAGGTCCGTTCCTCTCCGCGACTCACCTGCTATGAAGAAACATAGATGCAGGAGAAAGGATTTACTCCAGAAAAAAAAAAAAGATGTATGGACATACTACATGTATGCACACACACACACATGTGTTACTGTGTGTGTGCTCATGCGTCTGTGGGTAAAAACATGAGTAAAATTGAGAGATAGGGACTGCAAGAACAGAGACACAGACACCACTAATGAAACAAACGGGGGGAACAAAGGCAGAGAGATCAGAGAAAAAAAGATAGAGGAGGCGGAGAGAAAAAGCTTGACATCTGGTTATTTGAGTTTAACAAGACACTCAAAGAAAGAAACAACGATAAAACAGCAGTGGCAGGAAAAGAAAGGGAGTAATCAGGTGGGTCAGACACAGTGGCACTCTAATGAGATGCAGCACTCTGGAGATATATACAGTAAGTCCAGACAAAAATAAACAGTTCCCTCCGATAGCTTGAAAACACTGATGAGATCTGACTGAAATATGTCCTCTAATCCTCTTCCCCATTACCCTGAGTGCTTGATAAACAGCCGAGCAGCAAGGGAGGCAAATGGTAGTCATGGGCAGCAATAGAACTGTTCTGCTGATATATTTGTTTGTTGGTTTTATGATAAAACGACTAACATGGGGATCTCAGTAAGCCTGTATTAGTGTTTATATTCAGATGCTTTATTTATTACAGGTTTAAGCTGAGCAATCTGCTCCTCCAGCTTCAATATTCTCATTTACAAGCTTTCGGTGGAATCATATTGTGATGGTATGATCTCATGCCAGTGTCTAAATAAATGATTTGAGCAATTAAAAATAGATTGGTAAGTGAAGTTTTACAGATACAAGTTTTATTCTGATGTAGGGTGTCAGTGGAATCAAGTTAATGAATCAGTTTGATCAGTTTTATATGCGATTTTGCACCAAACTGCCATGTTGTGATACAAATCCAGGGTGGGATTTGTTTTTGAAATGTTTTTATTCATGAAAATAAATAATAATAGAACTATTCTGCGGGCCAAGATAAAGCCTGTCAGGGTATCTTTTCAGCTGATGAAGTGACATTAATAGAATAATTACGAACTAATTATGAATGTTTGTTTTCAGCCGAATAGGAGTCTGTTCAGTTACTGCTGATGAAAGCCCAACCCAAAGGGCAGTGGTGGCCTAAATGTTAGAAAAGCGTGATCAGGGCGTAGCATCACCCCAGTGAACTCTCCCTGAATAAAAAAGGTTAAAGAAAAAAAATCCTAATTTTGCTGCTCCACAATAAAAGCTTTTATATAACAAAATAATGTGTATAGAAAAATGGTATTATTGTCATGAAGACATGGAAGATGCCATGATACGCGACAAAATACAAGGTTAAATTGTAATTTAACATGCCAGAATTAAATCCCCTTTTTTTATTTAAGTAAAAATTTATCTCTAAATGCAATAGCACAATACGCTGTCAACAAAAACATCAATAGGTTACAATATATGCCTACTTGTCAGACTAAGAAAACCGTCTGCTTTGGTTAAAGACTTCTGTCTTTTTTTTCTGGTTTCCTATGGAGGGTTCATTTGTGGTGTGTCAACCCCTGCTCGCCTTCTCACCCGTATCTCATTTTTGGTATTTTATATGGTCATTGGTACCATTAATCACTTACGGGGGCTAAATTTGGTCCCCATCAGGGATAACAAATAATTCAGCAGAAGCAGGGATATATAGACTGGAGCAGGGGGAATCCCCTCCATCAAACGACATCCAGTATATATCTGTAACAGAAAACACACTTAGGTGTTCTGTCTTAGAAAAGAACAAATCAAATAAAAGATCATTTTCATTACAGAAGCAATACAAAAGTGATTCTGCTTCCTAAAAGAACCGGTGTTGTGAAGTCCTCTCATTCTGACTCTCCAGTCACTGAGTGAACGGCAGCCTTGCATAGACATACTGTTTCCACAACAACACACCTACGCTACAACCTGCCATTGCCATAGCAACCCTCCCACATGATGCTGAAGGCCTCTGAGAACAGCCGGTAGTTACTATAACAACCGCAACACCAACCCTGTTGTGAAACCGACTCCTGTCCCCTCAGTGGAGCCAACAGTATGAAAACAGCGAGCTGATTCTTCACGACCCGTTTATTTTTAAGAGGTATTTAACACTTTGACTGCATCTCAAGTTCCCTGGGCCAATCGGGTCCCTTCAGACAGACACGTCTGGGCGACAGAACCAATCAGACAGCGCCGGCCGATCTCAGCATTTCCGAGAGGGTCGGGCCGAGGTTGTAAACATACCGAGATCCTCCAATAGCCCCACTGACCTCAATCTGGGAGGGATTAGGAACAGCATGAGATGGCATTCTCTGGCACACACACAAACACAAAAACACACTCACTTTCTTCACTTGTGAGGACCAAGTTATTCTTCTTTAACCATGACTGCTGTGGGCCTAATTACAACCATAACAGTATCCTTAAAAGACTTCGTGCTGCAGTAAATACTCACTGGCACACTGAATGTGCATCAATCCACACTGAAAATAGTCTCTAATAAAAGCAATATTTTATCCCATCTGAGTAACATTTACAAAAAGCAAGAGTGCTCTGTTGTTTTAGGAAATGAAAACATACATTTGTGACCTATTTTTTTAATCTCTTCGGTAAGAATGAAGGGCCTAAATATTACGCATTTATAGTTTTAATCTTGTCATGAATATATAGACAGTAACATTTTGAATATCTCCAGCTTTATCCATTAACATATGGCAGTTTGAGTGTATGCTATATTTAGAATACTGCTAAAACCACTCTACCTTGCCATTACACAGCTTTTTCTGATGAAAAACTGCTGTCATATCAGCCAAATGTTGCCCTCTCCAAAGTCACCAAACTCCTCTGGTAAAAAATGATAATTTCACTTCACAGAACATGAGTTGGTGTGGTATCTTAGCTGTTTGTGTGGTTAATACTGTGGTTACTATGGTTAATCTGAACACTTTTGAAACACAGATGTAACACAATAACACAAGCAAACTATGTGGTTAAGGCAGTGATATCCAAACATCTCCCATTTTTACAAGGTGAAATCACTGTATTTGCCAAATGAGTCTAGTAGAGAAAGAAAGAGCAATGGCAGCAGTTTCCTGAAAAGGCTGTTTGACGGCAAGGTAAAGCCATGAAAATATTCTGTTTTTAGGTGGGCCTTTTTTTAAGCGGCTAAATTTCATTTTGTCGCTGACCCTGTCCCGAGCACTTCAATGCTTACCTTCTGTGCCGACCACCATCCACTGCAGGTAATACTTTGACTATCAATAAGCACCTCATACAATCCCACTTCAAATAATCCAAGTTATCCCTTTAACACATTCACACATACTCGAACTGGGTTGATTCTGTGTTAAAAGAAAGTGCAGCGACTTTGCTAAGCCGAAAGCTGTGCAGCTGCAACATCTGCCTAGTTTCCTTCCCAGCTCGTGTAAGTGTTGCCATCATGTTACCTAAGAGTAAACACAGACATTCAAATTTGTTCCTGATAGCAAATGTCAGATATTATTCATGTGTGTGGCGCTTTTAATAAATGCATTTAATTTCCCTCGCTAACCCCCCCCCCCAAAAAAAAAAAACACTGCTTGAGAAAGTGTGCTGAGGTTGATGGGATTGCCTCCTTTCAGTGCATTTTTAAAATATTCAAAACATTTGGCACCATCATTCCAGCTTTGCAAAAAAACTGTGCATGCATTGCGCTGCAACTCAATGAGCCAGTCTTTATCATCATAAAATAAATAAACAATTTCAGGACTTTATGAAGGATTTAGGTAATTTTCCTCATTTGGATCACATTTGTGGAGACTGGAATGTCAAAGTACTAGCGATTAAAACATTTTTCACAGATGAATTGGGTAATCTTTTGCATTTTGAGATGGATTTTCTCATGTGTGTGGATGCGAAGAAAAACATGCATGTGTTATTCTGCTTTTTTTGACTGACACAGAAGCTGTCAATCCTTTATAAATCTTTAAAACTACTCTCTTCCTGCCCTACCTCATCTGCAATTTTTGCTTTCATCTCCTTCCATTCCAGATCTTCCCTTACTCGCTGTGAAGTGAGCGACGGGTTGGTTCACTCAAGCTGGCCTTTTAAGTCCAGTCACACAGGGATAGAAGTGTGGGGGACACAAGGACACAAAAATGGAGGAAAAGAGATTTCACAAAGACGACACGAGGTGAAAAAGATGATAATTTAAGAAGTCTGATCTGTACATTTTGCATGTGCTCAAACTTTTAACAACTCTCCGCAGTGCGTGCAATGGCTATTGAAGTTGCAGAGGCAGAAAAGATCCCTTCCAGAAAAGACGAAACCAGAAGAAATCAAACAGCAGTGTTTGTTTGTGCTCTTTGCTGTGGTCTCATGGAGGAAGATGATGACAGGAGGAACAGGAGAGATTCAAGCTGCCCTCTGGATGTTACTACTCCTACAAAAGTAAGCACACACTATTTCCTGTAAACAACGCCAACAAACACATGCATACACCCACACAGGCATGCATACTGTGACAGTATGGATTTTTTCTGACTGTGGTGAAAAAGAAATGTATTCCCACGGGATGGTGGCATTTTATTAGACTTTATTGAAGGATACTATCATAAGAGTAGCGTAGCTCCGTTAAGGAACAGGGCAGTGTGTAATATGTGTGCAGCAAGCGAGCAGCAGACAAGTGCTGCTGGCGAAGCAGACCATTATAACTGTAAGCTGTCAGTCTGGCAATAAATGTAAATTATATGTCGCAGTGTGACTGTCAATAAACACTGCAGCTTCTCAAGACCAACAAAAGTTGTCGGTTGTCACCCAACGGCCGCAAAAGTGAAGCCCAAAACAAACTGTGTTGAGTTGAGTGTCGACCAATCAAAGCCTTTGTTCCTGATTTGTCAACCAATTAGAGGGTGTTTTCCTGACAAGTGTGTGTGTGTGAAACAATGGAATAACATTCAGTAATGCAGGTATTGTCACACCTCTATGTGGAGACTGACTTTAGGGTTCAGTGAGCGATTGAGTTTGATCATTGAGTCTCATTCCCAGGTGGTTAAGTACTTACACTTTGTGGATGAGACGCAAAAATCAACTGTCTTACCAACCTATGACTGGCCAAAGTTTCACATCACAGGCTAGATTTTCTAAAGCCTGAAATCATAACCAAGAAGAGGAGCAGAAGTCATGTTTTCTCCACTCCACTGCTTGAATTACATTATGCTGAAAGATTATTATGGAAATTTTGACCAGTGGCACCAAAATTCAACTGTCCTACTGACCTGTGCTTAACATGTTAAATGCAAATGTAAAGGCAGCAAGTATCTGGCTCTGTTTTTTATTTCACCGAGTGCAGGAGCTTAATGTTTGGAAATGTCAAATGTCTTTTGCCACTGGCTGCTGGCCAGTCAGGATGGAGTAGATATCAAAGGTGTGTAACAAGGGTAATCTCCATGATGGAGCTGTTCCCTGACACACATTTGAACTCATTTATGCCTGCTGGCAAATAGTAGATCGAACTCTATAGTGAGGCAGTCAAGAGAAATTCCTATGAGACGTAGTGGGCTGACCCGAATAGCTCTACACTACACTACGTGGTCAAAAGTATGTGATCACCTGAACAAAGCATGTGGACATACTGTGAGTGATTGTTATACTTCTTATTCTGCTCTGCTGGGAAGGAATTCCACATGATTTTGGAAACTGGCTGCAGGGATTTGTACCACTTCAGCTACAGAGGCATTAGCGAGGTCAGGTACCGGAGTTGGGCGATAAAGCTAGGCTTACAGTTGGTGTTACAGTTCATCCCAAAGGTTTTTGATGGGGCTGAGGTTAGGGCTCTGTGCAGGCCAGTCAGGTTCCTCCGCACCAAACCTGGAAACCATAAGGCTGCGCTCAGTGCAGAGATCTGCAAGCCCACGGGGACTCAATGGGCCTCGACACGCCGAGTCGATTAGGGCAGGGCTGGGACTCTGGCTCATTTAACGTCCTTCCTTTCATTGTGCCACAGGCTACGGCCGGAGCACACTGTATGAGATTTTGTGAGGTAGTTTTAATTTGATTACTGCTACAAACAACGAGGGTCATGTGCAGTGCAAAGAACATAGATGTGAATCCTTATTTACTTATTTGCTGCGAGATCCCAATGCTTGGTTATATTCTCTACTGCATGCTTATGCTTCTCTGAATGAACAGTCGGTATTAATATTTGTGGGCCTACTTGTCGCAGTAGTTAAATTAACCACTTGGTAGCGTGTATGTGTGTTTTTGTTTTGTGCATCCATCAGAGAGAGGTGCATCAGAGAGAAATTAAAGTGATATTGGTATTGGTCTCAGGCCAGGACGGGACTGGGCTGAAAACTTGCAGCCTCTGTCGGACTGGGGCTCTGGCTCAGAACAACTGCCTTCCATAAAAAAAAGACAAAAACAACAAAAAAAAATGAAGCCCCGTCATTCAATTAAATGAAGCCAGTCCAGGAATCGCATATGTGTGTGTATTTGCACATATTCTTGATAGACTACTTTGTAAATTGAGCAGCTTATCTCACACTAAACAGATAAAATAGTTGCCAATTTTCTAGATAAGGCTGGACAATATGACTTAAAAATATCAATATTTTTAGGCTATTCTGTTCTATAAAAGATATATATCTATATACATATTTTATTTAAATAACATACCATGAATTCTCAAACAAAGAAAAAAATGATGGTGTTATAGAATTTGATGTATTGTTGGAGATTAAACTACCCAGCAGTATATACTTAGGGCTAGGTGAGCTGCTTACAAAATAAAATCACAATGAGATGTTTAATAAATAATCAGCAGTAATTGTCAAAAGAACGATATCCAAAGTCTAAGACAATATCTAGCGGTGTTGTCACAATACTGGAATTTCTAATTTCAATACCTTGAAAGATATTTTACATTTTTTGATAAAACTGATTCACACTAAGGGCGTACATTTTTGATTTTTATTCAAAAATAAAAGAACATGACAACGAATATTCAACTGCAACAAATCAGACGGGTGATAAAAAGAAGACCCACTGTGAGGAAATGAGAGACTATGTGGGCTCTGCAGCAGTGTGTGTCAATTCACTGTCAGAGTGAAGAAAGAGGGAGAAATTACATCTGCTACTACAGTATCAATACTGCAAAGAATGATTATTGAACGCATTTCAAATATTCACTATTGGTATTTATCAATATTTGGGTATTTTTGACAAATATCTAGTCTTATATCGCAATAACTGACAAAGTGCCCAGCCCTATTTCTAGAGTTGTACAATCATACCATACCATACATTCAGCCGCCCGCCACTTGCTTGCTCGCTTACTTGCTGCAGCCTCATCAGACAACAGCCCGCCACTGCCTACGCTAATGCTCGTATGACGTGGATGTTGTAATCAGCAAAGTAAATAACAAGGCTTGTTAGTATTTTGATCTAGAAAGTAAAAATAAGGTTGTACACAGGCTGTGTCAGAATAAACTGACATATACCCACTCGACCAGATCAGTGTGTAACTACATGCAGCGCAGGCATGTGGACGTTAACCTGCGATGCTAACGCTGCTACCATCAGCCACACTGTGTGGCAGCTAACATTAATGCTGTGATCCCGCTCAGTCTGAAAAGTTAACAGAATTAGTGAGTTGTTATGTTCTGTAGAACAATGTGCAAAATTCATGATGCACAGTGCAAAGTGCCTCCCGTCAGCACCTTTTATAATACAATTTGGCGATCGAAGAATGTTATTAATTCTTCAAATAGCTCTTAATGCACGCAGTACTTTTTCGGACAACGTTTAACCTTATTAATTAATTAACTGTGCTCAATTTTAACTGTTTTCTGAGTGTTTTATTACTTTTAGACCAATCAGCTAGTCTAAATTAATATTTCCATTTAATCGACAGAGAAATTAGTTGCCAGAAATATCCCTGGTGTCCACATACTTTTAGCCACTTAGTCTATGACATTCACAATAATAGCGCGCAACGCTGCAAATGCTCAGCCACGGCTAAAGTGGTTACCGCTTTTCGGTGTGTAATGGCCTTAAGTGTCTGTGTTTGTGTGTGTGTTGCAAAGCAAATGGCCATTTGGCAAAGCCGGTAGGGTAATTATTGTTAATTACTCTGTGAAACTGAGAGCACTGCTGAGAGGGAAACAGAGCGAGTGGGCGATCTTCAGCTCCGCTTCATGCGAGTCCAGCCTCATCACTAAGCAGACGTCACTTACTGACCCAGGATGCCTGCAACACATGCGGGCGTATCGGGTCAGGAAGTAATAGAGAGAGAGATAAATAGAGAAACTGTGCCCACACCTGTCTTTCTCATACTTATTATCCATTACCCTGCCCATTCACATCCTCCACTCCTTTGTTCTTCTCTGTGAGAGCTGTTGATGAGTCAGAATGAGGGATGAAGTGGTTCAACTGGGAAATTGGGTGAGAGGAGAGAGGAGGGTAAAGTAGGAGGAAGCGGAGAAAAAGTGAGGATGAAGACAAAGAGGAAAAGGAAGAAACAGGCAAAGACGAAGAACAAAGAGGCTGTGTTCTCATCCCACGACCCATGACACCACACACCAACCCCTCTGCAGGAAGTACAGAAAACTACTGCAGATGGATGATTATTATTCCGTTTGTAGCCTATATATAGATAGTGTACTTGTCACTCTTACTTCAGTACATACACAGTAACAAAAATCTTGCTGAACAACACACAGAGCGAGCACTTTCTCAGGAGAATGGAGAATGAAGCAGGTCTTCAAACAAAACACTGTGAGCAACCAGTAAAGCAAACTGCGACAAACTGAGGTCTACACACCATCCCCATGAGCGCGTACTGATCATAAGGACAGGATACAACGGAGCAGAAGAAGAAGAAGAAAAAAAAGCAGAGTAAGGATCACGCCTCGGAGCCAGGGAATAAAGACATGTGGGATCCCTCTTTAACAGAGAAGAAAAGGGGGTGAGACCAAAGTTGAAGGCTTGTGTTGTGGGATCTGGGTCCACAGCAGGGGGTACATCCATAATACAACAGACGCACATGATCAAATGAGCCCGGCACCTTATTGGGTCTAAAGACACAGAGCACCACAACTTCATCCTTCCGTTTCTGCGTCTTCACATTATTTATGTGTTACGTAATACAGGAAGAAAAGATTTTATGCATCGTACGGACCCAGGGAAATTATGTATTCATTCAGTTCATTAAGTTAAATCCAAACGTTGTTGTTCTCAAGCACGCATAACTAAATTTAAAACCTTGTACATTATTATTGTCTTATTATAAATTTACTTATTTAATGATTAATTTTTTATGTCTATTTTCACTCTTCACTTTTTTCAACATTATTATTTTATGTTTATTTTGTAAACCTAAGAAATTATTACTACAAATCATTAAAAACATTTTTTATCTTTATTTTTTCTTTTACTTTTTTCTTTTAATTTGTCAACTTAAATCCAGATAAAAAATAAACACAAATAAATAAATAAATATTTACAACAATAGTCAGGTCTTAGGTTTCAATTTTAGTTTAACTGCCTGAGACCAATTAAGTTTTAACTTTTATCCCATTTTTTAAAATTTTATTTCTACATAGATTTACCTCTCTTTTTGTTCTTTCAGTTGTGTTGCCTTGACTCTACAGTGAGTTGTTTTTGAGGACCAGTGTCTGGGATTTAGCAGCATCTGGTGGTGAACTTGTAGATCGCAAAGACCTCGCCTCATCCTCCCCTTCCAAGCATGTAGGAAAACCCATGGAGGCCATGAAACCCATGCAAAATGTGAAAGTGCATGGTGGTACAACATGGCAGCCTCCACAAAAGAGTACCTGAGCTCTCTAGCTCATTCTAAGGTAACGAAAACACAAAGATTCTCATTTTCAGGTGATTATACACTAATGAAAACATATGAATGAATATTATATTCTATTTCTGCCATGTTTTGTCAATAAATCCACCTAAATCGTACACACAGAACCTAGTCGTGCCTGATGGTTACTAAGTTATTATGGCTAAACAGCTCCTCTGAAAAGCAACTGTCCAAACTGTTTTATTGATTTTTAATTCTGTTTTCATCTATGTATAATATTCTACATGAATACAAATCATTACAATAGTTTTCTGTGAAATCATAACAATGAAGTTATCACACAGCTTCTTAATTGTGGTCCATATGGCAAAGGTTGGATGGTAGGAGTGTTGATTGTGCCTTGGGATGCACCCATTTAATAAGGAAAAACATTGGGACTCATAACAGCACATTCACCAGCCTGTGTGTGGATGGTGTTGTGGATTCACTTGCAATTACTTGTAACTAGCTGACAGCTGTCAATTTGCAAAGCTGTCAAGTATTTGACGTTGACACAGCTCGGGTCTCGTTCAGAGGCATAAATGATTTTCACAATGCTGAATACATTTTGGCATAACGAGTAAGTGTTTCATGAACACATCAAATTCATCCGCGCAACAAAAGCAACAGGATCCAAGACTTTTTCACTATCTCATAATTACCGTATCCACAGAGTGAAGGACCTTGATTACATGAATTCCAAACTCATCAGCCGTCAGAGTAATCAATTAGTTGACTTAAATAATGCTCAGATTTTTCTCAAATGTTATTTTCTCTCTGCTAATGAATACAGTCATGCAGAAAATTTCTAAATTGTGAGTTTCTCTGAAGGCTGAAGCAATTTTGATTTTGTACTGCGTTTCACCCCTCGTCTCTTTTCTCCCTCACATCTCCTGTCTGTGTCCACTGTCAGCTGTCATCTGTCCTATGAAGCCACAAAACACTGAAACAAAGCCAAAGTGAGTGACTATTTGAGCCAGAGATGCCCCTCTCTTTTTACAGTAATAACTAATAGCTCAGTTCCCATAAAGGGATCCAGTGTGGAGACCATCACCATGTGAACAGGGGAAAGCAGACTTCTCTGCTGTGATCAAGATTTGATGCAATTTCTTTAAATCTGGCTCAAATGTCCACTTGGACATTGACTGGTTTTGGAGGACAAACCTCAAGGTCACTGAGACAGAATTTCTTCAAAGTTGGTACAAACGTCCACCTTGACTCAAAGATAAGCTGATAAAACTTTGGTGGTAAAGGTAAAAAATAAAAGGTCAAGGTCATTGTGGCTTTATATTCGTCCCATTTCATGAAAGCAATATTTTACTTTCTCTCTTCTGATGAAGGCAGCCATGCAGAAAATTTCTAAATTATGAGTTTATTTAAGGGCTGAAGCAATTTGGATTTTGGGCTGTACTGCATTTCACCTTTCGCCTCTCATTCCCCTCACATCTCCTGTCTGTGTTCACTGTCAAATGTTCTATGAAAGCAAAAAATGCAAAACACAACCCAATGCACACCTGTGTCAATTACAGCCAGAGATGTCCCTCTCTTTTGACAATAATAACTACTAGCTCAATTCCCATAAAGGGATCCAGTGTGGAGACCATCCCCATGCAAACAGGGAAAAAACAGTTTTCTGCTGTGATCTGTAAGCAAACATGATCAGCCCAAAAACAGGCTAGATGAAAAGTTTGTCTTTCTGAGTTGAGTATATGCAGAATAAATGGGCTCTTTATACATTATGAATGCAGTAACAATTGTTTATTATGAGGATCACAGAGCACTGATGGAGAATAAACCCCATTCATATAACTCCATAGATGCTTCATTTTGAGATTTTATAAAACAGATATAAATTGAAACAAAAGTGTCTATAATTTGCTTTTTAAATGAGGCACAATGAGCTGAATGTCTATCACACTACACGGTCTGATCAAACAGGCTTCCACACAGTCCTATCATAACGCACCACATCCAATCTCCTGAAAATGCGAAGAGAGATAAAATAGAAATAAGGGAGGGATAGAGGAAACGGGGTGAGAGGATATGAGAGATCTTACAGATGCCGTTATGAGATTTTCAGCAGGGAGCTGTGGGGTCTCCTGCTAATGGAACATCAGTCTGAGTGGGTGTGAGTGTAAGTGTGTGTCCTGTGCTGCAACACAGAGGTCACGGTGACTGAGAGAAAGAGACCTCTTCGTTTAATAAAAGGGGCCTCTGAAGCGTTCTCTCCTGTCTTCTTACACTGTCATTCTTCTTCAGGCTCTGTCCCATTTTTTCTCCTCACTGCCCCCCCAACCACCCCACCCCACGCCTCCCCCTTTACATCCACGCCCCCTCCCTCCACCACATTATCTGGTGGGTTTCCTTTTCGTTTCACTAGTCGCTTGTCAGCACCCAATTATCACTTATTCTGTTTTTCTCAGCCTCCTTCCTCGTGCAGCTCGCACTCTTCACGACTGTCTCGGAACACAGACAGGCACGTTTTAACAAGCGCTGATCCCTTTCAGATCAGCTTGTACTCTAAATGTCAGTCACACAAAAGTCACCCCATCGCACTCAGCCATACCATTCTTGTGAGCGCGATATCTCAAGAGCGCCTTGATGAAATTTCTTCAAATTTGGCACAAACATCCGCTTGGACTAGAGGATTACCTGAATAGATTTTGGTAGTAAAGGTCAAAGGTTTAAGTCATATCCATCCCATTCTTGTGAATCAGAAATACTTATAATGGAAATATATACACATAATTATGTAAAAAAAATATGTGTCTTGTTCCTCAATCTGAATCTGTAGCAGCAAATATGTACATATACATATGAAATACAACACAGTAAAAATGGAAAAAGACAGAAAATAACAAATAAGAAATGTTAAGACTTTTGTACACTAATGTGCATCAGGCTACAATGTATAAAGGTATAAATAATACTATTTAATAATAATATAATATGTGTCATACAGCTGTATGAAAGTATTAAAGTTGAGTTATTGCACATTTCTATCACGTCAAGTCAATTGTGTAAAGTTGAATTATTGCACTGTTAGGATATTGAATGCAATACCTTGGGGAAAACCTGGAAAGAATTTTTTCAAATCTGGCACAAATGTCCGCTTGGACTCAGATCAACATGTTTTTTGGCCACGACTCATGAATAAGAATTCATAAGCTAATTATGCCGAAATTTCTCACAAATGTGTAATAAAACAAAGTGATGAGGCACTGGCGTTTTATATCCAAAAGGTTAAAGGTGAACTTCACAGTGACATCGTAATGTTGAGCAAAAACACTTGAAGCTCGCTTTCAGTTGTCTGTCCTTTTGACAAAAAAAAACAAACATTTAATACGTTTTATTACTTCTTTTCAAAATCTTTACTACATTGCACATGATCCCTGACAGACATTAATGCAAATTTCACTTATTCATGTAGGCATACCACCGTGAGGTGGTAGTTCTAGTTTTTTTTTTATCCTGGGGGGTCATAAAACTAGTAAAGGAAGTAACATCTGCTCTGTGTGAGAGGCAGAGAGAAACAGAGCTAAGCCCCTGTGGCTATTACAGCTTATTATACCTAAAGGTAGTAGGAGACACATCAACATCAGGCAGTCTCTCTCTCTCTCTCTCTCTCTCTCTTGCACACCCACCCAAACACCCAAACACACACAGATAGTCAAGCCTGAGGGGACAGCTGCTCTCTGACACACAAAGAGTATAAGTGACTGAGGTACTCCCCTCTGCTCGCCCAAACGTTTCCTCTAGAGCTGTGACTCAGCTGTACTCACTGAATCACACACAGTCCTGAGGGGTGTGCTGCTTATTAACATTATTTAGAGGAACATACAAAAGGTTCATAAGAGGACTTAGTGGGTATCTGCAGAGTTGCAAAATGCATGAATTTAGATTACTAATTCTATCACAGCATTTTAATTATATAACTGCAGCATGTTTTCAAAGTGTTTCATGCAGATGTTTCCTCCATTAATTTTTTTTTTTTTTTTTTTTTAATATTTTCATACTGCCCTATTTCACGGGTCCCTTATTTTCCTATTAATTTCCTGGCAACTTTCTGCATAATATAAGCTGAACTTCCTCTGAGGACGCAAAGTAAGACGCAAGGGGAATGACTGGATCTCAAAGCCTATTTTATCTAGAGATCTAACATTTTTTCCCTCCCAATAACGGTTCCAATACCCGATGACAAGTGCCCATCTGACAAATACATTTTTCAAAAATCTCAGAGCTCAATCCTCTTGATAAAGTCTGTTTTGTTTTGTTTTTTTACCACAACCCCAAAACAGTTTAGTCCAATCCAGCTCACAATCACAAAGGAAAGTTAACAAAAAAAACAGTCTGCTCTGGGTTTCACCACAAAAACTGAAACTCAAAATTCCCAGTGGGTTTGTGTGAAGTCTATTAATTTAAAGGTTCACATTTGGCTGGTGTGCAGTTTTCAGGGAATCTATTCATTTTGGCCTAACAGCTTATTTTATTTATTATTTTCTTACAGCACCGGCCTGATGCACAGGAACAGCTAAAAGTAGCAGTTTACTCCAAAAACCATCTTCCTTGTCCCACTTTTATAAGCAGCACAACGATGATTCTGCTGAATTAAGACTCAGAACAACTGACTGACATGTGATATGCATTGTTTTTGGAAATATGACTCATGATATACGTCTGTAGAAGTGTATCAATCAACTTTTTCCATGGTGTAGTGATTACATCACATTACAGCCTTGCAGTTATATGCCTCTGCCAACCAGTCAAGTAGCAGTTTAGAAGTTTAGTTTCCAGTCTGTCCATACTCATATAATGTACATAGTGAAGACTGAAGTAATTTAATTGAAGATATTAAGTGTATTCTTAGGCAGAATTATAGTTACTATAGTGATATGTCTGATTCCAGTGAATAATTTCCCCTGAGAAACATTCTGTCGTCATTTATAGAGACTATTTTTACAGAGGACTGATTGAAAGCTGAACGTTATGAGGTTGCAGCACAGTTGACCTCTGACCTTTTGGATATAAAATGTCATCACTTCATCATGTAATCCTATTAGACATTTGTGTGAAATCTCATCATAGTGTATAAGTTCTTAAGTTATGGCCAAAAACATGTTTTGTGAGGTCACAGTGACCTTGGCCACCAAAATCTAGTCAGTTTGTCTTTAAGTCCAAGTGGACATTTGAATGAATAAATTCAAGGCAAACAAAAATCCCAATAAATCGTAATATCAAATTGCGAAACTCATAGAATTGCCATAATTAAGAATCGCAATACATGTCGACTCGGCACCCAAGTACTGAGACAGTATTGAATCTGGAGATACTAAGCATAAAGTTCAGCCCTAACAGGAACACATCTAAAGCACTTCTCTATCACTCTTCATGTTTTAACAGTTTGTTTTCTTGGACTTAGTATTCATGAGGTGGTTTTCTCATAGGGCAGCACAAACAGAGAGGCAGAGGTATAACAAAAGGAGAAAGTAGGAGAAGAAAAGAAAAGAAAGATGGGCAGTGAGTGAAGGAGTGGGCTTTGTTATTGTAGCAGGAGAATGGTGACGTGGCGTTTAAAGGCTGAATGTTGTGATAAGAGAGGGATCCGTGGTGAGAAGAAGCTTTCAAATATGAGACGCTGTTTACACAAAGGCAGAAGAGGAGGATTTAACACTAACTAAGACGCACGCAGACACACACGGGCGCACACACACATATACACAATATGACACAACCTCTCACTGAAGGCCCAGCCAGGAAAATGAGCCTGAGTGAGTGTGTTGGGAAGATGGAGAGTAAGCGGGAGATTAAAAGGCAAGGCGTGAGAGGAGGGGTAGTCTGAAGAGAGGTGGGAGTATGAAAGACAAATCTTCCTAAGAGCATTTGAGAAGAGCTGTGTGCAAAGCTATCGTTGACTGAAATCCTTTACAGCATCAAAGATTTACTCATCATGCCTAAACGCATGAAATATTTCTTCCAACACCCCCCCAACCCCTATTCGGTATCACCCCCCCCGTTTCTTCCTCTATATTCCTCTTCTCATCTTCACTGGCTTCAGATCCAATTTCTCTATTGTTTCTTCTGTCGCACACTTTCTCAGGCGTTTTCCGTCTGCTTGTGTACCCAAATAACATGAAATACAGCTAACACTCAAGACTTCGAGAAGAGAAATACATACAGACGCCACCCCTGTGTGTGTCTGTTTGTCTTCTGCATTGCCGCCGTCCTGGAGGTTGTTAGCACATGTGCGGGGTTTTGCTCCGTCTGCCAACATCAGCACAAACACACACCCCAGAGTCATTACCACTTCTACGCACACACACACAGGCCGCCATGCAATAACTTGTCTACCTACAGGCGCACAAACACACGATGTGCAATCATTCGCACACAAAAACACCTTCCCACTTGCACACTATAAACAGCATTTATCAAGTGATTCTAATATTACTGGAGGTGCAAGTATTAAAACTAATAAGCTCCATCCCTGTGCTGCACTTACTGCCCCCCCCCCCCCCACCTCTTTTTTCCCCTCTCTATACCCCTCACAGGAGCTCCCTTCATCCTTCCCTCCATCCGTCGCTCCAGCCCCAGATGGTAAAGCACTGTGACCAATTAAAGGCTTCCCTGAGGATAGAACCAGTTATAGCCCCAGCCATCTGACCATTTCTCTGCATGTGTGTGTGCGTGCATAAACCTTACAAAACATATCACTGTGTTTTAATCAGTGTACAAAGCCTTGTGTTTGGGCCAGTTCCACACGCCTTCTCCCCTAAAAAGGTACATTGGCACATGAGTCCAGGGATAGAGTCATATCTAAAGCCTTTTGTGAGCTACTGTGCATAAAAACACAATGACAAGATCTGGAGTATCACTTCGTTAGAGCACAGTGCAAGAGGGGGATTGAGTGTGGAAGCTGGCCAGAAGTGCAGAATGCTAGCAAGTGTGTGTCTGTGTGTGTTGGTGTATGAGAAACGGTGTCTTTGAGGGGGAAAAAACAAGCAGAGTGTGGCTGTAAGGGAGGTGGGCAGCACTCAATCACCAGGCATCCATCCAGCAGGGCAGCAGATGAGGGAGCAACTGTCTGTCTGAGCTGCCAGCACTGAGGGGAATTAGGCATATGCCAACGTCCACCCCACCCCCTCTCATTCATACACACGCCCACGTACACAGGCACACACACTCACGCCCATCTCTCTACCCACGTCCTGAGCTGGCCGCCCTGGCACCGGGGCACAGGTGGCAACATATGTCTGCTGTCTACCCCTCAGTCAACTGAGAGGGACGGACCAGTCATGCCTCTGTCTGTTTGTGTGTGTGTGTGTGTGTGTGTGTGTGTGTGTGTGTGTGTGTGTGTGTGTGTGTGTAGTATTGTCTTTACACAAAGTCAAAACTCCTTCCTAAAGCTTTTGGAGATTTGTTAGGGCTGCTCTGAACTCTGGTAGTGACAAATGTCTAGTGTATCTGGGTTGTGTATTGGCTAAAAAAAAATAACAAACATATTTTGTGTTATTGCAGTGTGATGCTGAAGTATGCGATCGCTTGTGTGCGTGCTTGTGCGTGTGTGTGAGTGACCAACGAACCTGAAACTTGTCCACAGCTCACATCAAATACTACTGGACCAATCAGCCTAAATTTTTTGTGTGTGTTCATGGCTGTATGTTGAAGGACCTCTGTGATGAACAGCTTTTGAAAAACTCTATTTTAATGGCTCCAAGGCAGCGACCAGCACGTCCACAGGCATTATGTTTTTAGGTCATCCTATTCATTTGAACGTAATATCTCAAGAATACCTTAAGGAAATTTCTAACTTGGCATAAACCACCACTTGGACTATAGGATGAACTGATTAGACTTTGATGGTCAAAGGTCAAAGGTCCCTTTGACCTGATTTCTGTCCCGCTCCCATGAAGGCGATATCTCAAGAACGCCTTGAGGGGATTTCCTCAAACTTGGAACAAGCATCCACTTGGACTCAAAGATGAACTGATTACATTTTGGTGGTCAAAGATAAACAACTGCTTGAGTTTGAAATCTAGTTTCAGCTGGGAACAACATATGTAGGGTTAATGTTAATGTTGGCAAAACTTTTCATATCTCTGCTGGTTGCATCTGGTAGTTGTGGTGACATTGCAGTAGGTGCTTCACCATCTGTTGCCTGGCGGGGGTCTGCTCTCTACTGAGTACACTCTTATAGTTTGAGACAGTTGGGCAAAATCCTCTATTTGGAATAGCTTAGACTCGAGACTGCAGGAAGGAGGAGGGTATTTGAAAAAGCAAAGCGACCAGTTTTATGACATTTAAGAGGTCTGAGAAAGGGCAAAGTTGTGGAATGAACAGTCGACATTATTAATCCTGTAAGCTGTATATGTGTTTATTCTTTTTCCTTCCCTTGTTTTTCTCTCTTGGATCGGATTGGATTGATTTTGAACATGAGTCTTGCTTTTTATCTACCCCGACTACTGCTGTGCATAAAATCCACCAAATAATTGTGCGTTCTTTTATGCTATTATATTGGTCTTGTAAGAAAATTTGGAAAAAATGCCTTTATGCACCAAAGAGAAATGTATCTTACATTAACCTGTCATAAAAATATTCTTTTAAAAAATGACATTTCTTGGGCTGTGAATGATTAGACTCTGCACTACAGATTTTAGGTGTTGAGGAGTGTCCCTGAAATGGACAATTTGGGGTCATCAGGTTGCTTGCCTTGGTGCTGCTTCACCAAAATGAGCTTAGCGTCCGAGTCTTCTCTCTTTTACTTTTCAATTTCAGACCAGCACTCAAAACCAGCCAAGATTTCAAAACTTATTACCATTTCAACATAGTTGGTAGGAATTTGGGTTGGTGCACTCGCCTGCTACTGACTCTGCAGCCAACACTCAGATCTATTCGATCCATCAAATTTCTTTTTCCCATTGCAAATAAATAGGCTGTAATTAGCATGCTACTGAGGTGGGTGCTAATCTTTAAACTGCTATCAGCTAAGAAAGGGATGAGGAAGTTGTGAAAAGCTTTGCTGCACTTAACAACTGACCTTTGTGGGATAAAATGTACAATATATCTGTTGAACCTCTGACCACACCTACATTCTTAACTGGGTGCAGTCAGATGTGGTCCACGATCCTGCACTGTGCTGGTTTGAGATAAGTGGATGTGGTTTCAACTCCAGCTCAATTTTTAAGACTTGTGCAGCAGGTAAACAAAACACACTGAGTGCAAGCAGTATCATGTTGATGCTAAATCCAGATGAAAAAGATACCGCAATGTCCCTGCCAACTCAAAGAAGCTGTAAAGAGATAATATTCAAGTTTAAGACAGCATTTTCCTGATGTGCTGCTGATTATCATCTGATAGATAGCTAAACATCATACTTGCTGCCTCATCTGTCCCCTGCTCTTCATTTAATAGGGTTTCCCCGCCCTTGCAGCTACGTAACAATCAGCATGCTGGCACGGCCAAATGGAGTGCAGCTTATGTGATTGTGACCGTAGCCAGCTGCGTTGCACAAACAGCTACATCAGTGCCAACCACTAGTTGCCTGGGTGCAGTTACTCTTTCACAATGCCAGTTTTCTGCCTCTCACATGCAGGATGCATCACTGAAAAGAGTGGATGTCTCAGCATGTGTCTTGAATAACCTCCTCAAGTGAGGGCATGAGTGCCAATATCCGTGCAAGCTCTCGTACTTATGAATGTGTGTAAATGGATTCTGATGCCTGTGTGTGTATTTGTGTCCGTGTCAAAAGGGGTTATCAGATGGATGGCTTCAACCAGGAAAAACGTCCTGCTCTCCCCCGTGCGCTCAGATAAGGCTTCAAAGCAGCCGCCAACATCAAACAATGCAGCGGCAGCAGCCTGAGCGTCCCGGACCACACTCACATGAGTCCTGGAGGCTGTTACAGTGCAAGTTCCACTCTTCATTGACACTCATTTTAACGACATGAACACAAACACTCGTTAGCATATCCATTCACATCCATATTCATGCTGAATTCATATTCAAACTGTGGCTGTGTTCTGTTAATCTCATGGAGAGGAGGCAGCAGGCCCCTGAGGGTTAGCGCTTAGCTAAGCTAATCAAATCAACTACAGAAACAGTGGCGCATCTTTAGCCTATTATATAAACATTAATAAACATATACACTTAACACACACCAACACACACACGTGTGTATTTGTTAACATATTAAATCCTTTCTCATTAGCCTAGCTCAGTAGCGTGGGTGTTGAGCTAAATGCAGAGCATCTCTGACATCATTTATATTTTCATAGGGGTAACAACCAAAATTTCCAGGGCTGTGTATGCTTGAAAGTGTGTCTGTAGGCTACGAGAGCATTTAGATTAATCTTTAATAGAAACGACTTCTTAATTGACCCCCTGTGCTACTCTGCAAGCAACATTTGGAGCAGGAGGCAGGGCCACAGCTCTGTCCTCATCCAGAGGTCTTAAAGAGCCAGCTGGGTTCCTAGTATGTTTGAACCAGGACCTGAGCTGGGCCGGGACCAAATTATATTCAGTGTAATGATTGGGTAGGGCGGGGTCTGCGAGTGAATGTGGTTTTCTTGAGTGTAAGATGTGGACGGCAGGAAAAATGACACTTTTTGACCAAGGCTGTTTGTCAATTAATGACTCATCATGCTGCTGCCAGCACTGGTGTTGTCTGTTTGGAAGAACAGCATTTTGGATCTGGTTTAATTATCCATCTGACTGTTCTTGGATCCCTTTTTTGAAATTATATTTATGGATGTCAGGGTCCGGTAGTCTGTTTGGGATTGTGAAGACTGTGAAGACCTGTAGGTTCATCGTCACTGTGGCTCTCTTGGACTTTGAAAATGTACACAGAAAAACAGTCTTCTACCCGACTAAGGCCACATTCTGACAGAATCAGGCCTTGCATTGATCAGCAGGTTGTGCGGGGGTGTTTATTTGTGCTTAGAACATAACCACTGTAAGACAATCAGGAAATAATGTTTTATTTGTCTGATTCACCTATGTTCTCACTTATTAACTTATTATTAACTTGTACAACCGCAGCTGTGCTCTTTCTCCCTCACACAAAGGGACACAAACCAAAGGAAGCTTCTTCGTATTTTCCAGCCTAAACTGCAAGTCAGACCCGGACAGCAAGGTTGGTTCCACAAAATAAACCAAACTCAGCCTGAATGGCACCAGATATTTCAGTTTGACTGTGGAGCTCCTGCATTTTGTTTTTGAGATCCCCCGCCGACTCCACCACAGCTGCCTGGCATTTTTGCTGCAACACCTGATTCTGTCTGGATGTGGCCTGAGTGAGTTTGGTGTTTCCAAGTTGCTGTAAGTGACAGGCAGTTGGCAATGAGCAACCTCAGAGAATTAAGTGTCAGGGAGCCAGATGTTATTCTGAGCATTTTATGAGATTATACATCTGAAGACAAATTTAAAATGTAGTCGCTCCCCCAAAGTGCACCCCCTTCAAATATGATTGCACTTTCTTATTTCATTTACTGCCCAACTTTGAGTATAGCCTTTATGAGGCCCTATGAGGACTGGAGTAAAAAATTGAAACTTGCATTTTCCCCTCCCACATTTAAGCCAGAATCCTCTGCAGCTGTCCCAAAAACCACACAGCACAGTACAGCTTGCCCTACTGGACTACAAAATATCAAGGTTCTGGTTTCCCCTGTTCAACAGCGCTGTTTATTCACAGTACTACAAGTTATATTCAGCTGTTGTATTGTCTTTCACAGTGATCCGCTGGGTTGTTAAAGCCCTCTTCAGTGATGTTCAGTAGAAAGGATGTTCCGATGGGAGCACTACACCACCGTCTCTCTCAGACTCAATTATGGGTGCGACATCTGTCCTGACTGACAGCTCGCTACAGTGTGTGACTGCGACTGTGTGCGTTTCCCTGTGTGTGTACATGTGTGCCTGTGCACGGTGGGTCCGAGTGGCGGTAATGTTATTGAGCAGGAAGGCCTGTCCGCTAAAGTAGATGAGATGTGCAAGGAAATGGCGAGCCAGACATAGTGATAAAATCGCTTTCCATTTGGAGTCCTGCCTGGTCCGCAGCTTAGTTCCAGTAGGCTATGTGCTTACACACACACACACACACACACACACACGGCAGTGCGGGGAATGTATTTGTAAATGAAACTGAGAGGTGATGGTAAGGCCAAAGAAAGGGGGAGCAGAGAAAGCAAGAAGTGTCACTGCAAGGAGAGACAAGGAAGATAAAACGCTCCAGCCACACACCAGGCCGCTGCTCCCAATCAGACGGAGAGATTCAACTTCTCTTGTCTATTCATCTACACTTTCTCTCCTCTATTTACTTTTCCCTACTGTACATCTTAGTATATCTTCCATGTCAACACTAGGCTTGGGTAATGAAACAGAGGGGCACAGGCTCCTGACGGGTACCAACCAGACCGAATCACAGTGCAGATTATGCTGGCTCATTTCGATGCCACATGCCTGAGCTGCAGATATAGTTGCCCTGTGATACGGACATCACAGATGTGTCACCAAACGTGCCTAGTTAACATTACGGCAGCACTCTCAGTCTCTCTAAATTGCTCTGGCAGCTGGTAGCCTACCATTAGCCAGCAGCTACCTTAAACACAATTAGGATGTCACGTTAGACGGTCTAAAATTTGGTTATATTTTACTTGAAAGGATTCCAACACCGGGCAGCATGTCCCGCAAAGAGGATAAAGGTTAGGTGACACACAGGATCCATTTGTAAGCAGAGGCAAGCACCGTGCTTGACTGCTTGACTGCTCGTGTGACCCCATGACAAGCTCATCGGCCAGCGGCGTGGGCATCCCCGGCCCCGGCAAAGGGTCTCACAGATATATCAGGAGGCCGCTGCTGATGATGACGGCAGCCTTTCCTCAGGTTAGCAAGTATAATCATATTTTGGCGAAAGAATTGTTGAAGCTGGAGTTTGGACACCAGAATACCAACTCCAAAATTATTTTGCCATCTTTAATACTGTAACTGTTATTTAGTGTTAAATTATTGTAGTAATCAGATGTGAATTTGTTTTGTAAATGTAAGTTTTTGGTATATATTTAAGTAAACTTTATCATTTAAGAGTTAATAAATTGTTCAATTTCAAGTCCAAATTTACATTAGCAATGAAAAAAATGATGCTAACTGTCATTTTTCACTGGTTCAAAAGAATTGTTTTAGTTCTGCTATTGGGGGAAAAAAAACAAACCATATCCAACCTTAGTCAACACAGGGCTTCACCCGTATATTTGCCTCTAAAAAATCCTCCTCCCTCCTCTGTCTTTATTTAATCACAGTCTCTCATGTCACCCGGTGTAAAAGATAGAATGTGAGATGACATCTCCACATTCGGTCTATCTCATTAAGTGAAGTGGAAGAGAGCAACTTGGCAGCGCCGACTCCCTCGTGAAAAGAAAGGCAAGGGGAGACGCAAATCAGACATACACACACACACACACACACACACACGCTCACACACAGTCACAACGCTGAGCTCAGCAGAGGCATGATTCAGCCACTCTCACTCTGTATGTTTAGCGGCAGTGTGCAGGCTCAGCTATGCTAAGAAAAATCAACACACCTGTTCTTTGCCTTCGTCATAAACACTCATGTAAAGAAACACACACACAAAACCTGCAGTTTGACCTTGGACAGGCACTGCGTCACAGATCTCAAGCTTACAATTCTCTATTTGCACAATGTATTGTGACAAATGTGTTTTACATCACACACACGTCTGTTTTCTTTCTGTTACTCTGTTCTGCTACAGTGATGCTTACAAAGTTTTTCATCTGTATCTTATGGATAAAAAAAATCACAAACTTTGTAAGTAACCAACTTAAGTTAGTGACTGTACTTTTCACAGGTAGCTTGGTACAGCGAGGTACAGCTTGGCTGGATATGTTCACATCTTAAACTGTGAATTAAGGGTTTATTTCAACCAGACCTTGGTGAATGTTTGAGCAGTAGAAAGACGAGCCAAGATGTCTTTTTGAGTTTTATTTCGAGCTACCTTTGCTAACATTTATCTAAGACACTGAGGTGATTATGAAAAAGCTAAAAAACACAAGTGAGTAATTAACTTGAGGATGAAAAATCACTAAATTTGTAGGTGAAGGTAATGTTATTTTAGTGTTGACAGAAATTAAACAGACATACAGCTCGTAAAACTAATATATGTCACAACACAACAGAGTAGAGCCACAGTTTCATCATGACATTTTTGGTGAGTTTGATGTATCAAGCTTGAATGAAGATGATGAGGCTAGTTATCTAGCATTGCTAACAGTTATCTAAGACACTGAAGAGATGATCAAAATGCTAAAAAAAATACTGTATACAAAACAAACAGTAAACACTATTAACATTTACCAAGCTAAGCCTGAAAAGTGAAATAACTAACTTAAGGATGAAAAATCACTAAGGTTGTACGTGAAAATGATGTCACTGTAGCGCTGACAGGAAGTATACAGACATGCAGGTTTGTAAAACAGATGTACGTCACACTACACTGTGCAAACAGAGAGTAAAGCCACAGTTTCATCATGTGAAAGGATTCCTTCCCTTCACTAAAACTGATTGAAAATCAAATATACAGGTAGGCCATAAATGTAATGAAAATCAAAAGTGTGACCTGAGAAATGTGGCATTTTACCGTGGCTTGTTTGCCCTACAGTTTTCTTCTTCCTTAACTGAAATTCCCAGGTCTCGTCTCTACCCTTTTCCTTCTTCCTCCTCCTTTCTTCAGTCTCCTCAATTTGTGCTGGCTAATTGCATTTAGAGCTTGTATGGCGGTTACTAACTACGTTAACCTTAGGAGTCACATCAGGCAGAGACTATTTAAAACGCACCCCTATAGCGCCAGTTGTATTGTGGGTAATGCCTCAGGGAGGTGTAACCAATCACATTGGAGTCGAGAGGAAGAGCTCATCATTTATTGGTCCTACACTCTATTCAGCATCGCCCCACTACCCATTTCCAATACTGCCGCTCCTGTCCCCATTCCTCTCTTTTCCAATTTCCTCATCTCTGCTTCTTCGCACCATCCATCTCACTTTCTTTTCTTCAGAGCCACTCACTGCCAAACTTGATTTTTTCTAGTGTCACACATCTGAAGATGAACCTCTTCTTCCTTTCTTTTCTGTGGTGAATAAAAGAAAGGAGCACGAATGCTCCTGTTTAAAAATTCACCGAGGCTTTCGTTCTTCAGCTCTATTACTACATTACTACAGCACTGGGATCGGGCGACTGCTGCCAAATGCGGAGGCTACAATCTGTATATCTGCCAGCATGGTGACTCCTATGTGCTGTCGAGGACAGTGAGGGTATATGGGAGCTTCGTAAGTAAGAGCAGTGTGATACTTGTCTCCGCGAGGGCTTGTTGTTCTGCTAGCTGTTGGACTCCCTCACACACAGGCTGGTGCGTAGGATAAGGACAACCATGACGGCCATGTCAGGCTGTTGTCCTTTTCTTCTGCAATCTGATGTGTAGGAGGAAGTCAAACACACGCGCACACACACACACACACACACACACACACACACACAAACTCAAATGCAACACACTGAGCTTAGTCAGTCTCCAAGATCAGAGTATGGAGGAGTGCACAGAGAAACCACATGTGACCTTTGACCCCACAGTGCTTAACGAATCCCAGGTTAAATGCACGCCTTGTGTAACATTTAACCGCCAACGGTGGAGCACAAACAACACCTACTCCTGTACAAAGACACATAATCAAAAATGTGAAATTATATCTTTAGAAAAAGACTAAATTAAGCCGCTTCAAGTGAACCGTAATCATTCACCAGGAGCGACTCTCTTCTCTCTCCACTCGTCACACAGTTAGTCAGACTGTGGTGCCACTGCAGGAGGTGAAGGTTAATGAATAAATGTTGCCACCATCTTATCATTACCAAAAAACAAAAACAAACCAGAATTTATCCAAATGTTCACAGTATAACTCATGCCTTGATACTTTAAAACTCCACTGTCATTCAAAAACTCATAAGATACAAAAAAAAGCGCCATGCTGGTGCATTTATGTGGCATTTGAAAGACATATTCATTCACTATGGTGAACGTGTCAAGTTTGGTTTAATCCTTTCAGCTTGTCAAACTGTCAGTGTTGTTATTCATTTACTGTGGGTTGTCTATACTTATTTTAATATTTGTTTTTATATCTTTTTGGCATTATTTAATTTTAATATCACAGTCATCACCAATACTGCTATATTGTGACTCCACTAGCTAAAAAAAATTACATTAATTGATTTTTTTTGGACACTTGGGGGCAACAGAATGAAGCTGTGCACACATTTTATCAGCCTATAAAGTTGATGTGGTCAAAATGTTAGCCAACAGTTTCTTATTTACATATCCAGTAGACACAGACCACATTAGCATTTATATGAAAATGTGTTTCTGGCCACCTGATAAAAGCAAGTCCAATATTCCCCTTACTTTTATCTCAGTTTTCGGTCTCCACCAACTGCCAAGGAAAATTCTGGCTTGTTGGCTGCTAAATGCAATGTTCACCAGCTCGTCACTAACTGTCCGTCTGCTGCTTGGTGCTGAGCAGGTAGCGTACAGTCGGATGTTAGAGGGATTTTTTTTAACTGCCTGCAGCTGCTGGAAACAAGGTTGATGAGACCGGTGAGACTGAACCAAAACAGTTCAGTCGTGGGCAATAAAACCACAAACTGCACTTCCCTTCAGCTCTACAGGGCTTCATTGTGTTTTTCAGAGTTGTGTAATAATTATCTGTGGGGGTTTATTACTGGGAGATCTTAAATTCATTCTTAAAGGGATAGTTCTGATTATTTGAAGACGAGATGTATTGCGTACTTATAGATAGTCGATATATTACCAACAGTAGATATTGTCACCCAGAAGCAGAGGGAGGAACCAGCACGAAAGCTACGCAATACACTGCTGTGGACAGGGTCAGCAACAAAAGGGATTTTAGCAATTTAACAAGGCCGTCCTGAAAAATTTGATCCTACACTACACTTAGAATGTTTTCACCATTTTACCTTGCAGTCAGACAACATTTCTGATGGAAAACTGCTGTTAGAAAAGCCAAATCGAAACCCACCAATTTCCATAGGCAAATGAGTACTTTTACCTTAGAGAACACAGGAGATGCTGGTCTGTCATTGCCTCTGTTTGTTATTTTGTGTTATTGTCTGACATAAATGAATCATAACTAACCCTTTTAAACACCGAAGTCACACAATGACACAAACAAGGTAAAATTAATGGTTTCACCCATGGAGTCTGGTGGATTTATATAACAGTGGTTTACAGTTTAGAAAAGGCTGTCTTGCAGCAAAGTAAAGTGGTGAAAATATTCTAAATACAGCACACACTTAAAACTAATATTGATTTTTTTAGGTGAAAAGTAGCTAATATATGTTTTGCAGCTGACTCTCTCCAATAGGGTTGGGTGACTGGATAAATATATCGTCAATCAATCAATGATGGGCTGAATCCATCATCGGTTGTATTTTTGGGTTGTTTTTTGGGGTGATATTTATCATTTTATTTTGCTAACGTAATAGTCCGCAGAATGACAGCCACCGCTCTGCGCTGCGCTATCATCCAGCGGCACAGTACACACCCACTCAGCTGACCATGAGTGCGCTGAGCTGGATGAGTAGTGAGAGGCGAACAGCCTGCAGAGTCAGACTCTTCGCACTGTTTTCACACAGTGAATTAAGGATGCAATTCAACCAAAGCAGAGTTGGCGATTGTTGGAAAAGTGGACAGATTAACAAAGACGGTTTGGGTGAGTTTTACACGTTTTTATGTTTGAATGAAATGAATGAATGAAATTTTTCAGGGAGCCAGTTAAGGTCGTCTTAGTTTGGTATAAGACAAACTTGAATTCAGAAGGGGAACGGTTGTATTTCTCCGTTTAAAAAGGAAAATGAGTGCATGAATATTTAATTTATTGACACTTCGTGAGTTTAGAGGACAGGAGGAGGGAGGAAAGGAGGACGAAAATGTCGCCAGTCGCCGATTGATGGGCTGACAATGGTCATTTGGAAAATTTTAACATATTGCCTAACCCTACTGTCCACAGCTGCGTATTGCTTAGCCTCCATGCTGGTGTTCCTCTCTGCTTCTCCCTACTACACCGACTATCGATAAGTATTTCATATAAGCCCATATCAAATAATCCTGTGCTTTTTAAAAACTGTACTTTTAAATAAAACATATTAGTTACAGACCCTTTAATTACATAGGCTTTGGCCATACCCGTAATTTATTTATGGGTATGGCCAAAGTCGAAATGTCTGATTGAAACACCTTCCTTGGCCCCTTTGGCTTTACATTCAAAATTTTGGAGGAAAATAACAATGAAAACGTCAAATTTAACCTTTCTCTGTGTTGAAGAATAATGATTTCACTGCATCTCAGTGTCACTCTATGATTTAGTGGACATTATCCAGTATTTGTGCCATGATGGCCAATTATTCTTTTCACATGTGTAATATTATTGCACAGCCTACGGCAGCATTGGCACTTGGGCGCTGAGCAGAGCTATATTTTCATTAATCTAAGTTTAGTATCACAGAGGGTAAAAAAAGACACACACAGTTTCTGTCTGCTTATTAAAAAAATCATCTTGGACATACAAAGAGAAGCAAGGATCCATCTTTCCAGGCAACCAGCCACACGCACGGCTGAGGTGTCTGATTCCCTGTGACAGACAGTACAACAACTCATGAAAACACAACGTCACAGTATCGGGGAGAACGGTGTCCAGGTGCACTGCAGAAACTGCTCTCCTCAGGCGGCTGGTATTAAGTTTCACGTTAAAACCTTCCTCTGCTCTTTGTACAGAGAGGTAACAGTGGATGAAACACATCCCTGTGAGTAAGCCTTAATGCAGCACTCAGGGCACAGATTATGGCGTGGCCTTCTATCCCTACAATTAACCCAAACACCAGACACACACACACACACACACACACACACACACTCAGAAGGGCAGACAGGAGTCCTATGTCTGTCTATCTCATATCCTTCCTCAACATATTTCCTCCATAATGTTCCCCTGGTTGTCCTTTGACATCATCCTTGAAACAAGTATCCTCAAAGGAAGCACTGGCCAACATTTTTTTTTTGTACAACAGAGCAAGAGCAAATTAAAGAAACAGGCCAGGGCTGATGAATGGAGACAGACAGATGACAGAATGAAAGACAGGAGAACGAGGTAGAGAAGAGGGGTATGGGGGGGAGGGAGGACGAGGCATTGTTCGTCTGAAACAGTCCAAGGAGACGAGCAGCTGCCGTGGGACCGCAGAGGGACTGAAGAGCGTGGCAGAGAAAGGATGGGAGAGACCCTGCCGTGTACCCCTGACCTCTGAAAAGTGGGTTAAGAGGTTAAAGACACAGAACGGCTCAGATAACAAAGTCCCTCAACACCTCCGATCACACACTCTAACTCTCTCACGCACACTTCTATAAATACCGTGTGCTATCAGCAGTGCTGTTTTAAAGTGCCTGAGCCCTGACCCACATTCACATCATACTGCTCATACAAGGAAATACAAATGCTGAGTTTCTGATAATAACATTTACAGGGTTGTGACAGCATGGTCTTTTTCTTACCATGGTGAGAAAGCATCATATTCCTGCAGGTTATCAGTTTACCACGACTGCCTTAACAATTAATGGATTTCATTGACGCATACTGCGTAGCGTAGCTTCTTTAAGGAACAGGGCAGTGCGCAAGTGTCTGCAGCATACAAGTGAAGGAGAATGAGTGCCGCTGCTCATAGCGCAATGCACAGCACAGGTTACAGTAAGTCAGTTAATACATGCAGCAGCGTATGCAGCTGCAGTTATAGAGCTGCAATAATTAATCAATTAGAAATCTATTATTAAATTAATTCCCAACTATATTAAAACTGAATATCTTTAGGCAAAGCAAGACATTTGAGCACTTCATCTTGGACTTTGGAAAACACTCATCAACATTCATTTTGTGACATTTTTCCATTTTTCTGACCGAACAACTAATTGATCAACAATGAAAATAATCCTTAGTTGCAGCTCTAGTCTGTTATTTCCCAACTGTTGGAAAAGTGATGGGGTTAGCACCAAAGTAAGGTTACCATTAGAGTAATGGTAGTGTCTGATTGTATCCCTTTCAGAAGCTTTGTAATCCAGCTGTGAACTGCAGCGTCTTTTTTTGAAGATGTGGCAAAATAAATCCATGATCACAAGTCCAACACAGAATGTCATCTGTACTTATTTATCCATTTTTTCATTTTGAAAACTGTTGTTGTTGTTAGCACGTTGTTAGCCACCCACTGGCAATCCCAAAATGGGTTGAGTCTGTCGCCCAATCACAGGCTTTGTTCCTGGCTTGTGTGTGACAGCATTTATTCATAGATATATTAACGCTTCAATCCATTACAAGTCGTAATTCGATACTCGATTAGTCTGTAATCCTGGCTTCCAATCTAAATGCATCCCAGTGCATGCGCTTGGAAAAACGTGGACGCCCACAGAAAACAGATGCTCATAAGGCAAGTCTCTCAACTTCACCCGCACACATTAAAAGAGACTTTTAACAACACAAACACAAGTAAAAACTGTGAAAATTGATTTAAGGTAATGCAAGCTTGCTGCTTGTGTGTGTGCTTCCACACTGATGTGACATCCGGGATGTTAATGTTGGCAAACTCCAGCTGGATAAATCTTGCCCAAGTTTCCGACTTCGAACTTGAATGGCAGTTCTATTGCTCATTTCCATTTTTTTTCAAGTTCCAGATACAATGGACTGCTGCATAATACAGTATATCAACGTGCTGATCTCCCTAACCCTACAAAATAAATTTGCAGTGATGACAGTAATGAGCTCAAACCACAGTAAGCATCACATGACTGTGGTATTGTGGCAATGTGGTTATCGTCACAGCCCGAAATACTTATTTAATGAAAAACAGAGCCTATTGATCTTGACGGTTAAACACACACTGACTTTTGTTTCTGCAGCCTGACATGATGCAGACTCCAAAGTTCTGTGCTCACAGTGACACACTGAGACGCAACCGAAGTGCAACTGCCTGTAAGCATTTGGTTTGCACTTTGACCCTGAGAGGAAGGTCAGCCATGTCAGGAATAAAGGCATGAAGTTATGAAGGGAATGGAATCCCCGAACTATGGCAGCTGTCTTCAGTTCTGTGACTGGTGGGTAGATCTGTATACATGTCTCTGGGAGA
Source organism: Lutjanus erythropterus (assembly GCF_056507025.1). NCBI lineage: Eukaryota > Metazoa > Chordata > Actinopteri > Lutjaniformes > Lutjanidae > Lutjanus > Lutjanus erythropterus. The sequence continues at coordinate 24,736,297 of NC_139324.1, forward strand.
AAGACGGAGAGAGATCATGAAGGAGTCAGAGTCTGTTTGAGACAGTCACACATCACTCCAGCGCGTTGGGTACATTATTGAAACAGCTTAGGGCAACGAAAGAATACAGTGGATGTTAGAAAGAGGTACTAGAGCTTGTGTGGGTGTGCGAGTGAAACCGAGAGAGATAGGGGAGTGTGCTTGATTTTCTTCGGTCTGAACAGATGGGACTTTGTGTGACACTGGAGTGCAATGCTTCCTCTCACGCCCCTTCCAACAGGGGCACAGATCACAGCTAGTTTTTGGACAGGCTCTGGTTATTGGTCTTCTTTTTAGTGGTGATCAGCCTGGTTGTCAGTGATCCGATACAAAGTGCGCCTTGGTTTTACATGGCACTGAGGCTGCCCCCTGACAGTCGATGAGCAGAATCATGAACTGGAGATCCCTCAGTCGAGCAGTCTCTCTTTTTTTTTTATTTGGCTTGCTGGCGGACTTATTGAATAAACTTTCAGCTTTTGTTTTTTAGCTGTGTCACTGTACACAGAGCACTGGAGCAGCATGACAGGCTGCAGACTTTACAGACCCCGCCTCTAAATCACCACAAAGTAACTGTGATGAAAGTGGAGAGGGGTGATAGATACAGAGGGCAGGTGGCGCGCTGCTGCAGCCTGACAGGAGAGACACTCCACAGCGCATTTAGACTTTATATGTGAACAACGAGCAGGAGGACACACACTTTTAGTTTCTCTGACTTTGTAGACGACAGAGATCACATCACAGAGGACGAGGAAGGGCATTAAAACATGAGTCTTACCGATAAACATCAGGGCTCAACAATAAGGATAGCCCGTATTACTGAGACAAGTAAATTTCCATTGCTGGGCTAGTAAATCTAGTGACTCACTTACACAACTGGGCAAGTAGCAAAAAAATACTGAACTATTTTGATTATCAAGTAATCGCTTAAGAAATTTTTCATGCAAAACTGACAGAAAATATTGTTTTCAGTCTCTCAAATACAGAGATTTCCTGCTTCTGTTTGTTTATTATCAAATTTAACTGAATATCTTTGGGTTTTGGAATGACAGAAAAATACATTTGAAGATGTTACCTTGGACTTTGAAATCTGGGATGGTATTTTTTTTTTACTATTTCATGACATTTAATAGATGTTGCAGTTGCAAACATTACAATCTAACTGCTAATAAATAAAACAACTTGTACAGGGGCAAGTAAAAACTGACATTGGGCAAGTAGATTTCTGAACCACTTGCCTGACTGGGCAAGTCAGAAAACAACATTAGCGTTTAACCCTGAACATACTCATGTAGAAGGAGGATGTAGGAGTTTAGTGTGGCGCTGAACTGGAAAAAAAGGAGCAAATCGTTGAATCGTCATATTTTACAGCTGAATCTGGTCTGACTGTTAAAACTCGGAGTCGGGTTCAGCCTTAGAAGACACCACATCCAAGTTCACAGCACATAGGCAGGGCAGCTGCTCAAGGTTGACAGGTTGAAACTGTCAGCATAAATTTGTTTGGAATAAATAACACTCTAGTTTTGATCCCCTTTGTATTTCATTAATATTATGTATACTGTATGGAGCATGTACTTAAATAAATGTATGTCTAATCAAATCGCTGGTGTTTTAGTGAAGGTCTTGGCAAAATACACTGAAGTTGCCACGAGCACTGCACCCGACGGCTCCTTAAAGGCAAGACTGACAGAGAGTGTGAGGGGTCAACAGGGGCTCACGGGTCAAATTTGTCCCACGGGAGCACCTAGCAGGTCAATCTGGCCCTGAGAATAACACCACATGCAAGAGAACTTAAACTCCTGAACAACAGTGCTACAGAGGTGGGTCATATTACATTAGCGCTCGCACTTTGAATTACCTCTGTGTCTGAAAGGTGCTACTAAACTTGCCTTGTTGTTCAATTCCAATCATGTTTGTGTATGTGTATTGCATATTGTGTCTCCTCAGGGTTTCCGCTTGTGCACTGCAAGCCCGGTGACCTGCTAGGGCTGAGCACTGGGGAATGTTTTTATGCATTTTAAATTTTTAAACTAAACTCTGTTATACAAGTAGAGAACTCCTTTGAGGAATAACTCGGTGCGTAGGTTGTGTGTGTTAGCAAGAGTGCAGTCAAGACAGAGAGAATGTGTGTGTGAGACATTATAGCTGTGAATGTAGCAGTGCACTGTGTGTTCAGTTCAGGCTGCTGGTGAATAAATGCAACAACTCCTCAAGACCGAAGTTCCTGCATCTTGCTTGCTGCTGAGCGGGGTCAGCTCCCAAGTTAGTGAGAACTTCGGCCCAGGCTCATTTAAGGTGGACTGATATTTCTGCACCTGAATACATGTGTGTCCTCAAGCTCTGCAAACTAGATGCCAAATACTACACAGGGTACATTTAAAGAATGGAGGTAGTTAGCTTGTGATCACGAGAGCTGCAGTGATTAGCCAATTAATCAGTAAGTCACTTGAAAGAAAATTAATTGCCAATGATTTTGATAATCATTTCTTTGTTGTCATTTTGCAAGCAAAAAAAATCAAAGACTTCCTGGTTCCAGCTTATTAAATGTAAAGATTTGCAGCTTTTGTTTGTCATTTATAAATAAATAAAATGAAATGAAAAGTCTTTGGGTTTTGGACTGTTAACAGGACCAAAGGTACAATTTGAAGACGTAACTTTGGGCTCTGGGAATTTCTGATGAGCATTTTTCATCAAGACATTTTATAGACTAAACGATTAATCATGAAAATAATCAGCAGATGAACTGATAATGAACATAATTGTTAGGTTCAGCCCTAGTGATGGCCAATTCAAAGGGTGATTTGGCTGATTACAATTTAATTATTATTATTATTACGTGTATTATTATAAACTATAATTTCTAATAATATATAACATTAAAATCTTATTTGACACGCCCACCTTTCTAATTCCCTGTCAGTCAAAACATCATTCATCATGTCATAAACCGTGTTGATCTAGACCTGTCTGTGTCTGCCACAAAGCTGCTCTGTTCCTGAGATTTAGCTAGCTAGTGCTAACTCATAAAAATCACATACACAAAAAAAACACTGTCTCCTCAGGTGACAAAAGCTCAGATGCATAAAATCTGAAGAGGCCCTGGCTGAATTAAACTTCCAAGTATGATGCAGCATATAGTCACGTCACTATTTGCTGTGGTATTGTCAAAAGGTTTTTAAAGACATCTTGCAAAGTGGGTGCCCTGGACATAAGCTAATGCTATTTGGGGACCTGGCATTAGAAGAGACTGAGAATCCTTGGGTGAGTAAACACTCATTGTTCAATTTATTTGTACAGAAACCTTTGAGTTGGTTTTGTGTTTTAACACCTTGATCACATACAACACTGGTACCTTTACAGCCACATGTGCAACTTCACCACATGAGCATCTGTGGTAACAACATGTGGTTTATCTGTACACAGGTGGTTTATCTGTACATCCACGGTGTATTTGTGTGTGTGCTTGGAGACTCACCAGTGAGGTTAGTGCGTGCACTGTAGGATCCCAGGTACCGCCCGTCTGTGTTGGGTGTGTAACACTCAAACAGACCCTGGTCCTTAGCCTGCACTTTGGTGATGTGGAGCACGGCTGAGTCGCGGCTCAGCCTCTCCACGTAGATCTCTTTGCTATTCACCCTCTGGGCATAAACGGCGTAGGCATAGTTCGGCTGAGCCGTGCTGACGATGCGGATCTCCCTGTCCGGCGCTGATGGTAGATACATGGACCACTCAAAGTCCTGCTCCACCCCCTCTTTGTAGCCCGTCACGTTGCACCAGATGGTCACGTGAGAGCCCTCGGTCCGTATCAGCGGTCCACTTTGCACCGTTACCACTCTCTGAGCCACGGCAACACCGGCTGCAGACAGACGTGGGGTGAGAGAGATGGAAAGAGACAGGGAGGACGGGGTGAAGGCAGAGGGAGAGGAAAGAGAGAACATGGGTTACAAAACTGCAGTTTAAATATTTAGCATTGGCAGAGTTTATGCACCCCACATCTCCCAGGAAATACAGAAACAACGTGACATGTGCAGCTAAGCATTCTGGAGAGCGCTTACCGAGGTTGAGGTGTGCTGCACATACACACGCTCAGCCAAACGCACGGGCGGCTTTTGAACACCCCTAACCACTTGAAACATTCACAGCAACTCTTTTTAACAGCTGAGATCCAATCACGCTCACTGCTATTACACACGCTTGCATGTTAACCCTTCACCAGTCGGGACGGCGCTGCGGCCGCACTACAGCGAGGTGAGAGGCAGCCACAGGGAGCCGAGGTGAGAGGTCAGTGTGAGGTGATACAACACAAGTTAACAGGCCGTGTGAAGTGTGTCAAGCTGCACAGGTAGTTCTGAAAAGGATAATAAACACTGTTCTGTCTGACGCATCCATAATCTTCTTGCCTAGCCCTCGTCATTGTTCTAGAGCAAGGAAGCGCACAGAGTACAGATTAGACCTCAACCAATAAATCAGCTGGGCTGATATATTGCCAAATATATCAATAGAAAAACATCAGTTGTCAACATCAGTTAAATCTTATAATTTATATGGATAAATTGCTTACATTTTCATGAATGAAATGCCAGAAGGTGCTGTTTAATACATTTTTACATACACTGTACTATTAGAGGTCAAAAGTGCCACTTGAAAAAACTGAAAGTAATTATTAAAGACAAACATTTGAGCCTTGTAAACATTTTCTCTGTTTTTCATATTTTAGTTCAATGGGGATCTGCCTTTCTCAATGCTGTTTTATTTAAAGGGATAATTTTGGATTATATGAAGTACTTCCCGTCAGCCCGTGTGTTACCAATAGTAGATGCTAGTTGACACGCCCCCAGTTACCCAGTTTGGACAAGCAGAGAGGTACACCAGCACAAAAGCTAAGCGATGTCCTGCTGTGGACAGGGCCCAGAGACAAAATGTATTTTAGCCTGTTGCAAACAAGGTCCACCTAAGAAAAAAATCATCATCACTTTAAGTGTCCACTATTCACACTATATGTCCACTATATACTATTCACAATACTTTCACTACTTAACTTTGCTGTCAGACAGCCTTTTCCAACCAAACTCCATGGACGAAATCAGTAATTTCACCTGGCAGAGCGTGGGAGTTGCTGTTAGTTTGTTTGTTTTATTGTGTGACTTTGGGGAATCCAAACCACCCTTTTAAAAACACAGAAGTCACACAATAACAAAAACAAACTAACAGATTGTGGCAGCGGTAGGACAGTTACTCCTGAGTCCTGCGTGGTAAAATTACAGATTTTTCCCATAGAGTTCGGTTGGTTTGGAGAGACTGATACTTGCTTTATATAACGGTATAACATTTATACTGTTATATAATGGTTTCCAAGCAGAAACGGCTGTCTGACAGCAAAGTGAAGTGGTGCAAATACTCTAAAAATAGTGTACACTTACACAAGTATTGATTCTTTTGGGCTGGACCTTTTTTAAGTGGCAAAAATACCCTTTGTTGCTGGTCCTGTCCACAATAGTTCATTGCTTAACTTCTGTGCTCTTCTCTACTTCTCCAAACTGGAGGCACGCTAGCCGCCTTCTACTGTATGTAATACACGGACTATTTATATGTACCTTGTCAAACAGTCCCTTTAAAATAAAAATTAAGGCAGTAGGTATCTGAGAGGCATAAACTTCAGAACACTGGTTTTGCAGGTTTTATATCTACGATAAATAAACAAAAAATTTCTATTGTGATCTGTTGTTCTTATTAAAACGAACCATGTAACTGGTGAACTGAATCACAAGCCATGTTCTCAGTATTGTCGCAAACTGAGAGTGGACTTCAGCACTAAACCCCCATAATCACAACTGATTATTACTGTTCTGTATGTTTCTTCTCAGCCTATATTTAGTCTGACAGCATATGTGAATCTCGCCTCAACCCCTTGCATGTACACCGACGCCCACACACACGCGCATTCACCCACACACACACCAAACACACACAGCATTCACCATTCAGGGAACAACTACAAACATCCCTCTCATTGGGGCCGGAGACAACAGAGCACTTACACATACCCCCCCAGATCCAGACAGAGCGACAAGTACGCTGTTTCCTGTCGGCACAAGCAACTGGGGATTGCAGCTGTGTTTGTGAGTGTGCGCGTGTGCAAGTGTGTGTGTGTGTGTGTGTGTGTGTGTGTGAGAAAGTCTTTAAGATGCTGTGTCTGTGGGCACAATGCTCAGCATTAATAATTCACCAGAACAGCTTTTTAACTTCAACATCCTCTCTGCTCTCATAGTAACTTTCTCTTACACTTCCACTACACCCCCACCTTTCATTCACTGTTATTAGCGTGAGTGCATTTACGACCATGTATGTGTATGCATATGCATGACTGTGTGTGTATGTGTGGAGCATATGCTTTATTTCCTTCCTGCGACTGGAGCTTGAGGTCTTTTGTAACTTTTCGATTCATGAACTAATAAGATCTTTACAAATCTGCGAAGTGTCCCTCCCATGAATGGGAGATGAATTCAGTCACAGTGGCATACCAAAGTGAAAATTGATTAAATCAATCATTCCTTAAGCTTGATTTCTCCTAAAAGACCCCCACGGGACTAATCAGGACATAAATTATGAATCTCTGCTCATGAATGCCATAACTCTTAAATTTAGACTTGTTAACCTTGTTATTAAGAAAGGAAAAGATTTTTATTTGGCCAAGTAGCACAATTATCTGCATATCAGCTGCCTCTACTGCAGGAAAATCTTACAATTACAGCAGAAAGAACATAAATGAATGTAAAGGATGGTAAACTCACTGTAATGTCCCTGAACCCTACCAGATATGTCCCTATAGGAGTATTACAGTAATACCACACAAGGCTTAAGATGATAAAATGAGTCTCCAAATGTATTCTGTAACAATTCTGCACGTATTAATATTTTCCTCACACACACTGCTTACATTTTTCATGCAGTCCTGCTGAATAATATAACGAAGCTCCTGCTTTCTTTACACAAATATACTAAACATATTCTCCTCTAAAGGTGTAGTTTGGAGTATTTGATGTAGGTTTGTACGAGGTACTTATCAGTAGTCAGGCATAGACAAGTACAAGCATGGAAGCTAAGCAATGTACTGCTGCGGTTATATGAGCCAAATATCACACTCTCCAAACCAACCAAACTCCATGGACAAAATCAGTAATTTTACCTGGCAGAGCAGGGGAGTTGCTGGTCTGTTGCTGCCTCGATCAGTTAGAGAAAAGGCTGTAAAGCACTGCAAATATTCTAAATATAGCGTCCATTTAAAATGATATTGATTTTTGAGATGGGCCTTTTTTAAGTGGCTATATACCTTTTGGTGGTGACCCTGTCTGCAACAGTACTTTGCATAACTTCTGTGCTGATACTCCTGTCTGATTCTCCAAACTGGGGGATGCCAACCGACATCTACTGTAGATAACATACTGACTATCGATAAGTACCTCATACAGCCCCACTTCAAAAAATCTGAACTATCCCTTTAAATTAAAAAAGGGGACAGACTGCATATTCCTTATCAGATTTCTGTCAATAGCTGTAGACAAACATGATTTGTTTGTATTTCTACATTTTCTAGATTTCTGATAAAGGTCTATTAAAGGTAGAATCAGTAGAATTAATCTGATCTGAGTTTATCATTGTGTCTCATTCCCAGGACATCAAATACCAGTGTTTTGGATTGGTAAAGCGTCCTAAGCACAGCAAAATGATGAGAAATACAAGCAGAGGACAGAATTTCTGCAGATACAGCCACCACCACACACTGCTAGCGGCTCATAAGAGATGATTGACAGGGAAGGGATTATGTTTTTCTGTCTATATATTGTTTTTTTTAAAGGAAAATGTTGCATATTATGCCTTTAAATGGCAAGAAAGTTCATGTTATCTGTAGCTTAATATGGCTGGCACCTTTCCAGGCCCTCTGCACATCTCTTTTCACCTGCATACATACTGCTGTACCACACTACTGTAAAACTGAAGGCCGTAACCTTCTAAACATTTGGCCACTGGCATTTAAAATCAGTTAACATAGGAAATCTGTTCACACTGCTCAAATTAAAAACTGAGATTGACAGAAAGTCCATGGTGAAGTGTGCTGACTGATGGCGTAGCATGTCATGGGATGCATTAGGTAAGAGGCAGCCTTCTCTTCTGACTCAGGCCTCGACTCCCTGTTTTTCGTCAGTGTGCTAATCTGGCGGCACCCAGTCTACCCACATTCAGCTCAGATCAGGTCAGAGCTGTGCCGCTGCATCACTGCTTCTCATGTTGCAGCTACTCATCTAGAACTGCTGGAAACATATTACTCATACATACCCAAAAAAAAAAACCCCACCATACTACTCATACAGTGTTGGTGCACTAAGAGCTTTCCTCCGCTCGCCTGTCTCCTGTCATCCTCCTGAAACAAGCTGCCTCCTTACTTCTGATTACTCTCACTCCCTTCCTCCCATCATCAATCCTTCCCTCCGTCCTGCCCCTCCGCTCTCCTCCTCTCTGTGTATTCCTGTCTCTTCTCTGCGCCTCGCGGTTCTCTGCGTCTTTTCAGGCAGGATTTAAGCAGCTCTGTGAAACTTCAAAGTGCCCATCGCTCTCCAGGCTGTTTAGAAAGGCTGACAATGACATACCAAACCCTGCAGACCTTCAACTGATCGCTCTATCCCACCAACCTTCCACAATAATCCTGCGCCCGCAACCTCCCCCACTACTTCACCTCTGGCTGCGCCGCCTCGATCGCAGAGTGCCCATATTTTCTCAACGAGGCCTCAGATTTTCTATTATTAACACTCATCTCCATCTCTGCATACCGCGAATGTCTTGCTACCCCTCTCCTCCTCCTCCTCCATCCCTCCCTCTCCTATGTCTCATCGCTCATCTTCGCTGCCGGTCTTTGCTTCCCACACACAGCTTGTTGACTGGACACGTCCCGTGTCAGACGGTGGTGAACGACCACGGACAAGCTCTCTAACTGACCTTCGGCTGGAGCATGCAGAGCAACGGCTGCAGAAGACTCCAACACACACACATATACATGCACACACATTTACACATACACACACAAACACAGAAAGCTGCAAAGAGGATTATGCTAAGTGGAAGGGGGGTTAAACACTAATCCAATCATTTGTGGCCAGTGTCTTATTCTCAGTGGAAACAGCAGCGAGGCCACTAGTATTCATGCCTACCAGTAACATCATCACTCTTCTATGACACAGGATAATTATACACCTAGAAAGGTGTATAATAAAAACGCTGCGGGGTGTAAATAATATAGAGGACATTCACAGCGGTGTGAAGATGTGCTAATGTGGAGATCTGAGCTGTCCATCACCTCTTCTCACTTTGCTTTTCATTCCTCATTACACTCACGCACACACACCAAAACTGAAGTTGACGTGTCAGAGAAGGGTGAGCAGATACCTTACCTCAATAAAGAATCATCAACTCAAGTATCGCTACTATAGATGCCATTCGACATGCACCGAGATGAGGGAATTAAAGAGAAGCACCAACACAGCTAAGCAATGTACCGTTGTAGAAGGGGTCCCTCACAGTATTATAGCCACTTAAAAAAGTCAGCTCAGGTATATGCTGTATTTTACTGTCATTGTGTATACCAAATATCACAAACAAAAATCCACTGGAGAAATCAGTAATTTTACCTCACTGAACACGGGAGTTACTTGTGTGCTGTTGCCTCGATCTATCAGTTTGTTTGTGTTATTGTATGACTTTGGCATTTTAGAAGGAAAGTTTGGATTCTCCAAAATCACACAATAATGCAATAAAACAACCAAATCAAGGCCGTGGTAGACCAGAATTCCCACGTTTCTGCAAGGTAAAATTATTGATTTCATCCGTAGAGTTTGGTTGGTATGAAGAGAGCGATAGTTGGCTTATAGCAGCAGTTTCCCATCATAAAAAGCTGTCTGATGGCGAAGTAAAACAGTGAAAATTTTCTAAACATAGCGTACACTTGAACTGATATCAATTTTGTTTAACTGAACCATTTATAAGTGGCTAAAATCCCCTTTTGTAGCTGAAGCTGTCCACAGCAGTTCATTGATTAGCTTCTGTGCTGGTGCTCCTCTCTGTTTCTACAAACTGGAACTGTGCCAAATGACATCTACTGTCATACAACCCAACATCAACTAATCAGTGATTTTTTAATCCAAACTATTCCTTTAAGTATAGTACTGCTAGCAAAACTAAGTCTTACTCAAAAACTCAGTCTCCCTCTTCTATATTTTACACACTTTTAGTTAGAGTAGAGAAACTGTCTGTGAAAATAATGTTTTATTGCCATCTTCCAACAAGAGTATGACATTTTATCATGCACACACTTCTTCATGCATAGACTCTCTGCTTCTCTACTGCTGCTCTGTGCAGCAACGGGTCACACACACATACACACTCGCACTGCAAGAATGAGGAGCATCATTTATTTCCCATGCATGCGATTAAGTGATTAAAAGTGACAAGTAAAAAAATCTTTGCTTGGTAAATTATTTGGTGGGAATGAACATAAACAGAAGTGGCCAATTAATGATGCATTCACCTCATAAATCATGACACACTGCTCTGCCTTGTGTGATAGTAGATAAACAGCTTTTATAGGCCCTGAAAACCTGTTCTTCTGATCAGCTTCTTACTGTGAACAAATCGACAGGGTCCGTCGTAAAACAAAAATATATTCTGCTAATGTTGGCAGAGTTTTGGTTATTTTACACGAGAGATTTCTGTATTTGTTTTCCTCTGTGTCCTTGTCACTGGTTTTAAGTGCTGAAGTCATGAATTTCCGAGCACCAATCAGAATTTACCAGCATTTTAACCAGACTCTGATGACAGTTGTGAGATGTTTGCTAGGTCACAAGAAAATCTAAATAAGGCACACACACACACACACACACAGTGCTGGTGAAGCAGATTAGCTGAGTTTAAACTCTTAATTAATACTAACTAATAATGTTATTTTCCTTAACTTAAACTCTAAAGGCCTCCTCACACGGGGGAAATGAAATGAAAAGTTTAAGTCATGAATAATTCATCATAAGGAGAAATATTTAAGATCTAAAAAAGTTTTTTGGGGCTTTGATAGTAAAACAAATCGGTAACTATATCAATACTTTTGATTTTGGCGCTGGTATCTCTTGAGCTCACATCAAAACCAAATTTTGTGGTATTTCCCACCCCTGAACAGCAAGTCCTCATCCTCGAACTTTTCGACAAAAACTTTTGGGGGAAAGCTGAAATGCAAGGGAACTGGAGTAACTCCAGCCTGTGAAATATGAATTAATTATGAACATGCTTGCAAGACATAAAAAAAAATGGACCTAGTCAATGTCCCATCTCCCCAAGGGAGGTTCAGACTCATCCCACAGATCTAAAATCTTGTGAAGATTGTCAGACAGCGAGGTAGCGATGAGAAAAGGAAAGGATGCCCTGGTGAGAGGAGAAGAAAAAGAGGAAGAGAGGGAGGAAGCTAAAGAGAAAACGACAGCTGCCTCCAGGGGGCCGAACACCACAAAAACGCACTGAACTAAGTGAATATACAAGCGTACAACTGACTTATGTGCCGCACATATATGCGTGATGTGAGAGAAATAAACGCTGGCGAAAGATGAAGCACATAAGAGTATTTTCCTCTCCCCACTTCTGAGCGCTGGTTAACCATTCTCCAAAATCACTCTGCGTCTTTCTCCCTCTAGGCCCCTGAAAGCATTTGACCCTGTTAACATCATTACCAGAGAGAGCACGAGTGCGATGGAGACAGAGAGATTCCAAGATGAGGGAGGAAAACTGGAGGGAGAAAGATGAAAACTGGAGAGAGAAAGATGAAAGCACTAGAAAGAGGAGACATGTTCATGCAAGTGAAACGTAACCATTTAGAGAGGATATGGACATGGCTCCAAACGGATTCTGTGTTTCCTGAAATCATGCAACAAAATAAACCTGCATTTGCTTTATTATATTGCAGCATACATGATGATTTCCTTCATTTCTTCTCATCTTTTTCAGTTAAATTTCAGGGTTCCTACACCTTTTCCAAAGGCAAATTCAGGCATTTCCAAGGCGCATCTTCTTGCACCTCACAGCTATGGTAAATTACATATTTATATCATACACTCAAAATGATTATTCCACTTTTTCATCACATTAAATCAAATGATATAGTGGCATAACCAACCAAACCAACAATGAAGGGTGGCAAATTAAAGGAAAGAGTGTCATAACCTGGCTGAGCACACATACAAATAACAAAAAAAAATCACTAAAAAAATAATGCCAATTTCAATCAAATTTGTACTGCTTGACTTAATGATGGCCTACACCAGAATGTGAATAGCAGACTGAGCTAAAACACAACAAAAGAAGTAGGCTATTATCTGCACAGAGGTGAAACCAAAACACCCAACGTAAACATGCAGATATTTCATGTGATCCATAGTAAGAGATGATGACAGGACAACAAAGAGGGAAATGAAGCTTTCCAAACTATCTGTACAGTAGGGATGTTCCTGGCGAAAATTTCCTCACACTCAAAAACTGTCATACCACATGAGTTAAGAGCCATTTGAAGACATTAAGGACATTCTTCAATGACCAAATCTTATTATAAATGCCACTGAGATGTGTGACTTTTTGCACCGTGCATTATCAACATTGCAAATTATACCACAAAACATGACACTAAACACATTATCTTTTCAGACTGAGCAGGATCACCAGGTCTGCAGGTAAACAACACCAGCTGCCTGTTCCTCTTGCAGGTCAATGTCCACATCTGCACTGAATGTGATTATACATTGCTCTGGTCGAGTGGTTATATGCCACTTTATTCTGACACAGACATCATACAACCTTACTTTCAGCTACTAGATTAAAATACTGACAAACACTTAACCGGAGTTGTACATTAATTAAATATCTCATGTTTATTTTTCTATTTTTTTTTTTTTGTTTGAATGTTTCTTTCTTTAAAGGTACTAGTATCCCATCTGTCCAGGGATCAGCCGATACACAAAGTTTAGGTATCTGAATCGATATCAGGAAGGAAAAAGGAAAAGTAGTAGCCGACCATCTCTAGTGGAAACTTGCTCACTTGTCCTCACAGGAGTGAATATTTGGCTGCTCGCTCATTGCACACCACACTGGGTGAGCATTTCATCCTAATGTAAACCATGTAATGGAGTGATGAGAATCCCCACTCTTTCTTCCCCGTAGCTTTTCTCAGATTCTTGGATCTTTGATTGATGGGCTCCGGGCAGCAACGAATATTACAATTCAGGCCTCACTCTCTTGCTCTTTTTCCACTCCTTGTCCTTCTCCTGCGGTGATAATCATCATCTGAGTCTGAATGTAGAAATCAGTGTAGCAGGGCTGTCATTAACAACCTCTGACCCTTTTGCCAGCTTCAAAACCCTCAACAAATCCCATATCCACCGCGGGATTCATTCACTGGGATGTCTGAGGGAGAGTGCATAAGAGAAAGCTAAATGATTTTCAGCGTTCACGGGAAAACATTCTAGCTGCTGGAAGCCTGTCAGCCGGGAAACAGGTGTGACACTGTGTGTGAGTGTCTGACATTGAGAAATACAGCGAGAAAGGGAGACTAAGTGTTCTAACTTCCATTAGCGAGCCAGTTAGACAGGCCAGCAGGCCGCTCTAACAGCTGACAAACAGTTACAGCAACTGCCCATTACATCCACGCAGCTCTAATCAGAGCAAGAACAAGAGAGTACAGGAGTGTTCAGAGTGGGTGGATGAAGCAGATGTACTGTAACTCACTACTTTATCTTTGTGGGGCTCAAGCAAAAAGAGCCAGGCAGTGTCAGCGGTGCATATGCAAGGAATTTTGTGAGAGTTTTTGAGAGTTAGCACTGTCGAGGAGGATTCCCTGTCATACTTTTCACAGCCTTGTAAAGCAGGCAAAATAGCCAGAAGGCAAGAAAGGAACCAAACATAAAGAGACAGACATACACGTATTTAGGCTACCTCTGAGACTCCCACTATCTCTAGCTGGAGTTTACATGCAAAATCTTTATCTTGCATAGCTCTGCTGTCTGCCTCTGAATCGCAACTGGGACGGAGCTGTTTCAAAAAGATAGTTCGAAATTTTAGGAAATGTATTTATTCACTTTCTTTGCCGAGAGTTAGATTAGGAGACTGATACCACTCTCATGAGTGTGTACTAAATATTAAGCTGCAGCCAGCAACTGGTTAGCTTAGCTTATCATAAATAGCGGAAAGAGTGGAGCATAGCTGTCTTGGCTCTGTCCAAAGGCAACAAAGTCTGCCTACCCGCACCTCTTAACCTCATTAATTAACATATGTCTTACTGAGGGTTATGTATGAGATGATTTCTTGGCTGGCGGTAGTCTCTGCTGTTAAAGAGTAAGTTCTGTATTTTTGAACCTGGACCCAATATTCCCATGTTTTTGTGCCTGAGTCACTAATGGGGATGACAATTTTTGAAACTGGTCCAGCATTGAGGGAGCTGGCAGAAGTGAAACTAAGATACAGTGAAAACCCTACGAGCAGCTGCACTCCATCAAAGTAAGTCCATTAAGAGCGCTTGTTGTTTTCGCCTCTGATAAACTCAGACTGTTTTTCTAAGTGTCTGACAGCATTGTGGAAAAGTTCATTAAAGAGAGTAAAATTCATCTTGTTTATCTGAGACAGATGTGTTATTACTTCCTTTACAAAAAACAAAATTTTAACATTGTAATCATCATTTTCATTCAAAGGTGAAACAAAGTAAAACTCACCAGAAGTGTCTTGGTTTGTCTTTCCATTATTCCAATAATCACCAACTCTGCTTTGGTTGAAGAGTTTTGTAGAGTTTTGACAGGGAGGTCAGACATGTACAGCCAGAATATTTTCACATCTACTTTGGTGAATTAAGAGTTGGTGACTGTTGGAAAGATGAGGCAAGATGTTTTTGGTGAGTGTTATTTTGTTTCTGTTGAGTTTTAATAAGGACGGTACTGATGATGAAGACGATACTTAAATTAGTTTTACAAACAGGTTTGTTGAGAGGAATAAAACAGCTGTTTCTAGTTAAACAACATGTATCTTCTCTCTGGTTGGATCCTTTCCATGTTTTCAGAAACATCTGATCCCATCAGTGGCAAAACAAGCACTTTTAACTGACTTACTTTGATACTGCGTACTTGCCCAAAGGGATTATCATATAGCTCAGTTTCGATTCTGTCGGCTGCAGCGCTCTCGCTCAATACTGGACCAGTTTTAAAAATTGTTGCCCCCATTAGTCAGTTAGACACAAAAACATGGGGAAAAGGGTCCAGGTTAAAAAATACCTCTCTGTTGTCATTTATGCTAAGCTAAGGTAGCCAGCCGAACAGCTGTTCACACAGTTATTTTACAACCGTAAAACACGAGACATGAGTTTTTGCTTCAAGTTTCATGTCAGTCAAGTCCATGTCGAGTCATAATCTCCATTTTTGTGACTCGAATGCGAGTGTACAGCTCTGGCCTCCTGCTTCCTGTCACACCTGGGTCATGCTGTCCTCTGCTCTCTCACTATGCTAACTAGTCCTAATTTATGGCCCCCCTGGGCTACAACAGTCATGACCCCACCTGCGCTGTTGCTCATAACAGCTGGTGAGAGCAGGATGGAAACAACAGGGTTTTTTTTTTAAGGCTAATTCATACTTCTGTGTCAGTGTGTTACTGTACACTGCAGGAGTCTGCGGCCCCTACACTGTAAATGTAAATAAACGCAGGGGCTATTGCTTGCTTAGCAGAAATCTGATTTTATTTTTTCCATGTGGGCTGATTCATATTTTCTCCTGTCCGCTTCCGATGCTGGTGGTTCTTGTCAATAGTGTCAACAACATGGAGCAGATCATAATCTATCCTTCTCTGCTGAGCAGCTGCCTCTTCATCCTCCCTCCCACTCCCTCAGCTGCTTCTCCTTCCTGTTTGACCACAATGGAAAATAGCTTTTGAGTTTTATTGTTTCATCCCGAGTGATCATTTGAAACACATAATCAGCACGCAGAGATTTCTCTGAACCTTTTAAAAAAACATTCTCATCAACATTTCAATCAAAACACTCATCTGTGATGCCAGACTAAACATATTCCCTCTCTTCCAGTAAAGCTACTGTTTATCAAATGCTGTGTGTTGCGTTATCTGTCTGTCCCTCAGCATAGAGGTGAGGGACTGTGAATGTGATTACTTTCGAGCTTTATTAAAGAATGATTACATGACTCTGCTACTTAGCTTTGCAACAGTGCAGCTGACAGGGAGAACCTGTGCAGAGCTATAACTCAGTTACTACATCACAGTCACATATGGCACAGCTACAGCGGCATTTTGATGTATAAATGTAATTAAAGCCTAAAATTTTTGTGTTTGTTTGAAAATAGTACCAACTCAAGTCATAAAGCTGAGTGATGCCACACACACAGCATCAGTTATTCATGAAACAAAATCAAGCTTGATATTCAGGGGTCTCCAAACTTTTTTAGCTCGCAACCCAAAAGTACGACTGCGACAATAAACCTGTGATGACAATATCACGGTCATGTGATGCCTACTGCGGGGTGGTTCAGTTAACACATCTATGGATCGGTGCCATCGCAGACAAGTCAGGAGCGCAGCCTCTGATTGGTTGACAAGTCAGATATACAGCCTCCTATTGGTTTGACAAACTAAACCAAAGGCATCTTGAGGTTGCCACTTGACAGCTAACAACAACAACAACAGCTGTTTTCTAGATGGACAAATGGATAAACAACTACAGTCATTCAGTGTTGGATTTATCATTATGGATTTATTTTACAAATTCTCCAAAGAAGAAGCTGAAGTTCAACGCTGGATGATTCTGAAAGGGATACAACCGCACTGCAACCAGCATTGTTATGGTACAATGCTAGCATTAGCTTAATGTTAGCCTTTCCTGCCAAGCTTACTTGACTAACTGCTTTAACTTTTCCAGGAGGTGGAAAACAACAGAGACTAATAACAAATACATTTCTGGGTAATGAGAAGTAGGGCTGAACAATTTTGAAGAAATATCTAATTGCAATTATTTTAACTGATATTGCAATTACGATATGATTTGTGATATCAGAAGAAAGGATCATTTTTACATCATTATTCTCATTTTCATCGACAAACACATTAAAATGATTATGGTGTGCTATTTTTTCAGGAAGCTGTACCAAACAAAGACGTTTTCTGCAGTCTAGAGAATGATGTGTTGGCCAGGACACCTCTGCAGCACTATAATACGTTTAGATTTACGTTTGAGTGTAAACTGCAGTGTTGATTAATGTGCACCTTCCCAAGTAAGTAAGTAAATTGAAAAATATTCATGGAGTATTCTGTGCATGTAAATGTAGACACTGATATAGCTTGCATTAGGGCTTCACAATTAATTGAAATATAATTGAAATTTCAATATGGCCAAGTCAAATATCCAAATCGCAGAACCCTGCAATTTTTTTGATAAGACAAAAACGTAAAACAAAACAAACAACAAAACAGTGTTATAATGAAGCGCTGTAGTGCCACAGAGATGCTCTGGCCTACAAACCCAAACAAATCATAATTTTATTATAAATTATTATCCCCACTAACTGTAATGCATATCGCTGTCAGTCAAAATAATCACAATATGACTTTTTTTTACCATATCATACAACCTTAGTTTGCATACAATGCACAGTAGATGCAGTCATGTCAAATCTACAATTCTCTGGGTCACTGAGAGGCTGGTAAACATTCAGTGTGGCAGATGTTTACAGTTCATCTGTATATGATGTACATAAGATGTGGCAGGGCTGTCTGTGAGCCACATGTAAGTGTTTAGGTTAGTGGTTAGAGGTGCCAATCATTGTTTCATAGAGAATGAGACCATTATCACGTCCACCATTTACGGTATTTCTGTGTTTAACAGCGTGTGAGACAAAAGGGTCGCAATGGGGGACAGAGACAAGTTGTCAAAAATGGTTGATTCATATTAGCCCATGCACACACAGGCGCACACACACACACACCCCCAGAGCATTAAGTGCCTCTATCTACTCCCTCCACCAAATCCATTAACTCTATAAGGACACCTGCTACCCCACTAACCTCATCTCCCCAACCCCCAGTCCTAACCAACTTCAACCCCCCCTCAAACGCACACACACACACACACACACACACACACACACACACACACACACACACACACACACAGTCACATCCCCCACCCTGTCTGAAAGACAAAGCACTGTGGGTTCATTTCTACCCCAAACAAAACTTACACACACACACAAACACACACACACAGATTATGCAAAAAAACTTCATAATATCCTGTCATAAGCAACTGCCGAGTCGACTGAATGTTTGCGTTAATTGTTGTAAAAGAATGTGAGGCTATAAAAACACTCCACTATCTTCGGTCATTATCCATCTTGTGCTTGTGCACAATTAAGCCCGACAGCTGTATCTACTTTATGTACAGTGGTTAGTTTTTGTGTGACTGGCAGCTTGCTATCAGTTCCCACGTTTGCGCATTAAGCTGTAGATTGGAAAGGAAACTAATTAACTATTAATTAGTCTACTTCAAACAGACTTTTTCTGCCATTGTCAGTCATTTTGCCTTTCAGGCAGTAAAAGACATGCGCTTGTAAATTCATGCATTTATGCATAAGCAATTACACATAAACACACACATGCATCTCTTTGGTTTTAGGTGTAAAACGGAAAAGAAGCACATTAACAGAACATAATGGAAAAGTGAGTGAAGTGCTCTTCATCGCCGCACAAGAGGACTTTAAAAAGGGGAAAAAATATCGATCATGCATGTTGACATTTATTCATGCACGCACATACACACACCTTTGGACGCACACGCTGAGCTGAGCGTGTGCCACTGAATGTGGATCAGTGTTGTGCAGGTGGGGAGCGGTCGCCATAGTTACGCTGTCTGGTGTGTATCCCACCAGCGTGGGATACACTGCTCGGGTGGAGGATCGAGCAGGGAGCAGGGGAGCATGGCTGCATCGAAGGACAGTAACCAACAGAGCTGTGGGTGCCGTGAGTGTGTGTGTGTGTGGTGTTACTCATGAATGTGTTTACACACTTACATTGTGGGGACTCGCCTTCCTTATGGGGACAAAATTCAAGTCCATGTAATGTAAAACATTAAATTTTAGGGTGAAGTCTTTTTTTAGGGTATACAGTTAAGGTAAGTCTCCAGAAAATGACTGTAAATTAATTTAATGTCCTCTGAAGTGATGGAAACATGACTGTGTGTGTGTGAGGAGGAGTAAAGTGGGATTCTCTCAGCAGTCATCATCACTCCTAACACAGAGCAGCAGAGGGGGGAGGAGCAGATCAAATCCCAGAGGGAGGGGGGCTGAGTCTGTCTTTAAACTGGGCAAGGAAGGTGCTCGTAAACAGTCCCAGGTAGATGTGGCTGTTAATCACAGATTCTTCCTCAGACACGGTGAGGAAGATGAAAATATCTGGCTTGGATCACACTTGGGGGCACTTTCTAATTAGTGCTCTTTGAAGAGGAGGTGGGCTGGGCATAGCATTGTTTAGAAAAGAGTGGGGGAGGGAGGTCAGGGGCTATTCACTGGAGGAGGAGGAGGAGGAGGAGGAGGAGGAGGCAGCTGGAGTACCGTTCTAGTGAGCAGAGGCAGAGATACATGCAAATCGGCCCCAACGAACACTTAAAAGGTTTACAAACTGATGGCTGAAGGGTTGTTGTTGGGGTTGTTATCACAAAACATGAGATATGATCTCCAGCGTGACGAGATCAGGCAGTTGTGATGTGGGAGAGTCCTGACAGTTAAAAGGATAGTTTGGATTATTTGAAGTGGGGTTTTATGAGATACTCACCATAGTCAGTGTATTACCTACAATAGATGTTGGCTGGCACGCACACAGTTTAGAGACACTAGCCTGGAAGCTGAGCAACGAACTGCTGCAGACGGGGTCAGCAGCAAAATGTGTTTCAGCCACTTACAAAAGGTCGACAAAAAAAGAAATGAAATCAGTCTAAGTGTATGCCATACTTTTAGATTATCTGAACTATACCATTAACCAGAGGTGCTGCTGCTGTGCTGCAGCAGTCAAACTCTGACACAAAGCAGACACTGCCTCGGCTCCAGCTGCAACTCCAGCCACTTTCCTGATTGACTGTGGCAGGCAGGAAGTCTCCCTCAAGAACTTCACACAGTCGCTCATCTCCCCGTGTGAACTGCAGAGACACTACGGCTCAGATCTGGGTCACGGGGGAGGATCATCGTTTAAAAAAAAAAAAAAAAAACAGACTCTGCATGAGAAGACTAGCTTTGATTATCCACGACTAACTTTGAATTTTTGTTTATTGCTCTGCCAGCAATAAAGTGCAGTCGGCTCGATCTCATCTTCCCTTGATCTCTTTCCGATAGCTCCTCTGGAGGAAGAATCACTTCATTCCTTCACACTAACTTTTCACCTTTGAGAGGACGGAGACCTGATGACAGGGGACAGAGGGGTTGCTGTAAAACTGCAGCGGTAGTTGGGTGTGAGTTTCTGTAGCAGACTGTGAACTCTGTATTACAGGGCAGTTACTTGCCCTGTGGGTAGTAGACTAGCAACAGCACTCGACTTGCCTTTAGGTGCAACTCCTGCAACAAAGTCCACAAGCAGAAAAACATTCCCACACGAGCACAATCACACACCCCTCATCCAGTTTTATTGATCCATGACTAATAAGACGTCTCAGCGCTCACTCTGACCTCAGCTTGGGCCATGAAACAACAGACACTTCATTTACAGCAATGAGAAACTTATTCAATAGTATTACTTAGGACTGCAGAATTAATCAAAATATTATCAAAACTGTGCCATGTCCAAATTGCAGAAGCTACATTTTTTTTAATAAAGGTAAAATGTGTAACTAAACAGCATTATAATGAAAACCTATAGTGTGCAGAGATGTTTTTTATTTCAGTGAAAATGGAAAGTGTGGCGCAAAAATGAAAATCAGTCCCATTAATCATGAGTCAGTCACAATCACAATATCTATCATAATAATCATAATATGATTTTGTTACCGTGCGGCCCTAGTTTCACACACACCAGAATGATAGCTGATTGTTGAGTCTCATTCTCAGGATGTCAAATACTGACGTTTTGGGTTGGTTAAGTGTCCTGAGCACAGAAAAATAACGAGAAAATAGGGAAACACAGGCAGAGAGAAGAGTCTCTGCTGATATAGCCACCACCACACACTTCTAGTGGATCATAAGTGACAGTTGAAAGGGATTTTGTTTATATACATGCATATTTTTTAAGGAACATTTCCAAGAAAATGTTATATATTATGATTTGAATGCAAATCACCATGAAAGCACATACCGAATAGACCCTGGTTAATAAACAGCCTGTCATATCCCTTAATAACTGACAGCGCTATGAGTGACATGCATAAATAAAGTAATTCAATTCAAAGTGAGGTGGTTAAATTCAATATTATCAGCCTGACATTGGCCTATCACAGCTATATCAGTCAGTATCGGTATTAGCATATATGTTGTCCAACATGCGCCTGTATGAAAACTTTTTTCAACAAAAAATACTGTTTTTATTTGTTAGCTTTATAGGAAGCATTTAATGTGCATTTGATCCTTTTTAATTTCAGGTTTAAACTTATATTTTGCTCTATTTGAGTTTTTTTTTATTTATAGTTTTTATTTATAATTATTAAAAATATCAGTTTGGACAGTTAGGTTTATTGTGAAACTGTAAAATCTCCTGCCTTCATGTTCACGTGTATATTCTATATTCTGTGTATTATATTTTGTATAAAGAATATCAGCCAACATATTGATATCATAATTGTTTTACTCTCTAATATTGGTACCAGCATCAACCCCAATAATCAGTCATCATTCGGGCTCAACCCAGCACTAAACTGACCCAGGAACGGCCTGAGTATTCATCATCCATCCCAACGTTAATAAATATTTACTGAAACCTAGCACACACACAGCTGGTGGATGATAGCCAAGCTGACAATCTTCTTTCTGCTTCTCTATTGTTTGTTTTTTTGTCAGTTGAGTCAACAATGTTATGATATGAAAAAAACAATAGGACAAAAGGCGTCTTGTCATGGGTTTACACAAAGACGTGGGTCTGGTGCTTATGATGCAAACAAGCACGCAGGGAAAATAACAAGGGAGCAAACAGCACCACAAACACGACAGCTGCATAAGCCTGTATTTCCCCTAACAGAGAGAAGTAGGTCCTCTGTTTCTGGTGACAGGCAACAGGCAAAAATAATGAGTAACAAAACTTGAGGGCAGTCACACGCGCACGCACCAAACTTTTCCATAGCATATACATAGCTCCGCATCAGCTATACAAACAGCTAGACAGTGAGTTATTGCATTTGGCCTCACTGTCTAGACAGCACTCTCTTCTAGTGTCAGCTGAGGCTTACAAACACATGGAAAGCATTCCCACTGAGGTAACAGCTGACTCGAGATGCACAGCAAAAGGAAGCACCGGCTTGACCACACACAAGCTAAAATCCTTGCCATTCTGAGGGCGGGGGCTTCCACCTGTCACTCTCATATGGCACAGAGGCAAGGCTGGGGTGGGCATCGGGGCGTGGCACTGCGAACTTTGAATCCTGACGACGTTTGAAATGCCTGCGTGTTGACCCCCAACCCTCCCGCGACCGTGGGTTTGTATGAGGTATGAGGAGTATCTAAGCTGAGCAATGAATTGCAGCAAAAGGTATTTAAGCCTTCAAAAAAGTCTCCCTAAAAAAATCAGCATCAGTTTAAGGATATTTAGAATATTTTCACTGCTGTACTTTGCTGTCAGACAGCCTTTTCTGATGGGAAAACACTGTTATATAAGCCAAATATCACTCGCTCCAAACCAACAAAACTCCACAGACAACATCAGTAAATTTATCTTGCAGAAGGAGTTGCTGGTCTACCACTGACTCAGTTAGTTTGTTCCTTATCGTGTGACTTCAGCATTTTAAAAGGAGATAGCTCAGATTCACCGAAGTCACACAATCACACAAACAAACTAACAGATCGAGGCAGCGGTAGACCAGCAACTCTGATGTTCAACAAAGTAAAACTACTGATTTCACCAACAAAGTTTGGCTGGTTTGGAGAGAGCGATAATTGGCTTATGTAATGGCAGTTTTGTCTGACAGACCCTGTCCACAGTAGTTCATTGCTCAGCTTCTCTGCTGGTGTTCCTGCCAACAGCCGTCTACTGTAGGTAATACAACCGCACTTCAAAAAAAACCCAGCCTATCTCTTAAAAAGAGTCCACAAAAATAATTATGACACACATCTGTCTATTTTATTTTAATGCTGCCTGTTTATCCTCTCCAAAAGTAATTATAACTTTATTTGCATGCAAACAAGGACGCATCCTGACATTTCCTTAAACTAACATCATAATATTGAAAAACTAGATGGCAATAAGTGAAGTGTGTGAGTCACTTCCGTCTACGCCAGATTTCTAGTTTCTTTTGCTGTTAATTATAAACTTGTTTCACATTCAGAAGGGCACACGTTTTAATGAGTATGTCTGAAATGGAAAATGAGACTCTTCAATCCCTAACTACTTTCAAGCATTTGTGACAACTGTCGCAGCACCACACGGACAATCAGATCTATACCTAAGTGTCTATAAGCGCTGCCCTTCTTCGACTGTACAGAAGTTGTGAAAACAACACAATAGTTATGCCTAAAATGGAAATGAGCTTGTAAGTACCTTCAAGTTGTTTGATTGGGCCAATTATGGAGGGCCAGCTTTACTCTCTGACGGCTGATAAGCACAAAGTTTGAACTACTTAAAACTTTTCTCTTTTCAATCAATAGCACTGTAATGAGCCAGGATAACAGGCTATTGTAACAGCGTCTCTTCTTACTTTAAACCGCCGATCAAAAATAGCATCAAAAAATCTCCCTAAAAGACAAGGATGACTGAAAGGAAACAAGAAAACATCCACTGCACACAGGCAGACACGCAGGAAAAGGAGACAGGATGAAGGACCACATCATTATTTTACTGCTGACCTTTTCCAAAGCATGTTTCAACTTTTTGAATTTATTTTTCCTCTCCAGGTAGTCACTGGGTTTTCATCAATTCCTGTATGGCGTCTTGAGTTATGGATTCCATCACAAGTGAACATCAAGTCTGCAGTGTATATTTTCATTACAGTTTCACTGCAGTTCCATTATTGTTGTGTGGTGGAAACGCAGTTGATGCATGTTCAAAGACGGCCATTATGTTTTCACACCCTACAGAAATAAATGGAAACCAATGGATGGAGGGGAAAATAAAATTAAAAACTGAAATGCTACAGCAGGGTTTAGAAAATTATAGGCAGTGATTTATAGCATTCATGATTTGTAGGAAACGTTATGTCCATCATTATAATCAATTCCAGCCCATACAAAAAGAAGTAAAGCCATGGCCAAGCCAAATTACAAAAAAACTAGGAATACAATGTTAGACGGCAGTTATTAGGGCTGCATGATCTGTTTAAAAAAAAAGTCGTATTACGATTATTCTGACTGAAATTGCTATTGTGATATGCGATATGATTGGTAGAAATGATCAGTTTTGCATTACAATTTATAATCGTGATATTTATTGAGGTCTGTACCAAACAAAACATGTTTTCTTTCATCTGGAGAGCAAGGTTTTTTAAGCCAGGTCATCTTTGCAGCACTACGGTACCTCATTATAATGCTGTCTTTTACACACCGTTTTCCTTTTCAGAAAAATTACAATTTGCTTCTGGTTCTATAATTTGGATATTGCACTTGTCTGTACTGCAACTTTTTTCCAGTGAAATCACATATTATTTCTTCCCTATTTAAAAACAATGTTTGAACCAGATCAACCATGTAAATACCAAAATTACAGAGGTAGAGTAATATTTTGTCTATGGGTAGAAGATGTGTGATTTCACTTTAGTTTGCAGTACATTCATGTTATAATGTTCCCTTAATTATTCATTAAGATAACATTACATACATCAGTCAGGTGATACTACGACTATAGAACCACCACATGTATCAGACTCTGTCATTCTGAGCCTGTTTGAGTCAGTGAGAGAAACTGCATTGCGTCCATTTTGCTATTTCAACATAGTTTGAGTGCAGAGAGCGCAATGTAAGGCTTGACCAAGCGAATGGCAGGTGCAAGTGTAATCCTGGTGTAATCACAGCTTTATATAACCAGTACCATGTTGGTTCAGTTCACAGAGTCTACGGTTCCTATGTCTCAAGGTAGCTCAGAGATGTACCTTAGTTTTGTTTATCATACCACACACATGCCGACCTGATTTGCAGGCAGCCTCTTGTGGGTCATAGAAAAATTCAAAGGGCCGTATTCAGCCCACGGGTCACGGGTTGAATAGGCCTGAGCAAAAACATGCAAACTTCTGCATGCAAACTGATCCTGTAAGCATCTGATTTGTGCAACATATGATGACCTCATGGAATATGACTGCTGTAGTTTAAACTATCCAACAGTATAAAAAGAAGTAAAAATAAATTCAACCTTAAACAGCTACACTAGTATAAAATGCAACATACATATTAATGCAGCAATAAAAAGCAAAAACATCGTAATAAAAACACTGACAGGGATCATTTTATTGTACAGTGATTACTTTAAATAAATTTTACTATATCAGCTATTGTAGAGTTTACTATTGGTGCTTTCACAAAATGCTAACAACATAAGATTTTTGACAAATAATCATCAGTAATGTTGATATAATGAGCCAATAAATAAAGGTAACATCAAACATCAATGGTTAAAAAGTCACTAATATTCTGAGCAGTTTTTCAGCAGAATAGTTACTTATTTAGTATATTTTAACACACCACAAGTTTTCCTTGTAGTTGAGTAATATTTCAGTAATTTAACAGTACTTCTACTGCTAAAATGCAAAAAGGTAAAATATGCAAAATCACTGGTATGGTGCTTTAAGTGTCTGATTTGTGCTGGATATTATGACAATCAGATGCAGCTGTCAGTGCGATTCTTTATTTCATCCTATGTTATGTTCTGTTTGAATATGAGGCCTCACCCACTGCCACACCCCAATTTAAACCAGCCCTCATGAAAAATTCATTATTTCTCCTCTACCCACCGCCAACCATCTGACATAAGATTGTGCAAATTCATTCATAACATGTTCGGATATTGTGTGAACAGGGTGGAGAGAAAAAGCACCTGTCCCACTGAGCTGGCAGAGTTAATCAAGATATATATAAATGTGTGAAAAACTGCAGGTGGCAGAGTGTGCATCTCGTCAGACATAAGCTTTAAGATTTTCCGCTGTGCAGTGTGAAGCTGCTCTGAGACCAGCGGGGAAAAAAGAACCCGACCGATATGGGATTTTTGAGAATGATGCTGATACCGATTTTAGAGGAGGGGAAAAAAATAATTAGTAGGGCTGGGACGATACACATCTACTGATTCTATACTGTGCCAATTTGGTATGTATTGTGAATCTTAAGTATTGTGATTCAATATAATGATTTATTGCGATTTTTGTTTGCTTCTTCAAAACTAGACCAATGGAAAAAGTTGACTCATGCACTTCTACGGACCGTATATCATGAGTCATACTTCCATAAACAATGCACATTGTTAGTCAGTCTAGCTGGGCTCAATTTCAGCTCATTTCTACCAGCCTGTTAATGGGAATCCAATTACATGTTAGCACTGAGATAACAGAATAAGCACTTTTTAATTTTATAAAGAAAAAAAAATGATTCAGCAATTCAAATATCTAGTTAGAAATTGTTTTTTTTTCTCCCAGACCTACCAATTACTGATATGGCATATACTGAATTATACACTTTCCTATGTGGACAGTTCACCAATTTTACTATGCAAAGCTACTTAGAAGGCAGCTATCTTAAACAAATAACTTTATTGGAGAATATTTTAGTTAAATATTCTTTAGCACATAATTTAACATATATATTGTCAATACATTCAAGAAATGAACAAGAAAATAAATTAATAGAGTAAATAAAAATTGAAAAAATACCTAAATAAGCATCAGTCGATCGGTGAGTATTTTAATACTGCCAGTCAATTTGGCACGGGTTGTAAAAAAAGAGGCAGCTTCTCAATATTTACACAAGCCAGGAAGAACCTTTTGTCCACATACCTGTTCCCCGCCGAGCTAAATCGAAATCACCTCAAGCATCATTTTGTGCATTACATTTTCTGTAAAACAAACAAACAAACCAAAAAAAGGGAAAACATATGCATCTATACTGTTATATCTGTGATAAGCCCATATCGGCCGATAATATCGGTCGGGCTCGAGTAAAAAGGAGCAGTGGCAGCTCATCTGAACCTGGCCGACTGCAGCCTGCTCTCCTGTCAGCCTGGTAAGTGGAAAGCGCTCAGGCATTTCACAGTTAAACCAGCCAGTCTCACACATATTACATTTCAATTTAGTTATATAAACTGGGACGTCTTGACTGCTTTAGGTTGGCTCCCCGTTTCAAACCCGCTCTTGCACAAACAGAGGCCCACCCCCGCCCCCTGAAAGAAAGCAGCACACCAGGTTAACACCACACAGGATACGCAAGACATCGTCCCTCTCAGTGGGGAAGAACGAAGACATCCTGTTTGTAAAGCTAATAAACATTCGCTCCTTCAGGCAACTCTTTTTATATGCTTTATATCATAAACCCCGGTGCCACAAATAATCACACGCACGCGCACGCACTCACTCAGTCACTCACACCTGGTTGGAAACTCAGCAGCATAAATAACCCCGATATAAGATTTGCCTGCCAAAACACTGTGTAAGAGGCACCTCTGGGTTTAACGCCGACTGATACAGTCTCCATCTTACACAGCTGTCATCCACCTTTATTTTATTCTTTTGTTACAAACAGATGCAAGTGCAAACACGAACAGCATGGCGGCTCACGCGCGTGGCAAAATCAGACAGCTGATCACACACACAAGACAGACAAGCACATCTCACTTAACACGGATGCCTGCATGCACACATGGAGCGAGAGAAACCATTGGTATGGCGATATATTGCCATACAGCCTGCTGTGATGTGTTAGTAACAGAGCTGCGAAGATTAATCAATTAGTTGCCAACTATACGATTTTGTTTTTGTTTTGTTTTTTAAGAAAAACAAAGTCAAAATTCTCTGATTTCAGCTTCTAAAATGTGAATATTTTCTGATTTCTTTACTCCTCTATGACTGTACACTGACTATCTTTGGAGTTTGAACAAAACAAGACATTTGAGTTCTGACATTTTATAGACAAACAGTGAATTGATTAATGGAGAACATAATCAACAGATTAATCGACAGTGAAAATACTAACTAGTTGCAGCCCTTATAAGTAATACACTTGGACTTCTATTGCATTACTGAAGAACAGTTGTATTCTTACTTGAGACACTATAAACTTTTAATCAGTCTTTTGTCAGTGATCATATAATGGTTTTATAGTGAGCTATATTAAGATGGCACTTGGGTAGAGCTGCAACAATTATTTGATTCATCAATTAGTTGATTAGTTTCATCAGTCTTCTACCCTGTTAAAAAAAAAAAGTTGAGAAAAAAAAAATATTTCAGTTTTGCCACCTTAAAATCTTTTCTTGAGATTAACTTTTGTTCTTTAGATAAACTTGGATCTTTAAGTTTTGGAAACCTCCAAAAATGCTGTATTTAAAAAAAATGTTCAGTGAACTGTGAACCTGATTTGTCATTATTTGGGTGTTTGACAATTAAATGGTTGTGATTAAAAATATTAAATTATTAATCAATATTTATTTTTACTTTAATGACTTTATAATACAATTTTCGAAATACATTTTTTGAGTTTATAAAAGAAATGCAGAAGAAAAATCAATATCAACAAAAGATTATAGGTTGGAAAAGTGTTTTTTTGTTTTTTTTTAGTTTATCTAAAAGGTTATGGGTTTAAGTTTTTTAGGTTGGGCTTTTGGAAACAGTGACCAACATTTTTCACCCATTTTTTGACATTTTATGGATCAAAGTGAAAGATTATTTGAGAAAATGATCAGCAGATTAATTGATAATGACAGTAATTATAGTTGCAGTCCTACACATGGGTAAATATTGAATGCGTTTTACAGACTGAGATTCATTCAATATTTCACACAGCTAAATTCAAGCTGTGTAACATTTTAAACTGGCAGTTTTTTAGTCTAATGAATATAAATAATGTGATTGCTTTTAAGAGACATTATTTTGCTTTTTTATGTTGTTGCTGAATGTTTTCACCGTCTTTTGTGATGCACATTGATTTCAGGGCTGCAACTATTAATTTGAGTGTTGTTAAATCTACTGAATTATTGTTTGATCTATAAACAAGGAAAAACACCCGTCACAAGTTTCCAGAGCCCAAAGTGACTTCTTCAAATGTCTTGTTTTGTCTGACAAACAGTCCATCCTCAAAGATATATAGTTTAGCAGAGTGAAAGACAAAGAAAACAGAAAATATTGAGATTTGAGAGGCTAGAGAAGGGGTGGGCAATTATTTTTCACACAACTGTGACTTTCTAATGATGGAATAGTGAGAAATGTTCTATATAGGTCACACTAACACATAGATGTCTTTGAGCTTAAAGCTGACTGACACAGTAATGCACTTCTACTGTTGGTCATCTTTCTGAATTGCTATGTGATTGGAATTGTGGGATATTTATTTTTGCATGCAGGGTTTTACAGTATGCCACATATGTCAGACACAGGTTGCACTGATAAACAGCAACAGCAGCAGAAGAAGAAGAATTTAAACATGAATGTACGGCATCGAGTAAATTAAGTTACAGTTTAACACAAAAGATCATTTATTATCATCACCAACGAACACAGCACTGACCCCTTTCAGAATAAAGGCCTGAAAACAGATTAACAGTAATCAAAATGGTATTGATTGTCTTCGTAAGATTTTAACTGAAATATTTCCAAGAGCCCATGGCGGCCTTGCAGGCAACTTTTCAGTGGGAGGGATCTGCCCTCGGGCCACATTTTGCCCAGGTCTGAGCTACAGCTTAGCCATTTTTCCTAACATGACAACGTAAAGGAGAAATGTGTTAGTAACTAGCATTCAAAAATGAGTACTGCAGTCCTATCAGTGACTTGAAACCACAGACAGTATATTACATAGGTTAAATCCTTTTTTAATATACGATCTACGGTTGAAGCGAGGTGTTTTCTCCACGCCCCTCCTCAAACAGCCTCCCTGCACGCTGCACAGACACTGAACAGGAGCGCAAGACGAGCACAGCATTCTGCTTTGACACTAACACGGGGCGGCGGGTCCTACACAAGTTGATCAGCTGTTTATAATACCCAATTGTCTGTCAATATAAAGCCTGTTAATCTGACAACAAAAGCCGCACCGCTCCGAAAATACACTCTCTGAAGTCTGAGTTCAGCGACTGTCTGTCAGACTCCATTTTAACATATTGCTCAATTTAACTGTTGTAAACATCTACTCCCTCTAAAAGATTATTAAGGACTTCTTATTATTCATTAACAGACAACACACACATTTCAAAGAACAGGATCACTGTGGTGTTGTTGTCAGAGAAGCCAGGATTTCAACTTTGCATGTTTCTTTAATCTCTGATGATATATCACAATCATTTTATGATTAAACACAATAAATGCATTGCAGATTTCTCCTTTAAAAATGATTTAAATGGTTGCCAATTCATTTTGTGTCGATCAACTGTTTTTTTTCCAGCTCTGGAGGATTTATCTGAAACATATCACATAACAGCAGAACTGCCATCCTGATATCTCCAGTGATGCTGCCAACATGTCATAATAGCATTAAAAAACACCCAGTGATCAATCCGATGATCCACACCTCATAAAACAAAACCTACTCTTCCCCAACACCTGAAATGTTCTTCACCACCTAAACTGCTTCCCATTTAACCATATGATTCATGATTATTACATAATATGAAAACCTCCCTTATCCAGCCCACACTGTCGATCAGATCTGTGTGCAGCCTTCTCTACTGTACACAGAAGAACACATCTCACATTTTCATTGAGGGGGAAAAAAAGTCATTTACAGCCCCGATCCCAGTGAAAGTGACTTCTGAAAGGGGATGTGAAGCAAGGCGCAGACTGGTAATCCTCTTGGCCAAGTGGGGGCCTCCAGCGGGCCGACTTCCACTCCCACTCCCGCCCCCCTTCCTCTGTCCCCCCGGCAGAGCTGACAGGCCTCCCCATCCAGGAACAGAAAAGCCATCTGGTGTTTGTTTGGGACAGTTCACAGGCAGGATGTACTGTGTTGTGTTGTATATCTGTGAGTGTGTGTGTGTGTGTGTCAGCAATCGTCCCTGTATTGAGTGTGTCACTGTGTGTCATCAGGCCTGCATGCTTGAACTGGCATTAGTCTGTGAAATCCAATGAACTGCAGGTAGGCATAGGTGAGAGGAGTGTGGGAACTGAACACAGTGGCTTCACCTCCTCTTGGGATGACTTACTGTACTACAACAAAGATTGTACTTGCTGCCTTCACACCCACTGGATGATTTCATACCCCGGGGGTGGTGGTGCTGCTGATGTGTGATACAGGTGTGTCTCTGATGTGCGTGTGTTGGTGTACTCATATGTACTGCATAGATGTGTGTATTTTAGAGCTGCAACGATTAATCCATTAGCTGTCAGCTGTTAATTAAATTGCCAACTATTTTGATAATCAATTGAGTATTTTTTTAAATGTGGGAATTTTTTGGTTTCTTTAGTCCACCATGACAGATAACTATGAGCGCTAGAAAATATTGATACACTCGAGTATCACGATATTATGTTTTGTGATACTGTACTGATCTATATTGTGATACCTGCAAAGATATAGTGGTTGATTTTGTGTTGTGTTTAAACCCCCGACCACAGCAGTGTTCTAATCTATTTTCTTACAAAGTAAACCTTTTACCTCAGGTTTTATACATATGGTGGTATGCTCTTTATACTATGACAGTTTTCCAAAAATTAGGATGCACAAAAAATATTTGCACATTTCGTCTATCTCGGCACTGGTGTATATTAGCCAAAACATGTCAGCTATACTAATATCTGACTTGACAGCCGGTCGATTTTCCCGCCTGATTCTGTCGACTTACTCAGATTTTGTTTTGTTTTTTGTGCCTCCATCATGGGTAAGTAGGCTTTATATTGAAATAGCTACTTTTTTGTCCATTTTTTAAGATTGCGAGTCTGCATATGTTTTTTAATTTATTCTCTGTGCTGTTTCTGTGTCCGCTCGATCTGCTCTGTGTAAATTGACGCGGCATCTGTCAATAATAGACTCGGTGCATATTTGAAGCGGAGCAGAGCGGTGAGACGTCCCCGGTGGTCCCGGCACAGCCGTCATGCAGCGCAGTCGTGCCCAGTGGAACTAAGCCGTCAGGTGTGCATGAAATACAGGCTACATGAACTTATTTTTAAAATACAAAAATGTGAAATAATCGGTCAGCTCATCGATATCAACAACAAGAAGCAGGTAATCATTGGCTATCAGCATCGGAAGAAAAGAAATCCATCCCTTAAAAAAGTACCAATATTGCCTTCCTTACAGTATATCGCAATATATTGTATCTTTGCCACTGTATCACGATACGTATCGTATCGCCAGATTCTTGCCAATAGACAGCCCCACAGAAAAGTGAATAGAGACCAAACAACTAATCAATCAATTGAGAAAATAATAAATAATATTCAGTTGGAGCCCTAGTGTATTTACACGTGTGTTGGAGGGTCAATTATAGACAAAAGCAGGGTGTCTGTTATGATCAGTCCTTGAACACAGCAGGTCAGACTGTATAGGGTTAATCTGTGACTAAAGTCCAAATATCACATTAACCTAGTTCAGCACACACACACACACACACACACACACACACACACACACACACACAGCTGTTCACAGGCATCTGTCATTATTGCAGTGATTATCGATGTAGCCTACTTCCACCTGACTCATGATGACTAGTAGTTGCTCTCCAAACTAACCCGCACAGGTTCTCATGTGTCATACAGGTGTGCCGTGACTGGTACATGCGTGCAGCACATTTACCTCATCTGTGAATCTAAACAGGAATGGGAGAATTTCACAAATGACGGCTGGGAAAAAAAAAAAAAAAGAAGAAGCTTCCTCTGGTGACTTACCGAGCAGCGCACAGGCGAGGAGGAGCGCACCGGTTGCCATCCTGTGCGTGTGTGCGTGTGTGTGTGTGTGTGTTGTCCCGCAGATCCACTTCCAATACTCCTTTTAGATGAGGTGGTGCTGATGTCTGCCCGGGTTTTTTTTTTTTTTTGACAGTGTGGTTGAATCAGAAAAGAAGAAGAGGGAGGTCTACGAATCCAGAAGCGACCGGCGGGGCTCGTCTTGAGAGTCAAAAATCCACAGCCGGGCTGGTGCTCTGGTGTGTGACTGTCCACGGCGGCGTCCTCCCCTGCTTCAAAAACACAGCCTCGGGTGTCGCTTCTCCCTCGCTTTTCACCCTCACCTATCTGCCTTTATCGTTGCCGACGTGAGCGTACGGCAGGCGCCCAGGCGACCCAACCCACTCCCCGTTTACTACGCATCCGAGACTGCGGAGGCGATTCACACTCACAGGCAGCCCCCCTTCGGTGGTAAAAGACACCAAAAAATAAAAAAAAAAGAAAAAGTCCAGCGTGACTTGCGCGTATGTGGAAACCTGCTTCCAGACAGGGGACTAAATGAGTCCAGGCTGAAATAAGTCCCTGCTATGGTTTCTCTCCTCCTCGTCAGTGATGTGGGAGAGCAAATCGCAGTCCGAGCAGCTCTGGCTTTCTCCTCCACGGAAATCCCGGAGACTATAATCAATCTCCCACTATCGCTCCGCAGAAAGCCCAATGGGCGGGCGCTCTAGATGAGGCAGACAAGGCTTTGTGCTCTGACACAATACATCAGATTAATCAATGAATACTTTCACTCCAAACACCGGCTTCACCGATACACCTGAGCCGGTGTGTCCTAATTCTAAAATTTACACAAGAAGGCTTACCAGCCCCTCAAAAAAAACAAAACACTTTAATCAAACCCTTAATGCTGTAATCTGGTCCCAGACAGAAGCGGTCCGCCGCGTTTCTCCCAAGGTTATGTCCCCGCTTCCTGCTTTCTTGTAAAGCCACTTTTTGTTTGCCTGGCAGTCAGTTTGAAAACTTAACAGCGTGCTCTGTGTCTGCCCCCACCCCCCTGACAGAGACCACGCCCCGGCCGAGTGGGACACCGCCACCGGCCGCTGTGGGTGAGGCCGAAATTTGCATTTCTGAATTTAAATTCTAGGCCAGGACGTTGTTGGTTTGAATGGGTTAAGCGAAGTGGAGGGTAATCAAGCCCCTAAACCAGAGCTGGTAATTTTCTCTGCTTTTTTTATTTTGCAGGGTACAGTTTAACCACCCTTTTGAGGCTGTGAGGAATGACATTATACTGCATATTTAAAAGGTTCTGCACACTTAAACATGTTTTTTTGAACTGTAAGATGAATCATGTTACTCTTTCATGGGTGGGCCACGTGGCCCTGAAAAAATATCACAGTATTTCAGGGTATTCTGCAATAAAAATATTCCTGACAGAATACAATACTGAAAGACATCTTTGGTTTAAAACTCACAATCGCTGTTGAACTCTCCTCACAGGATTTTGGCTCTCCTTGTACTCAATTTGGTGTCTCTGCTTGAGGTGGTGAAATTAGTGTGTTGTATTTCTCCCTTTTGCTGTTATAGTCTTCTTAGCCTCCTGACATGGTTTTATTCTGCGTTTGATCTTTTGAAACCAAACCACTTCCACACTACTGACGTTGCTCCCTTTTTTTTTTTTTTGGAACTAATTCCTCCACTGTGAAGCTGGCAGAAATGTTACTTTAGCATTCAGCCTGGCTTGATGTTGCCATGTGCAACAGTGTGACATCACTCAGATTCTTGCCATTCTCAGGATGCATCATAATATTCATTTTCTTTGTCATGTACAAAATTATAACAATATATTGGGAACAATTAGATACAGCACACCTCTATACTGAACTGTAATGAAACACATCAATGCCCATGTTAATACTGACATGTATTAATATTTCATGTGTTTAAAATGTCCCAAAATGCCATTTATTGTTTTAAATCATCCTGAACCCTGCAAGGCTAGTGATGACACTGTTTGGAACTGCTTTATATCAGGAAATCTATGTTTAAAAGAAGTTTAAAGCTATAACATTTCCACATTAGAGTGTTTAAAAAGTCTATATACACTATTAGTTTGTGTTCTTCCATTATTGCAAATGTTTCCAGCAACGTTCAAATTGCAGAGAAATCCATAATTTTCAAGGTAGTGGCACATTTCCTGCTAACTGCTGCTAGCTAGATGCTAGTTGCTGTAAGTTTTGGGAAAACACGGAAGACACATCGGATACATCAGGGAGCAAGAAAGGAAGTCAGTGAATGTGTCTAAACATAGCGTGAATAAAACATTCATGAACATGATATCTGCATCATGTCAGATAGATTTTCATCAGCACTGATGGTTGTTAAACAATTAACACAAGTACCGTGATCCCTCTCTATGTCACAACCTCATCTAACTACATCTTTTGTTGTTAAAATGGGAGAGAGCCCTGGCAGCAGAACTTATATACCGTGCATTTAAAAATCTGAATTATTATCTGTATTTTTTAAAAACACACAAGGTTTTTTTTGTGACCGTCGAAGCTCCAGCGGACTCTCTGGCTTTTCAGCACTTCTCTGACATGGAGAGTTTGTAAGCAGCTGCCCCTGGTTGGTTATCCCTGACTTCTAGCTGTTAATGCTACACTGATAAACCATTTCCACCAACATGGAACCAGCCCTGTCCATTCTGAACCATTTGGAGCATTGCCACCAAAAATAAATTGGTTCTGAACTCAAAAAGTTGATTTACAGCTGGAAACAAACATTAGAAGGTTTTCCTTGGGAACCGGATTGGGTATGTAATATCCTACAGGTGATTGTGTAACACCCTCTGTTGATGATGGTCTGTGATTACAACAGTTCTACTCAAAACTGGTGGAAACGGGGGCTGGTTTGCTAGATAACAAAGAATCTTGAATGGAACTGGTTCAAGAAACAGAGCTAATTTGGTGGAAAAGGCACATGTGCAGTGTTACTGTACCTCCTGTGTCATACACCATGTAGCAATTAGGCCACGCCCCCTGCAATGTTGTCCTGTCCACCCCCAACACATCCCTACACTCAGTCCCTTGGCCAGTTTTTTTTTTTAGCATTTTGGGTAGAGTTTAGTTTAGACCCAGGGGTGAAGAATGGAAGGGTCTTTTAAAGGAAAAATAAATAAATCCTCGACTTTTCATTTATGGTGTTTACTTGTCTTGTGTTGATCACAAAAGTCACCTTCTCATGCATAATTCACCCAGCAGTCTGTGTGTTACTGACACAAAATCACTCCCACCCCCCAATACACACAACTGGCAATCAACATAATGAGGTGCCACTCTGCTGTGGGAACTGTAGGAAATATCAGAACAAACACTTTTTTCCCCTTCAACACGTTACAGTCATCTTCCAGAGTTGCAAATTCCACCTTTCTTTGATTCATATCATAAGTAGCTAAACCAAACATTACTTTGACATGTGCTCAGATTTATTTATTTGCACGACTCTGCCGCTGCAATATTAGCAGGATCTCAAAATAGACAGGGTGAATGGGAGTTTGCATGGAAACAGAAAATAGCACAATGAGATAATACTGCTCTGGTGTGAAGCTGTGAAAGAGCGTTGCTATCTGGAAAAGGACAGAAATATCGAGTCCAAAAAGCTCTAACATGGTGAAACCCAAAAGCTCCCTCCTGTGTAATACATAAATAAATGAGCAGGCCTTTGCATGTGCATACAAAAAGTAATTGCAATGGACCCATCTGGTATTCTCTTTATCAGTTGGGAATTGCAAGTTCCGCACACTGCCTGAATGCAACATGAATACCATTTTTTGGAAG
This sequence comes from Lutjanus erythropterus, assembly GCF_056507025.1. Classification (NCBI taxonomy): domain Eukaryota; kingdom Metazoa; phylum Chordata; class Actinopteri; order Lutjaniformes; family Lutjanidae; genus Lutjanus; species Lutjanus erythropterus. The sequence continues at coordinate 24,773,392 of NC_139324.1, forward strand.
CAGTAAAAATGCTTCTTTCCCTTTTGCTGGGCTCGTGGATATCAGCTCAGATAAAACTTCCTGAACATCTGATGGAATGTGTCTGGACCCCGAGGCGCAAAGAGACATGTTTACAGAATACAGTACATTAATAAACCGTAACCTCACATCTGAATAACAGTTTATCCAAACAGTTTAATGAAGAAAGAGGGGATCTTTTTTGTCCCTCCTTCTGTCTAAAACTGTGTCATGGTATTAACAGAAAGGAGAGACAGCTTTTAGCATGTTTATATAGAGAAAACAAAGGCTTTAGCAGACATTGCTGCCAACAAAAAGTAAGCCAGAGTGGGATTAGACACTGGTATGAAGCACGTGGGCTATTGGTTCAGCTTCTCCAAAAGGTCTATCCAGGTCCAACGCAGCTGAATTAATACACAGCCAACAGAGCTGGCTAGGTAGGGCATGTGCATTACACCTGGTCTACATATTGCAGCGCCTAAATTTAGCTCAGTTCTCCACAGACTCCTTATTGCATGGACGAGTGATGGCACAGTTTGCGCAGGCAGGCAGCTAAAAGGCAGCTGTAACATCGTTTGAGCCAAGCATCAAGTTCACACTGAAGACGAGATCACCTCTGACCCCTCACACTGTTTTTTTGGCGACTATGCACAAGTATGTTTGCTCGAAGAAAAAAAAAAAGGCTTCAGAGGAATGTTTGCAAGTATAGTGGGTGCAGGGGATCACAATAGGTCTCCATGGAAACAGAGGAGTCTGCATTGTGTGCACTTCATAACAGGGTCCATCACCTAGATAAAGTCTTGATCGCCACAGCCTTTTTTGTCTGTGTATAGCGTAATTGTTCAGACTTGCAAGGGCTGACTTGTTTTCTAAAAAAAAATCTTAATATTTCAGAACCCTTACAGCACTGTCTGTTGAGCCAGTGTCAGCAAGGTTACATAGGATAGCTGTGAGAGGATGTGCTGGATGTGGAGAAAGAGAGAGATTTGTTCACTTATTTCATCATACACACATTTTCATAGTACGTCCCAAAAGTATATGAATGATTTATTGGATTTCTCTGTGCATTTTTCTCCAGTCTCACATGAATATGTCGGTTTTACACAGAGGAGTGTGTAGAAGCAACTTGCGCACACACACAAACATACGCACATACACGATCAGATGCTGCATACATTAATACAAACGTGCACATACTGATGCAAGTGTCACTTCAAATTAGAGAGCGATGATCCTCGTTGAGACTATAAACTCATATGTGAAAACATACCACACAAACAAGGGACCACATGTGAACTCATCTTGTTGATGAATCCCTAATGTGAGCCAGGGTGAACAGAGGATACCATGAGCCCTGTTACATAAATGGTGTCTGAAACAAAGAGAAAATTATAAATAAGTAAACAAAAGCTCTCTGTTCTGACGGAGTCAAAAAGCAATAAAAAAAAAAAACTTTTTGAAACTACTTCTGGACATGTTTTTTTTCAAAGAGGCTTCCCTAAGAGGAGTGAGAGAGATGGGGAATACATACCAGATGGGAAAAGATGGAAGAAAGATAAACACAGTCTAACATTTCATTGTCAGTCAAGTTAGGTAGAGAGAGACAATATGTACAGGGTGCCCCGGTTGCTCTTTTGGAGGAGCGTCTGTGCCCTTTGTACTGTGGCTGCGTCCTCAGCAGCTGCCACGTCTTCACCCCACTCTCATCCCCCGTTTCCTGTCTATTTAAAGCTGCTCTATCAATTAAAGACTTAAAAGGCCAAAAATAATCTTAAACGTACATACAAGGTTATAAGCAGGGCTATGAGGTAAAGGGGACTGGACACTGTGTAAGGAGAGAACAATTATTGTGCAAAACTTCTTCACAATCATCAACAAATATGCACATTCACAATCAAACATTTCTCCTAATCCACACCGTCATACACATGGATTTGAATGTTTGAATTTGAATTTCAGTTGCACAAAAGAAGTGATAAAACCAAAAGTATATAAAAAACAAACATAGCAGGGATTGTGCAGGAGAGGTAAGAAACCCAAAGGGGCTTATAGTAAAACCTCCTCTCTAGGATTTGCAATTTATCCTAAAGCTATGGATATTTCTCTCCTTAACATGACAAAAATGTAGAAAACAAAACAAATAATAATCATAATCATAAATTAAACAAACTTAAGCACATGAACACACATACTGCGCACGTGAATGAACTATGGTTCCACTGACTTAAATTCTGATAATGATGGACAGGCTTTAACAGAGTGGGGACCGGTGATCGAAAGCAGTAGTCCTCTGTATTTTATGGAAAACTGCCTAAGAGTTGAGTGATAACAGGGAAGATGAATATCTTTTGCTTGTCTTTGGTGGATATGATACCATTTTTTTTCCCAGAGGGGCATAGTCATGACCTGACCTGCCCTACTCTGCCTCAGATTGGTTAACAGAGCTGTGATGGTTTGGATTTTGTCTTACTGTGGTGACAAAGCAACATATTCCCTCGGGCTGGCGGGTAACTGCACCTGTCCTAATGATTATGTTTAACTGGACTTTGTTGAAGCGCACGTTCATAAGTGTAGCATAGCTCCTTTAACATGTTGAACATGTTGCAGCAACTCTTGAAAGCAGTTGCTGTTGTTGTTAGCTAGCATGTTGCTATCTAGCCACTGTCAATCCCAACATGCCTTGGGCTGACTTTGTCGACCAGTCACAGGCTGTGTGAGGACAGGACTGTGTAGACTGATCCTTGGGTGTTTTAATAAATGCGCAACATGACACTGACCCTTCAAAATAAACCATGCGGTGATGACGGTAATGAGCTCCCTGCGTTGGCATCACATGACCGCAGTATTGCAGTATTGCAGTATTGCCTTAATGCAGTTATCTTCACAGCCCTATTGGTTAGTACCTTCAGTGGCCTTCAGTGGTTGGGTTGGTTAGGTTCAGGTCTGAGGAGTGACTGGTCAGGGTTAGAGTAAGAATATCAGGGTCAGAGTAGGGTGGGTCATGACTTTGCCCTCTGAAATAGTTCATAGTTCAGTGCCTTTTCAGTGGATGGATTATCTTGACAAAGGAGAGGTGCTGACTAACAAAGATTTTAGCAAAACTTGAGAGCAAGAAACCCTTTGAGTGCATTGAAAAAGTTTTTAATATATATTTTTGTTGAATATACCTTGGGTAAGCTGTACTTTTGAAACATTTATACATAAATATATATACACATTTTTGACAGATTTTGGGATTGAAATAATGTTTTGAAGGGAAGAAGGATATGTACTGGCCTAAACAATGTTACAGTAAGATATGTATGGATGCATTCAACTATACAAACTACAAACTATAGTGGAAAGCGTGGCAGGTTATTATCATCTGATCTCACACAGCTTCTGTTATAGGGCCATGAGCTCACGTTGCGTGCATAGTGGCAGGTACCAGCCTGACATATTGGATATACTGTGGGCTTTTTGACAGTAAGCAGACTGACAGACAGCAGGCAGACGGCAACACTCCAGTTGGGACCAACCAGATTCAAGAGTGCCACTCTTCTCTCTTCAGTCTATCTAGGATTTAATGTGAGCTGAGTCACGAGCTACACAGTCAAAGTAATGCAGTCCAATTTCTCACGCCACACTTCACATCGGCTCGGAAGATTACACTCTGCATTGTCAGATAACCTTTGATTATCTCCAGCTGAGGCTGGTGCAGTCAAATATGTAATTTTGCCTTTATGTTATAAACCAACTCTCATGCACGGGCTGTTTTTTAAAAGCCCAGTTATCTAAACGCACAGTGTCCTGCATGACAAACCTGTGCTGTATACATTCACAGCCACAGGCACAGGGCAGTAGCCTGCCAGGAACACAAATTGCTACATTTTCCAGCAGGTTAATTATTCATCACTGGGGCTCTTAATGTAGAGTATTAATATGAAATGACTGTCAAGCCACCAATTTTTTGCCCTTCTATCTGTCTGTGTCTACTTTTCCATTCCTCACCTCTAAAAGCCCCCTTTTTCTCTCCCCTTCTCCGTCATTACTGTGCTACATGCCACTCGACTTTGTCATTTTTTCTGAAAGCTCTGAATTCCATGGATTGCTTAATAATTAGACCTATATGTACAGTACTTACATTTGAGTCTGAATGTGGGTTCATTTTTGTACATGCATATACATTTTTGTGCTGTCATTTTAAAATTAAAATAAATATTAAATATTAAAATAATATGCAGTCTATAGTTGAAGCGACTTGTTTCCCTCCATTTATTCCTTCCCAAACTTTGGGAAAGCTCTGCAGACAGCAGGAGCTTTGCAGTAGTGCAGGATGCATGCAGCATTGTAAACTGTATGCGAGATACATACACATGTAAAGTTACGCCGGTTATCCTGAAACAAAACCCCACTGCTATGAAAATACACACTTTGGACTTTGAGTGGCTTACCGTCTTACTGCCTGCCAAACTCCATTAAGATTTTGCTCAATTTAATGATTATAAACATCTACATCTTCTGCAAGATAAGTAATGATTTCTTATGACTCATAAAGAGACACTTACTCATTTGGCGACCATAGGCATCAATTTTAACTCCAATTAACGTGAATCGGGCAAATAATAATAGTTGTTGAAAGGGGGACACTGCAGCAGCGTAGATGTCAGAGAAGTGAGGATTTCAACTTAACACGTTTCCACAGTCTCTGTTGACATATCATGGTCATTTTATGATTTATTACAGTAAATATGTTACAGATTTCTCCTTTAAGTTACTTTGCATTAGATGTGTGTTTAGATGCATGTAAGCATATGCACAGGACAGTTTACAGTAATTACTGCATTTAAGTGAAAGCTTCCACTCTTTTCCTTGTTCCTTTGCAGGTGGTTGTAACGACATTAATATGCGTTTATTACATCTTTGTTCTCAAATTACAGCTGAACTTACGCTGCAACAGGAACTAAGCTTCACATGTAATTTTCATAATCATTAGCTGACAGGTGGTTGCAAGAAATATCCTATATTTATATAATTGCAAAATAATTACAGTAGCTGAATGTGACAATTAAAAGCTTTTGAATGAAGTGAACAAATACTTGAACATCTGAGTAACAATAGATCCTTTCACTCAGTCTGGATGGGTTTACTAAAGGTATTATTGCACTGTATTACACCAGGTGTTAATATACACACATTGTCAGCAGTAGAGCCACCGGGCCACACCGTATAACAGAGCAAGTCCAGACACAATTATATTTCTGGCAGCAGTGTGGATAAAATCCTCCTGTGTCCTGAAGAGGACATCTGTGTACACTTGTTCTTTCATTCCGTGACCGTGAGGCAGAACTAATTTTCTGAGATCTTCATTAGAAATAATTTTCATAAGGTTCATGCAATTGAACTGCATTCATCTCTCCTCTCGTCTTCTCTCCGTCTGTCCGTCTTTTGTCTTTCTTTCTCATCTTGATTATGTGGGTGTTGCCCAACGTGCAAACACAGCTGAATGTCATGCATTATTCATTTGGATCATACTGGACAAAGTGACTCGCACATATGCACACGCACGCACGCGCACACACACACACACACACACACACACACACACACACACACACACACACACACACACACACACACACAGACACACTACTCTCGGGGAATAGCTCATGATGGCAAGGGCATCAAGGTGAGCTTAAACACACTGCGAAGATTGTTCGACTTTACGCCCCAAAACACCAAACACATTACACAACACACACATTTCATCATCATCCCTCGCAGGTACAGGCTTGTCCTTTTTGCTGTTGGGTAACAACAACAAAGCAGATGCTATCTATCAACTCCAGGCTGAAAAACACAATTTGCTTTTTCATGGTCACACTTACTGGAGCATTTGTTTTGTGTATGCAGAACAAGGTAACTCATTCTCACCACACACCCCTGTAAAACTGACATGACTCATGGCTGCATGAGGAAGTATGTGGGCAAAAAAGGCTTTTGGAGGCACAGTTAATACACCACCAGATTACTGAATCACAGTATTATCCAAGCTGGTAACAAAAGAGGGTCACTGCATGTGAGATTTTAGTCATTTCATTAGAAACCTACATCCTTTACTTTTACATTTTTTGTTACATACAGAAGCGTACTACTACCCCAGAAAAAGAAAATCAGATCAGTATCACATTATAATGTGAAAAGTTTATTGTTAGAACAAGATGTTTTTTTTGTTTTTTTTACATTATAACAACATATTTTCATGTTATACCAAGATATTTTCTCATTAAAACAAGATACTATCACGTTAGAACAGGATGTTTTCACATTATAACAACATATTTTCATATTATAACAAGACATTTTCATGTTATAACAATATATTTTCACATCATTACAAGATGTTTTTTACATTATAACAAGATATTTTCATGTTATACCAACATATTTTTTACATTATAACAACATATTTTCACATTAAAACAAGATGTTTATATCTTATAACAACATATACCAAGATATTTTCTTGTTATAACGAGATACTTTCACATTATAACAAAACATTTTCATGTCAGAATATTTTTACATTATGACAAAATACAAACTTGTCACATAAACGACAAACATGTCGTAACAACATATTGTTTATTTTGTTATAATGTGAAAACAAGCACTGTAAAAGCAGCCAGTCAGTATGTATGTCTATGAAAAACACAAATAGTTCTGACTTCTTACCTCCAAGTTGAATTGAATAAAATATATATAAAATGAAAAGTTTAACAAGATAAATAATATATTTTTATAACAAGAAAAATGTGTATTTCATAATAACATTTCTTATAATATGATAAACATGACAATAAACTTTTTTTTATGTTATTCTGGCATGGCTGAAATATGCTGCCATAGCTTCATTAATTTAAGTAATAAATGGAAGAATGGGACATTACTGGTTAGTTGTGCAGTACAAGTTCATTGTGCTGAGCTGACAGTCAAGTCTGGAGAAATTACAGGGTAGTTGTAACTGTAATTGTAGCATTTAAAGGGATTTCTGCCACCAGAGGGTCTCAGGTTCATTCCCAGGAACATGTGTGTTACTCCCCCTTCAGACCAAAACAACACAACCACACGACATGTTCACTATTATCCAACCTGGGTTCACAGCCCTGCTCCCGAACAATGCTGAACACAGGTCTGACACCGTTTCACTTTGTATGAAAGGCATGAAGCAATAATTAAAGGATTACTATATGCTTTTATTATTGGATTACTTTAACCTCAAGGGTATATTTTGGTGTCATGTTCTCGTCCTCTTAACCATTATTTTTGTTGCTCACTTTAACATTATTATTGGTTGTTGCATAAGATGATCAAAAGAAAAGAATTCACGAGAAAATAGAAATGAACAGCAAAATCTTACTATATTGCACCATTCATATTCATGTTACCTATTGTTGCTGATTAACAGTATTGATCATCAGAAAGTCTACTGCTCTGTTTGCAAACATAGAGTCTGGTGATTTAGCAATAATGTATTGACCCACGATGACAGCAGTCCAATGGGTCAAACTCATTTAACAATACCTTATGTCAGACATTGTGTTTGTGTGGGCAAGTTGTGTTAAGTAAAGAAAGGATGGATTTCATTTGACAGTAGGGGCATTAAGTAGCAATTATTTCATAACAAACTGTCACATAATTAGTAAGTGTAAAATGGAGATTATTTCTGCCCTATGCAGCATGCTTATAGATTAGTCTGTTTTTTTTCTCTACTGATACTCGTCAGTGACGCAAGGGGAATACAAGCCATCTCAACATACTGTACAGTGAGGTGCAAGGCATAAAAACTCAGTAAAAATTAAACATAATGTATTAATTTATGAACTACACTGAGCCAGATGTTTCTTCTTACACACAGTCTTCATGCTAAGCTAACTCATATGTTACTTAGCTTACTAACATGCGAGTGGCAACAGTCTCCACCTAATTCTCAACAGAATGCAAGCAATTAAATGACCAGTGTGATTATACATACATGATTATACACTAATGAAAGGATACTTTAGAGAGAGAGAGAGAGAGAGAGAGAGAGAGAGAGAGAGAGAGAGAGACGCCCTGGCAAGGCCATGAACTTGTGTGGTTGTATCTCTGCAACAGCATCGGGAAAACTACGTGACATCATTTTCACCAACGGTGAAATTTGAGACAGGACAACTGAGAATGCTACAGTCTCCAGGAGACAAGTATTAAATCCTGTTAAAGGTCACATTGAGGTATTGATGGCTATGACACACAATAAATTTGGTGTGCAGCAAGTGACTCAGATAAAGGGCCTGTTACTGTAAAAGCTTATTTTAGCTACAGTAATGTTATCTATCTATCTATCTATCTATCTATCTATCTATCTATCTATCTATCTATCTATCTATCTATCTAGCTGTCTGTCTGTCTGTCTGTCTGTCTTAATTACAGTTTATTTAAGTGCAATTGTCACAACTGTTTCATGTGACATTAAAACTCAATTGCATGTTTTTTAAAAGGTAGTAACTCAGCCAAGACATTTCATTCATGTTTCAAAACCTGTTTTTGTGTCAGTAAATTGGCCACTACCACCAAAATGAAAAGTTGTTTTGTCATCGTGTGTGATACGTACGACTCAAATTGTTTTGATGTTTTTTCACTGTGACAGTCAAACCTGGAAATGTTTCCCATGTACAATTCTCTGTAGTGTAAATTTTGGGGTAATATTTATCATCTTGCATTTATGTATATGGAATTTCCCGTGCAGAATCAAAAAGTTTACAGTGAATTCAGTGTTTATCATGTCAAAATGTGTAATATTATTTTTGCACTCAAGTTTAAAATTATGATTAATTTTACGGAATATATAACCCTTCATTTGAGTCAAAAAATTTACAGTTTTTGCAAAATTTACATTTGTGTCCAATATCTAAAAATTTGGAGGGATATAGATATAATGTGTGAAATGTTCCTCTTCTTCCTCCTGAAAATGTCTGGTCTGGACTCCCTACAGTGCAGCAGCTATAATTTCATGTTTGTTTTACCTGTGCTCTAACATGTAAAATTAAATTGTCAATAGAAGACGATATTCTATTATTTTGATTTAGATCAAGGCCCTCTCTGCTGTGATACTTAATCAAACCATTCATGTGGGAGGAAACAGATAAGGATTTCTGAGCCGCTTGTTGTTTTGCAGAGGTAAAGCCCAAGGCTCCTTAAATGAACAGGTCAGTCCAATCTTATCTGTGCTGCCTGCCAAACACAAGAAACATGAGCTGCCTGCCTACCTCAGGCTGAGTCATGCACCTCACTCTCTTAAACAAACACACTTGCATATTCATCTGCGCGCAGACGCACACAAAGGGACACACATAGTTTAGGACAAACACACACCATCTATGAAAAACACCGCCTCTGATGCAAACACTATCTCATGCAAAACACTTTCCCTAACATGTCTTTGAGCCTGTTCACCAGCATTCATCATTCACATTTATATGGGCTTTTCATGTCCTTCAACGTCCATAAAGAGCGCTACACAGTGCTATATCTTTTCTTTTTTCCTGTTGACTGACTGTCTTGCTGGAAAAAATACCATTCTGTGGAGAGAAGAAGCTGCAAAATTTCAACATGCGACCAACATGTGTGGACCTGCGGACTGTCATGCATGCATGTTGTCTCTGCACACAATCCGATCGTGCCCAAACAAACTTTGACACACCTCAAACAAAAAAAATACCTAAACTCTTTGCACTGTGAGCGCTTGTGCAATAACAGACCCTCTTATGAATCTTATGAATCATAACATACAACATTCTGCAAGACATTCTCATCTTACATCATGAAGCCAGAAATAATTATCATGGGTCTATATTGATTTTCAGGTTCGACCTTTAGCTCCGAAAGCTGTTGAGGAAAAATAATTACAGTTTATAATGTTTGGCAGTAATGAGACTTTCAGTAGTGAATGAGATATTATCTTAAATCAATAGGATACTTGGAGTCAGCAGCATCAAATTATGAGATATTAGTTCAAGGATATTAAAATGTTCCAGGGGCTGTTATTGTATTCAAGGACTTGCAAATGCTACAGGAAGTTCAGAGAATGTATTAATCAGATTGTTGGTGATAGGTTTGGCTCGGCTGATAAGCATTAGCTGCACCACGATTCAAAACAATCAAAAGTGGATTAGGCCTTTTTATTTATGAAAGCACTTTTCCCTTTCAGTTTTTGTCAAGAGAAAACCCCTCTGGCAACAACAAAGTCACTGTCCATGCAATCCTTTCTCAACATTGCAAATACACTCATGAATTTGTTAAATTCGTGCATCTGCAAAGAAAAATAACACTTTACAATACTGGTCCACTAATATGTATTAATTAATGCTTAACTAAAGCACAAATTATCCTGAGCTAATGTATGACTTATGGAGAACTAAGACATGCATTGATGTTTACCACATATGAAACTAATAAAGAGTCTATCTGATTCACAGACTGGGTCATATATGAATTGTTACTAAGTCTGCCATCCTTGATTAATTCACTATCAACATCTAGAATTAATAATTACTGTTAATGCATGTGTTGATTACCACAATATATGAAAGCCATGGATTGGATGGATGACTTCCAGCTGTATGTAACCCGGATGTCGCTGTACCAGATGAACGGGCATCATGTGTTAATGATTTGTGAAGGTATCAGTATGTTGTGACTTGTCGAGACACCAGACTATTAACTAATTATTAACAACATATGTGGCTATGATTATTGGTTTTGATGCTACCTGACAGGCCACACTTCCACCACCGTGTTTGTGGTCTGAGGCAGCTGCACAGTGAATACTTAGCAGTACTAAGCCACAGTATCTTGCCTTTGAATCCTGGATTGCAACCCTCAACCAGGAATTATCCCATTAATTAGTAGGACTGTGAGGCAGGAGGTGGCAGTAATGCAGCTGGCAACAGCCATTAAATTCCGGGAAAAGGAAGAAGACGAAGAAGGCAGCAAGACACTAGGTACAAAACAAATGCGCCTGATCATCTGGTACAGTGTTGTCCAGGTTGCAGACAGCTGGAAGTTAAAATCCATGGTTACGATCCATTGTAGTAATGAACACATGAATTAATACCATTGTAGAGATGGTAATTGTATTCAGAAACAATTAGTAATTACCTGTTAAAAATGTAATCAGTGACCTAATCCAAGGATCACAAAATTCAAGTAACTTGATTACTCTCTGTTGCTTTTTCATTACCACAATAGCAAATATGGTGAAATTGTTTCTTGAAATGTTTTGGGTTGGTTGTTTGGTTTAAAAATTGTCTGTCCCAGAATTTCTTTCTTTTGTTAAGTTAGGATTTAGATTAAAAGTGGTAATAAAACATCATTCAGCAGTAGCAGTAGTAGGCTAGTAGTCTTGACAGGTTAGCGAGCTAACGTTGGCAGTTGGTCTGTGTGGTTAATTTTGGTGGTTGTTCTGAGTAGCTAACGTTATTGGTTGTTTTGTGTAATTAGTGTTATCGGTTGTCCTGTGGAGCTGATGTTAGCAATTGGTCTGTGTAACTAACATTATTGGCTGTTCTGTGTAGCTAAAGTTAACGGTTGGTCTGTGTGGTTAATGTTAGGAGGTGGAGGTGGAGGTGGAGGAGGAAAAGGAGTTTCTGGATGATGACAGCATTTTCACAGCTGAAGGAAAAAACATACTATGATGTTGTTTTTCTTTTCAAAAACAAAATAGTGCTGAAATTTCCAGTGGAGCATTTTTTTTTTAATTAGAGACCATGATAATGAACTGAGTTCATTAGTTTATCCGGTTCCACCTAGACTGGAGTGGTGTTGTGAGACTTGATTAATACTAGATGTTGTTATGAATTAGATACTCTTTATTAGTTGCTGATGTGGTAAACATTAATACATGACTTAGTTCTTTATGAGTCACATTACATGAACTCATGATGATCTGTGCATTAGGTAAGTATCGATTATTAGTGGACCAGTATTGTATTGATCCAGTTGGCCCATGCACACATGTCTGCATGCATGTTGTGAGCAGCACACATGAAGTGAAGATAAAGTTTTAGTTGAGCTATCTGAATCCAGGACTTAGCCTGCCTCTCACTCCCTTGGGACTCCATATTTTCACTCCTCTTGGTCCATATTCTTCATATTGAATGAGTGAGCGTATGTTTTGGGGGATGGGGATGGTGATGGTGGTGGGGTAGAATTAGTTTTCCTCCCCTCTGAACCAAACAGGGCTGTTAGCAAAAGCGTTTTAATTGATTTTGAAGTAGTAGCTGTTGGGAATGCCTCTTACCGTTAAAACATGCTTGACACACAGAAATCAAAACAGCTTATTACCACATCAAAGGGGGCAACCACCCTCTTGCCATTTGTGTAAACCGAACCACCAATTTTGATGACACAGGGCATTTTACAAAAATGTTAATTTATGAACTTCCCTTTAGCTGTGTTAGGGTCATTTCAGTGAGTATTCTCAGTATATTTACCAGCCAGTACGCTTTAGGGGAGGGATTGTTGCTTCATGCTTATCTTATATGGTAAGGTTGAAGGCGAGCATTTATAGATAGCAGCATGTGCAGCAAAAACCAAACCAAATGTCTCCTGACAAATCGTACGATTGAATTGTGTTGGTAAAGTATTGGAGTTTGTTCATCCTCGGAGGTGTTTATCTGAGTGATAGGCGCTCACTGTACAGGTTCAGTCATGTGTTCTCTGCAGCTCTGATATCAGACAGTCTCCAGCACAGCATGAGGCTCAGCTCTAGGATAAAGAAGCTGCTTACCAACAGAAATACCAATTACTGCACACTGCATCATGAAGCCTAATGGGCCTGCTGTGGCAGAGAGACTCTCAGGATGAAAGACTTGTAAGTTTTCTTACTGTAAAACCTGTATCTCGGCCCACAGCAGCTTGTTTTAAGACCATTACCAATACAGGTTTTAAGGACCCAACGCCAACACTGTGTCATGATAAAGCTTTATAATTGTATATCTTTCCGTGTTCAGCTCAGATACAGAGCTAAATATACTGTATGGTTCATTAGAAGGACAGCATCTGCTGATAAATGACCGTAAACAAGGATCTAAACTCACATAAGCTTCTACACTTTCACACAGAAAAGTGAGTAGAAGCGTAACAAACACGCCAGCGGGCTTCACACTGGTCTCCTGCTAGAGGTTTGCCTTTCATGTTCGCTGTGTCTGCAGCAGATTCGCCTATCTCTGTTGTAAACAGATTATTCACCAAACAGCAGCCATTTCCCTCTGACGTCACGCTCAGGACGTGAATTGGGTGGGAAGCTCAAAAGTTTTATTTCTGTGTTCCAGGTTGCAAGTGATAGAGAATCTTACATTATTGCTTGGTGATTGATCAACAATGGAAAAGACCTATTTGAAGCCAAAACAACAAGTTTGAAAAACCATTAGCTACCATGGCTAATGTTAGCATTCATCCACTGTCTAGCTAATGTTTAATAGTGTTACATGATATTATAGGTATACAAGGGATAAAATAATTTTGAAATATCAACACACATCTTGTACACATTTATTTAACACAAAGCCTGGAAGTAAAACACACTGGATGTAATCAAGCTTGCAATGTAACATTAGCTAACTGTCCTGCTGCATTTTCAACTGAGCTCAGAAATGTCCTGGTTAAATCAAGGTTATATGACATTTTGCTTACTTAAACACATATTTCTGTGTTATGGATCCGGATCTCGGACACGTAAACTAGCTAACCACTATCTGTCCATCGGTAAGCTCTGTAAGTTAAACCACCACTGGCCTTTTAACATTTAATGACATCTTTATGACAAGACCAAAAGATAGTCCAGGAGACCATTACAAAAGTACTTGACAGTGTACTAAAGCTTAATGACATGACAAGTCGAAAATGTACCTCCTCACTTGAGGCCAAGAGAGAAAGAGAGAGAGAGAATTACTATAGTTTCAACAGTTTTTTTTCCAGCAGAGTATACATGAATGATTTAAATAACATTTATATAGGAATGATTCTGTCACTTTTTAATCAAGCTGATCACTGCAGCTCTTATTGCTATAGGCAGTTTCCATTGTATTATTATAATGGCGTAGTTAGGTTTCCTCTGTCATCTGGAAGTCTAAAAAAAATCAAACTTAAAAGGTAAATCAGAAGAAAACTATGGATGTGAAGCATGCTGTTCTTTTGGCCACACCCTAATCAGTGATGTTTTCAATCAGTCGCGAAAAAGAAAATCATATGCTTTTACACTGGTGATTGCAGTGCGACTAGAGGTGATTCAAGCTGTCATTGCACCTGCAGATTTCTGCCCTGTTTGAATCAGTGTTGATTCGTCCTTTAACTAGAAAGCAAGATAAAGAAACTGATTTACAATAGCAGTCACAATATATATACATATATATAGTACATAATCAACCCACCGGTACTACATCAGTAGCACGCAATTCAGATGTTACAGAAGAGCACCAAATAGGCAGACTGTGCTTGTGCCTGCCGAGTAATTTTCTAATTCAAGGCTGCAAACCATAAATGAACTAAAAAGAGCAGCAGCGTCTGAGATGTCTGCATCTGTACTGTATGTAATTAGGCAGAGACTGGCAGATGATGAATAAAAGAAAACGTCACATAAAAGTATCATGGGACCTCTCATTACCTCCATTATGACTCTGAGTCTGCCTAGGAGAAAATGTTATGCCTACAGGTAGACGTGGACCAAACCATTTCTGTGCCCTCAAGGCCCACTGTGTCACACTGTGAGACCCTGATGATGTGTGACAGGCCCATCCGCCGCAGTGTCACATCAACCGGCTGCTCAGACGGAGAGAAGCTGCACGAGTGTGTGAGAGACAGAGACAGAGAGAGACACGCTGACAGAGTTGGGCTGGGTTGCACCAGCAAAGGTTAGTTTTGAAATGTGATTATATCATGGTTTTACTTTAAATTATGTTGCAACAAACTTTAAAACTAGCTTAAAATTAAGAAAGGTTCAATTTCAACCTCTCTTCAAAACCCAGTTCAGCTTTTACTCTAAACCTAGATTCAAATAAATTTAATTCTGTTGCACCAAAACTCAAATTTAAAATGTAATCAGTATTAAATTTAAACTTACACCTGACAAGGTTTAACTTTTTTTAATAGCGGCCTTTTTATTGTGGAATATGAAAAATAATCAAGTTTCTCGCAGAAAGTTAAGGGACAAACTCAAACCAATTGAGTTTTATAATACTTTCTTTATTTCTTTAGTTCCAGTTGGTGATTCAGACAAAAGAGGAGAAATTCATGAGTAGGATAACTAAATTTACTAATTTTTTAGCTAGGAAACAATATAACTTTTGAAAAACCTTTAGCTAACTAGCAAACAGTGCAACATTTTGTTAACTTTTTAGCCAGCTTGCAAACAATATAGCATTTTTTCAGCACTTGAATAATTTATTTTAATTTGGGTAAGGAAGCATCTCCATACCGATTAAATTTTATTCTTAGCTTACATCAATAAACTTATTTACTAAATATATTAAACTGAGATTGTGCAACGCAGCTCTGCTTATTTAAGTCTGGATTTACTCATTTCAAACCCAGTTTTGTTCAACTTTGATTAGAACTAATCTTAAAATAAATTAATCTTTTGATGGTGCAACCCAGCCTTTAAGTCCTTCAGCTTCATATTTCTCCTAATACTTACCTGATATGACCGATAGATAGAACTGATACAAGTGTCACAGAAAATGCACTAACAAGGATCACAAATTAAATATAATAGAGATTAGTGTCAGTCATAACTGCTTCATTTACAAGTATGAAAAGGTTTTTCACTTTTACTCTCAAGGAGTTGGTTGCCATGGTAGCTACGGAGTGATTTAAATAGGGGGGATGGTCATCTGATCCTGTAGTTGAAATGATTATGTACACATCAAATATCAATATGTTACAGTATATGTTTGCAGTGAAAATAAGGAGGGAATAGAAGTGTAGATTATGAAAACAGCGTACTGACTTGTGTTCTCAGTGTGTAAAACATGACTCATTGAGTGAAAATGTTTGCAGTTATGTCAATGTGTGTACCTCTTATGGTCATATGCATGCGCCTGTGCATATGCATCATAAAGAAGTGCATGTGAGTGTGTGGTTGCTCATGTTTGTAC
Organism: Lutjanus erythropterus; assembly: GCF_056507025.1. Lineage (NCBI taxonomy): Eukaryota > Metazoa > Chordata > Actinopteri > Lutjaniformes > Lutjanidae > Lutjanus > Lutjanus erythropterus. Next base: position 24,789,561 of record NC_139324.1, read on the forward strand.
ACATACAAACATAGTGCTGTAAATGTGCCAGGCCCTTGGTCGAACTGTACAGTGTTTGTCAGCTAATTAGCAACATGAGTTAGTGCGACAGCAGTTGGGGGAGCGTCTCACACGCAGAGAAAGGCTGATGGGAGCTGATGGGCGCAGCGGAGCGTCGTTGCTGGTGACTGAGGAAGAGGAGGGGCAGTGACAGCATCTAAACCGCTGCTAATGAAGACATCAGCTCAATAGCATATCTTAGTCACAGGCGAGGCAGCCGTCGAAACTGACATCGCGGCGTGAATATACTGCTCAGACAGCACATAAGAGCCGTCAGATGCACGGAAAACTAAAACATTTGTGCCTGTGAAAATACAATTATCTCACTCCAGCGGGGATGGTGGTGTCCTGGTGGCAATGCATAGCTAGTCAAATGTGCAGACGTAAACTAAAGAAAACAGCAAATACAATCAGATTGTCTCTGTTTGTTTGATGGATCTGTCTGATTTGAGTTGTGCTTCATCTTAGTCTTCCCTACTGTATTTGCTTGCGTTATTATGGTGCACAGGCAAATAGAGTAATCCACAAAGGCTGGAATAGAGTGGCTTAAAGCAGCAAAGGGAACTGAGAATCTTTATTCAGTTTAATTTCAAGTTACTCTCCTTGAGTTCATGATGTTACCATGACAATTTGAAGGCTACGCTATTGGTAAAAGAATATATATATCTCTTAAATTTCAGCTTCACAGTAGTGTAGGTGTACATAATCATACATGGCTGAAGAAAAAAGTTCAGAGTGCTAAAAGAAGGCAAGCTAATGATAAAAGCAAGACTGGTGATAAGAAATAAGCAAGGCAAAACAGAGCTATACCAAGTGACAAAGAAGATGATGAAAGCAACATCAGCAAGACAGGTTGCAAATAAAGTGAGGAGAACGATGCAAAGTAGAGGTGCACAGAGACATCAGGATTTGTATCTGTATCTCTTCAACCAGAAAAATTCTCCATCTCTGAATCAGTATTTGGATAGAAGACCAGAAGTGGTGTGGTTTATATCAGAAGTCACGCTAAATCAGGCAACCTTAACCTAATTTTTTATTGTCAAAGCACTTGGATTTATTGTTGGCATATAATTAATTATGATTATTATACAACATGGTAGCTCTGACCAATCAATCTGATTGATCAACATGACATTTAGAACGTGTTCAAATCTGCATAAAAAGTGAAATCACCAAAAATAATAGGGGAGGATTTTTTTTTAAACATTTTTACTCATGACAATAAATCACAAACTACAGTAGGCCTTTATAAGCTAGCTTGTTTTGCTTTGTTAATTACAGTTGTTAAAGTAACATTTCTGGAATAATTAAATCAACTTTCTTTAATTAACATGAATTTATGGTGCTGTTAGATTACTGCAAAGATCTGAGCAAAAAATCCAGAGAGAAAACAGTTTTGTTATTGGCGTGAACATTTTGTTTTTGAAAGGTTAAACACCAGCTAAGGAATTTTTAAAATCTATTTTAAATAAATGGACTATACAACATTCTGGACTTATTGGAAATGTTTGGATCTCACCAAAGCTCAGCATCCTCCATCAGCTGGTCAGCAGGTGAGTCAGGCGCTACTTAAAAAGGTTAAAAATACATGAGGTTCACTAATGTAGCAGCTAAATCTGTCAATGAAAAAATGTTTTTTTTCAGCACATATCTTAGTTGACTTAGTCTAGTTGAGCAAGACTGAGCAAGCAAGGGAGTTTTGTGTTTATATGTTTGGTATTCATTAACTGACTGACGCAAGAGGGGCTAGAAATCATCTCTGTTGCCAGGCTGTTATGAAGGGTCTACTTGCTGGAGTAGTAAACTAGGTTTTTATTATGTAGTTGTTCTACTGATGTGACTGATTTTTTTTGTTGTTCTTTCTCTCTTTTTAGCTAAACTAAGTTTTACGAACTGTCTGAAGCCCACCACCACCTCCCCTTTAACTGCTGGATACACTAAAGATACACAAGTGTATAAAAAATTATCATCTGTTGAAGGGAATCATCTGTGTGCATTCAGTTGGTGATTGATTAAGTTTTAGTAATAAAGAGCTTTGAATAGAAGAAATATCTGTTTTCACTGCATTATTTCTACTATCTTGAATAATGTATTGGCATTCAGTTGCACCCCTAATGGCCAGACAGACACTATATGGTCTTCTGGCAGATTTTCCTGGTAGCTTGCTGCAAAACTGTGGCAGAAATCTATTTCTTGGTCTCATTCTGTTGATTCTCATTGGTTACAGTCAAACTGACCATGACATTTCTCCCCTCTCTGCCCTCCAGAAAAACATTTTGGATGCGAGACCCTGACGGGCACTGGGTGTGAGGAAAGCCTTCAGTGCCAGGAGCTGATATATTGTCTGATTAGCAGCTTGCGTGGCCTCTGCTGATAGAGTTCCCTGATAGCTGCAGAGTTATATTTGTTGCCCCGCTCGGAGATACCGATGAACGAATGTTTTGGAAGCAGCTGACATTTTCCTCTGCTCTCATCCCTCAGCTAAGAGGGCTCTTCTCTGCAGCAGCTCTGTCAGTATCAAAATCAGATAACGTCAAAGTGTACACACAGACAGTGTTGAACCAGCTTAACTGTTGTTTTTCCAATTTTCTCACCCGGGAAAGTTCACATCAGCAACTTCAGTCAGAAACCACAGTTGTGCTAAATTAAAAACTCCTGCTCTAGCTGACATCTCAGACTCCATGCTTCGTCTGTGTCCTTGGTGATCCTTGATTCAGATCGCCCTCGCCAGCACGACACCTGCAAACCAAGTAGATGCATGGCAACTCCCACTGCATTAGTTGCATGCAGCATACTCAGTTATTCAAATTGGGCACGTGTTGCTGTCACTGCAATTTCTTTTATGTGAATTCCCAAGGATTTATTACAGATGCTATTTTATGACATTTACGTCCTCTAGAAGTTGCAGCAGACCACCAGCATCTCAGGGAAAAAGTGTCATCTGGACACACATTGTTCACAAAACTCAGATCAAACTGTCAAACTAGGTAGTGCTGATCAAACGTTGATCAAGATTATGTCACCATATTGCCTATTTCTTGTCTAAAATGTTTCCAGAGACACATTTTAGTGTAATGTGTAAGTGTAGTACAACATATATTGTGATTACTGTGAAAATAATAATGTTATTACCTGATTTATCCCTTAAAATGTTTTTAGAAACATATTTTAGTGCACAGTTCAGCTATAATATGAGATATATTGGAACCAGGCTGCCACCATTTTGGCTCTGGTTTCAAACATAAGCCCTTTCTCAATGCTAAGTATGCCAAGTTCAGACTTATGTACTTGGCAGTTCGGACTTAGCAAGTTGTACTTGGAAGTACAGTCTCTCGAGGACGGGAGGACGCAGGACGGTCATTCTGAAATTGGGACGATAGCGTACTTGATGACATCACCATCTCAGCTTGTCTTGGGCTAACATGAATGCTCCAGTTTCCAGTGGCAAATCCCAAAACTCTAAACACTAAGCAGTGTGGATCAAGATTATGTCACTACATTGCTTATTTCTCGCTTAAAATGTTTTTAAAAACATACATTTATGTACTTTTTAAGCTGTAATGTTAGATATATTGGAACAAGGTGGTCGCCATTTTGGCTCTGGTTTCCAATGGAGACTGTCAAAACTCAGATTAAACTGTCAAACATTCATTTCTGTCCTTACATTCATTTTCTGCTCAGGATGCCATTACTCCACCACATAGCAAATAATTGTTTGCTGACATCTAGAGAGGCTGAATGTTGTATTTTGCACCTTTACAGAGATTTTTCTGAATGATTCTGGTATGAATGATGACAGTTATAATAACCACTAAGAGTAGCTGCAAGGCTTCACCACAGGAAAGCTGCACTCTCATCGCTGAAGCCCCTGCAGTCCTATAAAGAAGCATCAACAGTGTGTTTGTTCATTTTATCAGCTCTGGAAAGTATGTTGGATTTAATCCCAAAACGAAAAATCTATTTCTTGTTTGTCAGTGAGATGGAAATGTCTTTGCTGTCTTGTTAAATGGAGTGGTCTTTGGAGAATAGGAGCGAAGGAGTCAGTTAAGAATCATTGTTTTATTCATGTGCCTACCGGCGCAATATTATTTAAAAAAAAAAAACAAAAACAAAAAAACAATCCCACAAAAAAGCAAGATTGATTTCATTTTGACACATGAATCAATACATGCTTCATGGTGCTGTTATAATGAATTCTGACTCTGTCATTATCCTCTCCACTTTTTTGTCTATCTTCTGTCAGGGGAGATGCACAGCACACCGCAAATATGATTAAAGGTAGAAGCAGTGACAGCACACACACATGTAGAGAGACACGGACATGAAAGACACATGCATATTGGTAAGTTACATAATCATAACACGTACATAAAGGAGCTTTGGGGTGTTCATCTGTGCAGCTCCAGCATGTGCGAGTACAGCTGTGGAAGAAAAAAATGGGAGCTCTGAGTTTCTTGAGAGCTCCCTTGACAGGGAGTAGAACAGGCTATTACTTCATATTGCACCATTTAAGCTGTTTTTATTTTGGACTCTCCGGCTCTTTCTTCCAGCCGGCACCGTCTCTGGGGATAACAATCAGGCCTCGACAAGAAAAGGCAGACAGCTCCTAACAGTTTAGACTTGTATACAGTTTGTGTGTCCACATGTTTGTGTGTTAGATAAATGAGGTAATTCTTTCTTTGCGTGAAGACGCCGTGGCTGTCAGTCAAGCCGAGTTTGGTTTGAATTTTCTCAAATGCTGCTATTCTAGGTGACAGCGTGCAGTCTGAGGTGTCGACTTCACACCTCTGAGACATCACGCTGACTTCCAGCCTCTCCACCTGTATGTCTCTGCCCAGCTTTGTAGGCAGTTTTTCCTCTATTCCCTCGCGCGAAAAAAGACAAAGCATTCACCGGCTCAGGGCACCGAGAGAGCTCAAATCAACAAGTGAAGGCAGAGACAGAAATCTGCAGTTTCAAGATGTTTGGGTGCTGCTATGACAAGCTCTGAAGCGCTCTGACTCACCCTCTACCATGTTAACCTGTTGACTAATATGTCTTTGTCCTTTCAGCTAACAATAGCTCCCTCTAGTGCTGACAGGTGATAAGACTGATGTGGAGAGACAGAGAGAGAGTAAAACCATGTAGATTATGGTTCAGCGAGGAACAGAAGGCAGTTGTGTCAGGTCCGTGTCCTCTTCTTGTGAGAAATGGGAATATCAAAGGCAAAGACAGGGCCATGAGGGAGTCTGGAGGAGCTGAGGGTATAAGCAAAGAGATTCAGCGAGGTGAGAGCAGGCAAAAAGTATTTGAGAGAAGACTTTCAGATTTCAGGAGAGCCGTTACGTAATTTGTGCAGATGGTAGTTTGAGTGTCTCTCTCCCCTTGTGTCACCCCTACTTCTGCCAGGACACATTATCCTTTTCCTGATGTGTGTGTGATAGCTTTGACAGGGCACAGTTGAATGCACACAAACAGTGTCGTCTCCAACAAAATATGTTAATACACAACTAATTTGCAACAGGAAATGTGCAAATTAATGGGAAACGTAATGATTTCTATGAAGATAATGTTAATTAACGCACCTGGCAATTTTGCAATTCATGTTCAGTCGTCGTGACTACAACATTATTCAAAAGTCAGCTTGAGACATGAGATTTATTTATTAATATTTAACCAATATTATGATCTTTCCCAATCCTTAAACAAAGTGCTTTTATTGCCTAAACCTACCCAAAATCATGATATTTGCAGTTGAGTGTGAAGCGGCTGGGATGAGAGTCAGTATCTCCAAGTCTGAGGTCATGGTTCTCCGCCAGAAAACAGTGGATTTCTCCCTCCGGGTGGGGAGCAAGTTGCTGTGAAAGAGCAGCATCCAGTTGACATACTAAAACACACACACCAACGTAAGTAAACTTTTCACTGATGGTCATGAGTGCATCTTTCCTCATAGCAACAGTGTTTTTGTGCAACTTCATTGATTGAAAGAATAATGAAACCACGAAAAAGGTGAAAAAATATACAGAAAAAGCTGTTAGCAGCTCAGATGTGTTTCCAAACAATAAATATGAAGAATAACTTCACAGTTCATTCAGTCTGAAAAAAGGTAGACCAAAGATCCTGCATGAATGTTGGTCTGCTAAACCCTATTAGAGTAGATTCAACTTGTAAAGGGAAAAATCTCCCATGTCAAGAGCTTCATATTTGACCTTAATTCAAGAAATACTGTATTATTTTTTTTCTTTTTTTAAATGTGCAATGCTTATTAATAAGGATAAGAATCATTTATTATTGCACAATCTTTGGTTGTATGAAGATAATGATACTTACTGGCTTTCATTCCTGCCTATCTGAAGCAAAGGAGTTCAAATATCTCAGCGTATTGTTCGCTAGTGGTAAAATGAACGTGGTAAAATGCAGGTATTGTACTGGGCCATTGTGGTGAAGAAGGAGCTAAAGGCAAAGCTTTCAATTTACCAGTCGATCTACGTTCCAATCCTCACCTGAGGTCATGAGCTTTGGGCAGCAACTGCGAGAATGAGATTGCGGATACAAGCAACTGAAATGAGTTTGCTTCGTAGGGTGATTGTGCTCAGCCTTATAGCTACGGGTGAGGAGCTCATAAACCCGGAGGGGCTCGGAGTAGAACCCGTGCTCCCTCACGTCAGAAGGAGCCAGCTGAGGTGGTTCAGGCATCCTGAACAAACTTCCTCTGGAGGCTTTCCGGGCACGTCCCACCGAAACAATTACATATCTCATCTGGCCTGGGAATGCCTCGGGATCCCCCAGGTGCAGCTGTGTTTCTGGGGAGAACCACTGTGACCTGACTCTGGATAAGTGGAATATCCTGTGTTCTCACCTCATCTTAATTATGAAAATAATTTAATAATATACAAGTGTAATTTCTAGGAGACTGGGTTGACACAGATGCCAACTGCCTCTGGTAACAGTAAGAAAGGCAGGATGCATAGACCACACAGACCTTTCTCCCAGAGGACATTTTGACATCTCATAACAAAGAGTCAAAAGTCAGCCGCTATTATGCTTACATTGATGATGTTTGCCATGTTCGACATCTTACTGCAGTGTGAAAGCATGCTAACAGCTGCTGTTCAGCACAGAGAATACCTTTTTTGGCGGGTATGATGTATGAGTATTGGACAAATTGAAAATTTTGACCTGATAGCACCAGACATTAAGTCAAGGGATAAGCAGAGTTATTGCAATTTATTCTGAGGGGGACATGAATGTCAGGGGAAAGTTCGTAGTGAACCATTAAATAGTTCAGACACCTCACCTTGTACCAAGACTGTCAACCTCAAGGTGGCACTATAGGAAAAGTCAGGGGATCACTAAAGCTGGTGGATTCGTCTCTGGGGAGCCACAGATGTCTGTACATAATGTTCTGGCAATCAACCCCTTAAATGTTGAGAAATTTCACTTTCTAACTGAAGTACTGACTAAAAATTACATGCTTTCGGTGTTCGAAATGCTTTGGGGATGAGCAAAGCAATGAGCGTTCATCCTCTGGGCACCATGAATGTCTGCGCCTAATTTTATGGAAAACCGTCCAATATTGGTTGAGACATTTGACTAAAAAAAACAAAAAATGGCAAGTTTATGGTGGCACAAGAGGAAAAGTAGAAGGATCATCAATGCACATGTGAAAGTACACATTATTTATGGCACGGTGACATTTGGGTGTGTCAATAAACCAGACAGACTCGTCTTTCTTTTGTTTTCAAATGAGTTGCTTTTGCTTTCAGATGAGTAACTTTCTTTCTGTTTCATTAACAAGAAACAGTTTCTTTGATTCCAGATATCTACTGTGGGGGAGACCAGGGAGTGTTGTAACACTGGGTTAGTTGTGACATTGTTCTTGCGCTCCAAAAATAAGTATTGGCTTTAAGAACAGAACACTTTGTATTTGACATTAAATTGTCAGTGATTATGTATTAAATGTCCAAATGTGTTTTATTTGTAGTAAATACATATGCATACCATTTATAAAAGTTTGAGAGATCTAGCATGAACCACTGAGTTACTGACTGTAAACCAAAAGTTCATCCTTCATCTCCCCTACTTTGCTGTGACATTACAGTCAATATGGTAAACCTTTAATGATGGTGGTGGTTACGTGTGCATTAACAACTTTTATGTTCCTGCAGTTCAATATGTTACGGAACAATGGCTACATGATTTCCATAAACCCAGTCCATTCATGGCACATGAAGGACAGAGCATCAAGCTGATGCCAAATCAGATCTGGAATGAGATCATAGCAGGAGAGATTACAGGCTCAAAGCATCCAGCTCTGCCGGCGAACTGGGAACCAAATTATCTTCTGAATGGGGACGCACGATAATATTGGCTCATCGTCCGTATCGGTCAGTGAAGGCTTTAAAAAGAAATATTGTATTGGCCAGAAATGAACATTTCTGCTCATATGACAGGCCGATAAGGTGTTGCTTTAATTACGTACATGCAAGACAATGTCTGCAGTGTGGAGCTTTTTTGAGGTGTCCAAAATGAGTAGCAAGGTTATATACAAATATTGCTCAGCGCTGTCATGCAAGAAGGAGCCAGACTGCATTCCTTTAACACTACAAATTTAATTGTCCATTGTAAGAGCCATAATTCTGACCACTATGACAAATTTGTGAAGAACAAAGAGAAACAGGCACCAGCGAAGATAAAACTGTCAGCAGTAGTTTTCTAATTTTGCCGAGTGAATGTGAACATTTTGAAAAGCATTGTATTTTAGTTGTATGTCTGCTTCTGCCAGCGGGCCATCGCGATAAGAGTAAGCATAATAATATGTTAATTCCACTGCAGGAGAGATTTAATGTTGTCTACAATTAGGTGAAGAAAAATATGCGCATATATCGGTGTCACCATTCTCCCAGAATGAGTTCCTACTTCTATCGTCAAGAGTTTTGGATAATTGGAAAGGGGGGATTAAAGAGTGTAGTCTTATAACTCCCACTTTGCACTTCATGCACTGTATGCAATGGCAAAACAAGAACTGATGCTGTGACTGTTTCATATGTTAATGTTCACAACTTTATTAAGGCAGATAGCATGACAACAGAGTTCTAGCATGGCTGCTGTTGCACACGTTAGTTTGTCCCTGTTACATCGAGCATTTGCTGCATAGACACAAGCATTGATTTGCCTCCCAAATTCAATGTTTCTTTGTTTGCTCTGACAGGCATTGCCATGGAAACGCAAGGGAGTGGAATTACAGTAAAGTTAAGAGGGAGGCTGTAAGAGGGAGCCAGTCCACCAGACTGTGAAGGGCTGGTATAATTCGAGACCAAAGACAGTGTTGCTACATCATCTCTCTGGGGCTGAGAGGACTCCAGCCAGCCTCGAACCTCCTCATTGTACTTTTAGTCCCTCACATCTTTTGGATAACCCCAGTTAGTTTTACCTTAAGCTGTACATACAAAGCCTTTCTCTGTATGGGAGTAGTCTGGTGTCTGGGCTTGTTTCCTCAATAGTGAAAGCAAGAAATGGGTTCTATTCTTGTCTCTTACACAGATGGGGTGTTAAACATTGATAGGGCTGATGCAGGGAGAAAGGGAGGTGGTGGAGAGACGGAGAGGCACTACTTTCTTTTTCCTCTAGGTTTGACTTGATTACTCTCCAGCATCCAATTTTGTGTAGTGGGAACATCTGTTAAAAAGCAGCAACTGCATTATGGCAGAGATTCAGAATCTCACATGCATTCATGTGAAAACATACAGCTTACTGCACAGGTACAGTGCCACCTGTGTCGATACTTTGAAAGCGCTTATACATTAATCAGACAGACTATGTGGGATGTATAGCCTGAACGGTCTCCTAACTTTACGGGACCAAAATAAAATAGGACAATTTAAAAGATTGGTTTCAAGTTTAACTTTATTTATATAGCACGATTCATATACACAATGCAAAGTGCTTACCATAAAGGCAGGTGATAAAACAATAAAAATTAGGAAAATAAAAAAATATATAATGAAATTTAATCAAAACTGCAGTATGAGGAAAGACAAAACAACCAATGGTTAAGAAAAAACAAGAGCAAGGAGAAAGCAATGGTAAAAAGATGTGTGTTTTTTGTTAGAAAGTGTCAGCAGATTTAGAGCCCCTAAAGGCCACAGGCAGACTGTTCCAGAGTTTTGGGGTGTAATTACCAAAGACTGCCTCTCCGCGCCTTTTAGTTCTGACCCCTGGAACGATCAAGAGATTTGAGTCAGAGGATCTAAGGACATATATATCTTGTCTGCAATGTCAGACAGATAAGATGGCACAAGGCCATTCAGCAAATTAACAACCAGAAAAAGAATTTTAAAATTAATTATCTGACTGAGAGGTAACCGCTGTGAAGATTTTACTGTCTGGTTTTTGTCAGAACACATGCTGTTGCATTCTGTGCAAACTTAAACTGACCAATAGTTTTCTTAGACACGCCAGACAGAACGGTGCTATAATAGTCTATCCTGCTGGAGATAAAAGTGTGTTTTAACTCCTCTGTGTCTGCCTAGGAGAGAAACTGTCTTACTCTGGCAATATTTCTCATACAAGGGCACTTTAATCATGTTTCTAATGTGGCATTCAAAGTTTAGGTCAGGATCAGTCATAACATGAAGGTTTTTGACCTTGATGGAATCCAAAAAATTGTCCAAATATACCCTGAGTGGAGTCGCAGTGGCACCAGTTGTGATTCTTCCCTCTGCAGACGAGTAAGTTAAGTTTTATGTATTCATTACCAACTTTTCTATGTAACTGGAGGACAGTTTACTTACTCGTAACTCCTAACAGCTCCCTGTTTTCCATCCAAACACATCTTTTTTGAGGACATCACTATAAAAAAGGTACTGTGACTCATATAAAAGCTGACACTTTTTTCCTAATTCTTGCTTTGTTTGCTCTGAGCTCCAATAACAGTTGCGCAAGCATTGCACCTGAATGAACCTCACTCAGCTTTCTCATTTGCTGTTTCCTGTACAAATTTTGAAGATAGAAAGATTTCTAATATTAGCTGTCAGATGTAACTACCTGGCCAACGATTGATTTAGATTACCTAGTTAGCTAGCCATTTGTTAACAGCTAACTTAAGATGTGATTATATGTCATTTTTACAGGTCTCCCAGCAACATCTTTTTAACCATCTTCAAAGTTTGTTTTCTTTTTATCATAGACAAGCTTATCTAAGTACAGGAAAAGGGAAAGAAGGGAGTTGACTGAGGTTCTGCCGGGTACCAAGCTTGCTCAACTGTTATTGGAGCACAGAGGGAAAAGGGCAGGATTTAGGATGGGCCAATTAGTCTCTCATTGTTCCTGTTGACTAATTTGATGAGTGTAAATGGAAATGTCAAGGACCTGTGTCAATTTTGACCCCCCCCAAAAAAAAAATAGGTTGGAGGTGAAGCAAGTGCACAAAAATGTTGCAAAAATGGAAATAGGGGAAGCTTTTTTAAAACAAGTGACAAATCACTTTGCCTGTTTGCTAATGCATGGTGCTGATTAGGAAATCCTCACTGATAAGAACTGAAATGACGTGATGTCTGCTCACTCGCTCCTTCACATCGCTTCCAGTTAGAAAGTGGTGTAAGAAGTTTGAGTAATAAACAAACTTATGTCAAGACAGACAAGCAATCAAGTTGCTGATAGAACTGGAATCATTTGTAACTTACAGGAAATGACTGCCTGAAGTCTGCAACTCATATTTAGTGATGCTCTACCGGGCCTGTGCTGCTGTCATCTCAACTTTTTGCTTGTTTATGTGGGTTTTACCTTCGGTCTGGTTTTTCACGAATTGAAAGACATGCTCAGCTGATTTTGGCTAATCAAGAACATTCCTCCAGACCAAAAAGCTCTGGCTCTGTATCTTTGATCTAATCGTCAAAAACAATGGGCAACCCTTAGCAAGACAAGTAAGTTTTGACAACAGACATAACGTTTGCACTGGCTGATTTCTACTTGAACTAAAGTAACTTCTTACAGAATACTGTGCCTCTGCCTGCATGTCATATTCACATTTCAGCAGATTTGCAGACCACACAGCCATCCTGTGCTCTTGCCGAACCACAGAGCATTTCCTGGTTGATTCATCGCTGTGTTACTTACGGAGAAAAGTTTCAAATCTCACCACATTTCGTGCGTAGCTGCTCCCTGAGACATGCTATGCTTCTCCTAATCAAAGATGGTACTGAGCTGCCTGGTATGTTGCAACATAAAAAGGAATCTGTCACTGCGAGGATGTTTCTTTGTAGGTGTAAAGCCACAAAGTTGATCTGCTGCCTACCTCAACTGTCCACTGCAGGCAGTAAGACGCTGGTGATTATGCAAAGAAGTTTTAGCTGTAAAATGAAAAGTGCCTGTTTAATTTTAAGGGTTTAATGAATTTCATTAATTCATAAAGGCAAAATTATTCCCAGCTGCACAGTAAAACATTTAAACAATTATTTTATGGAACATTATCAACAGATTCATTTAAACAAGAATTATTAAACTTTTAATAAAAATGAAAAAAAAGGCTACAGTGGAATGTTTTGTAATATAAAAAATTATTGCATATATTACATGGCACATAAAAAAACATGAGAGCATTCCTCCTCTCCTCTCCTCTCCTCTCCTGGTCTATGAGTTTCAGGTCTCTGCACTGGGTTTGGCGTTCAGGGGGTGTTGCTCTGTCCACAGAGATGGTTCCGACTTCTTTCCTCCCTTGCTCGCACACACCTTCAGCCCCAGTATGATCAGGACCACCAGTATGACGATGACAAGAACTGCAATAATCCCTATCAAGATACCCGATTTGCATTCTGACTCAGAGACGGCTCCGACATCTCCTGCAAAGACAAAGATTAAGAGATGTATTACTTGTGTCCACATGCACATGTTGTAACAAGATCTTCAACTGATCTTAACTGAGAGATACTGCTAATCACATTAAGATGTGCTTACCCCCTCCGTAGATATTAACAGTCAAATATCCAGACTTTTCCGCTCCAACCTTCCTCTCCCCGTGAGACAGAGATGGGATCCACTCTTCTACCTCACAGAAATATAGACCACTATCCTCAGGACGTGGCTTCAACACTGTAAGGCTGAATTGGTTGGGCATAGGGTGGCTAAATCTTAGCCGATCACCCTTCCCAAATGTGTCTTGTAGGGTGGAGTCTCTGTAAGCTGCAAATACGGGGAGCTGCTCACTTTTTGCCTCTTTCTGCCAAAACCACATGACCTGGAACTTGGATTCATTGCTGGATTGTTTGGTGATATTACAGGGGATGGTGAACTCCTGGGATGTGCTCACGTTAAACTCCCCTTCTTTCGTTACAATGGACAGTTTTTTCTCTGTGAAAAAGCACACAAGTAAAAAGACACATTTTATTTAACTTCAGTTTAACAAGGCAAGCCAATCAATACGTTAATTTAATTCCTAGGTACAGCACAAAAGGCAGAAACAGACAACACGAGAAAATAATTCAGTAAAGCAAAAGAGCAGAACAAATTGGACAGATGTACAAGTATAAATAACAAACTGCATAAAACCGTCAACAACACCACTAGAACAAAAAAAATTGACAACTCAATTAGAGAAGTGGTTATTTTGCTGGTAAACAGCCGTGTGGTTGAAACCAGAAGACTACATGCAAACATACAGTACAAACACCATCATATGATTCTGGTATTAGAGTATGACTGTTGCAAGACTTAAGGGAATTTTACAACATTTTGGTAAATGTGCTTATTATCTTTCTTACTGAGAGAGACCACTGACAGTAGGATTAGTAGCTGTAGCCACCATGACGTAACCCATTGGTTTATGGAGCACCATTTTGAAGCTTGGCTATTGGGACAGTGGGGGTTGCCATTTTGTCTTTTTGCAACCAGAGTATGTACTTAAACCGATGAGAGCGTGGAGCTGGTGGGTGACTCACTGCAACTTAAGCTTGGTTTAGATTTTGGCTTGTCTGTTCATTAGAAAATGTAATGGTGGCCTGCCTTGTCACAATTTATAATTTCTTATGCAATTTACAACTAAACAGTCAACAAAATACGTTTCTAAACTTCGTTGAAAACAGGAAGGACAATGGTGGCTGCATGGTCACAACATTTTAAGCAAAAAATAAGCAATGTTGTAACCGAATCTTTATCTGTATTTCATCAATGCTGTATAGTTTGACAATTCGATCTGAGTTTTGTGTGCGTGTTGCACTGGATGGCTCACTGAAAATGACCCCCTGCCTAAGGCATACCCTGCTTTTTCATCTAGTTTACTCTAAATGGGACCATAGTTTACTAAATGAGCATCATGCTGTACAGAAGAAGACTTGAAACTAGCGATTGAAACCATAAACGTATTATTTACTGAGGTCATACAAAAAAATAAGAAGGTTGAGCCCAGGTTTAAGTCACTTGTGCAATGGTTTCACTTTTCAGACTCGACTCCACTAATTCTACTGTCTATGTATAAGACAAAAGCAAGGAGCTGGTTAGCCTTCCTTAGCACAAAATCAAACAAACAACACACGCAAATATTTTGACTTGTAAAACCAGGAGAAGCACAGGTCTAAATAATAACATTAATGATGGCTCCATTAAGCATCTCAGGAAGCCAGGTCAGTGAATAAGCATGCACAATGACTGTGCAGCAATCTGTATGTTTGGACAAAGCCAGGCTAGCTGTTTCACTGTTTCCAGTCACTGTGCCAAGTTAAAAGCTCAGATACAGTAAGGTAACCAGCTAATGGTAGCTTCACATGTGCCATACAGACATGAAAGTGGTATCACCCTTCCTGTCAGACTCTTAGTAAGGAAGTGTAATAAAGATAAAGCTGCCTACTGAGTACTCTAAATAATGTGATCATACCTGGAGCGTTTACAGTCAGTATGATGGGACCAGTGCTTTCTGAGGCCTTTTGCTGCCAATCATTTTCCTGATCCAGCTGGTATTGCTCCACACGGCACTGGTAGGTCCCGCTATCCCCCTCATGGGCCCTCTGAATCCCTAGGCAGAAGCTGTTCTGAGTGGGTCTGGAGAGACGAAGGCGCCCCTGCAGGTCACTGAGCCCCTGGTTCTTTGGGTAACTCAGCAGGCCCATGTGATCAAGCTCCACCAGGGCACGTGTGACGCCGTTCGTGTAGAGCCAAGTGACTTTGTAAGAAAAAGAGGGACTGGATGCACCTGAGATGATGTTACACTTGAGCTTCACTTCATCTCCCTCTGAGGCATTCAACAACTGCTCTGTCTTATTTAAACGAAGGTCATTGTCTGGTGGAGAAGAGTGAGCAGAGAAAAGAAAATTAAGTAAATTGAGAACTTAAATTATTTTAGTTTCATGACATATGTTAGGTAAAATGCTTAATAACATATGTAGAAATTTTCAGTGAGCTAATTAAAGATACAGGAACTTACCAGGCTCATTAAGTGTTAACTCTATAGTTTTGGACACTGATGAGAGCTGATACCAGTCACCACTCGGATCTTGTTGCCACTCCACCACCTCACAGATGTAAGATCCTTTGTCTGAGAGCCGAGCTTGCCGAATACTCAGCTCAAAACTGGGGCCTTGAGTGCGCTTCATGCTGATTCGCTGTCTTTGGCTCAGCTCTACATGGGGTCCAAATGTTATGAGGGCATCGCGGTCGGAACTTACAATGGTCTTATTTTCTGCCTGTTGCTGGAGCAGCCAGGTGACAGCATAGCGAGAGGATGTGGAGGCATCAGAGGTAACCGAGCATTTTATTTCAATGTCAGTGTTGATATTACTTGTCAAGGCGGGAGACGAGGTCAGAACGAGCTTGCTCTCTAGGAGGAGGAGAAAACGATAAGTCATACATGGTGAGGAGTTCCCAAAATGTCAAACTTTTCCTCTAAACATCTATGGAAACATTTTCAACATTCATAAAGCTGCCTGCAGAGTACTCTAAAAGATGTGATCGTACCTGGAAGGTTTACAGTCAGTGTGATGGGGTCAGTACTTTCTGAGGCCTTTTGCTGCCAGTGACTTTCCTGATCCAGCTGGTATTGCTCCACCTGGCACTGGTAGGTCCCGCTATCCCCCTCATGGGCCCTCTGAATCCCTAGGTAGAAGCTGTTCTGGGTGGGTCTGGAGAGACGAAGGCGCCCCTGCAGGTCACTGAGCCCCTGGTTCTCTGGGTAACTCAGCAGGCCCATGTGATCAAGCTCCACCAGGGTATTCGTGATGGAAGAATCTTTCCTTGTGTACAGCCAAGTGACTTTTAAGAAAACAGAAGGACTGGATGCACCTGAGATGATGTTACACTTTAGCTCCACCTCGTCCCCCTGCGTGGCAGACACCGACCGCTCTGTCTTTTCTAAATGAAGGTCACTGGCTGGAGGAGGAGAGTGGGCAGAGAAAGCAAAGCAAAGTCAATCGATAGCTCAAATTATTTTAGTTCAAAGCCCCTGAAAACTTTCACATCTGAAGTATTTCTATATATTTCTATATACTGATAAAATAAGCAAACATCAAAGTAAAAGTTCAGGGGCCACATTCAAAGAACAGTCCTAACTTCGTGACTCTTCAAGATTTTGGTCAAATAGCAAGTCTCAGAGGCTTTTAGCACTGAAAATAGAAAATTGTCAGAAAATTAAGCATACTGCTAGTCCCTAATACCACATAGTCAGTAATGCGCTGCAGGTAATGTGTCTCATTGTGTCGGTGTTTTGTAAAAACAGAATGATAATGAACTTTTAAAACCCTGTTTTAATGTCAGCCAGTTCATAAGCATTCAGTTGGTGTACTAACAAGTCAAAGCAATCTAATAACAAAATAGATGGCTCCTTTGTACTGATAAATAGTTAAGTTTTGCTAACACAGACTGGTCCCCGGTCAACCAATCACAGTTCAGTCATGAAACATGACATGATCTGTATAAATGGGTTCAGCTTTATCTTAGTTTAGGAGTCCTCTCAGCATTTTTCTGAATTGGTCTTTTTCTGAATTGGTCTAAAATCACACTTTCTTGTTCCTGTTTTCTGTTTCTCTTTACTGAAGCTATGTGTTAAGCTCTATATCAAAAAGAAAAACAAATTTTGAGTCAAAAGATGTTGCAGGGGGACCTATAAAAATAATATCAACAATATAATCATGTCTTAAGTTAGTTAATGTTAGCAAAACACTAGCTAACTAGCTATCTAATCTACATCAATCATTGATGTTACATCTGATATTCAGAGGACCTACCACATAACATATCTAAATACACGAGACAGGAAGGGAAAAAGTTGACTGATGTTCTACTGGTAACAAAGCTGGCTCATAATGGTGTCATGATTCTCCAATTCCAAAAATTGATATGACTTTTGATTTTAGGGTCACGATTCAATTTGAGATCAATTTTAACCTTTTGTTGCAATGATGGGAACACTATTGTGAGGCTATTGAGCCTTGATTTGTAAAGACCAATAATAAAGAAAAAAAAATGTTTTATGCCCAGGCAACTGTCACCTACATTTTCAAATTCTTCTGAAAAAATAGTCAGTACGGTGTCAAGTGTGATATATTGGCTGATGAGCTACGCTGCGTCATCTTTGAAGTTGGTTTTTTGTGCTGAATGTCCCAAGCAGGCAGGGTAGAGAGAGAGAAAAAAAGAATGAATCACTGCCTTTTGATTCAGTTCTTAAAATCAAAAGTTCATTTTGATCGATTTTGGATTTAATATTGAAATTGAGACACCATTACCTGCTCAACTGTTATTGGAGCACAGAGCAAAAACGGGTGGGCAGGTCAATTAATTGATGGTGCTGAAAATGATTAAAATGTTGCTTAACTCTGATTAGTGCATAGAAAAGGAGTCACAAACACTTAAAGTAAAAAAGGAAATGAAAAAGATAAATACTGAAATCTCTCATTTTTAATAAGCACTGTTCGAACTTGGCTTACAGTTATTTGCTCGTAGCATCTCGCTTATAGTAAGCAGAAAATAGGTTTTCAGGGCCTTTAAGATGATATGGGCTATGATACATGTTGTTGATGACATATTTTAAGGGTTAAATGAAATTTTCAGTTTGCAAATTAAAGATATACAAACTTACCGGGCTCAGTAACAGTTATCCTTATAGTTTTGGACACTGGCGAGAACTGATACCAATCACCACTAGGATCTTGTTGCCACTCCACCACCTCACAGATGTAAGATCCTTCGTCCGAGATCTGAGCCTGACGAATACTCAACTCAAAACTGGGGCCTTTGCTGCGCTTCATGCTGATTCGCTGCCTTTGGCTCAGCTCTACCTGGGATCCAAATGTTACGAGGGCATCCCGGTCCGAACTTACAATGGTCTTATTTTCTGCCTGTTGCTGGAGCAGCCAGGTGACAGCATAGCGAGACGATGCAGAGGGCTCTGAGGTAACTGAGCATTTTATTTCTATGTCAGAGCTGATATTTCTTGTCAGGGCGGGAGATGGGGTCAGAACGAGCTTGCTCACTAGGAGGAGGAGACAAAATTAAGTTGCATATGGTGAGAAAGAAAGAGAAATAGAACACACTGTGCAGTTTTTTTATCCAAATTGCTCCAAAGACATGGCAAAGGCATGTAGCTTTAAAACATTCCAGCGGTACCTGGGTTCTGCACACTCACAGCCAGCTGATTGGATGGACGCAGCTTCTTGTTCGCATTCTCCAGGAAGACAGACACATCACACTGGTAGTTTCCTGCCTCCCTCTGGCTCGCACCGTTGATGAGGAGATAGTAAATTACTTCATTTCCTCTTTTCTGTATTTTCAGCTGATAGCGGTGCTGATCACCAGACCAACTGATGCCACCGTCAGAGTGCAGTGTCAGGATGTTATCGAGGGTTGAGGCATCACGCTGCAGGCTCCAAATCAGTGTTATCGGTATACGTGGCCCTCTGACCCGGCACATCAGCTCCAAATTCTCTCCAAAATTCACTCTGTTATTCCGACTTATAAGATTCACTTTCATAAACGAATCTGTAACAAAAATTTAAAACCGCTGAGGCAAGTAAGAAAGGAGAAGTTGGTAATTATACAAGCATCATGCAATCATGAGTGTTTAAAGTAAGAACTGATATTTCCACAGTACTGTCTTAGTCATCCTGCACTTATTCTCACACTTGCACGTCATCTCTCAATATCATTTCCTTCTTTAAAACAAGAAAAAGGTCCATTCATGCATTAAATATCATGTATCTGTGTCTCAACCTACTTGTCTTCACATGAAACGTATAAGGTAAGGGATAAGCTGTCTTAACACATTTGAGAAAATCAGTTTTTCCTCATTATATGCAAATATATGCAGCGAGTCTATAGCTTTTACCAAATGTCTACAGCCTTGGAAGTGACCCCTGCAATATTCATTACACTCTACTTAACACTTAAGTATTGGACAGAACAAGAAACCTCTTGAAGATTCAAGTCTTTTCTAAGAGCTTTACCCATAGTTTGGCTCAAAGTGCAAAGTTTGTGATGATTAAAGTCAAGAACAATTTTCTCTTGGAAGCATGATCGTGCAAATGTCATGCCAATCTGTCTGCTGGGTTTTGAAATGTCTCAAGTGCAAAAAACTTAAAAACTCTGAGGCGGTCCTGCAGTGCTGAAATGGAAAAGGTTCATCCTCTGTAAGACAGGAATGGACTCGGAAAATGTATTCTTCTTTGATATTTCTTGCGTGCATGTTTTGCTGGTGGTACCACGGGAAAGATCAGGGATCATCAAAACATTAGCTGACGTTACATGGACAATATTTATTTGACCCAAATGAAATCATTCTCATTAGAGATTCAGCTTAACTGCTTACATGGTAAAGTGTTCCATTAAGATGCAAATTTACACGTCCAAATGATTTAATATAACTTTTTTGATATGTAACAGAAGAAGAAGTGATTCCACCTGATATTCCACCTGTTATTATGCACTAATATGTTTCTACTGAATGGATTTTCAAAGATTTAAATCTCCCCTATCAACCTGATTCCTTCAAATCAGGCCTTCTGACTGAGGTGGTGACATGAGGCATTTTAATTCTAATTGGGCTATTATTCGGATGAATGGAATATTCAGGTCCATGTAAAGGTAGCTGTTGGGAAGAATCTTCTGAAAACCAGAATATTCAGCCTCAGAGTATTCAAAGTGTGTAATGGAAAGTAATCAAGTTACCTTAAACCTGGGATATTTGGGTTATCTTACTGATTACATTTTCAACACATAATCAGTGAATTTATCAGAATAAACTTTTATAGTGACCCTCCCAACCCTGTTTGTGCTACACAGACATACGGAGACATGTCTTACCTGCAGGAGACACTGTCACAGTGGCCGTCTGTGACTGGCTGCTGGTCTTGCTATTGGTTTTCCATTCGGACACAACGCACTCGTAGACACCTGCATCAGAAGGTGTGATCTCGTCAATCTCAAAGGTGAAGGTGTCAGCTGCTGGACGCGTCGCCTTTACTTTGCGACTCGCAAACTCCTCCGCTTTCTCCATAACACCCTCCGGAGTGAGACTGATGACAGTGGTGAAAGTGGCCGCTGATGTGGACGCTGATTTGTGTTGCCAGGTGACGGAGAGCTGACCTGTGACCCCCTGCACTTTACAGGTGAGCTTCAGCCTGTCGCCTTCATTAACGCTCACACTGTTTTGCATTTCAAGCGAGAGCCCACTTGCTATGAAAAGACAAGGGAACAGACAGGAGATGTAAGTGTGTTTGAGAGGACAGAAAATGTATTAATAATCTTATTGGCATTAATATTAACATCAAGTCTTTCACAATCAACATTCACAACCCTGCTTTAAACTTAAGATCCAGTGCCAGTTGCATAAAACCACTTAGGTTGAGATTTCCATCAAATTTGTTTCTGAGGATGCCGAAGGAAAAAATGAAAGTTCAAATGAAATGTACCCAAAGGATTTCCATAGGATGTTGTTAGAGTTTGCCCTTAGCAACTTAAGTATTCCCTTATGTGTTGCTAGAAGGTCCTTAGCAACTATTTTCCTCAGAAATCTTAAAGGACACACACCAGGTTGCTTAGAAGTGAAATAATTTGCTGACCATAGGACAATGGCTGAATTTATAATGACTGAAGAAGAGGAGGAGATACCGAGACACATATATTTACATTAGCTCTATCGATTTATTGTACAGTTTTTGATTCCCGTCACTGTTTGGCAATGTCCTTTCTTGCTCACAGTAATATTGTTATATAATTCTTCATTAATTCATCTACAGTTTGTTTCACAGCAAGATTTCTCACATTGATTTTTATCAGTTAGCTTACTTCTTACCACATCATCTGCTTGTACATATTTGTCACAGCTGGGTTCAACTTACTTTGGATTATGTGCTTGGTTCTGTCCATATTATAAGAGGAAAACAACATTCTCATCTTATTTCCAAGGAGTGAGTTAACACAGGCTAAATAAGTGTGTTAGGCAAACTAGCTACCAACACAATAATGCTGTCTATGTGATGCAACTGAAGCGTAGATGTATGGTGTATTATGACAGTAACTACCGTGAAGACTTTACCCTGCATCTGACATCATATCCTCTGCACTACATACCAAAAATGTGTACCATTGTTCAAAATATATACATAAATAAACAGTATGTATCTTTTCAGATGCTCTGCTCATCTCGTATCTGGTCACTTCCTCAGAGCCTCCTTGCTGGTTGGAGATGGGAAACCATGGCAACCCGTACCAACAACAAACTAATTTAAAAAATAAATTCCACTTGGCAAAGTGAAATCATATTTACAGTTAAAATGAAGGATTATTGAAGTTACGCCAGAGCTACCTTGGTTGCTGTCTGTCTTTGTCTGTTATGTTGTTGCTGTCATCACGACTCCATGGCATTGTTGGAAATTTATGCTGGTTTAGTGTCCAGGTCTTTCATACTGTAATCTTTCCCCAGAAATAATATGCACCTCATGTATGATTGGTTTCATTTAAGGTTTTGGTCATACTAACATACATGTAGTGGTATGGAAATTTGGATGCAGCATAACTTTTAGCTAAGCTAGCTAACACTGACAATAATTCAGTATAGTAACATTAAAGAATGATATGAGTAAATCAAACAGGTAAGAAAATTAAAATGAATGATTCTCTTGCTGACCTGTGGCTGAGATGGTGACTATCTGTGGCCTGGAGTCCTGTGGTGCTCCCTGTGTAAAGGCACCATCCTGGCCTCTGTTCTGAGGCCATGCTCTACAGATATACGCTCCTTGTTCCTCGATTCTGACAGGCTGCAATATGAGACGATAATCTTTGTCACCTGTTCGAGCTGCCCTGAGCTCTCCTTCTTTCGCTCTCACACTGTAGTCGGGCCCCACGGACAGGATGCCTGTAGGGCCGATGCGGGCCAGCTCAGTATTTTCCCTGAGCCAGGCCACAGAGATGAACTTTTCCTGCAGGTTCTGTGTGTCTATGCTGCAGGACAGGGAAAGCTCCTGCCCCTCCTGCAGGGTTGTCGGCTGTGCTGCAATTCTCACCATCAGAGACGACGTGTCTGGCACCACTGCTGCTTGTGGTAAAAAATAAGCACAGTGAGAAAAAAACACATCCTGTCAAGAGGCCACAACAACGGTATAGAGGAAGCATGAGGATGAATGTGTCAACTCTTTTCATAGATAAAATCAATTGAAAAAAGCTGCGTCTCACCTCTGGCTCTGACGTTCAGTACAGTTTCCTCTGCATCCTTCTGTGCGATAGAGTACCAGGAGCGATCAGGATCTTGGATCCACTCCTGACCCTTGCAGTAGATCCTGCCTTGGTCTGACACCTCCAGCTGAGACATCTTTAGCTTGTACGTGGCCTCTCCAATCTTATCTAACCGTATGAGTCCGGCTTGGTAGCGGTCTTTAAACCCTTGGCCTGGGCTCAGAGTGAAATCTCTGTCCAGGGAAATGATGGGCTGAGCGTTGTCCTCACCATTCTTATGGAGATACCAGACAAGAGACAGGTGGGTGTGCTGGATGGTGTTGCTGGAGGCTTGGCATGTTAAAGTGAGAGCATCGCCCTCATTATAGCTCAGTGAGGTGGAGGCAGGTGAGGAAACACTTAGGGAGTCGTCAATCACTGTGGTGCACATCAGAAACAAACACCAAGACATGTCAGTCATACACTGTTGCCATCTTACAAAACAGCAATGCAGTTACATTTAAAAGTCTTCAAAATCAAAGTACACAGATTACCTTTCACTGTCGTCTTAGCACTGTAGGTTCCATCATAAACAGCTTGTGAGTTGATTACAGAGCACTCAAATTCACCTTCATCATCTTTCCGTAAGCTTTTTATCTGAAAGATGACTGAGGTTGGAGACTTGTGTGTCAGAGTGATTTCCCCACTGCTCACACGGGGTGAATACACGGCATAGCCGAAATCACTGTCACTGGTGCTGATGATGTTGATGTCGAATAATGGTTTTGAAGGCTTCCTAACACGGAATTCAAATTCTTGTTTACTGTCGGCTCTGGCAAAGCCACTCACGTTGCAGGAGATGGAGAGTGTAGAGCCCACCACACGATACAGAGGTCCAGACTGTGCTTCAGTGTGCACTCTGGCCTCTCCTGAGTGAAGCACAGACAAAACACACACGTTGAAGTCAGTTGAATACTGCCCTGTAAAGTGTCAGTCATGGTTTATAAGGGTGCTACAGCCTACTCCAGGGTCTAACCTTTGCTTCAATATTAAGCTGCTTTGCACATTACAGAATATACATTTATATAGTGTGAAGCATATTTTCATTATGCTGTAAGCTGTAAGCATAATGAAAAACAAAGTTATAGGCCCTAGTTTCTGTGGCCCCCTTCCTCTCTTGATCGATGTCTCATGCATTTTTTTTTTTTTTTTACAAATAATTGAGCCAACAACTGTGCATGCAAATCTGCAGTGGTTATTAGAGTAGTCACTAATCAACTGTTCTCACCACATTTAAATAAGGAATAACAATTTGTGATACATGCCTAAGTCTGCACAGTTTAAAATCTCACAACATTCTCATTCTCAACAAACTGTCCAGTTAAATTAGGCTGTTTGAAGACTCTCTGGTTGACTGCCTGCTATAAGCAACATACCTATATTACCTACCATTCTTAAACACTGTTAGCTATGCTCAGTGGTTTTTAACAAGATGTATGTATGTGTTATGTATATACAAATATAGAAATATAGAAATATAGATAGATAGATAGATAGATAGATAGATTTAAGTAGCTATACTACCATATTTTTACTCAGCATGGTCACTTATCAGAATCTAATCCAACTGTAGGATGTAAACATAACTT
Source organism: Lutjanus erythropterus (assembly GCF_056507025.1). Lineage (NCBI taxonomy): Eukaryota > Metazoa > Chordata > Actinopteri > Lutjaniformes > Lutjanidae > Lutjanus > Lutjanus erythropterus. Next base: position 24,813,854 of record NC_139324.1, read on the forward strand.
TCTACTCACCACAGTGCAGAAACAGCCACAGACAGAAGAAACTGGCTCTCCAACAGGACTGCCGGGAGCAGCTCATCCTGAACCTGATTGAGTAGCAACACTGCACTCACACGAGTTGTGATCAAGCCCTTCACTATGTGGAAGTCTATCTGTGCTCTTACACAGACAGTGAAGTGGTTAATACTTCCTGTACGTACATGGAGAGGAAGTCTGAAATATTTTCTGCATACTGCACTCACAGGCACAGCTGTAATCTATTGTAATCACTTACATGTTTCAATAATGTGCATGTGCAGGTGTCTTGTGGTGGAGTTTTGAAATAAAAAAAGCACAAACCAGCAGGTTAATGGCTTTGTCCTAGATTCATGCTCAGTGTGGTTGTGGTTTAGTTATATACAGTATCTGTGGAAAAAACCTTTGGTGCTCATGTGCATCATGTGTTTGCTCAACCACAAGTTACCTGAAATAATGTGAAGTGTTGTTCTAGTCTCCCACCGATCAGAATCTTCACGGATCAATACCTCATCCATGTCTCAGCAGCACCAAACACTTTTCATTTACTTTTCCTGCAGAATTAAAACTGTTGGCAGAATACGAACATTAAAACATAATAAACATGACAATACACTTCCGCAAGCCAGTCGGACAGTGACTGTGGTTATGTTGTGTTGCTGGGAAACAGCTTGCATCCAAGTTTGACCCGTTCAACAAACACTGAAACAGGAATCAAGTTTGGGCTCATGTAGATTGTGTTTGAATAGTGTTGTTGACAATGAGGCAATAGTGCCACTCAGTGGAGACGATGAAAGCATACACGTCTACTGCAGCTTTCATATTCACATGTCAACATGAGCTGTTGCTTTGACTGTGGAGATAAATGCTGGGAAGTTTGAGGAAGTACAGAGAAGAATATTTTAGTGGTGCTGGACAAACAGACATGAGTCTAACAGTGAACCTCTTGTCTTTTTTTATTTTGTTCTTCCAAGGATGTCTTATGTTGCACACTTGAATAAACAGTCAGTGTGAATTTTGATTTTCTTACTTTACTTTCATTCCAGCTTGTTTGCTGAAAATACACAGATGAAACAGTACATCACATTTAAACACAGCTCACGAAGTGCCTTTATTTACATCTCGAGTTATATAAAAATTAGTTTCCAACAAATACAATACACACACACAAGTACACAAAATGTCACCGTGGCTCCCTCCTTCAAAATTAGTTTTCCAATGGGTACAAGCGATAAACACTTATTTTAATACATGCTGGAGTTCCTACACATTACAGTCAAAGTTAGCAGAGCTGCTGCATCTGCACAGAAAAATAACTTAGCCGCTAACTTTACATAAAACAGCTCCAGTTACACTTCAAATACACAGTGAGAATAAACAGCCAACTTTCCCAACTCTCTATAACTCCCTGCACACTTCTGTCCACTTATTACCCAGTTTGCTTACCTGAGAGTACACAGATGAAACAGTACATCACATTTTGACACACCCCTATACAACACTTTATTTACATCTGGCATAGATGCGCATTTTAGGGGATACTCCCTCTTGTGTCGAAAAGAGGCAACAACACCTATTTTCGTATGCACTGTTTCATATGCAAGGATTTTGGCAGGCAGGACATTTTACCTTTGGAACATTGTATGTTTTATACTGCTATATTGAAATGAAATTATAATTAAATGAAATTAAATGGCATTTACATTAAATAAAATATGGGGGTATTTATGAACTTCTTGTCCTATGAACTCATCTTCACATTTAGAAAAGGATAAGATTCATCCCAGAGGTCAGAAAAACAGATAAGGAATCATTTCGATGAAATAAATCTAAATAAAAATAAGAAATCATGTTAATCTTGACAGCCATATTAATATAAAAGTGTGTGGTAAACACAGGTATTACCAAAGATACTAATTAAGGTCCTGCTCCATTTAGTGTAGCAGGGGCTTTCCAGGAAGCCAGTGTGCACAGTAGCAGCAGCCTCCCTCTGTTTGACCTGAATGGAACAAAACCTTATTAATTAGTATCATTGGTAACGTGTGTTTACTATGTCATGTCAGAATGGCTGCTGAGAAAAAGGTCTGTTAAGGATAATAGAGACTATGTAATGCTAAACAATAATAATGATAATTGAAAATGATATATAAGGAATAATGTACAGTGAGCAGGTCATTATTGTGAAATATACCCCTAACAGGGCAGTGCTGAACCCTGATGCAAAGCAAAAGGGTCTTTTACTCTCATCACGCTGCTTATTACATGGTTACTTACCCAAAAGTAAATGGTTTTATTGCGCCTCCAGAGTCTATGATCAGAACTGCAGCCGTAGCACCAGTCTGGTCTTTATAGCAACAGTCTGTTATACACAGTAATTGTCTGTTATACAGAAATAATGAACCTTTAAATGTTGTAATCAAGTATTTTACAGCTTATCATTGTAAGAGGATGATATTATTTACAGTAAAATGTGATTTGTAAATACGACAATAACAATATAGTAATAATATAATGTTGCCATATAGTGATATAAAGTAATATTAAGCCATATAATGGTATGTTACTGCTTCTACTGGCATTGTAATCCTAAAAATAATTATGGAATACTATGTAATTAATCATTTATTTTGTACACAGCAATTAAGAACCAAAATTTTCTACAAAACATGTTTAATTTTTTCCAAAATGTTTGCTTAGATGCTTTTACCTGTTCACACCTGTGCAAAGGGGTCACAAGTAAACACTGCGTCACTTTGGTTCTCAAACTTTTTCTGGCATGCTTCACTTTAGAAGCTGAAAAAAGTTAAATAATTAATAATGATAGGAGGAGTAAAAATGATCCAGGTTGAATTTTGGTGAAATAAAGGTCAGTACAATCTTGTTTCACTTCATATTTTTCTCCAGTCATTCATTCCTTCACCTGCAGTAGTTCTGTGCCTCACCAGTGGTACCTGCCCCACAGTTTGAAAGCAACTGCTCTACAGGGTCACAAGGCAGGGAAATAACACAAAATTCTGGGCCTTACACATGAGCATATGGGCCCCTCCCCAAATCTTTCATTTGAGTATTCTAGTCATCTTCCTCACATGAGCACCATATAATCACTCTCCTTTTCCCTCCTTGTCCAACAACCATATTCACAGGCCAAAAACATTGGTAATCACCAAATTAGGGGATAAAGAATCAGTTGCTCAGGGCACCTCAGTTGTGTTAACAAGGGACGGGCAAAAGCTGCTCTCTCACTCTCCCACTCAAATTTGTCTGGGTGGTTTGGAGATCAAACAGCCAGTTTCTCATGATTACGATCAGGTCTAACCCACTTGATCAAGCTGATGGCAAATGTCTAGACTCACAACCACAAACGTTATTTTAAAATGTAAGGTTAATTCAAGATGAAACACTTTCATCCCAAACAGATGAGATGGTTGTGTTTGCTTTATTCTCTGTGTGGTGTGGTCTGGTAGAGCTGACCTGTGGTTCTGAGGAAAGAGAAAAATTGAGTAACTTTGGGGAACAAGACGGCATGACACAAGAAGAGGAAGTGTCTCGAAACAAGCATTGCTACATACGCATGTTCCTTTCAGAACAGGAATAGGAAGTATGAAAGGACAGGAAAAAACAAATCCACATTTCAACGCGACAGAGCTGCTGCAAGCGTTTAAACCACAGACGCCTTTTTACTGGTGCAGGTGCACCTGAAGCAGCTGCACGCTGTTGTTCAGAGGAGAGCGAGCATCTGAAGAGCTGCTGGTGTGAAAGATGAGTGCCTCATTGGAAAGGACTACAGACTGTCCCTTGCCGGTTCTTGGAGAGGACTCCAGTCCAGACGAGGACAGGGAGACGCTGACAGGCTCGAGCGAGCTACATTGGGAGGATGGGGGTCTCCCATTGGAGCTTCAGAGAGGGATGGAGACCCTACGAGTGAACAGAGAGCTGACCGATGTGGTGCTGTGTGTTCAGGGACATGACTTCCCCTGCCATAGAGCCATTCTCGCTGCTGCCAGTCAGTACTTCAGGTAAAAAATAAAGCTGGTTTTATCTAATTTCATCGTGATGGCAGTGCTGGTTTGACTGAATTAATGTTGTTCTGCATAGGGCCATGTTCTGCAGTGGTCTGAGGGAGAGTCACGAGGAGCGTGTGGAAATAAAGGGGCTGGACAGTGGGACGATGTCCTCACTCCTGGAGTATACCTACACCAGCCGAGCCTTCCTTACACACTCAAATGTACAGGGAATACTAGAAGCTGCCAGCCAGTTTCAGGTAAAATGGCTTTAACTTACAATAAAAGTTAAAGAAGATACTAGATTAGTTTGCTTTGCACAACTGTTATCTGATACACACTCAGTTCCTTATAAATCTCGAGCACATTATAAGCAGCAATCACATTTTTTTGCATTATAAATCGATTGCTGGTAGGGATAATTAATTTTTGATCAATTATTATTTGATTAATCATGTAAAATTGAATCGATCTTCTATCTAATATTGAATACAGAATGTAACAGATTATTTTTATGAATGCACTCTGTTATCAGATATTCACGTATATGTGTTTAATATGTAACCCTTTACATCTTTATATGTTTATGTCTTGCTGTCATATACAATATGTTTCTGTGCTTTAATTGAGGGAAGTGCATTTGTTATTGTTTGGTATATGCAAACTTTTTTTGGAATTTTTGTAATTATGATTAAGAAAGGAGCTTACAACTTGCATAAGGTTACTGAAAAAGTCATCACTAAAAAGTGCATTAAATCCTAATTTTGTCAAAAAATAAGCCAACCAAGAAAGAAGGCGATTTTATTTTCAGCTTGATACAGGTTTGAGTCGGTGAAAGGGGGATTTTTATCAGATTCGTAGCACTTTCACATTCTATGCGAGTTTCCCTACGTTTATAATCATGTGATTCTTCAATGGAACATTTCAAGAACAAGTCAATTCAAAACGTTTCACATGAAACGTGAAACTTAAAAGGCATCACCACAAAATGTAAAGGGAACATAAAGTACATACAGTAAAATAAAAGACAATACGATTAAAAAAGTTAAATACAAAATCAAGAATAAGATATGAGTCTAGATAGATTGTTTACGCCCTTGTTGTTCTTAACTTTATTTTAGTCATTATGGTCTTTTTGTTTGTTCTGGTTGTCAGTCTGAGTCCAGTCGCTGTTGCAACGTTTGTAGGGGCTGTTGTTCTGTTGTTGTTTAGTGGGCGATTGTTCTCAGTCACTGTTGTCTAAATTATTATTATTATTATTATTATTATTATTATTATTATTAAGTTTTTATTACTATTTGTAGTGTTTGTTGGTCTATGTCTGTTTTATTGTTAGTTTTCATGTCTGTTTTAGAGTGCTGTATCTCGTGTTTTATTCCTTAAAAGCCTAACCAAGGACAAGGACTGCAAATAAGCCATGGCTAGAAGTCCTATGCACATTGCGTCAGTTGCATTTCTTTACTTAAATGTTACAATGCCTACCTGTATTGTCGCTGACAAATAAATAAGTAAATATATAAATAAGATTAATCAAAAGCCTCAGATGTGGTTTAATGAAAGGCAGAGGCAAACGGAAAAGTCACAGTGCATGAAAGAAGCATGAAAGTTAAAAATTTACAACATGCAAATGGTACAGATTTCGTCTAATTAGATCAAAAGAAACGATTTAGAAGTAGAAAACAGAGTAAAACAAGGGTTAGGCCAGGGATTTCCAACTTCTTTCCCGTGGCAGCTTTTTCATACTATCTGGTCAGTTTTAGATTTGCATAACTTTTGAAATTCTAGTGAAGCTGATCAGTCTTTTTTTTTTGTTTTTAATCAGATGTGCACTTTCACATTCTGTGTGAGTGTTTGCACGTCAACAATCATGTGATTCTTCAGTGGAAGAAAAAGGCAAGTTTATCAGTATAGCACATTTAAACAACAAGGGAATTCAAAGTCCTTTACATAAAACATAAAAGGTATCAAGCCAAAATGTAAAAATATCATAAAGTAATACAAAAGGACATTTCACTGCAATAAACAGAGTGAAACAGAGAATAAATAATAAGAGGAAGGTAAACATCAAACTGCAGTTTCAGATATTTTCAAAGTCTCAGATGTGGTTTAATGACAGGAATAGCCTTGATTTAAAATAAGTGATACATTTTTGGGAGTTTGTTCTAGATATGTGGCGGATAAAAACTGAAAGCTGCTTGTTCATGTTTAGTTTTGATCTTGGAGACAAACCCGTCCTAGAAGACCCGACACATCTGGATGGTTCATCATTTAAAACATAATAAATACATTTCGAGCCTAAACCATTCAGTATTTTATAAATCAACAGTAAAATAAATAAAAAGCAGTAAAATAAATTCTTTGGCAGACAGGAAGCCAGTGTAAAGACCTCAGAACTGGAGTGATGAGATCCACTTTTCTGGTCTTAGTGAGAACACGAGCAGCAGCGTTCTGAATCAGCCGCGGCCATCTGATCGATTCTCCATCGTAGACAGGTTTTCCCAAATCCTGCTATGACATAAGTCCTTTAATTCTTGACATATTCTTCATGTGGTAATATGCAGATTTTGTAACTATCTTAATGGCTTAATCGCTGTCTTGGTGGCTGTTGAAATTCAAGTCCATGACCACATGCTTGGTCTGTGGTTTTTTACACAACCAAGCTGATTTTCAGTCACTATTCCTTGGCTTCAGAACAATTACTTCAATTTTATTTCAAATTAATTAAAGAAAGTTCTGGTGCATCTATTTGCTGATTTGTTTAATACAAATACTTGTATGGGATTATAGTCCCTTGGTGGTACATTTGCATGTCATCTGCATACTCATGGTAGCATATTTAGTTGTTTTGCATAATCTGAGCTACTGGGAGCACGTAGCACTAACTACCAGAATTATTATTAGTCATGAAGTTCTTACCCCAACAGCAACACTTAACTGTTTATACAATATAGTCGATATTCTTGGCATTTTAATCACCAACAATAACATTCAAGGTGGCCTGAACCAACCATCACAATCACAAAACATTATTTGTTATGTAATTAACGTAATTAAAAACATATATTATTATAAGCATTATTATTAATTATTATTTTTAGGAAAGTTACAGTTAATTTGCACATTAGTTTAAATGAAAATACTTTAGTCTGGAAGACACGGTATGAAAATTTCATATCACAAACATTTATAGTGACGAACATTCATTTGACCGTATTGAAAATCTCTGAACAATTTGCACAAAACAAAGCTACACTGCATACTGTGCCTTCATCTGAAGACTGTTGCTAACTTTGTTTGATACTGGACAATATTTACTGTGAGTTTTTCAATAACATTGATAAAATCATGAAAAAGTGGAAGGATAGCACCTGTGAGATATGATAAAAAGTATAATTTTGGGGTCTACACACATAAAATCAGAACTGGCAGCAACAAAAAACCCCCAAAACAAAACAAAACAAATAAAAAGCCGTCGACAGTGATGATTCTTATCAGTGTAATGACCCCACCATAGAGTGCACAGAACTACAACAGCTAATGTAAACAGTTCTTCTTCCCCCATTCAGTGGAACAAATATTTTACTGGTAAGAGACACGTTGCTCTGAAGGGGAAGTGAAAGTTGCCCAGTTGTTTACACTCAGGATCAGTTTTCCATATGGTCTTAAATTAACTGCACAGCTGTGCCTCATAACAGAGACAGATGTTTGTGTTCCTATACCTCTATTTTTGTGTCAAGCAGCTTGATTTTTAGATTTTGAAGATGAGTAATTCTGGTTGGTGTTTTTCAACAGGCTGTTTAGTTAGGATTTAGTTTAGGGTTGAGGTTAGAATTCAGGTTATGATAACAGTAAAGTTTTGAGATTATGCATGTAAAAAAAAATCATTTAACTCTGTAAACAAGATTGTGCATTTTCCTTCACCAAGACATTACATGCATAAATGTAAGGTATCTGTATAATACATTGTGTTCAAGTTTCCTGCATTTTGTCCATACTGTCATTTGAAAATACATTATGTAAAAACCTTAATGAAATCTACCTAGAACATGGGTGAAAAAATTGTATTGTTATATTGTTGTGTGACTATTTCCAATTTAGACATTTAAAGACATTTTCTCATCGAAAGTTCATAAGATGACACTCTATGAGTCACATGATCAACAAAAAGTAGAGTCATTTGATGGGAAAACTGAAAGTAAATAATTTAACTCCACTTGACGATGCTGAGTCATCTTTGCATGTGGCCACATGTATTTGCTAATGACATGTTAAAAACACAGTCCTGTTAGTTTAAGTTGTGTTACAAGAAGCAACAATCTTCCATTTAGAAATGCTGTAAAAAATAAATAAAATGGCCGGAGATTGAACATTACATTATATCACATTATTATACTGAATAGTTAAGCGTGTGTTATTAGATACAGGGCTAAAAAAAAGCTTAATTTTGAAAAACTACAATTTGCAAATGGCAGGAATTTGGTGGAATGGCCTAAATAGATCATAAGAAACCACTTAAAAGTAGAACACAGAGTAAAACTGTAAAACAATCAGGACCATATAAAACTGTTGGTGATGTTTATCACACTTTTGAAATTCTAGCGAACCACATGAGTGTTAGAAACATCTTCTCACTTTATCTGACAGCCTGCATTTGTTGTGCTACCTACTTAATATTCAGCTTTAAAGTGACAGTAATGCCCATGTTTGCCTTCCTGTCTTGTAGTTTCTGCGTGTGGTGGACGCCTGTTCTGGCTTTCTGAGCAAGTCTCTGCACCTTGAGAGCTGCATTGGGATCTTGAATCTGGCTGAGAGCCACGCCCTGTCGGCCCTGAAGACCGGGGCTCAGGAGTACATCACCACCCAGTTCTCTCAGGTGGTCCAGCAGCCGGACTTCCTGGAACTGCCAGCAGAGTCGCTGGAGACTGTCCTGCAGAGGGACGACCTGGACGTGAAATGTGAAGAGTGTGTTTTTGAGGCGCTCATGCGGTGGGTGAGAGCCCGACAGGATGAACGCTGTCCTTTACTGGCCAGGCTGCTTTCGCATGTCCGGCTGCCGCTGCTGGAACCGGCCTACTTTGTAGAAAAAGTGGAGGCAGATGAACTGATTCGCCGCTGCAGTGAGGCCTTTCCTCTGTTGCAAGAGGCTCGCATCTATCACCTGTCTGGCAGGGAGGTCAGTATACAGGAAAGACCAAAACTGTGCTGTCATGTGACATTAGAAAAGTTATTTTATAAAATTCTGGTACACTGTTTTAGAAACATCACTTTGTACAATATAGGCAAATTTTACTACTTTTTAAAGTGGCCATATTATGCTTTTTGGGTTTCCCCCTTTCCTTTACTGCAATTCACAAACACCTAAGTCCAGGGAGTTCTCACTCACTACTACACTACTTATCCTGAACTGCCTTGAACGCAGCGTTTGTAAACCAGCCTTTGCTCCATTACTTGATGACATCACTGTGTGCATCACGCACAGCTGGTTTGGACTGGGCTTGGGACCTTAAGGAGCTGTGTTTACCAAAGCGTTTTTCCTGAGGCAGCGTATTTTGCCTGTATTTACTTTGCACTCTGCTAAAACTGGCTGCAGTGTGATGAAGCTAAAGTTGAAAAATGTTCACCTTTGGTTAAAACAGTAAACTTCTTGTTGTCACTTTTAACTCAGCCGTCCAATCACAGCAGAGCAGGGGCAGTACAATTAGGCTACCACAAACTGTGTCCTCCTCGTACTCCTTATGATACTCCTCATACTCACCAAGATGTTTCCTTGCCCTCAGAATCTCATGAATGCACTTAGACCAGCGGGATTTAAATACTTGCAAAACATAGATTAATCTTTACTTATTCAGATATTCTGTATCATAGCAACCAGAGCTTCGCAGCTGAAATAACTTTGCACCTCCAAAGCACTTTCGTGTGTTTTTAGACGAGCTTCTGGCATTTTCAGCGGGGAAAAAAAGACTTTGGCGGGCACAGTGCCTAAAGGGGGATTTATGCTTGCTGTAGTGTGCCCAGCACGCAACAAAAATGATGCCATTTCAAGTGTGAAGGCTCCAAAAACTGGCGCTTGGTCATGCACCTCTGAATTTTTTTAAACAGACAGCCCTGGTGTGGGCTGCGCTGCTGATTTCAACATAAAAGAAAACTGGGCGAGCAGGATTGCATGTACAAACATCATGTAAAACCTCTGTGTAAGTGGCTGGACGCTGTCAAACAGAAAGATGTGAGGATGCCTGCACTCCTACACTGCATAGAGTGTGAAAACTGCAAGTGTTCAAGCAAGACAGATCACAAAATGTCTGTGATATAGTCTTTATTTAATTCCCTCCTTAAAAATCATTATGATGAAATATCTCTCTCTCCTCAGGGTTCTTACAGCTTTTTAAGAATAAAATTTAAGCACTTTTAGCATACCTCAACCAAAAATTTCCAGCCTCTCCAAGCTTTTATCATAACATCTAAATAATTAGAAATGCTATCATAAAATCCTTTATACCCACATTAATAATGTCACTTTTATTTTACCAGCTGTTCATATTAACTTTGATTGTTTGCTTTGATCATGAATAAGGGACCAACAGAGGACTTTTGTAGCTATGAATAACAAATGTGATTCAATTGAAACATTAAAATTCAGTTTACATGAGTGATTGTGTATTTTGGGAAGTTAATTAAAATTCCCCAACAAGGAAAAATGTTAAACACCAGGGTTAAAGTATCAGATGTCACAGCTGCTCTTTTGTATATAGTTCAGTTTTTATTTTTGATTGATGTGTGCAAACAGTACAGCTTGATTTGACATGTTTGGAAGAGATTTAATATTTATACGTTCACATCATACACTCACTCTCTTACACGTAATGGGTCTTCACCAACTCTGAACTGAAAAATATCTGGCTTTTTAGTTGTAGCTGTAGCAACATTTCCTTGTTGATAGCATGCATTGGCCTCAAGCAATGGAGAGAACATCTGATCTAGCACTGCCTGTGCTATTTTAACACTCATGAACAGATAAATTCTTCCTCAGCAGTTACAAGCTCTCGGGTGAGCGGTAGCAGCCATGTTGGATTTTTTTTTGCACGCCCTCTGGTGTTTTGGGGAATACTGCAATGAACGACACGTTTGGCATTAATGTCTTTGTCCCCGTTTGTAGGTCACGCATGAGGGGGTCCACGTCATGGTGTCTCGTGCAAACACAAACGAGGCTTTAGATGACTGGAGCTAAAATGAAGCATTTCAGACAGAGAGTGAGCACTTATGGCCAGCACAAGGAAATGTTTTTTTAACCTAAAAGCATGTAAACTTAAAAGTATGAGCTTGAAGATGAGCATAATATGGCCACTTTAAAATGTTCCACATTTTTAGTGTACAAATAGCCAATTTGTAAGCAAAATGTCTAGACCCTTTTACAGCCGATGTCACTGCAAACTAGCGGTCTCCCCCAATCATCCAGATGCATTATCACAGGTGCAAATGTTGAATAAAATGTTTTTCCAGTATCAAAATCACAAAAAAAAGTCTTATTTCGCTGTTGTGATATGTCAGAATTGATATTCCACTGGTTGAGTTAAGTTGTACACAGTTCCAACAAGATCACAACTGTTTCAGAGCAATCTGCAGTGTCTACGGCTGCAAGCTATTAAAAACATGTCGACTGGACTGAGGACGTGATCAAAACTGCTCGTCTTTGCAGCGCCCATTGAGAAGCTGTTGTGGTTCCATTGCCAATATATGCGCACAGCAACTGTAAAAGGGTCTATTTTTTTAGGCTAACTTTTATGATGATGTTGCTGCTGTATTTCATTGTTTTATAGTTTAATGAGTTCCTTTATGACACGTTTACAGGTGGTCTCCGAACGAACCAAACCCCGCGTACGGCACTTCCTGTCAGAGGTGTTCCTCATAATTGGCGGCTGCACTAAAGATGAACGCTTCATCTCCACTGTCACCTGTTTGGACCCCCTCAGACGCAGCAGGCTGGAAGTCGCCAGGCTGCCGATGACAGAGATGGAGGACGAATCCCAAAACAGAAAATGGGTGGAGTTCGCCTGTATCACCTTCCGCAATGAAGTGTATATATCAGGTGAGAGAAGCCACGTATTCAAGCTTTTTAAAGGCTCACCCTCTACAGTGCAGAAATTATTCACCTTGTAGTGATTATGTATCTGACAATTTACGGTTCCTACATATCCTCTCACTGAGTATTAGTTTTTCTTGCAGCTTTATCACGTGAACAGGCTGTTGCAAACGTCTCCAGGCTTCTTTTATTTGTATTTTATGTAGTTTTAAGCAGTGAATCCATGCTCTACAACTGAACAAAACAGGAAGATGTGACGTCATCTGCAGTAACAGTTGTTGTGGTTTTAGGTGTTTCCCAACTCAGGAACTGACACTTCAGCCAGCTACAGTTACTTTAACTGTTCAGCTACATTGTGAAAGTTCAGAGGGGTCATGGAGTTTCACCTCTTCAGTCAGCATACGGAGCACAAATACAGATTAAGTGATGTTTTGGGATGAAAGCCAGTCTGTAAAGCTGGTAACAGTTTTCTCCAACGCTCCTGTTGTTGTTGTTGTTGCAGGAGGTAAAGAGACACAGCATGATGTCTGGAAATATAACGGCGCCCTGGACAAGTGGATCCAGGTGGAGCCCCTCACAGCTGGGCGCTGGAGACACAAGATGGCAGTTCATGGGGGGAAGGTGTACGCACTGGGCGGATTTGATGGAGTTCAGAGACTTTCTAGCGTAGAGGCCTATGATCCCTTTCACAATCGCTGGACACAGGTAAACGTAAAGGAATTCTATGGAAACATGATGCTTTTGTGTAGCGTTGCACCAAATGTTCCTTAAAGCAGCTGTAACGAATGTTGTTAGAATAACAATGACTGCAGGCATGTGAAAGGTGTCAAGTATTTTTCAGTTCTTTGTTTCAGTTTGACAGCTCCCGACTTCTCAATGGTCTCACCAGCATCGCTTCCACTCTCAGCGAACAGCCAGCCAGCTACGGTTCCCATAATATTACTGGAACGTTCCTTAGGTTTTCTGTTTGGTAACCCCTTCCACAATGTTCTAAAAATGCAGCGCAGGTGTTTTGGTGCAACAACAACATAACATTCCCAAAAATTTCTTATGACCACATGAAGTAATGTTCCCCGGAGGTTCCCTGAAACACTTTAAGGAACCTTCCCACAACTTTCTAATGAATGCAGATTGTTACATTAGCTTTACAGTAGAAAAACTTGCTGCTATATTATTTGAGGATCATTAGGGAAGCATAACCATGTTAATTTTAACATCGGAAAAACTTTCATTTTTATCAAGGTAACATTGAAACCTTGATAAAAATGAAAGTTCAGCTAACCTTCCCAAAACATCCTGGAAATGTTACCAAAACCTTGGTTTTTGGGGGGTTAACATTCTGGAAACATAATAATAACATTATTTTCAAGTAAGAAAAACTTAATATTTTACCATCCAAGGAGTGATAACATTCAGTTAACCTTTGTGGAACATTCAGCTATCCTCCCAGAACATTCTAGGAACATAACATTAAGGTTGGTTGACTTCAGTATTAAAAAAAAAAAACATTTTGGGAACCACATTTTGTTACCTGGTTATTTTCAGCTAAGAATCTCTAAAAACACACCGTAAGCTACCTGCCCAGCGTCACACATGAGACACACAAAGCTGTCGACTAGCTGGTGAACAACAGTGAAACATTCAGCAGCCAGATGCTTCCCTGAGAAGCTGCTGAACACCATGAGGAGAATGAATATGCTGGCATTAGTATATATATAGTAATGTTAGTCCATGTCTGCTGTTCATTTTTATAATAACTGAATTGTAGTGAATATAATATACATTTCATTACTGACACACATTTTAAAATGCCCGTTTTCAGTCTTTTTTACACTACGGTATTTTCCCAGGAAGGCATATCAAGTTAGTTTCTTTGTCTGTGTATTTTATGTCTATATTTACTATTTGCAACACCAGAATTACTTTGACATTATTTTTGTTTCTGGTAGCAGTTGTTGAGTCGAGGATGTGATGAGGTGATGACTTTTTCTGTCATGAAAAGTGACATGATGAAATAAAAAGTAGCATGAAATACATGTTTTAGTTTATTATTAAAGAATGAAAAGGGGCATTTTGAAGTAAAAATGTCAATTTATTTATTTAATATTGAACACTTTGGAGCTCTAACAACCTTGTTAATGTATTTTTTGCCAACCCAGAAGTTAAACTCGCTTTGGTTCCCTCAACTCAAAGCCAATGGGATTTTTCCACTAGATTTTTGATTGGTGCTGACAATTAGGTCTTTGACAAACAAATTTCTGATACTAAATACACCTTTTGTTCAGGAAGATAAGAGAATCTTCATAAATGAATACAACTTTTATGATTTTTGAAGCGTAAGTGCCGTCACCAGCAGTAAAAAGCTATTTTTACTTACTTATTTTTATTTACTTCTATGCCTGTTTGGCTGTACTTCATTACTTCCACTGACCTGGATACTCTTGTGGCTGTCTTTGCAGGTGACACCTCTCGCAATAGGTGTGAGCTCCTTCGCTGCTGCAAGCTTTGACAGATGGATCTATGTGATCGGCGGTGGACCGAATGGAAAGCTGGCAACTGATCAGGTGCAGTGCTGGGAACCAGGGGCAGACTGCTGGGAGCTGCGGGCGCCCATCCCCATCGAAACCAAATGCACAAATGCCGTCACACACAAGAACTGCATCTATATAGTTGGTAAGTTGCCAGTGGTGTTTGGTAACTAAGTTCATTTAGTACTTAAGGATTATATTTCAGGGCAAATTTCAGGTATTTATACTTTATACTTATAAATATTGCACTTTTTACTCCACTCCAAATTACATCAGATTTTTTTCAAACAAAACACACAAGCTTTTACAATATGATGAATTGTTATAGAAAAAAAATATGCAGAAGTACATAAAATAGTTTAAATTAGCCTTATGCCAACCAACTAAATGAATCCATAATTAATAAGAATACAATAATATATCAGCGAGCATATTCTAATGCATTATGAGTACTTTAGTATTTTAGTTGTTCTTGATATTTTAAGTACATTTTGCGAATAATAATTGTGTGCTTTTTCTTAAATTACATTTTAAATGCAGGATTTTTATTTGTAATGGAGTGTTTTGTTTTTTTTTTATATCAGAGGTCTTTAATGTTAACTTTGCTTAAATTAAAGATCTAAATGACCTTTTATGAAGTAATCACTTTTAACATCATTGCCAATGCTACTCTTCTACTTAAGTTTATTTGTGGTTATTTTTTTTACCTAATCTGTCTCATATCTTGCATTTACTTCCTCTTCTTATGTCCTTATCTTATCTCATGACTAATTTCATACATGCAGCGTATCTGCTTCCAAATTTCCAGAAATGGTTGATAAAAATTTTATACCAAACAAGTAAACATGAACAACAACAGCCAATGAAGAGGAGAAAAAAAAGACAAAAAAAAAAAACACAAAAGAAAGAAAACAAAGGCAGAGATAAGACTAACAGGTTAGATACATTGGATATTGCATACTTAGACTTGCACTGAGTACATTTTGATCATTTCTTAAACTAAAATTAGTTTTTTTCAAGCACATCTTCCATATTTCTTACTTTATGAGTCACTTTCTCGGCTTGCACTTCTTGAATTGTATTTTTCCATTTTATGAAACCTGTTTTTTCCCCACCATTTTGTCATCGGCCTTAGTCATACAATGATATCTTAAATACTTCCTCTACAACTGTACACTGGCGTATCTGTGAGTCTATGTTTGTCATCGACATATGAAGAATTCTATTCCCAGATAAGACGACACCAGTGTGGACAAAGTAGTTTAGCATTAAATAAGCACATATGAATTAATTACAGCTGAAAACTTGCTCAAATAATTCTTGTTTTTCAAGAAAGTGGTCACTTGTTCCTGGTGTATTGTGTGTGATATAGATGCGTATATATGCGTGTATATTTTAACCTTATTTTGGTCACTGTTCAACTCTCTGTCTGCTCCCAGGTGGCGCCATGCATGCCATGTACTGCTACTCACCTCTGTCAGACTCCTGGTCCCTTGTGACGCGTCTGGGGGAGAGGGCGAGCTGCGCCATCGCTGCCTGTAACAACAAACTCTTCATCACTGGGGGACGGGATAACAAGAACCAAGTCATCTCCACGGTGATGTGCTGGGACGTTGGCCGAGGGGTGTTGACAGAGGAGTGTGTTTTACCTATGGGAGTGTCTCACCATGGCAGTGTGACACTGATGAAATCCTACACACACATACACAGAGTAACACCTGAGTGCCAATGACACAGGCTGCTGTGTGTGAACTGGACATTCAGTTTGTGGAGAAAACGGCTGAAAAGGAAAAAGGAAAGAAAGCAATGACAAAAGGAAAATGTTTGCATTACTGCGTTCATTTTATGTTACTTCATGCTACTTTCAAATACTGAAGTCAATCACTATGTTTATTACATGGCTTTGTTAAATGCTTGATTCTGATTGGTCAAACTCTAAAGTTTGTTATTTCTGTATAGCAGACCGTGGCTATGAATAACAGGCAGAATTTAAATAAACAAATTAATAACTTATGTCAAAGTATTGTTTTTTATAGCTCTGTAATAAACAGGATTAATAAAACGATGTTGCTATAGATGCAAAATAAAATAAAATAATTCTTAGATCAATAAAATCATTTTTAAATTAATATTTTATGTCACATTTTTTGACATTTTTTAAAGTAAGTTTTGATCATAGTCTGGTGGAGCAATACAACTGTTTTTATAAAACATTAAGATCATGTTCAAATTAATATATTATGTTAAATGATTAATTTTTAAAAAGTAATTAAGTGAGTAATAAGCAGAATAATGTACAGTGAATGGGTCATTAAACCCTTTGATTTCTCAATAATGACCCACTCACATTATCCCTTGATTTTCTCCTGATAAAAAAAGTTTTAATTGAAAATCACAATGGTAATAAAAGATGGACAGAGAATTAACATATTAGACCTAACCTTTCAAACAACCTGTCTTAAGTTCGTCTACAACATTTAACTGTTAAAAGATTACAAAACACGCTAAGCAAAAAGATGTCGCTGACAGAATGAGATAAATATGCATATTAATGACTAAAAATATGCGCATCAGCACTAGGTGTGACTTTCGTGGAGGAACCAAACCAAAGCCCTGCAGCACCTCTTGTTTATTATTCTCACCACACACACACACACACACACACACACACACACACACACACACACACACACACACACAGCGCGCATGTCTTTGTGATGTCTTTGTCTCTGTGATCACTGCCATCTAGTGGTGAACATACAAATGAGTTTTGTTTAATTCAAACAAATATGTAGTCTTAAACAACCTGGCTTGAGTTCGTCTATAACAAATAACGTCTATAATAAACATTAGTTTGTCCTTCCTGCGCACTGTAGACGTGCAGAAAAAACTACAACCCTGAGAGTCAAACTAATCGTTGAAAATACCGTTTTTATATGTGAGAGACTCGACTACTGTAAATACTTGCAACTGGTTTTGCCGTCTTCATATCCTACATTTCACTTGTATCTTCAGCAACCGTGAAGAGACAAGAATTTGGCACCGATACCATCAAATCTCAAACGAAACATACGAGCTTCCGGCGTATTTTCAAAGTAAAACGTATCTACTGACATAAGGCGACATGTCCACTAATAAAACTCATTAAAAAGCGCTGTTTATGTGCAGAAATGTACTGAAGAACAGTAGAAAAACACCAGTGGAAAGTAACAAAACGAGCAGCGCACTCAGTATTTATTCGATAACTCTTGTTACTTGTTACTTTGCAGATTCAGATGACAAAATATCAACAATAAATACTACTATATAAATAATAAATATTGATCCCAGACAGAAAAATTTAAAAAGTAATGCAATTCATTAATTAGAATTATCAGTTGCAATGTTATAAAGTGATATTATTATTATATAGTCATATTATTGTATCAAAACTTAGAATCATATTCTATATAATGCTAGAATACTTTCACTTCTGGCACTGTACGGCCTATATTTCTATGCAAATACTTTTGTCTTTTACTTAAACAACATTTTAAATTCAGGACTTTTTCCTCGCAACAGAGTAGTCTATTTTAGTGTGACATTGCTTTTACGTATGAGCACATGGTGAAGTTGTGGAAATGTGAAGAAAATGGTGATTGAACGCAAAACTATGAGCAATTAAGCCTTTCGGATATATATTGAGCTTATTGTGAAGGCAACAAGAAACAAACCAGCAAAACGAAAATAAATAAGTAAATAAATAAATAAATGAATAAAACAATTATTATGAAGGCCAGAGACCGGAACAAGTGTCGCGCACCCTGTGAACAGAGTACTTTCGGTTAAGGGAAGTTAACATTTATACTACATTACGCGGACACTCCCCTCGGTCTACCTTCGCAGGTACTCTGGTCTTCCGCCTGTTGAAACTTGTTTGAGGAAAACAGCTTTTCGACCTTCTATATTTGGGAGGACGGAGGTTTACTGTTAACTGCAAGACAAAGTGAAAGTAACTGTGAGCCCTCAGCTGAATTCGTGATTTTTCTGCTTTTCTAAAATGGATCATCGGATCCTCCTGACCTGTTTCATCTTCACCTCATGTCAAGGTGAGTTTGTCTGCGGTTTATGGTTATGCTGTGTTTTTTTTAAATGGCACTTTAATGTCAACATGAGGCGCAGACGACACGTCTTCACAGGCAAGGTAATGATTAATAAATACGTTCGGTTCAGAAGTTCATATTGTCACAGCGGTGTTTGAAAAAGTGTGTCTGTGGTGTGAATAACAAGAAGAAGAACAACTCAGTAAATAAGCCTAACTTATTGTAGGAACACAGGGATACAAAGGAACACCATCTGATAATAATTATGTACACACACACACACACACACACACACACACACACACACACACACACACACATGCAAATTATTCACATTGACTTTACACCTGTAATTACACCTGTATAATGTAATAATACAACAGCCTCGCAATTTATCCCACTGCGTCTTCGCCAAGCTGGTATTATTTTGATTTTATCATCTTGACACCAGACAGAGATGTCAGCCTGTCCTGTTGAATTTAAGTATATTGAAATGTTTAATAAAATAAATAAAGGAGACAGACTTTTGATACGTTCATTAGCTTTATCTGGAGTTTTCAAATGCATCTTGTGGTTTTCATCACTTGTTTTCATGGAGTTTTCTCAGCTAATGGGTGGGTCAGTTCAGTAAAAACAAAGCCCGCTGTGATGTCATCATATTGGCTGGACATCAGCACTCTAAAAGATATCCAGTTTAATATCACCTAACACAAAGAAAAACAGGAAATTCTCACAACTGAGAAGACGGAATAAATTAATATTCGGCAGTGTTGCTTGAAAAAAGTTGCACATTATTTTTATGTTAATTGACTAATGGTTCCATGAAAAGTTTTCAGATTTATTTGTTTAAAGCTGCTACAAGGAGCTTTCGTATTGTGTTGATTTTAGAGTGGGAGTGTTTCCACCGCCATAACCACAAAATATGATATAAAAAATAAAATTATCTGAATAAAAATCTCCTCCTGGCTAATGTACCAGTGTACAGTTTCCTGGGAAAATGTAAACACTGGCTCATATCATTTGATTTTGAGAAGACTCTGAGCCGGTGGCAGACATTAAGAAAAACTACACAGAAATACCCAATCTTGCAGGTGGTCTGATTAACTTATGCACACAGCAGTACTAAACTGAGACTTTTTCATAACCAGCTAGGAAGGCCTTGTAGTAGCTTTACTATTGTGATGTAAAAATATTTCCATAATCAGTGCTTAAAGTGAAACACACTCTCTTGATGTGTGTATGTATGTTATGGGTATTCTGTCTTGACATGCAAATATTTTTATTTTTATGTCGTTCTTTAACATAATTAAGTAGAACTGTAAAAAAAATAGGCTGCTGCTACATGTTGTTAAATTAATGGTTTTACTACAGTATTTGATCTACATTTAAATTTTTGTAGTTTTTCAGTTGTTAACTACTACTAACGACAGATACTTTCTTATGCTGTACACTATGGCACAATGCCACAGCTCATTGGCCATGGTTGTCATTTAATTACAGTCTCCTGCTATTTGATAAAAATCACCTGCGGTTCATAGGGATATACATGTTTAGTCGACCATAAGATTAAACGTCGCCACACTTGCTAGTCGACAGAAATATTAGTCAGTGCCAGTTAACTGTTGTCTCTAAGCTGTCATGCAGCTGCTTGCCACTAGTCGGGGCTGCAGCCCCTCTCGCTCAGCGTGAATGCGTAAATCAAGTTGGACAGAACACAGCTCATAAAAAAGTGCATCTTGGCAGTGTTTTTATCTAGAAAATGAAAACAAGATTGAATGTGGGCTGTGTCAGAATAAACTAATATATAACTACTTGACTGGAGCAAAGTTTAACTACATTTAGCACAGACACAGACATTGATCTGCAAGCAGAGCAGGCTGCTGCAGCTAGCACTGCTACTGTTAGCCACCCTGAACTTTGACCCCCTTGTTCAGACACCCATCACAAAGGATTGTGGGTCAGAATAGCCAGAAAGACATGCTGGCTTGCACAGTGTAAAATGGGACTGGATGCAGTATGACATCCTGGTATTTTTGACATAGTGCATTTGACATACTATATATTTGGACATAGTAAATCTTTGTCTGCCATACTAAATAGTAAGATAGTATGGGGAAGCACAGTGTGATCCTTTTCAGTCTGAAAAGGTAAAGTTAGCAAGTTGTTGTCACTTGTGCCACACAGAATTTACTGTGGCATTTAAATACAATTTCAGCTTCAAATGGCACAAAATACACGCACAATACAGTGTTTAACATTATCAGTTGATAATGTTAACTGCTTTCCTAGTGTTTGCTTGCTTTTAGACTAATCAATTAATCTAAATTAAAATTTGCATTTAGTCAACAGGGAAATTAGTTGCCAGGAACATCTCTTGTGGTTTGTGGCCAACTTCCCCAGAAAGTTAGTTCTACTTCAACAATTGCTCCAGATTCTCCCCTTGAAACATTTCGTCAGTGGTCAAAGTAAAGATTGGGTTTCCCTAGTCCATAAATCAAACACCACTGCACTTTACTGTCAGTTCAGTTGTACCGCTGCATTAAATTCCAGACTCACATTGTGATCATTTTTTGTGATGTAGTCTGGAAGTAGTTGAACTACTTTTTGAAAATAGTTTTAGCTTTAGGCTCATTTAGATGTAGTTCAACTACCTAAAGTAGCTAGTAATCTTTAAATATCTTCTCAAACATAATTTTGTTAACGTGGCATTCCAGGCAGAGGAAACAGACTTTAACACAACTTCTGTCTATTGTTCAGATATGACCTCTTTTTTTTTTTTTTTTTTGTAATGTGATAACTGCTGTTTCCATGACAACTGAGGAAAAGCCATCCGCTGTTGAATACTGTGAAATGCAGTTGAAAGTCCCATAAAAAGCCAGTGAGTAAACTTTGAGTCGAGATAATATTGGCAAACTACTAATTATTTACCGTACGAGGTCAAGACCGAACTCTCACACTATCACAGCATATTGAACACTCGGGGTACAAAATATTAGAAACAGTTCTTTACCCACCCACCCGACTAAATGATCACAGATTTAAATCCACAGCTCTTTGATACAATGTTAGCAAAGACTCTACATCATTAACATTGTTTCATGTGAACAGGATTTATTGCAGATTTTCTTTGTATTGGATTAGGTGGTGAGTTATCATCACACCTTTTAATCTTTGATATATACTTAACTTTGTGTTTAGTTGCTGGGCAGTCGACAACGTATCGACTGAAGGGACAGGAGGTCCGCTGGAAAACAGACATCCCTGAACAACCTGATGACATTCTGTGGAAACATAACGGCAACAAAGTGGTGGAGTTTAATGGCCAGGAGCAACAAGAGTTCGGCCAACATCAAAACAGGATCATTCTTGACTGGCACTCTGCAGAACTCAATATCATTGACCTCAGATATGAAGACAGTGGAGTCTATGATTTAGAAGTATATAAGGAAAACAAAGGGACTATTAAATTACAGTATAAACTGGAAGTCATAGGTAAGTTTTTTCCTAACTTTGATTGGTTATATACAGTTAATCAGTCAACATGCACTCTATAGCTGGAAGTTCATTTGTTGCTATAGCAACTCCATGCTCTTAAAGTCATGGATGAAAACATAACACTCTTTAGTGTCAGACAGTATTGTAGGGGTGACTGTTGGTGCTTTCACAAAACATTAACACAATGAGATTTTTTTTTAAATAATCATAAGTAATGCTGATATAACGACTGAGTGGGTAAAGACATGTAATAGAACAGCTGGAACAGTCGGGTAAGTTCAGAAAATGAAATCACTGTATTGTGATGCAGCCTTTAGACAACGCTTCTATCAGAATATGACAACATCCAAAATCTAAGATGATACCTGGACGTGTACCACAATACTGATATACTGCCTAACCCTACGACCAAGGGAATTGCTGGTATTTGTGTTTTTTTTTAAAGAACATAATGAATCATCCTCTGCTGTAAACAGAGTAGCAGTAACAAAAACATGGCCTTTTCAGGCTGCATTCTGTTACTTTCACTTTCACTTTGTGGTCAGAGACTTCTTCTCCCCTGAAATGTTTCATTTAACTCACGTTATGGGAAACTGTTAATGTGAATGTTCAATCAGTGCTGATTAGAGCCCAACTGATACGAAAATTTTGAGACTGATACATGTTTTAGAGGGGAAAAATTCAGTGATTACTGATATGGTGGCTGATAGTGAATTTTTGAGCTGGAGTGAAAATAGACCTCTTCTAAGTGGATTGTGCACCGATTTTGCACCACTATGACTATGCAAAGCAACTCAGAAGGTTGTTTTCTTAAACAAATAACTTATTAATTGTAGAATATGCTAGATTTTATTTAACATGTTAAATAATTTAACATATACATATGCCATCCAACTGCCGAAAGGAACCTGCTTCAGTTGACTACATTTAATTGACTGGATATGAAAAGCACTAAATTTTGTCTTTAAGACAGATGTACTGTGTTGAGGTCCATTTTCTGTGTTCAGGTCCTCTGCTACATTAATCCCATTCAACCTCAATTTAGTGAGATTCCCAGTTTGTCGGTGTGGAAGCACTATAGAGCTTTTACATATTGGCCTCCAGTCACTGTGGGAGAGACATTCAACCAGGCCTGCTCTTCCACACCCAACAGTACACTGAGGAGATCATTATCAAAACCAGTTTATCTCTTAATATGTTACCTATAAAATGCATGATATAATTTAGATTATTTGCTTCTTATGATGGTCTTGGATTGAATCACTAACCTTTGCTCTCTAGTACTGAAACAGTCGACGACATACAGGAATTACTGCGAATAGTAACTTTCTTACACTGCAGTACAAAGTCAGGATGGTGACAATGTCGTGTCTTATAGTCAGTGTTTGTCTCCTTTGTCCATATCAGTATTGTTTTTGTAAAAGTGTTTTAGTCAAGCCTTAATCATTCATGCTGTGAGAATAATTTATTTGTCATGGCCGTCATGTTGCCCTAATCTTATTCCAAGTGAGCAAGTAAATTGCCTAAACTTAATTTAACTTCAGATATAGTGACAGAGGAGCGCATATTTTGAAGCTTTTTACACATTGGAATTTGTTATATATAGCTATAATGCATACAAGATCCCTTTCTCTCTAATAAGCACTGTATGATCTTTACCACATTTACAGTGTTAATGCATGCATGTAATGTTTAATCTGTGTTTCATAAAGGAATCATTTATTTACTCATTTGAGTTTGTATTCATATATTGATTTTTATTTATGTCTTCATGTAGACCGGGTTGGCAAGGTCACCATATCCTGTCAGATGGACGAAGGCAGCGACTCTAAAAGATCTGGGACGCTGATGTGCTCTGCAGAACCCAGACAAGCTGAATCCTTAATGACGTATGAGTGGAGTTCACATGGAACCGTGCAGCCTGGCAAAAATTTAACAATATCTTTGGGCGAGAATGATGATGAAGTGTACAGTTGTAGTGTGAGCAACCCTCTGAGTAAAGCAACGGCTACATTCACCACTAAGGATTGCTACTCCAGTAAGATTTGACTTAGGCTGCACTGTATAGTTATTGTTCAGTGGAATTTCACATTTCAAGCAGATTTACTTTCAGACACTGATTTACAGACTTTGCTGTAAGTTTGATTTTTGTGTTTCTGTGCAGAAAGTTCAACTGTAGCACTGATTGCCACCCTGGTCCCCATCTTTATTATACTTCTTGTATTGGTCTCGGTGTTGGTGTTCTGCAAACTAAAACGTAAAGGTACAGTTGAGAAAAATACACCTTAATCAGAGAAACTGATAACAAAATCATTTATTTTTCAGCAGCTACTAGCTAATACATGCAGTGTATGTTCATTGATGTCCATGTATTCTCAAAGCTTCTCAAAGTCAACTAAATGTAATAATACATTTTTATACAGGGCAACTGAAACATACTTTTTCCTCTTTTTCTGTCCCTTCACTATTTGTTCCAGCATGTTTTGCAGAGAGCGATGATTTGGAAAAGCCGCCTGTAAGAAGAGAAGGTATGATACTGTCTCAGATTTAGGCTGCAACTAACTATTATTTTCTGTTTTATCATCAGTTTATCTGATGATTATTTTTAATTGATTGATTGGTTTACAGAATGTCAAAATATAGGGAAAAACAGCCATTTCAGTTTTGCTCTTATGTCAAGCTAACAGAGAAAAGCCCAAAATATTTGATTTACAATATACAATTTGTAAGTATATTTATAATTCAGTATGAACTAAAGTATTGAAATACATGCATTTAAAAAGCTTGAAGAAGAGATGAAGCGCCACTAAAAAGGTGTAGTATTTTCATTTGGCTTGTGTTGACGGTTCATTGTTTGCAGAGTGTTGCAGATAACAGCTAGAAAGCACCCAGAGAGCACACACCTCCACAGCTGCACAGTGTTTTAAAGGTCCAGAGTGTAGTTTTGCCTACGGTGACAGATTCAAACCAAGTCTGAATGACCAAAATTTTAGAAACTGGGAGAGAAAGTACTGATGATACAAAATGATGAGTATTGATGATGCATTCTGTAGTCCCTGTCATGTGAAAACGTTTGTCAGTTTGTTATTGACATCACACATTGCTCTGTTTTACTCAAAAGTTTATATTGTGTATTTTAATCTGTTTCAGAGACAGTTACTCTTCTTCACAGAGCACCCACAGTTCCCTCTACCCAGCCACTTGTCCAAGGTAATATGAAGCCTAATGCCTTTACATTTTTATGTTGTATACAGTAAAGAATGATTAAATACAGATCATTTTAGAGAATGATACGCATCACAATGGATGGAACAATACTTATTATTTGTTTAATACCTGTATTCTTTCTGTTTTTGCAGCAGATCAACAACAGGATGGGAAGCCAGCACCAGGTTACAAGAACACAAATGTTTTTATTATAACTTACACATAATATAGAGGATGCTTTTATTGGATGTTACTGGATTTCACTGTTCTCTCTTTTCAGGTGGTGTCAAAAAGAAAATAGATGAGTTTGAGCACAACAATAAAGGACAGTGGCCTGACAGATCGATAAGAGGTACCTTTTTGTCAGTAAAGGAAAATTGATAGTTAACTAACAGCTGTAACTATGCAACAACTAATACTTATTTTCATCTTCCTTAACCAAATATTTTGGTTCACAACAGTCAGGTTGGAGGTTATGTGGGAATAGAGAGACACACCACACACACATTTTTACTTTCTTTAATGTGCTGTTTATTTTCTTTCTTTCTATGAAAAAGTGAAAATGCCTGGAGTTGAATATTCAAGTAAAAACCCAACAAACATTTAAGTTAAAAAAAAGGTCCAGTGTGTAAGATTTAGGGGGATTTATTAGCAGGATATGGCAGAATTGGAATATAATATTCATAAGCATGTTTTAATTAGTGTATAATCACCTGAAAATAAGTGCCCTGTATTTGTACAAAGGGTGCAGGTCCTCTGAGAGAGTGTTGCACCGTCTGAAAGGGCCTTTTGCATTTTGTGTGAGTTTGTGGCCATCAAAGGTTCTACAAACTTGGAAAGGGAGAGCGAGACAAAGTGTCTGCAGTCTGCAAAATATAGGCTACTTCTCACAGATTGTTTTTACTCAAGTAAGTGCAGAGGTCCATAGGAAACATATTGTCCCGTCTGTGTTCAAATCAGAAACGACTGAGTTCTTGTTCCTTTGTTCACAACCTACTTTCCACCAAATTAAATTGAAATAGCACACTGATGATACAAAATGATGAGTATTGATGAAGCATTCTGTTGTCCCTGTCATGTGAAAATGTTTGTCAGTTTGCTCTGTTTTACTCAAAGTTTATATTTTGTATTTCAATCTGTTTCAGAGTCAGATGAGAAGAGTGAAAAGGTGCCTCTTCTTCACAGAGCACCCACAGTTCCCTCTACCCAGCCACTTGTCCAAGGTAATATGAAGCCTAATGTCTTTACATTTTTATTTTGTATACAGTTAAGAATGATTAAATACAGATCATTTTAGAGAATGATACGCATCACAATGGATGGAACAATACTCATTATTTGTTTAATACCTGTGTTCTTTTTGTTTTTGCAGCAGATCAACAACAGGATGAGACGCCAGCACCAGGTTACAAGAACACAAATGTTTTTATTATAACTTACACATAGTATAGAGGATGCTCTTAATGGATGTTACTGGATTTCACTGTTCTCTCTTTTCAGTTGATGTCAGAAAGATTAAAGAGAAGTTTGAGCCCAACAATAAAGGACAGTGGCCTGACAGATCGATAAGAGGTACCTTTTTGTCAGTAAAGGAAAATTGATTGTCAACTAACAGCTGTAACTATGCACCAACTAATACTTATTTTCATCTTCCTTAATCTGTTGATTATTTTCTCCTTTAATTGATTAATAAATGAATTATTTAATTTATGTTAAAAAAGCGAAACACTCCCAAAACCTACGCTGACATCTTCAAATACTGTAGCTTGTATCGTTTGATTAGCAGTAATATTGGATTATTCATTATCCTATTTTTCACCATTTATTTAATAATATTTTTTAATTTTCCAAAGGACAAGAAAGACAGTTGCAGTGAGGTTGACCATAAGACAGATTGAAAGACGTACATTTCAAGTATGGTTAAGTTATAAGTTTTGTCCTCTGCACAGGGAGAAAGACAAGTGTGACAATATGTTGTGCAGTTCTGGTGCTTCTTTCTTCCACCTTCTTTCCCAGTATGCATACAGAATATAAACATTTATTGACATTTATTATTATTTATTGTAGAATATCAGTTACGTCAGTCCAGATTTTTTCTACTATTTTTTCCAGCATTTGATAGGACCACAGTAAGTGCATGAATGTGCAGTCATACCACAGCCATGCCAGCACAGTTCAGATGCATTTGGATCCATTTTTTTTTAACTTACGTGGTGTAATATAAGTCTTATGTATGATAACTTCATATCTCACACATCAATTAATCGATTATCAAAATAGTTGGCAGTTTAATCATCTATTAATTGTTGCAGCTCTACATACTTCTTAATATTACATTAAATTTCTAACATATTCTGTCAATAAATCCCAGTAAATCTAACATGCTGTACCTTTAATGAATCAGCTACTCATTTACTAAAAGCCTTTAGGGTTCAATTAACAATAATATAAAAAAGAGAGAAAAGCAACAGGTCCTCACATTAGAGTTTTTTCACTAAATCATTAATCAATGTATATTTAGTACTACTTTTCACTAACATACTTAGCTTTTTACTGGATTATTTGACTTGCAGTCTTGTCATGTGTTTGTATGGTTTCATTTCTTGAAGCGTTCTTTTTTATGAGTTTCTTTTTTTTCTGTGTTTCTGGTTTAGAAAAGGACAAGGACAAGCGTGAGACCGTTTTGCCTCCCTCTACCATTCAACGTAGTGAGTCACCTTCTCTTCAGGAGCAGAATAATCTCGTTAGAAGTGACAAAGGTGATGCAGATGCAGTTGAGGCTGAAGAATCTGCAGAGGGAAAAGAAGAAGATCCAGCTGGTGTGGAGTCCTCCGCTGCTTCTGAACAGCCAGGTTTGGACACTACACTATCTGAGCTAGATTCAGAATAGTCACATGAAAAAAAAAATATTCAGACACCTTACTTAAAGTAAATCACATTATTTTAATCAATCAACAGTGTAATGGGTTGGCAGTTCATAATTAGCTCATGCTTTGTTTGGATTTTACCTTCCCAGAAGAAGTTCTGTTTTTATATGAAAATATTCTTTTCTTGTCCTAAAATATTCTCTATCCTGTGGTCTTGTGGTTCCACAGGGGTCAGTCACAGGCCCTTTGTCATAGTCAAATTAAACATCACCTTTGGGACACATTCACAAACATAACAACAACTAATCACACATTTTGTCCCATCTGTGGGATTCTGAAAATCCAGTGTGCAGAAATTATGTGGATTTATTTGCAAAATATGGCAGAAATGGAATATAATACAAGTGAATAATCATCTGAAAAACAGATTTATTATGTTTTTGTTATCTTAGAATAAGCCATTTATATCTACAGAGGACGCAGGTCTTCTTCCACAGAGTTGCACTGCCATGTTTGTACAGTAGCTCAGACAAACCAAACATTGTCTCTAGATAGAGCCTTCACGGCCCATGTTTTATGTCCACCGCAGGTTTTCGTTGCCACTTGAAAGGACTGATTTGAGGTGTTTGCAATCTGCAAGCTCACCACTAAATCCTGCACACTGCTCCCTTAAATGTTGTATGTTACAAAGCGTGTGATGTTTGTCCACTAATGTCAGTGTATCCAAGATACTGAACCTCACTTTGCCTCTGATGGCTGTTTCATTGG
This sequence comes from Lutjanus erythropterus, assembly GCF_056507025.1. Lineage (NCBI taxonomy): Eukaryota > Metazoa > Chordata > Actinopteri > Lutjaniformes > Lutjanidae > Lutjanus > Lutjanus erythropterus. The sequence goes on from NC_139324.1 coordinate 24,842,891, forward strand.
TGTGTGATTGTATGAGCCAATCGGTGAATGTGACAAGTAGTAGCAGTAAAAGCACTTTGATTAGAAGAGTGTAATATAAATACCATATAAAGTTTCCTGACATTAACAAATTTTCACACAGGAGCTCTTTTTTATCTTCTTTTTTTATGTTTTTGGTATTTTTTTATCTAGCACCCAAACCATTGGCAAAACAAAACAAAAAGTCTGAATCTGCTCAAGGATTTTGCCTGTTAAAAGGAAGTTTTTCCTCGCCACAGTCACCTCAGTGCTTGCTCTTAAAGGGAACAATTTACTTGTTCTATATGAAAAGTGCCCTGAGATAACTTGGTTATGATTTGGTGCTATACAAATAAAACTGAATTGAATACCTTGTAGTACCTGATGCAGCAGCAGTTTCATTTATTGACTAATTATTCTTTAATGATCATAATAGACAAGAAAAAAAACATTTCAGCATTGCCTTGTTCAGAGGAGAGAATTTACCAGTGTTCACCCTTTAATCATGACCACAGTGTTCCTTAAAGTTGACAGTTCAAATTGAATTTTTATAAAGCATGTTAAATGCAGCACAAGGTGCCGTGTTTGATTCACTTTATTTCTTATTTTAATACAGTCCTTTCCTTGATTTGTGTGGGAAATTACTTTTTACTGTCTACTGAGTAAGACTGATTGATTTTCAGTCAAGACTCCCTCTGAACAGTTTGATCCTTTTGCACATTTTTAGCTGCCAGGTTCACTTTTCTTGCTTTTTTCATTGTGTGTTTCAGAGTTAGAGAAGGAGTCAGATGAGGATAAGGAACCAGTGTCTCCTCCTGCAAATGGTTCCCCTCCTGTTGCTAAGCCACGTAAACTATTGACCCAAAACTCTACAAATGCCTTATCAGAGGACACAGCTGAAGACCGCGAGGAGGAGGCCAGCTTAACCAATGTAGAACCTGTCAGAGACGACTCTATAGAGGCCGAACCATCATCTACCATTCCTGAACAGAAAGATTTAGAAACATCACTACATGAGCAAGATAAGGATAAAGACAAGATGGACAAATCAGCATCTGCAGGTGAAAATGAATCAGATAGTGAAGGTGATGGTGAACTAACAGATAAAGAACCAAATCTGTATTTAGGCGACTCTGAGCAGCCTCAGATCCCCTCACCAGCAAAGCCAGACGACAGTACCGTTCAAAAGCCTGCGGACACAGCAGATGCAGAACCAGATCAAGAAGAAAAGGGCAAAACCAGGCCTGAGTCTGGTGAAAGTGAAGAGGAAACCGAAAGTCCAGAATTAGAAAAGTCAGGCCAATGAGCACCTTGGTGAGGATAAAGAAGAAAAAAAGATGAAGCACATGGAAAAGAGAAAATCTAAGGAAGTAGACGGCGAAAGTGAATTTATAAGTTGTAAATACAGAATAGCAGAGGGCAAAGGGACAAAAATCTTAAAGGGCAGTTCACTCCAAATCAAAAATACATGTTTTTCTATTTATTATTAAACTATGTTTTGGTTTTTTGGTAAAGAAATCAGCTGCCACCTTCTCTCAAAAATAATGGAACTAGATGACACTCTGCTTTAGTGCTCAAAGCACAAAAAAAAATACATTTGAAAAGCTCAACAGCAGCATCCCTTTCTAGAAATCATCACCCAGTTACTGCAGTAGGATGTACTGGAACTGTTTTCTTTCTAGTAGAGAGAAAGTAATTCCTACATGAAAACTGCTTATAACAAAGTCTGAGGGCAGAAACCTCTACAGCTGATACAGATGAAACCCTGCAGCTCACACCAAAACAGTCTAGATGGATAAAGAGCACTGCAGGTAAGAAGGAAAGAGAAAGAGACTATTTATAGTTTTGTGGTGAACAATCCCTTTAAGATCAGAAGCTGAGCTAAAGAGAATGGAGAGCTTTCTGTGTCTGAATGTAAACAAATATTGATAGTTACTGTGTATCTGCATGTAAATGATGCTCTCTATAATTTGATTGATGTATAATAAGAGTGACTAAGATGTTTATCTGAGTGAAAAAGTTTAGTGTTAAGGATGAAGGCCACAGTGAAGTGAGAACAGACCAGTGTTTCATCTACAGTATCTCTCTGTATCTCTGTTGCCTGTTTCCTTTTATAAAGTGACTTAATATAAAATGGCTCATTAAAACCAGAAATACAACGGAGATAGACATCTTATACACAGTATGAACAGTCAGCCTCAGAGAGATGATACGCACCTGAAATGCAAAACGTTTACAAAGGCATCGACATCTAAATGTGATGATTCCTAGGTGCTGGACAGAGAAACATGTCAAGAAAGTAAAAATAGATTGTGCACACTAGATAATGTATTAATAAGTCTTCATGGGAGCCTTATCTAGTGTATGGACTTGGACATACACCTTAAATGACACTACACAAAGTATTTCAGAAATTGCTTTAACTAACACTACTGCTTGACTAATTGTATATTTGATATTTTTTTTTAATTGTTTTTATTGCTTGTCTTTTTTTAAAATATACAAAAAAAGCACTTTTTTTTAATAAATCAAGTAATTTCAAATTAGAAGTTAATATTACATTATAATATTAATATAATAGAATATTTAATTCAAACTATAGCAGTAGTCTTACGAATCTCATGTTATGACCTTTAAGCTTACATATAAGAGACACTCGCATGTTACAGAAATAACCACTAATCCTATAAATCTCATATTGCGTCCTTACTCATAAGGACAGACATGATGTAATGGTTATACTGTCATCTTGATTACAGTGATGCACAATGAGAAGTTATTGAAGGTGGTAGGATAAACAGACTGAAAAATAAGATAAAAATTAACCATCACACCCACCTTTAATAATCTGAGATCAAAAAGAGGCTTCTGTCAAACATTTTTGCTTCTTTGTATGTAAAAAACGTTTTGTGCCATTTTTATTGAGACCACTTGTTTCTGCTCTTTTGTCGTTACGTTGATGTTTGAGCATTTTTGGCGCTCAGGCTATGTTTGTCGTTGATTGTTCGGAAATTATTTATGATTTTCATGCATACCACTACAACAAGATCTTATTTGCATTTTCTTCACTTCTCTTTTGATAGTTGATGGATTTTCGATGTCTGATGATGGAAAACCTTCATTACACTCAAATCATTAATAAAGACAATGTTAGTATGAATTTAATATGTGCAGTTTCTTCTCGTTTTGCCATATAATTAAAGCTCAGATTACACTTTTTTAAGTAATAATTGCACCATAATATATTGAAAGTTTCAGGACTTGCCTTTAGTTTCCTTTGAAAGCTGAGTGATGGAGCCAAAAAACTGAAGAGGATATTTAGAGGAGAAGCCATGTGTCTGAGGTGGAAATCATTGTTGAACTGAAATGCAGTGAAATAAGAGAAAAATAAGTTAATAAACTGATAGCATGTTTGACAGCTCAGCAGTGTGAATATAACCTACACACATATGAAGAATATACAGTCATTGCATGAGATGATATTGGTACGTAACTGTAGGAAGTATTTTGTCTCAGTAGGGGGCAGTGTTTATAAGCTCATACCTCTAGTCATGAGCTGACTTTTAGAAATTAGTTTTTTAAGTGTCTTAACACTGAGGTGGTTGAAGGACATCTTCAGCTGTAGAGACAAGCTTAAAATGGGCATTTATTGCAGAATATTATGTAAAGTCTAATACATACAGAGGTCAGGGCAGGATGTTGATGAGGAGTTTTATAAATGTGATGTCTAGAAATGTGAAGGACTCTGCAGGTTCAAACACATCAGTTTAAAGACGTGTGTAACGGACAGGTGCAACAATTTAGTGACAAGAAAAATACTCTCTACCACACACACACACACACACACACACACACACACACACACACACACACACACACACACAAAGTTCCAAAACACTTCTTCCTGAAGGGCTGAGGTTCTCAGAATCATTTGCCCGTTAAGAACCCTTTTTTTCCATGAAAGTGTTTGTGAAGCATTCTTTGTTCCATCAAGAACCCCTTTCTTTCAAATAACTTTTTTGAGTTCTTTAAGGATTGTAGAGATCGTTGAGGAAATCTTACATCAAGGGTTCTTTGTACCGTAATGTATACCCTCTGAGAGGGGTTCTAGATAAAATCCTTGGAATATGAAAGGGTTCTCAGTAGAACCCCATGGGTGTATTTGAGATAAAATCCTTGAAATATGAAAAGGTTCTCAACAGAACCTCCAGAGTGGGTTCTAGATAAAACTTTTAAAATAAAAATTTTAAAATATAAAAAGGTTCTTAGTAGAACCTCTAGATTAGTTCTTGTTAGTCCTGTTAGAGGGTGGGAAGGTTCCAGGTAGAACCCCCAGTTAGGGTGCTGAGTAGAACCATTACACCATAGAAGGGTTCTCTGTAGAACTTTTCATAGGTGGTTCTGGATGAAACCTTGTAAAGTTCAACAGCCTCCAAGTGGAACCTTTACCTCTTCTGTGGGGGACAAGCCAAAGAACTCTTTATGGTTCTAGTTAGCAGATTTATTTCTAAGAGTGCAGTAAACTAGCAGTCATATTGTCTGAAATGCTCCTTTATTGATGTGAAAGCATGAAAAGCAGGTTCACCCTCTGCTGGATGACAGGCTGGTGTAGATTTCTAAAGGTTGGTTTGGGCCATGTGAGAAAGTCATGCATGATTAGTTTAACCTCTGAGTCACAGAGAAGTCTGTGATCTGCTACCACCTGACCTGCGGGTTCAGGGCACAAGCAGAGAATGAAGACTATCGTATTTCTGTGGTCGCAACAAATACCAAGGGGATATTAGAGTATTGAATTATTTGTGGGGATCGTGGCTGCGCCTGCTCAGACCAGGGTCAGAATGTGGTTCCACTGAGACATCATCAGGAACCGTCCAGGTGCTGGAAATCCATGAAAACACTTGGATTTTAATGTGGTGTTTAAGGGGTTGAAAAGTACTTGGATTATAGATAAAGTGCCTGAAATTGTAATTGCATTACGTTCATAATAAATCGCTCTCTGCCCGAACAGTTTTTTAGATAAAGAAATAAAATAAACCTGAGAGAATCTAATTGCTTTTGCTTTTTGCACAAAATAAAGACGACTCCACACAGTCCATGGTTACCGCTCTGAGTCTGCAAGCGTTTAGTGTGATCTGTCTGTTGATGTGTGTCCTCTGATGGAACAGTGAGTGGGAGGCTAACAGACGACAACATGCTGTGAGGCTGCCATTTCAATAGACTTTTATCAAGGCAGCCATATTGATATATGAAATCGTGCAGTAAACAAAGGTCGTCTTTAGACAGGAATCCCGGAGCCACGAGAAGAAGATCTCACAATGATGATTATTTTAACACAAAGCATCATCTTTCCCTAACTCTGACTTAAGTGTTTTCTGTCCCCACACTATGAGAAAAAAAAGAAAGAGCCCGTTTTGGTTCTTAGCAGAAGCTTTTATGAAGGTTCCACTTGGAGCCCTTTGAGAGAGTTCTATTTAGACCCTGCCATAATGTATTATACCTAGGCAGGTTTCTCTCAGAAGGTTCTACAGAGAACCCTTCTATGATGTAATGGTTACACCCAGAACTGTCTCTGGGGTCTCTATCTAGAACCTTTCCACCTTCTAAGGGTGCCAACAAGAACCCAGGTAGGGGGTTCTACTGAAAACCTTTATATTCCAAGGGTTTTATCTAGAACCTAGCGAGGGAGTTCTTCTAAGGTTCTACTTTTTATATATTAAGAGGGTACCAGGGGGTTCTAGCAAGGACCCTTTTATATCATGGTACAAAGAATCCTCTACAAAAGAGTTCCTCAAGGATTTCAGCAATCCTTGAGGAACTCCTTTGAAAACAGGGTTCTTTGGATGAAAAGGGTTCTTAATGAAACCCTTAATCTTACAAAGAACCTTTGACAAACCCTTTCTTCAATAAAGGGCTCTTCAGAGGCAGTGGCTTTGGGTGGAACCTCAGACCTTCAGGAAGAACACTTTTTGAACCCCTATTAAGTTTATAAACTTAGTTCGATTTTAGCCACAGCATTGTCACATTCAACGCGTACAAATCTGGTGAGAGTTTTGCAAATCAAGGGTTCACTTCTTGACACAACCGTAAACACGTGTTACCAATGATACTAATTAAGGTCCCATTGGATTTTAGTATATTAGAGCCTTTTCAGGGTGCCAATATACACAATAGCAGCGCACCCTGACTCTATTTGTTCTGAATGAAGTTTTAATTAGTGTAATTGGAAACACTGCTTTTTATCCTGGTATTTCATCTCAAAATGGCTCCTGTAAAAAAAAAAAAAAAAGTCTGTGAGCATTGGCTTGAAAACAAAAAGATACAAATCATGAAATCATGGTACGCTGTGCTGGTAGGGAAGTTTTGATTAGGTCAATGTTACACTAAAGGATCATTAGGTAGTCAAAACTCACCCCCTTTGTTAACCATTTTTATTTCACCACGGGCATAAGGTGCTGGAAAAGCTTGAAAATTCTGCTAGAAAATACTTAAAAAGTGCTTGGATTAGACTGTGGAAAAGAATTAGGAACCCTGTATTGCTGATGTGTTGATGGCAGCAGGGACACTCACATTCTTCCATTGGAGCGATGGTTTCTCCATGCCAACATCTTTGTATGTAAATATATTTCCTTTGGGATGATTGTTACAACAAAGAGGCTTTTACTGAGTTTTTCCTGGATTTCAAAAAAGCAAAAAAACCCCATGACGACAGCACGCCAGCCTGAGTAGCCAGTGCGTGCTTTTTTAAAAAAATACTTGTTTCCTTTTCCATCCTATCGTTACATTACACTGGAGTGTAATGTTCCTTCAGATACAGGCCCAATTACACTTCCCTCTAAGATTGTTAAGTTCCTTTCTGGCCTTGTTGCAAAAGGAGAGACTGAAAAAAAAAAGAAAAATGGGCCACCCTCCAGAACTGCCTTTTATACCAGGTTGATTAGCATGCTGGGTTGTTTAAATTGCCTCCTGGAGGGCTGACGTGAAATCGAACAATATCCTCTGGCTTTAGAGACTAGCCCCATAGCTTCTCATTTATTTTTATGCAGAGTTAGGACAGACCTTGGCACTACTCCACTGAGGAAGCCGAGCCCCAGGGAGGCCAGGTCTGGGTAGGTCAGGACAAATCAATTAATATCGGCTCAATAAAAGTTCCTGGCTCCTTCTGGGCCATACTTTACTGTGACAGTGCAACCTGGGCGCCCAACGTAATTATGTGGATAAATTGTTAAGTGTGGCTGAGACATTATAATGAAATAATATCCCTTTCCTATCTCTATAAAAAGACCTCTATTAAGGCCTGATTTGTCTTTGGACCCTGCTTTTATGAGAAGTGATAGTAGAGCATTGTTTGTCATTGTTATTATTATATTATATTAAACAAAGTTTCCCTCCTGGGTGATGATGTTTATGACTCTTCATTCAGTTTCCAACTCAACCTCTGTGCTCTTATTTTTCTGCTAACATTCGGTCATCATGTAAAATTCAAGTACGCCCCGGGCAGAAAGATTATTACACCCATGTCGGCAACCAACACAGTGGAAACACTTATTAATAGACTACTTATATACCTATAAATGCTACAAATGGGGCAGATAAAATAGGTGAAGGGTATATTGAACATTTCTTTAACCTGAACCAAAAATGATCTCAGTAGTCAGAAATAATGCAAGCAACCTAAACAGATCGTTGTTGAGATTTATTCGATATCGTGCTGTCATAACACTTCTTAATTAGAGGATGGTATCCACTGTTTGTGTTGTGTTTGAACAACACAGGGTCTAACATGCACCACTGTTGCCATTTTCATATTTGGTGACCACAATATAAACACAGGTTATGAGACCTCCAGGCTGCATGGAGGTGTACACAGTGTCAGCCATGTTTGCGTGACTCTGATGGTGGATTGCTTCACACCAGGATAGCTTAAAGCAAATTACAGATTCTTCAGGCATCTCCATGTGGCCTAGCTGGAGTTCTGGATTCGGTCACAGCATACTCTCTCTGTCACACAACGTATTGGAAATAACTTCTCTCTGAAACATCAATTATGTCAATAAGTAAATATTTTCATCTGGAAAAAATGTTGAGTATTTATATGTTGTCATTATGGTTTTTCTTGGGCATTTGCTTTGAAGACAGCTTTCATCTTTGAGGTTGGGAACTTGGTCTAAATGCTATATTTTATCTAAATAGTATGCATGGGCACATAGCAAAGCAAGAAACAGAGACAAATAATACTTGATGCAAAAAAAAGCACTACCTCTACAAACATTCAGTGGTCACTTGAATAGCAACATGAATCTATGCTGTATCGCTAGTCTCAGTCAACTCATAATCCGGACGCTATAAGTACAACAACAACTACACCCTACCCTTTGTAGCAGCTATGTTTTTTTTGTACATATGACTTAAAAGGTCATGAACACACTGAAGTTGGAATAACAATTTCCCACCATCTGAGGAGCATGTAACTTTTAAAACTATTCACATTCCCACAAGTCTCACCCGTACTTTGTCTTTAATGCCAATTAGCAAATGCTAGCATGCTAAAATGCTAATTTTGAACAGAAAAGTTGGTAAATATGCGAAACAAATGATACTAATTTACCCTTTGTCCTCCTCTGTAAGTTTACAGTGAGAACGGTGGCGGATTTAACATTGAAATTGTCAGTAATGTTTGAAACACTTTGATTCCACGAAAACAACTAACATTGGGGAAGAAAAGTGCTGGGGAAGTGCGATAGACTTTGACCGACCAGACCAGCCAGATCGGGATCACCCCAGGAAGTGAGGTGAGATAAGAGCTAAGCTAACCCGTCTTAGTGAGCCAGAGAGAGATGTGCTGCCGGCCCACTCTGGTTATACACCTGAAACCCCCCTCATAACAAATCCAAATTTGACCCCTCAGAATGAGCCACGCTTTTGGCAAATGCAGCAGAACAGAATAGAAAAGATACAAATAGAATAGAACAAATGTTTATTGTCCATCGAGGTGGAAATTTGTCTTTGAAATCTGTTGTACGACAAGTTTGGCTGGAGGTTATGTTACTGCAGCTCGTCAGCTAGGGACATGCCAAGGTTTTCACCTTACGTTAGAGCAGATAAAGACAAAATTTAATCCATTTCACACACACGTGCTCTTGTGTTGTATGATTTTAATGACTACAAAAAAAGGCCATTGTCCAAACTTACAGCTGCTAACCTATGATTGCAGGGCTTAGCAAAGGGTCAATTAAGGTTCTGTTCCATTCAGGTCAGAGTCAGGGTGTTGTGCATACTGGCTCTGTGGTAAGGCACTGCTACCATAAATAGAATGGGACCTTTATTACTAGTAACACCTTTGTATACCCCACTATTTCAGATCAATATGGCTGCCATTAAAAAGGTCTATTACAGTGAAGCATTTATTGGCAATAAAATTCTTCTGCTATTTGTCGAGAAAGTCAAGTCATTTAAAATTGATGAAAATCCTGCAGGGCATGGAGTCTTTGGAGACAAATACATTTGATGGAGGGCACATTTGTATCTTTGATGTACAAGCAGTTCTCTCTTGCAATGAGCACCACTCATCATCTGGTTTCACACTCTGGTGTCTAAAACAACCAGCACCATATGACGCTATTTGTCAAAGATAAAAATCCACAAGTCATTGAACATTCTTGACTTTGCATAGGCAAAGCTGTCACAAAAACTTATGTTTTCCATTTGTTCACATTTTTAAACCACCCTGTAACCATTTGTAATGAACTCTGGGGTGGAAAAAGTATGCATAGCCCCTTTTCAACAATTTGAAATATATCCTTTCAGCACCATGGACCGACAGTTTCTGAGAACCAGCAAAGGGAATCACTTTGTTTTTGTTTTCTGTTGTCATGTGCATGTGTTTCTGTAAATACTTTTCTCAACAGTCGAGCCGCTCTGTTCGGAGCTTTGTCAGTTCTTTATTTGAACAAGCTGCCTGTCAGTGTGCCACACTGACGTATCTGTGCTTGTGCACTTGCAGAACCTGACACAATTCTCTCATGGCAAAATGGAAAACACTTGCAGCATACCGCCTGCCTCGTATTGTCTGATGGGAAGATTAAAGCCAATCCAAACAAAATTCACTCTCTTCAGCTCTGAGTTGGTCGATGGTGAGACCACCAGAGGGGAACAGCTCGCTCAACTATGTCATCAGATCACATTATCATTGATCTCAGTCTCCTGCTCTCCTCTGTCTGTCTTTGCCTTCCTCAGACTGCCCAGCGCTTTCGACTACACTTCTCATGGCTCACTGTTGCGTCTCATCTCTCGAGTGTAATAAGAAATCATGATGCCTTCACTAGAATAACATTGAGTGATGTATTTTTTAATCGTTTTTAATTTAATTACCTTTACTTGACTGTAATGGGAGGACATACAGTCTTCTGTTACTGTTGTCAGTTTGGTGGTGTATTTATGGCTGTTGTGTCTCCACACCAAAAACATGGCATGGCTGTATTCATGTTGACAGCAAGGAGCATTGTTTACAGCAATTATTAAATCAATTCTGAGATCAATTCAAAAGACATTAAACATAATTTTTACAACACTGGCAGTTAAAAAGATATGGAACAAGGAACTCTGCAGCGACGGTCTGGTACGAGATTAGAAAATAATATGGTCCAAATTCAGCAGTGCCTCTAAAAACCCTTACACAAGATGATTCACAGGGAATGTGCTTCACCTATTCATGTTTTGAAATGAGACTAGATACCAGTTCTTAGTGTACTCACTGCCAGGAGCAGACGCAACAATACACATTTTGCACTGTTGGAGATGCGTCTTGGTTGCTTAACTATCATTGTTTCTATCAATAAAACTTAATAAGTTTTGATTTCCAATTTCCTGAACAATAAAATACAAATAATTAATTAATTAGACTCAATTAAAAAAAAAAAAATACGGCAGATTAGGGACAGTTGTAACACGTTTTTTCCCAGCACCTATAACGCACTGAATATTTGTGTTAAAGTGCTCAAATTTTGAAACAAAGGATCCTTAATCATTAAAAATAGAAATGTTTCCAACTTTTTTTCTCCAACTTGGTTTTATTTTATTACTCGTTGTCTTTGTGATGATTCCAGGTGGATTTTTTTTATTATTAATGTTAAAATAACATGTTTATAATCTTTAAAATACATTTAACTCTGAGTAATTCTAGATGAATCTAAAATTTGGATTGGATTACTCATGGTTATTATCCTTGGAAAAATACTGCTGTGAATATGTGCAATCATTATGGTTTACTATATGAGAAGGCATGCATATTGACAAATACATTAATATAATGTAATATAACCAAAATACAATATAAATATTATATTTCGGTGTTATTTCATTCAGCCCTTTCTTGATTGAACGCTGGATGGCGTCTTACCAATGTGTAGCATCCCTACATTATTCAAGGAGGCCAAGCTGTCCACTGTACATTGCTGTGTCCATTAGGGGTCACCTCCTACACTCAGCAATACCAGCCCAACTTTAAAATTTAGTGGAAATGGGTAGTTGCAAGCTATAGATAAGTGATAGATAAATTTCTGTTTTGTTCCGTTTTCTTTTCAGTCTACTGTTTTTATCTGTCTTGAGAATATCTGCCTTATGCTTTTTTTTATTACTGCTTACTCCTTTTTTTTCTTTTTTTCTTTTTAATTCCAGTTTAAAAGTTGTGTGTGCTTCACTGTTGGTATTGTTTGTATGTTTGTTGTGTCTTGTCTGTTCTAAAAATTACAATCAGAAAAAGGCAATGTTGTTTACAGCACAGCAGGCAGAGACTAAAGGTTTGACATGAAGATCACCCACATTTAAACTGTGCTTTAGTTAATTGGTTTATCAGAGTCCTCGCCAACTGAATTAATTCCAATTGAAAAACTAAGATCCGATCCAAAAGACAGAAATTCCTCTTTGAATTGCTATTGTGCAAGCAGCAATTATGAGAGTGATGTGCTTTTCAGTCAAAGCACATGTCCAAATGACAATAAATGGAGTCCTAATGAATTTCAGTCTTCAGTGGAAAAAAATGTGAAAATAGCAAAGTGAATAATCACTCTAAATATGTTTATTTTAGTAAAATAGATCCAGAGTTTTGCGGAGAATTGTGGCTATTTAAGATTTTTATGAAAATGGGATGTTAGCAAAACAAGATGTACAACACTCTGACTGGCTCTGTTGTGGTTGATGTGGAGTCTGAACATGTCCAAATGCTCTCCATATGTCTGGCAGCTCCACTGACCCCTCTTACTTAAACATTGCCATGGTGGATGTGTTCCACGCTCGGCCAATGTGCGACGATGATGATGTTGTTTTACTTTACATGAGTATTGCTGCAGTAAAAACACCAGTGAAACCTAACAAGGAGAGATAGATCTACGATTATGGCATGTCTAAATTTGGAGTAGAGGAAGTTTGCCACTGATTCATATATTACTGCCAGCAGAGGACGTTTTATGTACTCCATAATGATGCATAGGTGTATGGAAAAAAAACTCCTGCTGTTTGAGCTCAGGCTGTGAGACAGAGAGTTACTGTATGAGTGAGTGAGTGTTGCAGCCAGATTTTATAATTGTTTATTTGTGTCTGTTCAGCTTGATGGCAGCATGTCACTTCTGTTTCCCGGATTTGTCTGTGAGGGAATGATTCATGTGGACAGCACCGCAGATTGTGCTTGTGATTACCCAAAATAGCCCTGGCATGCAGCATTGTGCATGCGTGGAGAGGGGGTGCATGCATGTCTTTGTACGTGCATAAATGTTTGTTCGTGTGTCGGCGTGCGCATGAAACACGTCTGCTAGTGTGTGTGCATTCCTGCCGTCATGTGCACGTAGCCTGGGATCTGGCGAGTTCCTCTCCACCCATGGTGGGCCTCTCTCAGCCAGATGGATGGTCTCAGCCAGTGTCAGAGAGGTGACAGCTGGCTGGCCTGGCCTCTCCTGGCTGAGGGTCTGGATCCTGTCCTCTGACAGCTCCTGACAGCTCCTGATGGGTGACACGTCCAACGCTGCCCCCACCCATTAGCTTGCATCATGGAAACTCCTGGTTTACTGAGGAATCAATGATGTCTCACAGCATGCTTTAATGAAATGTAAATGATATGAGCCACACCCCGGTGAGATGACGCCTGAACTCATAAGTGCTCTAAAGGAAGTAGCCACCCTCCTGATGATTGAATAATTAGGCCTTTTCAATGGCTGTAAAACATGTTTTACAGAGGAGAAGAGGGTCACACGTTATTTTGTAGTACACTAATAAGACATAACAAGCTGTAGTTGGCATCAAATTAGACAGAAACGGAAAACGATATGCTCTTTATTAGACAGTAGTAGACTTTATTACACCATTAGAGGGTAATTTGGACATATTACAACAGAACTACCGTAAACTAGCACAAAATCACATATCAGTTACTACGTGAACCAGATCTACCAAGTAAAAAATATTTTGTCTATGACTGCACAGACGTATGGTAATACTGTAGGCAGAAAATGCAATTTGATCAAAAAAGTAGGTCTCGGCTACTCTGTCATCTGTAAGGGACCAACCAAAGATGGTGAGTTCTGAGGAGCAGAAATGTGATTTTACTTTAGTTTGCAGTACTGTTCTGTTGTACTATGTCTCTAATTACCCCCTAATAAAGTCTAATAGGGGTCTAACAGTGGGAAATAATACACTTAAGTTTACGGTACAGTTCTGTTGTAATGGGTCCCTGATTACCTTCTGATGAAGTCTAATAAAGGGGCTAATACTATCTAGTTTTTTGTATAGTTTGATACAAAGTATGTCTTATTACGTCTTGTTAGTGTACTGTAAAATAAAGTGAGACCACCAAGATTAATAGCCGTTCCACTCCAAACTGAAATGAGACAACAGGTCATGTTTCATACTGAAAAGCTATAAGAACTCATGTACCATGTCAAAAACCTCATTAGGTAAGCACAAGCTGTCACAAAAGCTCTCATGAAAGTCATAAATTAGATTAAGCTACCTCTTTTACTTCTCATAACACCAGGCTCTCCCTCCTGGCTCTCCCGCTCTCTGCCTCGGCGTTACAGTAAACTCGTTAGAGAGGCTGGAGGTCTGAGCTGCGGCGACCTGGGGAGCGGTGCTGGAACTGGGGACTGTGTACGGGGACGCTGTAAATGTGTGTGTGTGTGAGTCATTATTTTCAGCTTCCATGCAGCACGCCGCGGGTTTTCGGCAGGACAGAGACGGGGCTATGCTAAAGCGAGCCTGCTGGGCTGTGTGTTAATGAGACAGCTCTGCAGGGATGAGAAGAACACACACAGAGCAACTCAGGAGATGTCTGCCGGCCTCCCGAAGGTAATTCCCTTAAATGAAAAGCAGACTGCATGCTAGTCATTGTTGCATCAAGGGGGTGAGGATGAATAGTGACGGGGTTGTATTTCAACACACCTCCCCACGCTCTTATTACGAGGCTGAGATGAGTGGAGGCAGGGGTACCTTGTTCAGACACTCCCCGCCAATGCTCTTTCTTACCCAATTATCCTTGACTAGGATGACTTGTGTAACGCTGGCTGTGTCACGCAGCTTTGGAATGGATGTTTTATCCGATCAAGGCCTTTTCATTTTTCAGATTAAGAGTCTCTCTTGCTTCCAACCAAGGACGCCAACTGGACTGGAGTACATCTGGGAGACATTAGAGACACATGGAAGAGGCTCATTTAAGGCTCATGTTAGCTCACCTGGCGCTTTAAGTAGGACCATTAATATTGATCTACTTAAAATATGAACAACCTCGGTTCACACATGTCTCTTCGATGAGAAAGACGCAGTGTCCCTCGGCATGTCAATTCCAGCCATCGCTATCAAACTGGCCTAAGCTGTGATTCGGAGCTAATAGGCTTTCCAGATGTTTTCCCTTGTATTTCATTGAATCCAACACCTCTGCTAGGGAACTGTCCAGCCATAAATCACAGGCTGCGTGCTGCATGAAGAGAATGAGGGGATGTGGCTTGATGCATAAGTCACATGCTTGATTCATGAGCTCACTGCGAATATCTTCAGGACACAAGCGAAACAATTAACTGTTACCTTAACCCCGAGGCCACAAAGTCTCTTAAAGGGATTTAGTATCCCCTTTATAAGCTCTGAAGCCCCAACTCAAAGCCGTGGGGACAGCAGGGCTTTATAAGAATGATTTGGTTTTATGTGGTATTCTTGGATGACGGTCCACCACGAGTCACTGTGCAGTGTTAGCAACAGTTCACGGCTTTATTTGGTTCTGCGAGTGAGCTTCAGTTCCAACTGTCTGAGATTAGTCGGGTTGAACAGATGTCCGATAAAATGCTCTGCTCTCATCCATCTAATGTAAATGTACTGTGCGACCAAGGTTGTTATTAATCTCTGTAAAGCAGCAGGCAATCTTTTCCTTCCAATAGCTGAGCCAGAATAAGGTCCTGCAGTCGCACTTTATTTTACATTACACTAATAAGATGTAACAAGCTACTTTGTATCAAAATAGACAAAAATAGAAATAATATGTTCTTCATAAGTTAGTAAACAAACACAGCTGTACCCTAATTAGACACCAAACACCTAACAGTACACAAATAAGTTGTAACCAGACGTACTTGAAACTAGACACACTATTTACTTTATTAGACAGTATTAGATCCTTTATTAGACCTTTATTAGACTTTCTTTAAGGGGTAAACGGAAACATTAAAACAGAAGTGTACTGTAAAATAAATTGAAATTGCATGTCTGCTACTTGAGACACACCTTTGTCTGTTGTTTTTAGGCGAAGTAGAAGATGTATGAATTCACTTTAGTTTACAGTACAGTTCTGTTTTGTCTCCCAAATTACTGTCTAATAAAGTCTAATAATGGGAAACAATTGACTTTAGTTTACAGCACAGTTCTTTTTTAGCTTAATGAGTCCCTAATTACCTTCAAATAAAGTCTAATAAGGGTCCAATAAAATGTCTAACAATGTCTAATAAAGAACACATTATTTCTAGTTTTGTCTATTTGATACAAACTATAGTTTTTTATGTCTTATTAGTGTACTGTAAAATAAAGTGCCACTAAGAGTACATCTATAGCAATATTTAACATGTGGGCCGATCATTTATCAATAAACACAGCTGCATCCATCTTTTTGCACCTAATTGAATTTCCCAGATGTGTAATTTGTCGATCCTCCTTAGCCATGCTGTCTAATGAGCACCTTAACCTTGAGCTGCATTAATTCATCTGACAGTTATGAATGCACACACAAACTCAAGATGGTTATATTTCACTCCAAGTTTTCTCTCCAACTGCCTTCTAGTTACTGAGGCCTTGGGAATTTCATGCCATTTTAAATCTTTCTCCTTCCTGAGAGGATGTCGCCTCTATCCCACTTTTCTGGCCTTTAAAAATGGTCACTGGCGCGTCTGAAGTCCTTTAATGTGCAATCCATCTGCTCTTTGGCTCATGTGGCGGAAATGAGAAGATCTATAATCTTTACCTGCACTGGCAAGCTGACGAGAATGATCGATCTGGTGTTAGGGTGTATCTTTCCAGGAGATTTTTTTTGTTTGGCTTAGATATCTCGGTGGAATCACTGGGTGGAAAAAAAAATATTCATAAAGATGTTTATGCTTCTGAGCTGTCTGTGCTCTCCAATATCGTGAATCATCAAACATTTTTTTTAAAAGAAAAAAAAATGTTGCGGCAGACGCAAAAGTTTATGATCCGTTACTCGCACGCTGTTAGACATTTCCCAAAGAGCTCTCCACCCTTCACGTGTGATGGTGTGTGAATTTGAAGTCATGTTTAACTGTGTGAGTATTTTTACGCCCACATTTTACCATTTGTACAATAAAGGACCTCTGGATTATATTGTTCTCCTCCTTCCTAGACATCCTTTTGTGCTTTTGTGAATACCAATCTAATCCAAAGAAGTGAAATTATAAACAATGTAAGAGGTAGGAATAGAAAAACTGTTTGATATGTAGATTTTTGTTCTTCTTCTTTCTTGTCTTTGAGATTCATGTCTCTCCTCCTCTAAGTCCTGATTCTCACATGGTGTGTAACATCTTTGGATCTTAGCAACAACTAGCTATTTTTTAAATATCTGAATCAGGTTACCCCATTGGACTGTCTTAGGTAGTAAAGATCTGTAAATCAGAGGTTGGGAAACATCTTTAGTGCTGTATAATCAAAAGCAATCAACTATGTGAACAGGAAGACTTCCAAAACAGCTCTGTTTATCCTTAGTAAGACAAGTTTTACTTTATTTTGCTAACGGCAGCGGTGGAACTGAGATTGAGCATTTTGTTCATTTATTTCAACACAGTATAATCTTTTGTTCAAAATAAATAACTTCAAACTTAACAAAGACAAATACCTGCAGACTTGTCAACACGTTGGATGATGTACGTCTGCCTGCTGTGTCAGAGTCCAGTACAGTATTCCCAGTCATCCAAGAGATCCACTAACCGAACAAACTAATAGCAGCAGATAACAGAACTTTTACGTTAGCAGCCAAACACTGTTTACCTCAGTGGCTGCTGAGCCATAACCATATTCAACACAGACGTGTGGACGTTAACCTGTATGGAGAACAGGCTGCTAGCACTGCTAACGTTAGCTGCAACAGTGTGGCTAATGTTTTTGCAGACTCCTGTTTGGTCTGAAAACAAAACCTATTTAGTGAATATTTATCGTGTTTCTTTACGTAACTCTTTACATAATTTATGTTCGGTGCAAAATACCTCACATTTCAGCAGCATTTAAAATATGATTTGGTTCTTGAAGAATGTGATTAAAGGCTTTAATTTACTCATAATACATGCAACATGTTGTGGACAGTGTCTAGCCTTATCAATTAATAACTATATTAAAAAATATTAAAAATTATTTGATAGTTTTCTGTTTTCTTCTTTTACCTCTAGACTAATCAATTGGTCTAAATCAAAATTTCTGTTTAATAGGCAGGGAAATTAGTCAGCAGGAACATCCCTACTAGCTAACAGTAACAGCTTAAAGTTAGCTGTTTAAATTTAGTGATGCATTCATTTCTATGTAGTAAATTTGAGTTATATGAAGGAGCTGGTGCAACAGGCTCCACATTTCCACAGTGACAGCTAGAAGCCTGGCACTGTTTCCTCCAAAGAGCTGCCTCTTCTGAGCCAATAATAAAGCCCAGAGCAGCTGCACTGACTGTCATAAGATCATCCTGTTATTTATTCTATACAAATTACTTGCATATGTGCGGCGCTGCCTTGCCCTGCAGGTTAAAGCTCTCATCTGAGCCTGCGGAGGGATGTAGCGAGGACAGTTGGCAGGGCGATAGATCTTCTCTCAGCTATAGCACCACAATGTTGTCTCTCGTTTCCCATCCACACCTCGCAGTGAGGTCCAGACACAGAGAGAAATGAGTTCCAGAGATATTCATGTGAAACGCTCTAGTGATTCTTGGCCTGCGGGTGATCACACCTTTAGATTCAGATTAAAGTCAAATCAGAAGTAACTGGAGTGAACACCTTCACATGGCAAACCATTACAATCAACGTCACTTGTCCGAGTCGAGCTGCCTGATGTGATGGGAAGCGGAGAAGGTGACGAATCGTTTTGTTTCCATATCAAAGGAGATCTCTTTGTCTGAGGATCACTGTACTTCAACGGCATGCGGCGAAGGGTTTGACTGATAAATGAAGAAACTAATTAGAGGAAGTGGCCCTGTGGTGCTGCAAGGCGGCTGGAGCTCGAGGTCCGGACATCACGTCACCGCGTTTACAACATGGACCTGTCAGGACGCTCTGTTCTCGGGGCAGACGCTGGACAGGCTGACATTATGCCCTCCCAGCATGCTTCATGTGAGAAGATGAAGCCTGCAACAGCTACTCTCTTTCATCACAGGCTTGTAACTGTCAGCGCAGAAACTGCTGCAGACATGACAGGCAAACGAAGGTGAATCTAAACAAAAATAGGTCACGATCTGGATTCCATTACACTCTTAGAAATAAAGGTGCTAACTAGAACCATAGGAGACAAGTTCCACCTGAAATCCTTACAGAGTTCTACCTATAACCCAACATGAATGGTTATACCTGGAACCATCTATGAAAGGTTTCACCCAGAATCCTCTATAAAAGGTTCTATGGTATAATGGCTCCACCCAGAACCTTCTCTATGGGTTCTACCAAGAACATTCTTTTATTCCTAGGGTTTTATCAAGACCAAACCTGGGGGATTCTACAGAGAACATTTTATATCCCAAGGGTTTCATCTAGAACACACTGAAGGAGTTCTCTGAAGAACTTTGTCATATTACGAGGGTTCTATCTAGACTCCACTCGGGGAGTTTACTATGGACTTTTTTTTATTTTCCAAGGCTTTTATCTAGAACCCACCAAGGGCGTTCTGCACAGAACCCTTTTATAATCCAATGGTTTTTATCTAGAACCCACCAAGGGGCTCTGCTGATAACTTTTTTTTATATTCGGGGGGTATCTAGAACTTTCTTATATTCCAAAGGTTTTATCTGAAGCCCACCAAGGAGGTTCTACCAGGAACTTTCTTATATTCCAAAGGTTTTGTCACCAAGGCGGTTCTACAAAGAAATTTTTTATATTTCAAAGGTTTTATCTAGAACTCACCAAGGGGGTTCCACAGAGAGCCTTTTTATATTCCAAGGGTTTAGAGCCCACCCCAAGGGTATATTATAGTATGAAGAACACTTGATGAAAGAGTTCTTCAAGGATTTCAATCATCCTCGAAGAACTCTTTCATTCAAAAGGGGGTTCTTAATGGAACCATTGTTCTCACAAAGATCCCTTGACAAACCATTTAGCCAAAAAAGGGTTCATCAGAAGCAGCTGGTTCTATTGAAAAACCTCAGTCCTTCATGAAGAGCACTTTTGGCACTCTTATTTCTAAGAGTGTACAGTACATGCCGTGGCCTCCTGCCTCAGTTTCTGTTTAGTATCTGGGCTCTGCTGTTGCTCCACTTGCGTAGCTTTGGCTGAAGTGGAACATCTATTTGTAACAGCCTTTTAATATACTACACTAAGGTCATTTGTAGGAAATAAATCATAGTCCTAACTTTCGTTTGGTACCAATTTAAAGGTAGCAAAAGTCAATGATACCGTGAACAATAGCACGGACTGGGAACCAGCAATAACAAACAGTTTTATTTCACTTCCGAGTTGCGTTCCAGGAAAATTTTATGACATTTCAGGTCACTGGCGCAGTTTGTTAGTGAACTTTTCATATTTAATAAAATGTATTGATAGCAAAAGCCATTCAGGAAAAAAAGGAGCCGGAGCAGGTTTCTCTCTTAAAGTCTGGGCTGCTCCACCGGGAATGGTATATCCACGTGTTCCTTTCCTTGACATTCTCCTTTGCTTTTTAACAAGCTCACAGAGACACATAAAGCCCTCTTCGTCTAACAGGAGAACAAGGTTGATGCAACTCTTCTGAGCAGGTTCTCAGAGGAATTCTCCTCCCCCAAATGCAAATGCAGTCTGGAGGAAAAATAAATCATAAGGTAACCATCACATTATGTGCGGTGGCTTGAAAAAAAAAGACTTTAAATGTCTACAAACTCCGTGCCTTCAGACAAACCAGGCATACTTGTTGTTATTTTGAACCAACTATCCACTAAATGGATGCTAATTCATATTCCACTGTATCAAGTATCACTAAATCCTGAAGTTTCTTTTGTTCTTTCATGTTTTGAAGCTCATTTCCTCGTTGTAACATAATTCACAAATGCTGAACTGACTAGGATGTAATGATTAAGATAAACACTTTGATGGTTTGCTTTTGTTTTGAAATATGGATCTATTATGAATGGACTCCTGACAAACAAACACATGCCTGGCTTCCCCCAGACGTCCTCAGAGGCTCGCAAAGCTTAGACAGAAACAATGCCACAGCAATCATGAAAGGGAATAGCAAATCCTCTGCATGTCATGTGCTCTCACCATATCCATCAGCTTGAAAGGGCTGCTTTAAAATGGGTGGACAAAATATACATATCCCTGGATTTGACATGGAATTATTTGAACCTCCGCAGAGGCATAAATCCACCCTATCCTAATCCTGTGGTGACTTGTAAACAGTCTGCTGCTCACATGACATACCTCATACCCACTCAAGTATTTTTCACCCTCTTTCTTGTCTTACAATATGTCGTGCTTTTGAGGTCTGCTCCCACACGATTCCGATGTTAAGTCAATAGATTGTGGTTTTCTACAGTGCCGTGCTGCTGTTTCTCACAGTGGTGGTGCCAATCTGATTGGCCCCCTATGGTGACCCCCCCCCTACCAGAGTCAGAGGGTGCCAGGTAGTTGGTTTAATAGTTTCATGGACGGACTACTGAATAGGCCTGCTGGGTAAAGGCCCAGGGGCCCTTGACTTGAACCTCTGTATGAAGTGGCTATTCGTCAAATGACTGCAAAGAAACACAAAAAGAACCATGAAGAAAAACAAAACAAAAGGCAAAACAACTTAAAAGAGATGCAAAATAACTAAAAAAAATGACTAAAAAGAGATGTGAAATGCTAAAGAAGAGTGAAAATGACTAAACTGATAAAAAGAGCCATATAACTGCTGAAGAGTCGTACCTGACTAAAAACAAAAAGACATATAATGACTAAAGGAGCATAATACGACAAAAAAGACATATGACACAACCACGAAGTTGGTGCCAAAGGTTAGCAATTTGTTACACAAAAGGTTATTATATTAGACCATTTTCATACTTCAGGTTAATATTATTTTAAGTCATGCAAGTTCACTAGATGGCACTAAATCCTACACAATGGTCT
Source organism: Lutjanus erythropterus (assembly GCF_056507025.1). Taxonomy (NCBI): domain Eukaryota; kingdom Metazoa; phylum Chordata; class Actinopteri; order Lutjaniformes; family Lutjanidae; genus Lutjanus; species Lutjanus erythropterus. Next base: position 24,864,682 of record NC_139324.1, read on the forward strand.
TTTAAATGCATAATATATAAATACTAGGGGTCTTTCACGTTAAAACCACGATCAAAGACGTAGTTTGATGACACTTGAAAGGTCATACGATCATGGTGCTTTTTAACAACTGTCATAGCTGATGAGTAGTTTCCTGACATGACCAGGCAGAAATCATCCTCATGGAGGAGGTCATATTAAAGTTTTATTCTCCTGTGTTTTCCTGGAAGTTATAGCAGCTAGCAACAAGCTAGCAACAGTTAGCAGGAAGCTCATGTTTTCCTTGAATAAATTATGGATTTTTCTGTTTTTTAATATAGTTAACAGATACTGCAAGTATACAACTGAACAAAATATAGCACACATCAAGGGTTTTTAGATGTTTTAATGCAGAAATGTTCCATGTTATAGCTTTAACACATTGTTGGTAACTTCGTGAATGTGCCCCCCTTCTTTAAAACTGTGCCCCAGTCTGGCCCCTCCATTCAAAAGTTTCTAAACTCGGCCCTGGTCTCTCACAAAAACATGTGTTCAGTGCTGCTTTGAGAGGTGATTGCATGCTGCGTGGTGTCCAGACTCTTTGGCCCCGACCTTGGCTCCATTCATTTGAATCAGAAAGAGCTTTTCACTGGATGGTGTTGTAGTCACAGAGGAGCTGGACTCAACTCTCCTCTCTCTTTCCCTGGACTTTACAATAACTCTGTGCCAAGGGACGAATATTCTCTTTTACTGCAAACCTTATATAAGCCGTGCTAGGATAAATGATTTTCTTGCAAAAAAAAAAAAAGCAAAACGTATTCCTGACTTTTATGATTTGATCTGAAGCACATGTGGAGCGCACCTACGATTATAAAGCCGGAGCTGTAAAATGAAACAATGCGTGATGTTTTTTTTTGTGTGGTCACAGATCGATATGTCATCTTGTCAATGACTTATTGAATTAATTTTGCATCCAGCACTCCGAATGATTTTTACATTCATTTCAAATGCCTCAACTTCAATGATGGACTCACAAAAGAAAAACATGTCTGTTGTTCAGCAGAAATGGGAATTAATGAAGTACGAATACTTTGTTACTGTGCTAAAATAGAGTTTACCGGCTTCTGTACTTTAATAATAATTAATAATAATTCATTATACTTGCGCTTTTCAAAATACTCAAAGACACTTAACATGAGTATTTATTTTTCTAGCAACTTTTTATTTTTTACTCCCTACATTTTAATACAAATATCTGTACTTTCTACTCCTTACAGAGTAAGGACCCGTAACAATATGTAAAAGGTATAACAAGATGAAAAATAAATTAAAATACAAGACAACAAAAAATAAAGTAAAAGATGTGCGAGATGAAAATGACATACAAGACAAAAAAACTAAAAGGACGAAAAAGATGCAACAAGAGAAAAGGACACAGCAACATGTAAAAGATATTTAAAAGATGAAAGCTAAGTAGAAGATGTAACAAGACAAAGAATGACATAAGAGATATAACAAAGTGAAAAAGACACTGAAAAAGCGACTAAAAGATGGAAAAGAGAGGAAGTCTGGACCATGGAGAAAGGGTGAGGTTCATTTCGCTTTGCACAGAAACAGCTGGTAGAAATGTCCTACAGAGGGCAACTTTTTACTTTTGTACTTTGAGAACATTTCAGAGCCTGTACTTTTTCACTTATACTTGAGTAAAGAAGGTGAATCAGTACTTCTTCTTTTACCACTCTTTTTTTTTTAACACAAGTATCTGCGCTCCTGTCGTTCGGAAATGACGAAAGCGCAGTGTCACTTCAGGCATGCCCTTTCTGCGAGAGTCCAAGGCTCAGATCAGCTGCGTTGTACCCTTCTTCCTCTGTATATTGTACAGGCGTCATAGCACCGGCCCCTCTGCCCTCATAAACACATCCAGAAGGGAGTGATTATTTCTCAAGATGTGGAGATGGAGAACTTGCCAGTTCATGCCTCTTTATGAGTGTTTTGGCATGACGGCCTGTTCCGCTTCACAATGCTTTTGTTCCTCTTGTTAGAAGGGAGATGCTTAACCCAACCACCCTGTGGGCCATGTGTCTCTGTCACCTTGAGCTTAGCGAAGGGGCCGAGAGAAACGGCACTTGTGGCTTTCTCTGTTTGTGTCTCCCTCTAATGAAATGCACCGTATCAAGTGTCCCCAAATTAGTAACAGTATTGCAGGTCATAAAACATGGCATCTCCTGTAATCCACAGTGACACGACCGTGCCCACATTCTCTCATGTTGCAACATCGGGAATGCATTTTCATCTAATATGGGGCTTCTTAGCCATGTTCATGCATTTTTGAGGAGACCAATTTGTCCCCAGATTGTGAAATTTGAAGACGTAATAAATCAGGACATTTAGCAGGGATATTACGAGTGGTTGAAGTGTGGGCTTTGGAAAAGGATAAAAAAAATATGTGCGCAGTCACAAGAAAGTATTTTATTTTTCCTTTCTTGGATAGAGCCTCTGAACAGATGCCAAGAAGCAAGTTTGTCATTAAATAGGCACAGATAAGCTTTGATGAGTCAGTTCTTAAAGCAGTAACATCTTACTTCATCTTCTTCCCCACAGATCTGCATTTAGTGATCAAATCTAATTATCCTAATGCTTCCTGACCAATACAAGACAAATTTCACATCTTTTTACGATGTATAATTTCTGATTATTCCCAGTGGTGGTACTCAAACCTTTTACTTCAGTAAAACTAGCAATTTTAGACTGTAGAAAAACCCTGTTACAAGTCCTGCATTCACAAGTCACTTAAAGATGTGCATTAACTATCTAACATTTCCACTGGCAGGAATGCAATACAATAGTCATATAAAGGTGTACAATCACCTGAAAATAATAGTCGCCCACATTGCAGCACTATCTTTCTACAGTACAGTAGCCCAGAACGGTCAAACCTATCACTGGTTGTAAATTCAGACTTGCAGATTTTTCATAGCCACTGTAGTTTCTCCTACACTTGAGGCAGCTGAATTGTTTGCAATCTGCTACTTCACCGTTAGAACTCACTAAATCTTACACACTGGTACTTCATGTTAAAGTACAAAAGTATCTGCATCAATGTATACTTAACGTACAAAAACTAAAACGACTCATTATGCATAACAGGCCATTTCAGATATGATTTAAAAGTTCAGCCAGTAAAGGTAGAGTTTATTTTTTACTTTATATGCTGTCGAGTAGCTTGTGAATTTAACCAAGGAATTAACTAAATCTAATCTTTATCCACATCAACACCATAATAATTCATTTATTATTATCTCCACCAGGTGTAAACATGACTCTGTGCTCCAGTGGTGATTCACATTTTAGTAAAACCTGTATAAAATCTACAGCGGACAGTATAAACAGACTGTTCACGCTTCTTAACCAGCAGGTAAGAGCACAAGTCATCAACAAATGTTAAAACCTACAGGTAATGTTGGGGATTAGTTACATGTACAGCAACTTACATGTAATTAAATCACCAAATAAATGTAATTGTAATCTGTTACAGTTACTAAGAATAAAGCCCATGTCAAAGTGTAACAACCTGGATGTTCAGAATAGCTTTTCTAATTTACAGAGTAAAATTGTTCATTGGCGCGTCTCCAGACAATGTTTCTATTAAAAACTGAATTTCAAATAAAACACTTGTCAGGAGTTTCAAGTAACCATCTGGTGTTTTGTGAACTTCTTTATTCTTTGTTTTCCCAATTCAATTGTGTTGCAGCTATTCTTAATTGAAATAGGTGTTTAAAAACAAACAAACAAAAAACTATTAATAAAAACTTTGCCGACTCTCTCCTTTTCACCAGCTTGTAGGAGTCACAAGTCATCGACAACTACTAGGCTAAAACAAGAGGGAGTGACTAGTTACAAGTAATTAAATTAAATGTAATTACTGTGAAAAAAAAAAGTAATTAAATGATAGTTTCTATTCAAAATGTTGGTGATTACAAATGGTTTAGCCAGGTCTTACCTGGCAATGTTAATTATATTTTGAATCTGTTAAGTAATTAAGGTTATTAAATAAATGTAAATTTTTTCTGAAGTATAACTTGAGAGGCTGTGATTATCTTTGTCCCACAGCCTGAGGCCGAATCACAGCCATGCCGATATTGAGTAGAACAGCACAACCTTGAGTGTGATATTGCTTTTATGCAGGGCCATTTATTGGTTAACAGTAATGGGGGTAAAACATTGTCATTTCTTTGTTTAGGTCTACACATAACTGCAGTAGAGCTCTCCATTAGTTGATCTATTTCTGTAATGTAACGTTAATGTAATATTGTTAGACCAATGCATGTAGTCACAAATCCCAGTGCTGTTGTACTCTGTATCAGCACTAATGTATCGCCCCTTGTCCAATTAAATGACTTGTTACAAACTGACTGCTTAAGGTATAATTGTGTTTGAAATGTAAGGGAGTAGAATAAACAGTAGCGTACTTGAGTAAATGTATTTCACTTTCCACCACTGATTATTCCTCCATGCACACATCTCCCATCCAAATTATATTCTAGTGGGAAAAAAGTGAGCAAACTCCATCTGCTGATGAAGATCATATGACATGATTGAAAGCTCCGGAACAGCTATTAAATGGGCCTTGTGTAGTGATTGTTTTCTCATTTTCAAGAATAATGTCAGGGGACAACTTGTGCTTTGAATACGAGAAGGGTTTTCTGTTTTCCATTCATAAACTTGAAGAAAAACATCAACAGAATAGGGTGAAAAAACATATAAGAAATCCATCAAGTTATGATATTTATTTAAACTGGCCCAGTGTTTATTTCAACCTGCATCACTCACTACGCTGTATTATAGTCTCTAGTGAGTCTGCAGTCAACAAGACTGAATAATGAAATCATCACTACTCCTCAAACAGCAACTCATCTCCTGAATACCTATCATTTTAATTATATTGTAGAAATACTATTGGCTCTTTTCCCAGACCTTTACATACAGAATCAGTCACACAAGATCGGGCTTGGCAAATGTTTATTTTCCCAAATACTAAATGGGACCCCGGGGATATTATTCTTCATTCCACTTTGTCTCGCACTTCAAAGTCACTGCTGGGAATCAACTGAGCTCGTGAACAACTGTAAGACACAGAAAAGTACATATTATATAACATATTTGTAAGATAATAAGTAATTTTTAAGAAGCGTTCTCTACGAAATTAACAAATCCTCACAACCCAACAAGCAATAAAAAAATAATTTCTGATTCTAGCCGAACGTTATACCTCAATATCAACATCAGGCAGGAATGTGCTGGCTTCATACCTACAGCCCTCATAAATTAAAATGTGTAGACAAATTACGCACCATAGCAAAAAAATAGAAAGGAATTAGACGACAGAAATGTGAGCTGTGTATTTAGCAGCATGCTGTTTGACTCCCTGGCTCTGTAACAGGGCTTTTATTATTGTGCTGCTTCTCGGTACTCCTCAAACAAACTCTCACACTCGCTTAATTAAATCCTCGATTGAAAAAGTGTTTGTGGAAAGAAAGGAGATATTCCATGCAAAAAAAACACTCTCGCAGACAATTCATGGCCCTTTGTTTTCCCAGAGAGGGCTGCACTCACTCCAACCCAGATTGGGTCTGTGTTTGTTGGCGAATAAGTGGCTGAATTTATTTCCAACAGGCTTTTTTTTTTCTTTTTTCAGTCTCTTGCTAGGCTGTGATAGATTTTTTTTTCTGCTGCTATGAGCTGACAGTCAAACAGAGACCCAGGTCATAGGAGCAATTAAAATATTCAAGGCATCCAGGATTCCTCACCTGACAATGCTTTGAGATTTTATAATACTAATGAGGCGTCTCTTTTACTCCGGTCAGGAGGTGTTTCCCTGGAAAAGGTTGCATTCTTGGTTTGTTGTCAAGCTTTCACCACCTCTAATGATTCCTGTCTTCAAAATAGTTGTTTTGGAGAGCTAGGATGAAATTTGTTTGGGATACAAATATAGACTGGGTTTGCACCAACAAAGATTCATTTAATTCTAATCAGAATTCAGAAAAACTAGGTTTACAATTAATAAATCTGTATTGTCAATCTGTAAAATTCAGCAGCGCTCTATTGCACAATTAAAAAGTAGTCACATTTAGTAAATCCAATTTATTGATATAAACCAGAGTGTGTTGAGCATGGAGATGCTTACATAACCAAATAAAAATGATTAAATAAATAAATAAATGTGGCTGCTGTTTGTTTGCTAGTTTGCTATCAAGTTAAGAAAACATTTCATTTTTGCTGGCTAGCTGAAATGTTAGTTAGCCTACTTATCATGGCTTGGCAGAGAAACTCCAATTTTTCCTTCTTTTAGAGAAAAAAAGTTGGCCAAATTAATGGACTAAAAAAGAAAAAAGAAAAAAAAAGAAAAGAAAAGAAAGACTTTGAGTAAATCCCCAAGCTTGATTGAGGTCCCTATTAATTTTGCTCAAATCCTCTCAAAAATGCTGCCATTTTAAAAGTTAAACCTCCTCAAGACTAAGTTTAAAGTTAAAACTGGATCGCATTTTGAATTAGAGTTTAAAGGTTTGATGCAATACAAATAAAGTTAATATAGGTTTAGAGTCAAAACTGATGTTTAAAAGGAGGTTTAAATTTAGTCTTTCTTAATTTTAAGCTGGTTTTAAAGTTTAGTGCAACATAATTTAAAGTTAGACCATTATTTAATCAGGGTTTTAAATGCATCCTAGTTAGTACAACCCAGCCAATGAACCAATTTGAACTTGCACCTTATTTCTCAGGACACCTGCTGGACATTACTGTCTGATCTCTTTCTTCGCTTTCAAGCGGCTGTTAATGATTTGGATGTCATCACATGCTAATGCAGACTAAAAATAATTGTTCAAAGCCACTTGATATGAAGTTTAAAAGCATTCCTCTTGTATTATCATACCGGGGGTTTGTTCCAAGAGTGAAAAACCACACACTAAATCATGCATCATGCTGCTTTCCTGCACATGTTTCATGGTTTGGGATCATTTTGGGGAGTCCTCTACAGTCTGTGATGTAGCAGCAACAGGCCTGTTGTGATTGACACATTTCAAGAGGGAATTGGTGAGACTGAAAGACCGTGAGTGCATTAGGACTGGAGATATGGCGCCAAAGGCAACACCTGTAATATGAGTTGTATGTTTCAAACAAAGTAGCATTACAGTCACTTTCAATCTGTGTTCTGCAACTAAAGTAAAGCATGGCGGCCAGTAAAATCCAGAGAAGCTAAATCTACTCTGTCATTCATGTTTCTGGTTTCTGTTTCTTTATTTACCAAAATAGCGAGATGATGGGGAATTTGTCTTTTCATTCCTTGCATTTAGTCATCAGAGGACAAATGCCTTGTGTTAGGTGGAGCCCAGCAGAGCGGGGAGCAGGAATGCAGGAGGGATGGTAGCTCCGAGAGTGTATTTACTGTAATGAGAAGCAGACAGGAGAAACTCTGAGCTGCTATTGTTGTGCACAGGTTTGCTTTGGATTCCTGTCTCACCCCTGCAGGCTACAGACCCATGAATATTTAAATAGGAAAGGGACTTCCTCTAAACATCAATCAAAAGCCTATCTATTCAATTACTGCCGTTAGATCTGAGATGTTCAACCAACAGCAGCTTCTGATGAGAAGAAATTCTGCCTGTGGCAACGCCTGCGCATATACCAACCATGTGGACAATGAGTCAATTAAAAACAGCCCCTCAAAAGCTGGCAGACCTTCAAGAGGGAAAGTCACTGGATATTTATTCAGTGACACTGCACTTAGAAGAAATTCATAAGAAGTTTAAGTCGACCGAAAGAGGATCAGAATACAGAAGATAAATCGCCGTAAAGAAATATAATCCCCTTTTCTTGTGAAAAAACTGACCCAGTATGCAAGTTTAACTCTATTGAATATTTTCTCATAAAGTATGTTGAATAGGCTGAAATTCAAAGGAACTTTCTCTCTCTGAACACATTTCATCCTTGATAAATGCCAGAGGCTAACACTATTTCTTTTGTATGAGGAGCAAGAGAAAAGCAACAGAGAGCGAGCGTGTGGGTGTGTGCGCAAGAGTGGGAGGGGTGGACAGAGATGGGAGCAGATACACAAACAGTGACGTTAAAAAAAAAAAAAAAAAGATGAGAAAAAGAGCGATGAGAAAGAAAAACAACGGCTTTGGACACCTGTTCAAAGACACTTTCACAGGCCTTTGCCATGAGAAAAAGATGACTCACACTGGGCAGGGGATCAGTTGATTGGAGGTGTGTCATTTAGCCTCTCCGACATCTCTGTCAGTGAGTGATTGCACACACACACACACACACACACAACAGGCCCGTAATCTTTTTTAACCACAACAACAACACGGCTCAGCCTGCAGAGAAGCTGTGCTTGACACAAACCTATCCTCCACTAACAAGAGCCAGACACATCAGCCAGAGTGCTATTCTTGGCAGTCAGCGCTGGTCGTCTATGAAAGACAGATCGTGCAGCAAGGCCAGAGGACTACTAGAAGGATTTTGCAGCAACCACTACAGTGGTTAGTTAATATAATGTTTGCTTCTTGTATTATCTTTACATATTGTGGTTTCCTGTGCTTGATTTGGTCATACTAATTGAGTTAATCAAGGAATAGTAGTGTTGCGCCCTGCAGCAATTGATTCAGTCTTATGAACAAAAGAAAACAGAGGAATTTATAGAACCGCATGAGGATGAAAGAACAGCGAGAACTCTGAAAGACTGTACTAATTAAACACTCGGCTTTGATTAAAGGAATAGTTTTAGAAGTTAGTTTAGATATTTTGAAAAATATTTGCTTTCTTGCACAGAGGTAGATGAGAGGATGCAGAGATTCTGCACAGGTCCAGTTCTGCAAACTCGAACCTGCCTGCACCTGCAAATCTCAGCAACAAAACTGACTTATCACCCACAATTACCTCCAGGTCAAATCTACCCAGAACTTTCAATCTAAACTTGCACATTTAACATTTTAACACCTTTAACATACACATATAGACACTCATCTGTCTCTCACTTGTGTCCTCAGTTGGTGCAGCACCTGTGCTCCTGCAGCTGTCGGTGTGTTTCCTCAGTGACGATGTCACTTTCAAATGTTGTAGCTTTCAAAAGTTTATACTTTTGGGCAGTTTTTACAAGCAGCAAAGCCACTAAAAATGTTGACCGCACCAAATTTCTCCCAAATGTCCAACTTCATTTTCAATGATGTGTTGTCCACAAACTGGTCTTCACCACAGGCTATTTTTGCCTTTATGTCATGCATTTTAGCTATCAGCCAGCCTACATCTCTGTCAGAGCAGAGTGACGTCCCATTACTTAGCCAGATGTGGGGTAAAAGGTTGTATCATAGGCTTTCACAATAAAATAAATCACCACATCTGATTAGGTTTAGTGGATTTAAATGTCAAAAACACAACACAATCATCTTCAATCCTGATTTCTCCAGGGAAAGAAATATTTTTGTATTGGCTGTGTTATACACCCACTGCCTGTCTGCAATTAGTTCACCATGTGAAATCATAAATATATTTTTACCTGTTACACAACTTTTGTGAGATGGTTAGTTTAGCTTTGCACAAGAAAAGAAAGCAGGGAGAAACTGCTAGTGTGTCACTGTTCAGAGAAAACAAAAGCTACCAACAAACACCTCTAAAGTAATAAATTAACATGTCATCTTCAGTGTTTCTGAATTCTCACAAAAATAAAGGTGTAAAAATGACAATTTGTGCTTCCGTCCGCATGTAACTCTTGACAAGAACATGACAAAGCATGTTTCCCAAAATGTAGAACTGTTCCTTTACTTTGTTACTTTGTCTCTGCTGATGTGGTCAAAATAAGTACAACTACTGTGAATGCAGTGTATCCAAAAAGGAAAAAGCAATATGTTCTTAATACTTAAGATTGTCAAATGAATTAATGGAAGTTCATGTTTTAAGTGCTTCTTCACTTGGATGATGTATTAAATATATCTTGTGTTCATGTAATCAAAGGTTAAAGGCATTCAATGCCAGATTTTCATACTTCCTAATGAATATTCCTATGTTTCTGGGATTTGGTGTGTAGCCTCCAGCCAAAAGGTTGTGATGTTGGGACTGACAGCGACATCACTGTCTCAGTCTCTCTCCTCTGATGCACACACACACACACACACACACACACACACACACACACACACACACACACACACACACACACACACACACATGATTGACTGCTTTGTTCTTGCTAACCCTGGTCCCTCTCCTAATTCACTCTCTAACTCTCTTGACACAATGCTGCTGTCTCTCTCCCTCTCTTGTTCATTGAGTGAGGGAGGAGCAGCCAAATCCTACTGATTACACCTTTAACATATAGACATCAAGATCCAAAATTGTGCAGTTTCTTCATCAGTGCATGGCATCATTTTTCCACATATATGGGTTTGGGCCATTCATCATCAAATATAAGACTGACTTTGTTTCAAACAAAGCATAATAGTTTGCTTTTACTTAAGATTAATTGAAACGCAACCCAGAAAGCCACTAAAAAGATGATGGTGAAATACTGTCAGGGCTGAAAAGAATCTGCAACGCATTAAGAGAGCCTTTGCTTGGAGGAGCAGATGAAAGGCGCTGCCCTTATATTAAAAGAACTGCTGGGGAGGTGAAGGATTCTCCTCAGGAGAAATCAAAAACACTCTTTTCCCACTGGCACACAGACAGTAACTCACCGGGCTGTCAATCCATTTTAATCAAATTACTGCGATGTTTCAAACAGTCTATCTTAGAACTGGAATGACATAAGTCTGAGAGTTTGCGAGTTTCACATTATGAAAGCTGTTTTCAATCAGATCTGCACAATATTTCATTGTCTTTGGAGCAGAATATGAGGAGAGATGAGCGCAGAGATGAGTTGAGTTGAGGGGGATCTTTGGCAACATCATACAGTCACAGGCGTGAGAAGAGAGAGGCACAAATCTTATGAAGCAATAAATTGTTTCTGAATTGAAAAGAGGAAAATGTTTGTTTGTTTAGCACATATGAATCTTACAGGAACTTTGTGGGTTTCCTGAGGTGCTCTGCTTCAGCCAAATGACAGCTAATGTTTCATAAAACAGGGCCCCATGTGTAGAGTAATTAAATATCAGGCAATTAAAAACCCCAAATATGCTGCTGCAGTCATCAGATGTCAGTATGAAGGGATGGGGAGTGAACTGAGCCTGGAAAATATGCTCTAGGTTTCTGTCATAAGTGATGAAAAGCAGATTGTCCCGAAAAAGTATCAGATAAGTAGCTGATAATGTCATTTATCCCAAAGGTGGGACGTGGTTAACAGTCACTTACCATCAAAGCGTGGAAAAAGAGAGATCATCTCTCGTTTAGCCGTGCTCTGCAAACCTCCCTAACATGTATACCATATGTTTTGTTCTCCTCCTGAGTGTCATAAACGTGTTACAGGCTGCACGGGCACAGTGGCCTGTCCTGACACTGAATCACAGGATTCCCAAAGCTCACCTAAATCTTCAGTCCACTCAACACCTCAACACAAACGGAACTGTTTATGTTGCAAACAGGTTCCAAAAAGCACACTTGCAATGCTGCATTTAGTCAATGGATTTATGATCAAGATGTCGCTGTTTTTTTCATATTGTTGATGCACCCACTGTCTCAAGATGTTAACACCCAAAATCTGTTGCTAACCTCTGCAGATTGCTCTATTAATATTTAAACACTCTGTCTTTTTGGTGAAAATTTGGACACTGACGAATGCTTCAGTTGTGTGACGATACCATCACACTCTGTTCAACATCATACTCGCCCTCTGAGACAAACGAGACCAGGCTGTGCCTCGAGGCATGCGGAGGCACAGGAAATGGTCAGCCATCACTGAGGTCATAAATTGAAGTCATGAAAGTATTAGATGTAGCATGAACTGTGCATTTGTTTGTGATGAGGTGTACTTTTTAATGATTTTTAAAGTTGAAATGAAAAACGCCTGTTTTATGTGCGCATATTTAACAATATATGCCAAACCCCCACCAAAAAATCGATTTCTTTTTGTATTTTTATATAAAAATCATGTAAAATCCATTCATTTTTTCTTGCTGTAAATCAAATTATGACGTGCTTACTTAAGTGAGAACCAACAAATTTCAAGCTTGGAGTTTCTGCTAGCTTAGCTGCTGTTAGCGGGCAACAGAACTTGGCTCAGCATATTGAGATCATTTACAGAGTTATTTTAGCTTTATTTGTTGCTAAAGTAGCTACCTGCCATTAGCTCGGTTAGCTGCTAAGTTAGCTGACTCAGCCCTGGGGTGAACCAAACCGGCAGAAAAACTTTTTTGTACCGTGTCGCCAAGCCGCTGACGGTGTGGGAGGTCCAGTCTGGTCCCAGTCTGCCTGTGTTCACAGAAAACCCTCAGTCCAGAAAGAGTTAGTTGGGTGAATGGACCGCTGTCTGTAGCTGTATGGCTGTGTGGTTGTTGTTAAGCACGTCAACATGCAGAAGCACACACCATTTAATGGTATAAGGTTAGCCTGAGTGCCTGTGAGTGAGTTAGATGATGGGCAATCAGTTTGCTTGTTGCTAAATTAAGCTAATTGCTGTCTGCTGTCATCTGTACAGTAGCTGGCGTAGTCGTTAGCTCTGTTAGCCCTGAAGCTAGCCACATAATTAGCTAACTCAGCTCTGGGTACCAGGAGCCAAACCTGGCAAGGAAACCACCTCTATGCTGTATTGCCTGTCAAACTGGCCGCCATCGGTCTTGGAGGCTTTGTTCTCCAGCCGTCTTCACTGATATCATATCCCAGTCTGACCAGAGTCAGCTTGCTAGCTGCTTGGCATGCTTATTCATGACACCGTTACAAATGCATTTGACAGTGTATTAAAACTTGAGAACATCTTCATGACAAGTCCAAAATGTATCACTTACATGAGGTCAAGGAAAATATTCATGACAGTCTTATAATGGTCTCATCATGGCCAGTGTCAAAACCAACCACATATGACAGTTTAATATAATGTTAAAACATAAAGCTAAACAGTTTCTTTAAGTCTGATAATGTCAAGTTGTCAGGACAAAGACACTGACAAGTTCTGGTGTCTTGGTTAATGTTAAGTTGTCATCTTCTACCACACCGTCATTCACTTTATCACATTCGCTGTTCTCTCCAGTGAACTGGCCATCTATACCTGCTGACCGATCAATTGGTATCAGTTCAATTATAAAACTATTAATGGCAGATGAGATAATGTATCTATGTTTTGCCTCCTGTTGCTGCCTCTTAGCCAGGTAGTCATTGTATAAGACAATTCATTCTCAGTTGACTTATCTGGTTAAATAAAGGCAAAAATTGAAACAAACAATTAAATAACAAAGACATTAGGCACTTGATTAATGTCAAATTGTCACAACAATTACAACAAGAGATTCAGTTAAAAGCTACAGAAGTAGAAGTACAGAAGACTTTTGAAAACGTCCTTCTCTCTGCTCTCCTGCAGACACCTGAGGTGACCATCACAAGACTCTCTTGTTCAAGGGGGAGAAAAGGAGGGTCATCATGAGTTGGCGGGGGAGATGCGACCAAGGCCTGCGTGGAGACGGTTTGGGCTCGCTTTGGCCCCACACCAGAGCAGGTCCACCTCAGTGTGGCTCAGCGGTAAATATTGCCTACCACAGCTTTAAGGTCAGCAGTTATAAACATTCATAAAGACTCCTTCATGTTCATTAGAGGTGTCATGACATGGTTATGACAGTGTGATGATAATCTTATGCACTCTCCTCCAAATAAAGTGTTAAAAACATATTTGAAATAGATCTCCAATGAACTGCTTCATCTAAATAAAGAGCTTCATCACCCACACTCTCTCTGGGTAACTAGTTAATCTGTGAATGTTTGATATGTGAACAGCCAACTCAATCTTAATGCATCATCCATATTTACAAAATCAGTACATGTTTTTATATTACTGAACAAAGTATTGTGTAGATCCCAGTCAAAATGGCTGTAGAAAACAAAGTGAATTGCAATAACAGCCAAACAGCACATTGAACAAATCCGCTTATCGGCTCCTAGACCGTCTTATCATCCATTTTTAATCATAAGTGGTGAAATACCACATCTCAGCTGGTCACATAAAGATTATAAATTATATACAACATAATTCTCATAGCCACAGTCATATTTTATCTTCTGAAACATACACAGTTTTGGTGTAGTCTATATATCATCAGCCTTCTGCTCTTTGGACCGAATAAGCACAGATTCTCAATAACAGTAATAGTAGCATGAACATAAGCTTTTTATTCTTTGCAGGACATCATTGATCAAAGCCAAAGTATCAAGTCCAGCAGGTCGAACATGCTCTCGGTGTGGCTGGCATACGCCGGGAGACGTCCACAGAGCCGGAGCGGTTGACTTTCACCAGCCAGGTCCTCTGTTTGACATCATGTTTTTTTAATGAGAGCCAGCTGCCCGCAACATCAGCATTCAACTTCATACCGGCATGAAAAAACATGAAAGTTAGTGCTTTAAACATGTCCAGATCCCTTTGTACGCCACGGGCAGAACTAGCCCGCTCGTCAGCATTACAATCAATGGTGCCTGTGATCATCAAGGGTGGAAATGAGCTCTTAGCCTTGGAGCACACACACACACACACACACACACACACACACACACACACACACACACACACAGAGAGAGAAAAAGACAGGATGAAATACCACATATTCATTATATAAACATTGTGGTTTGCTGAGCCATGTGCTGGCTTTGTTTTTAATGTATTTAGCTCATCATCTTCATTCAAAATAAAAACAAAAAATCATATTATCCTGCTGCTAATTTATCTGTGGAGTCAATTGTTGTTCCATGTTTTCGGGGGCCTGTGAAAGCTTTTGCCTCTATAGCCGCTGATTGCATATTTAAGCTGTTCTTTTACAGTGTAATCAATTTCATGCTCTCTTTTCAGCTCGTGCTTCATTTTGATTTTCTCAGGACAACAAATGGATTTAACAGAAATTTTGAAGCATATTCCTGTGCCTTCATTGTGAGGAATAATTACCTCTGATGCCTTTTTTTCTATTATGTAAAGAAACAGGTACATTAATCATTTTGGATATGATTCAGCACATTGATCACCAACCAGGATTTCAGTGCTGATTTCTGGTTGATATTCGAGCTGATTGGTCTAAAAACTTCAACCGACTAAATTGCAATTATAACATCAACTTTCACAAAACACAAATTTGCTCACTTATTTGAATAATTTGCTCAGTTGTGCGTTGAAATGGAAATCATATTAATTAGTATGAATATATTAGATGAAATCTGGTCTACACAAAAACAATTTCAACCCATTTAATTCGTACAAAAAGTTATAAATACAAACTATTTATGCTGTGTGTTGCCAACAAGAAACTCCCAGGACATTGTATGTAAAATAAAGAAACTGGGCATCTTGTCGCAGCCTAATGCACACGTGCAGGTACTTTAGCATTTTAGTTACAGCTTCATCTTCTCTGGAATATGCGCACTGGGACGTAGTATAAAGAGCGACAAACATAACTTACCATTTTCACACAGTGGCCATTTTCCTCTGATGTCACTGTCAGGGTAGGAAGCTTAAATGTCGCACTGTTGCGTTCCAGGTTGCAAGTCAGATCACAGGGAATCTGACAAATCATTATCATTTCGCCGCTTCTTGATTGATCACCAATGAACAATGGATATTGAAAATATGGAATGACATGAGCAAGTTTTTCAAGCTAAAAGTAAGCTACCGTAGCTTTTGTTAGCATTTAGCCCCTTCCTAGCTAACATTACTGACATCAACCTGCCACACAAAACACACGCTGCCAAAGCGATGTGATGGATGTAATCTGTATGAACATTACACAGTAGACAGTTACTGTTACAGTACATTGAAAGCTTGATTACATCTAGTGTATTTTACTTCCAGGCTTAAATGAATGTGTCCAAGATGTGTGTTGAATACATTAATTTAGGCCTTTCCTATTGTATTGTCTAAGACTATCAAATGGTAATGTTAGCTACATAAGCTAATGGGTTATCAAATATGTTGTTTTATCACAAAATATGTCCTGATGTCCCTCCATGTTCTCACTATCCATGTTTGTTCAGTGACCGATCAATAAGCAGTGAAATGATAACTTGTCAGATTTTCTACATTTATATGACTTGTAACCTGGAACACAGCAGTACCACATTTGCACTTCCCACCCTGAGCATGACATCAGAGGAAAATGGCCGCTGCGTGAACATGGTGAATAACAGTATGTTCACACTTTCAGTGGAAGTTGGCATATCATATATAAAACATATCACCCCAGTGACCCATTGACGTGTCAACCAATCATGCACTTCTTGTCTCCCCACAACTCCTTTGCTATGCAAACAATAGAAAGAACTTATTCTTGTTGCCGGTTGTGTGAATGTATGGTAACGTCATCAAGACGACGCGGTGCATGAGTGGAGTAAACATTGGTCTTTCATCCAGACATCTGAGGCTATGTGTGGAAATATATAGTGTAATATTTTTTGGCTTTCATCTGAGAAATTTGGATCTCGTTCCTAAGTGAGGGTCCAATGTGAATGCTCAATCAACGTCTTCAAATAGCCAGTGAAAACGTTTACTTTTTAACCTAGTAATTTCACCGGTAACCAGTCATTTTTAAACATCTTTTCAACTGAAAAATGCTCACTTGGAGATGTTGATCGATAGCAGTCCTTTCATATGATGAGAGAACACATGGATTGACTGTTTAAAACATCGTCTTTGCCAATTAAGCTGGAGACAGAGCAGATTTTCCTCAGAGAAGTCTCACATTAAAACGTGCAACTATGTTTGGGCTGAAGATTTTTTGTTTGCTGTAAAAAGAGCATAATAAAGTACACAGATTTTAATGTCTAAACAGCCCTCGGAACACATTTTTCACTGCTCTTTTCCCTGTCACGCAAGTTTATTTCGACATAATGAGGAGGCAGAGGCACTGGAGCGTAGTGTTTACACATCAAATTACGCCTGTCATAAATTCCACTTGTACTGTAACTGCCACTTTGGATGGCAGATGCATCATCTTATTAACACCTCTGAATTAGTGCTCAGAGCTGAAGGTGTGTTTACAGTCTGATTCCGCGCCCGTCTTGTGGAGTCTTTAGCGTCGGGCCGGCAGGAAAAGTGTGGAGGAAGCTCTGCTCTCCCCTGACAATATCTATTTCAACATCCTCTATGTGGATTCCATCTGAACTCAACCTCTGACCCTTTCCCTTGTCCCTGAGCCTGGGTTCTGCCCTCACGCTGCCGTCCATCCTCCTGGGTACACGCTGACCTGTGAACTCTGCCTCGCCTCTGAGGCCCGGCTACCGACCCCGCGCACTGACTTCACAGGAAAGAGGAGAACACAAGACAGAAAGTTGCCCCTCATCACTAGTCACGCCTGGGGGTGAAAAGCTGACAATAGCCAGTGATCCTAATTTTAAAAATGTCATCTGTAGTATTTTGACTTATTAATCATGTCATTGAGAGCACGTTTTGCTCCAACTGATGTCAACACTGGATTGAACACCGTGAATAACTGATAGCAAACTTCCTAACTTCATTAATTAGGAGGTGGGGTCACTTGGGTCAACATGTGTTTATTCTCAGGAAGGAGCATTAAGGGGATTAACACTAATCAGAGGGGATTATAAGAAGCTATTACCCAGCTGGATGGTACTTCCCTGCCTGATCTCTTCACTTTGTACGCCTGTGGAGAAGGATGTTTGGTTTGGAAAGAGGGATCTAGATAATAAGTCCTCTGGTGACGTTTTCTCAGTAAACATAAACACACTGGACCTCTTACTTACCTTTGACCCAAACGGAAAGTCCTTTGAACAAAGTGGGTTTAAAGTCAGAATAAGAAACAGTGTATGTGAAACGTTTCATACTGAAATGTTTCTTGCTATAGATCAGTGGAAGACATAATACCTTATAATGGTATGGCACTCATGATATATTCAGTGGTTTTATACACTGAGCAGCTACTTTATTGTGTAAATATGTCATTCAGTAGAAAAGCTCTGCTAAAGTGTTTAGATTTGTTGACATTTGTTTCAGACAGGTGTTGATTCATTTGTGTGGTCATTTTTGTGGCTTTAATTTATCATACTGCATTAATAAATAGTTTTAAACAGTCTAGAGTTTTTAAGGGACCAGTGTGTGGTGTAAGGTTTCAGATTGTATCCAACTTGTCTCACCCTCCCCTTCCAAATCTGCAGGAGAGCCTATGGTGGCTGCAAAACTCCTTGTCCGTTCTGGGCATGACACACTCTGTGAAAAAATACCTGCATCCTCTATAGATTTAAACGGCTCATTCTAAGGTAAATAAACGCAACAGTTCTCATTTTCAGGTGATTTTACACTAAATCATAATTAGGAAGATTATATTCCATTTCTGCTATATTCTGCCAATAAATCCCCTCAGGGGGCTTTCAGATGTTGCGTCTTCACAGGTGCACATTAATTATTTTAAATGGAGGCATGTGACAAGTACACTTAAAACTAATAGCAACATCATCACGGCATGCATTCCTCTCGACATGCCTGTGGCGCATATGAGGAAAAACCTACATTCTTTCAAATGCAGCAGGAGCACCGACAAGAATGTCACAAGAATGAACCAATCAGCTCCACAGAACTCCCTTTGCCCTTTCTGTCCAAAGACATCACAACATTCATTTGAAAGGTCAACCAAACTGAAGATAGATAAGTGGTTAATTATACTCATTCAGGGATACCTGTGGAGCTGATTGATTTGTAATGGCCGATACAACAGTAGCGAAACCTCCCAAGAACTTTAAGATAAAAAGATAAAAGCATCATGCAACACCTCAAAGACCCCTCACACCAGACCTTTAAGGACAGTTTTAGATACTTTACTTTCCCGAATATGTCAGTTTTATGTCATTTTATACTACTAGTCCACTGATTTTCAGTGAAAAATACAGTATTTTTTACATTTAGGTGACAATTTTCTAGTAGTTACTTTGCAAATTCAAATTTTATATGCAAAACAACAACAAAATACAATATTAAGCCTTGTCATACATCAAAATACTCAGCAGTATAACAAGTTAAAATGGACTCTAATAATAATAATATACATTCGGGATGTAGCAATACCAAAAACTCAAGGTACTATGATCAAAGGTACATGATACGATATTTATTGCATTATTTAAAAAAAAAACCCCAGAAAAATGGTGACTTAAAAATGTCTGTTAATAAATCTGTTGTACAATATTTTTTCTTTTTATTATATTTGTCTTACCTTTTATTTTAAAGTGCCTCTGTTTTCCCTCTTTAATAAAATAAAAAAGTAGCCGGCCATGACTCACGCATGTGCAAAAAAATGTCATGAGTCTTTGGCAATGAATGTTTGGATTATGTTTGTACAACTGCAAAACAGAAACAAAGGAGCTGTCAGTACAAGTGTTTTTATAAAATAAAATAAGATAAAATAAGCATTATTGACCTTAAAGGACTATTTTTACAATGTGAAGTGATACTTCTATTTTTAAGAATTGCAGTACATCTTGCACCATAGATTATACTGAGAGTTGATTTGATATTTCGCCTCCCACACCTCTCCTCTCTACAACAGTTCAGTATATCTCCACAAAACAATCACAGAGCAGAGTGAACAGCTGTCTGACACAGTGTCGACAAAAATGAATGTTATGAGATTGGAGTTATTGGATTGGATTCTTTTGTACTGGACTGTTTTTGATTGCACAGGTGTATCTTATAAGCCGGTAACTTTGTTTATAAGAAATAATTCTGGTGTGGTGTTTTTATAGCAGCTCAGCTGCTGACTTGAACAACCCAAGATGGCACAACTTCCATTTCATCCAAAATATACATGAATGAAAGCTTTTTCCAGGCACACAGACGTGGAAATCAAGCTCCCCTGTGGAGCCACATGGGCAAAGGAAATTGATGCTAAAATGAAAGCAGAGAAAACAAACACATTCAGTATCTGTCTCTTTGGATGTTTTCTCTTCAATGTTCTGGTTGTGCTGTTTTTTAATCACAGCACACATACAGATGCTTATCAACTGTGCTTTTCACTTTGTCAGCCTTTAAAGAAGAGGAGAAGAATACGAAGCCTGTCAGCAGCGTTGTAGTTCTAGTGCTTGTATAACGTGTGGCACGCATGTTCTCAGGTCTGTTCATGTGTTCTGGTCTTCATTAGACTTCGACTGAACATCTCTGCAGCCTGACAGAGGGATCCTTTCATGTGTCCCCTGCCTGGTCCCACTCACCAGAGCCTAAGCAGAAACATGCCACTGCCCAGGGCAAGGTCAGATTTCTCACCATACCACAGCATTAAAGCAACATTGGCTCTCCTAATGGAGGGGGGAAAACACTCTGGTTATTTTTCATCAATCTCACAGACAATATATTCCATCTCATCATATTGAAGGAGTACCAGCACAAATGGATGTAGTCCATGTGGTAGTAATCTGCAGCGAGTGCCTGGTTCAAGCTCGATGATCTCACTGACCTGAAACTCACACGAGAGTAAAATTTCGTTCAGGTTACGATCGGTGTCATCTGAAAAGGCAAAGCAAAGTCCATCCATTTTATTTTTGGCCTCATCCTTCAAAAGTCATGTTACACTGTTAAAAATCAGGCAGGAATCTAAACTAAGATTTTCTAATTAAATAGAAGCTATTACGAAGAGTTTTTTAACTGGTTATATAAAAGTCTCAATTTATTATTGAAGCCTCTGTATGAGGACATAAGGAGACAATCCATGAGAATATTGACTATTTCTGTATTGTTGTTCTTCATATCTGCCATTGGCTCTCCTTGAAATCAGATGAAATGAGCTCAAGTTTAAATTTTTTCCTCGTGAAAAATATGTTAGTCAGTTAAAAAGTAGCTCAAGGAGATTTTTATTTAAATAATTTTATTTTGTTATATTTTGTGGTTATTAAGGTGGAAACACCACCACTTTTGACTACAGGGGCCTCCAGAATCAACCGAATATAAAAGTTTCTTGCAGTAACTTTTGAATGAATGTACTGTACAGAGTTCAAACAAGTCAAACAATTAAGTTTCAAAAGAAACATCATCAGCATATTTGCTGACTTCCCAGCATGCATTGTTTGAGAGTTAAAGATACCCTAAATCCCTTCATTTTTATAGTTTGAAGTAAGCATGAATGATGAACACTTGCTGTTTGAGACCACTCATAATTTCAAGGCAACCATTTTCACTAAATTTGTGAGTTTTGAGCCTATAATCTTTGGTTGAGATTATCTATTTTTCTTCCTTAGATAAACCTGAATCTTTGAGTTTTTGAAACAAAAAATTGTAGTTCTGAAATTGTTCACGGAGAGCTGACCTGATTTGTCATTATTTCAGTGCTTAAATGGTTGCAACTTCAAATGTCAAATTATTAAGCAGTGTTCACAAAATACCGGATATCAGTAAATCATAATTTGTCAGAAAATGTTTTCAAAACTTAAGACTTTGATGTAGGTTCAAAACAAAAACAAAAAAATTTCAAGTACTTTGCATTGAAATTCTGAGTTTTCTCAACTTTTTTTGCTTTTCAGTGAACTTGTCATTTCAAATTCAGTCCACTTAAAATTTTAAAGCAGCCAAGATACTAACTTTTAAAAGTAAAAACAAGTAATTTATTTTACATTGTGTGTCTGAAGTACACTGAAAGATAAGTCATGGTTGCTTTCACAGTACTGGAAACACTGTGAAACAAAAAAATGCACAAAAATCTTTTTTTTTTATGTTTGTCACTGTGACTGAAAGGTTGTTGGTTCAACTTAATTCCTTAAGCTTATTGAACTTGTTTTCTCAAGTGAAATTGTATTAATTTCAAGTTTATTTGTTTTAAATCACTACAAAATCACTTTAATTTGTCTTTCCAAATTCAGTCAACTTAAAATTTTAAGCTCAGATACTAACTTTTTAAAAGTTAAAACAAATATTATATTTTTACAGTGTAGGATTGTACCTATCATCAATATTTGAACTCCACCCATCCTTGGCGGAGTAACGTTACAGTTGCTCTGTCAGCTATTGTGCGATGACCCATAAAAGTGGCTTAAATTTGATAAATAGTGATGCATGGCTCATTGCGATGTTAATCTGCAGAACGAGTGTTCGGGGGTCAGAGGAAATGTGTGGGAGAAACAGCCTATCTTTGTTGCGCTGCTCTCAATGGACTCACTGTGTTATTCTTGATTCTAATAAAACGAGGGCTAATGTCAACCAGAAGATGGGTAAATATTTAACTGGCCGGGATTAGTCAAAGAGCCAAATGAATAATATTGTTTTCAGAAATATGTGTTTAAATTTGAAAGCAATATCCCCTGCCTGACTTTCACAATAGGGATGTAATGTCATGCAAAGTGAATAAGCCCTCACTGGCCTTGTACCATCAGAGACAAAGCTTTTGTACTGACGACTGGCCTATTATTTAGTTGTTGCATTTTTTCCTCTCCCTTTATGTCCTTGGAGACTTGGACGTCTTGCAACATGCCTCAAAAGAGGCTAGAGGCCCTTTTGTTTTGAGGTTTTCACACTTGAGGGCCATGGTATTTGGTGTGTGTGTGGAGAGGGACTGTGACAGGCTGAAAGGAAGAGGGGCTGGGCTGGCTCGCACAGAAAGGAGCCTTGGCTAAACACTGGCCCGGCTCCTAGAAAAGAGAGAGGGATTAGCGTGCACAGACCAAGAGGAACTAATCTCCAGTGACATAATAGAACTGTACATAAACAACATCCCTGAGAAGTGAGTGGCGAAGCATTGACTGACTGGAGAGGCTGAGTGTGTGAAAACAAGCGCTCCCAATTATTTGTGGCTCGCTGTGGAAAATGGTGATGAGAGCAGACTTCAGATCTAAACATCTGGACAGCAACATCTCTCCACAAACAATCAGATGTACAAACACTGCAGCTGTTTCACACAGACACAAACAATACAGAACATGGTTTCTAATTATTCATTCAGCACTGACATGTTTGCAGTACCGAATCGACCCTGATTAACCTCCAACAGCAGAATAGGAAACTGTGACTTTGCAGGTTTAGAACACCAGAATAATATTTGTCTCTTTGGGGACATTCATTTTCTTTAAATGTATCAAAGGTAAGGCAAATTAGATTTGCAACCTGAAACAAGACCATGGCTCAGGGGACTAAAGAAAAGTAAAGCTAATGAAAATGCATCACTTTGAAGCTGGGAAGCAAACTGCACCAATTGGAAAAGGACAATTAAAATGGACTTTTTCCTCTTCCTCAAAAGTAGAATCTGCAACATTTTCCTTAAAAAAAAAAACAATGCATAAACTCATAAACATAACGATGGCCCACTTTAAGAGTGTGGTGATGTCCGTATCTGCAAATGCCCTGCTCTCTGCCTGTGTTTTCTAATTTAATCTCATTGTTTTGCTGTGCTCAGGACAAACCCAGAATGTTGATGATGATGATGATGATGAGTTTATGAACAGCTCAGACAAATTCTACTGACTCTAACTTTAAAGGTAGAATAGGTAGGACTTGTTCGGTAGATTCAGTTGCTGTTCGTAAACACACCAGAAAGGTAGTCGATTAAATACAGGACAAAATTAAAATTAAATACTGACATTCTGGGTTGGTGCAGTGTCCCGAGCACAGCAAAATAATGAGAAAAAAAGAGAATATGGGCAGAGGGTGGCAGGATCTTACCACGTTCTGTGACACCAGTACCAATAACAGAACCCTTAAAGTGATATCAGTACCAATAGAGTACTTAATTTGATGCTTTTGTCTACTTCATTCAATACCCATCATGTGAATGGAAGCATTCCTGAAATAATTCTCCTGCATTTTGAGCATTTATTTGAATCACACCACAGGCGTGTTGTACAGCCATCCTTACAAATGTTCTGGTGGTGAGAAAATGAGATACAAAGATGGAAATGTAGTTACAATGACACCTCCCACATGATATAATCTAGCAAGAAAACAATGACTATTTTTTAACCAATCTAGCCAGATAATTTTAGCGAAATTAACTGTTAAATTGGATTGTATGAGTTGCCGATCATCTTTGATTTTGTCAAGTCAAATCCAAATGGATTCGCTGCATGTTGTCACTGTAACCAAAATTTAAAAGTCGGTGTCTTATGAAGTTCAAAATGTCAGGTTTGGATGTCAAGCACAAACAAGACAGATACAGTGGTTTGAATATGCAGATGAGCTCATTGAGGGAATTGAATGAGTGAAAAACCGATGAAGATGCTGATGTTTACTGATGCAGTGCAAGTCAACCAATCTTGCTCCTATGGAAGAAAAATGCATCTCTTGTATGTCACTTTGGTCGAATGTGTCTGTAAAATAAACCCGAATGTAATAAAAACACATATAGAATATCTCTGGTGTAAATAAACCTCTATCTCACTGAAACCTTAATAAAATATATAAGCAGTATTCACTTTTAAATATGCTTCTGTGTACACTCCTTTCAGGATTATTGTATGTGTACTGAAAAGGGTTTTCACCCGACGCTCAAAGATAACTCAGCTTGTGCCTTTAAACACAAAAAAATCATACACCGCACACAAATAAGCTTAAGTCTCGCAGCGTCACTCTTAGCTTTATTTTCTTGTAAACATTTCCACTTTTCATTTTACGAGGGTGAAAGGCTGCTGAGCAGAGGAGGGATTTAGTGCTTCTCAAACACACAAAGTGCAAGGAGAAGCAGAGCATTATGTTGAGGGGCGCGCGACCTCGGCGATGGTAAATTCACTCGGGCTGCTGAGCTGGATGACCTGTTTATTTGGACTTGCAGAGCGCATGTCTCAGGCTGCTGGGCCGATCAGTGAACATGCTGTACACAGTCTGCCATGATGGGTTGTACGGCCAAAATAAGCAACAGTGTAACTGCCAAATAGTCGAGCACGGAGGAGGAGAGGCATGTCTATTTACTGCTCACGGCAGCTTCAATTAAACAAACAGCAAAGGGAAATGGTTAAGGATTATTTTATTACTTAGCATTTTGTACAGTTTCTACCATGGAAAAATAACATGTAACATAAGACTGTATTTACAATTCCATTTTTACAAAATGTCTTTACAAGATTTTCTGCCGGTTCAAAAACTTGAGACTAGAACACACAAAAACATACACATTCACACACATCCAAACCAAACTTTGTAATACACACATAAATAAATATAGACATTCACTGACTGCTCCACGACAAATATTTCTACAGCCAAGAACATATACAATTCATCATTTCCACACAAGTTATAATTTCATTAATAAACATTACATATTACTCCCAATATAATTCTTTGTTAATCTGTTAATGAAATATTGTTAACATAGTGAAAAGAGGTAACACAGACTTTATTTCATGCCAACAGAATGCTAACGGTTGTCATGCAAAACCATTACGAGCTTTCAATTTGAAGCAGGTAATTAATTTACAGTTCAAAAATCAAATGTACTACATGCAACATACTATGTGAAATATTCTGGGTTAGACAACAATGACTTTAGTTACATTATCCATCAGTACTGACTGTATGCCTAAGCGCCTCTTCAAAGGGTAACACAAAATAAATAGACGAATTTCTACTTTTCTTTCTTCATGAATTAACAATTGTTTTACAGTTTCCTACCATCCATGTTCAACCGTCTTCGATCAAGTTGCAGAAGAAATTGTTTTCTTAAAAGCGTGAACCAATTGCTCTTTAATTATCTGATCGAATCTGTATTTTGTGAATATCTCGTTGCTGTGGACAATGACAGCTGGATCGCAACAATATTTTAGGGGTTCCTTACTTGGGAAGCTGTGTACTAACCAACGCAGAATATGAGACCTCGCTGTGTATATTTCACTGTACAGACCAACCCGTCCGGTGACATGTTTCAGTCAAGAGAGAGGGTTTAAGAAGGAATAGCTGATGTGTTGTGGAGCCTGGAGAGGATGGACCCATATTTCACGAGCAGAGGGGGTCAGTTCATGGTCTGATGCGCTGTGTTTCTGTTTGGTTCCACACATTCCTTCCCTGACAGACAGGAGCAGAGAGCCACTGGTACTTCTCCCTATTGGGGCTTTTCCTCCACTCGCAGCTCAGTGTCTCTCTACTGACGGCTTCTGGTGGTGAGAGTGGTGCTGCCGGAGTCTGGGTCCTGGAAATCACACAGTATGAGAGCTAATAAGTGTGCTTGTTTTGCTTACTTCAGTTGCTAATACATAGCGGTGTTTGACTTGTTATCTGGGTCATAAATACTTTTTACATCCTCTTCTTTTGCTGAGCTAAGCATCCAGTGTTAAGTGTGTATTTTCCATTAAAATATGCTGCCTAATATAAAGTAATGTGGTGGACGCACAGCATTTCCTGCTGATTATTTGGTAACTTGTGGGCAGCTGAAACAAGCTTTATACACAACACTGCCAATTTATTCCCCTATAAAGTTGATATTGTGAACTTGCTAGTCAACAGTTGCCTATTTACACACCCAGGAGACACAGAGCAACATTTCCATGTATTCAGTCATGTTTTTGGCAATCTGATGAAACAATATCTCTATCCTTTTAGCCCTGTTTTGTGCTCCACCAATTCATGAGGGAAATGAACCTCAAAAAGGCATCTGATGTTACTCATGATATCCTGCTATCCAAATAAAATAATTTGATTTCTCTTCTCAGGCAAAACTGTGGCTTTATTCTTATTTAAGAAATAGGTCACCAGTGGTCATGTTAAATCTGAATATTGTGAAAGTAAATACCACAAGGATCAGTGCGGTTGTTATTTAGCTTTTATATTAAAAACTCTCTCTTGCACAGGAGTTGGTTTGCAGATGTATGCTGATGATACTGTTATTTTTGTGGCAGCAAAAACACCTACTTCTGCTGTCAAAGTGCATCAGACTGCTTAGCCATGATGGTACACTGGCTTGACACTTCCTGCCTCATACTGAATGTCAACAAAACTGTCTTTGAACCTTCAGGCAAATCAGACACAGCTTATCATAGCTTGAACTTGTATGCATGCAGTGATTTTTTTTTTCTCACCTTTCATAATGCATAACCTCCTCAGGCATCAGCCTCCGACATTAAACCACTAACATGCCTCTACAGCAACTTCATTAATTACTCTAACCTCACACTTATATTCAAATGTCTCCACCATCAAGCTCCACCCATTTTTAATACATTCATAACTGAACTGCACTCCCACTATTACCTGGGGTCTTAGAATCAGACACTGTAGGACGTCCTTTGCACAAAGTGCATTCTCAATCAAAGGTATGATCCTCTGGAATTTTGTTTTTGTTTGTTATATTCCTCAGTTTGTTTGTTTTTTGTGTTATCATGAATGGTTGTTCCTGTTCCCGATTACTTTATGGACTGTTTTTAAGATTTTACACTGCAACCTGTAATTTTAACAATTGTTTGGACTATCAGTGCCCATCATGCAGCTCATCTTGGCTATAAACACATGTACTGTACATTTATGTAACCGTCAGTGTTTTTCTGTACTTGTGTCTGACATTTAAGGACGTCTTCTTGGGATTTGTGAAACAATGATCAACATTTTTTACAATTTCTTGACATTTTATATAACAACTTTTAACCAATTAATCGAGAAAATAATCATCAGTTGTTCGACTTAGAAAATAATCCTTAGTTGCAGCCGATCGATAGTCATTATCTACAGCAGATGCCAGCTTGGAGAAGCAGAGAGGGGGCGCTAGTACGACAATGTACAGTACTTTGCGATGTACCTGGGGTCAGCAGCAAAATGTGTTTTAGCCATGAGAAAAAGTCTGCTTTAAAAAATGTCTCAGTTTAAGTATACACTGTATTTAGAATATTTTCACCACTTTACCTTGCCATTAGACAGTGTTTTCTGGTGGGAACCAACATTTTAAAAAGCAAATATCAGTCTCTCCAAACTGCATTGGTGAAATCAGCAATTTTACCTCGCAGAACACTTGAGTGGCTGGCCTACTGCTGCCTCAATCTGTTAGTTTGTTTGTGTTATTGTGTGACTTCTGTGTTTTAAAAGGATAGTTTGGATTCACCGAAGTCACAATAACACAAAGAAAAAAACAGACTGAGGCAGCAGTAGACCGAATTCATCCATGGAGTTTAGTTTAGCTTAACTCTGAGCCAAAAAATACAAATAAGACCAAACTTAAATGGATATGATGACATGATGAAGCACCACAGATACCAAAATGTTTTAAAAGCCCAGCAGATAATCAGTTCAACTGAACTAATTAAGGTACAACTCATAAATTCCTTGAGATATGTGACATGTCAGCAGCTGACAGCGACTCACGGTGTTGAATGACAGGTAATATGTTCGGGGTCTGGAAGGTCTTGACGGTGGCAGGACCTTCTCCCCCAGTCGTTATGACCTGCACTTCCAGTCTGTAGTAGGTGGACGGCCGCAGATTGGACACTACGAGCAAGTTATGATCCTGCCAAGTGAGGGAGGAGAGCAGAAAGAAGACATGCAATCAGCTGAAATACAACAGAACATGCCTTTGAATTTGACAGGACATGAATTTGAATGGGCTTTAAACCAGGGGAGTATCAGCCGCGTAGCTGTCTTTGCACAAGCCACAGACAAAAACAAAGACTTTGTTTTCATAAGGCTCGCCGTCTCTCTTTTTTGCTGCCAGCTTGATAAAGTGTGCGGTGGGTGGTTTTATTTATAGACGAGCTCCAGAGGCTGGGAGGTGCAGATAGGCGGAACGTGTTGTTGATGGAGCAGATTATGTCAAAGAGCGGCTTTTTCAGAGCTCTCACGGAGGATGAAAGAGGAAGACGTGAAAGCAGATGAAAAGGTAGAGGAGAACTTCCAGCAGGACACAACACTTCGTCAGACCTATCTCTCTGTCTGTCTGCACACCGCTGCTTATCATAAGATTCATGCAAAGAGGCCACAACAGTCTTATCCTGAAATCACCCTCACCTTTGACACATGCTGTGAAATGAAAGAGCCAAAGATGGAACATACTTTCCTACTGACTATATATGACAGAGCATAGTCCCTGTGAAACATATTCAATCTGCAGCATTAGAATTGAAAAACCCCAGTCCTGTCCTAGTGAAAGCAGACTTACTGGAGGCAGTATCTGGGACTGGGAGATGATGCTGTTGGGCAGGCTGTTTTGCCGGCTTTCAGTGGTGATTTCAGCCCAGGTGACCTGGAAGCCTGTGATTCGCTGATGGGGAGCCACCCGAGACACACGCCACAGGAAGTTGCCGGTGATGTTCCCCTCGTTGATGGAGAAAGAAGCTGTCAGGTTCTCAGGCTTAGCCAAAACCTTTGGAAGCCCTGGGGCTGTTGGGAGAAAGGTGGTCTCAGT
Organism: Lutjanus erythropterus; assembly: GCF_056507025.1. Taxonomy (NCBI): domain Eukaryota; kingdom Metazoa; phylum Chordata; class Actinopteri; order Lutjaniformes; family Lutjanidae; genus Lutjanus; species Lutjanus erythropterus. The sequence continues at coordinate 24,894,048 of NC_139324.1, forward strand.
CAGGGGGGTGACATTAAAAGAATAGAGCAACATTCTGGGAAATACACACATTAGTTTTCTTGAGAAGATTGATAACTCTCTCATGTTTGTATGTGTATTGCAGTGTCATGATTCTTAAAATCCACAATCTGATCTGACTTTCAACTGGGAGACTTGCCAATCCTGTTTTCAATTTATTGTTTATTTAGCTGAAGTTTAAAACCCCTAACGCTTAACAACATAACAACAACAACTTTAAATTGGGGAAACAGTTAGCCTGGCACTGTCGAAAGGAGACTAAATCCACCATCCACCCCCTCTAAAGCTCAAAATTAACATGCTATATATAATTTGTACAAAAACCTACACTCTGTGGTTTATTGGCAGGGTACATGCTAGACCAAAGTTGGGTGCAGTGACTGCTTATGCCTGGCTGCATAAACTACCTTAACTTTCAAACTAAAGTTTGTTCTTATGCAAAATATTTCCCTGTGTTTGGTTGTCAAGGTTGTCTCCTTGCTTAAGTGTTTAGACTAAAGCTTTCACGGTAGTTACAATCATAATACGGGACATGTGCACTCCCATCATCATCCTTAAATGTTACTTGACAGTATTATTGTCGGTGTCAGCTAGCTTCTCCAAAGTGGACAACAAAGAGAAAACAAAACAAAAAAGAAAGCCAAACTGGACAGAAGATGATAATGTTGTTTTCCTGGAAGAATATGGAAAGTACACGCACATAATCCAAAGTAAATTTAACCCAGACATAACAAATACACACAAGCAGAAGATGAAGTAAGAGGTAACTGACAAAATCAACACAAGAAATCTGCTGTGAAACAAACCGTGGATGAGGTAATGAAGAAATATGACAATATTACAGTGACAGCAAGAAATTAGATCAAACTGGGGAGTTTCATTTAAATAGATAACATAAATATGAGACAACATTATGCTTAATGTTTGGCTAGTTGGCTACTAAGTTGCTAGTGCATACGTTAATGTTACAATGTTGCATGTTGGATGTCACTATGACTTAAGCTGTATAATGCTGTTATTACAGTCATTACAATATCTAATATATAGATACTTTACTTTTAAGAAATTGCTGTGGGTAAAATGGCCACTAAGGACCTTCTAGCAACACATAGGGGAATACTTAAGTTGCTAAGGGCAAACACTTAAAGATCAAAGGGTTTTCCCTAACAACATCCTAAGAAAAATCCTTAAGGTGATTTTATGCAACTACGTTTCCCTACGGCATCCTTAGATGAAAATTTAATGGCAACCTTAGCCTAAGTGGTTTTATTCAGCCAGGCACTGGAGTCTCTCCTTGTTGCCTGGCAACCTCATGGTGATGACAAGATGATAAATGAGATATACTGTGTTAACTAGTGAGCTTTAGAGCTGCTGGCATGTGTATTTGGGTATACATAAACAAAGATGGACAACATGACAGCTCCACAAAAGTGCAGCCAAACTATCTGAATGACCCCCTGGTGGCTGGCTGCAATATAAACCCCGCCCCCTCCATGTTAGCTGATAGGACATGGGCCAAACTGAAATATAAAAGTACACAGCAAATACATTTTTTTCTGACATGATTTCTGACATCTTAAGTAGTTCTTATAAAGCTTATGTATGTTCAAGTATTTGTTTATTTGATGCTACGAAAAGGGGGTTTCACATCATGAGATCACGAGCCAAGATGGCAACACATTTGGGTTATTTTGCGTTAATTTTTGTACAGTGGGAGGAAGTGGAGACGTGTCATCCATCTTTATTTATAGTCAATTGACAGAGGCGAGCAAGCTGTTTCCCCCCTTTTCCAGTGTTTGCGCTAAGCTAAGCTAACTGACTGATGGCTGTAACTTAATATTCACCGTACAGACATGAGAGAAGTATCCATCTTTTCACCAAACTCCTGGCAAGAAAGCAAGTACGTATATTTCCAGAAATGTGAAACTCATCATGACTATAATTCACTGTGATGTCTGGTTACTGTGTCTGCACTAATAAAGATCGATTTTAAAATGCCCTTTACGCGTCAAACAGCTGAACACTCACCTCCCTCCCCTGGGCAGGGGATGTGTTTGTGAGTCTTGCTCCGGATGGTGGCGCAGGATGGGGTGAGGAAGGTGGTGCTCTCGTCCTTGGAGCGTCTCTTGGACTTCAGCATGTGAACGGTGACTTTGTACTTGCAGGAGAACAGCAGGCCTGGGAGGTTGATGTAGTTCTCCTGAGCCAAGAAACACATTATTCAGCCCTGATGACTTTGACATGTCACCCAGGTCAGGTCCCATGGAGCTTCAGAGATAATTAAATACACAGCACCGGGGCAGATCACATTCCCAGTAAGGCTTCAGGAACATGCCCCACATTACTGGACCACTTTGAACGCTCACATGGTCGAGGTTATACCACCGTTCCTCTATTCAACGTACAATATAAATGATTTTTTTATAGCTTCCACATGTGGTAAAACACAAGACGAACTTAATTAAGAAGCAGCGACTCATGTGTAATTTGAAAGGAGAACAGCCGGTAAATCCATATGAATGATTTCTGTGCAGCAGTCTAACACTTTACACTCATGTCAAACTTTAATCATCTATTGATCTTTCTAGAAAACGCCTTTCTTGTCTCTTATCGAGGAAACAAAAAATCTGCCCTGACAAGTGGATTTAGATCTTGCACTAATAATAAGGTTGCACATTAATAGGCAGTTTCTTGAGAAAGGGTGTGTGTATATTCTCTCTGATATGGAACAGCTTTGATTAAAAGTGAATGAGGCGCTGTGCTCACATAAAAGCACAACCCTGGAATCCTTCCCAGTGATCTATAGAAAATGGATGTATATTTCCTAGCAACCGGAGCGCCGGTCCCCGAAGAATGTGTTGATTGCCAGGCCTCTGCCATCCTGTATCAGCCTGAGCCCCAGCAGTTAACCCCCCCACCCCCAGACTCTCCTGACGCCTACATAGGCCCTAACACACCCTAAAAGAAAGACCCATGCAAGGAGCAAGGCTGGGGCCTTTGGAGGTGAATGATCCCCCGTTCCGGGAAACATTGTTTAAGTAAATGCGTTTTATTAGCCAACACACCACATGCCTGACCACACGACTGACTCATAATATTCAAAACAACAGCCAGCGATTTGCCCAGTGCAAATCCAACGCAACAGGGCTTCAGCTCACTCACTGGAGTTGTTTTCTTTAGCGGAGCTGTCCTTTCTAAGCATCAGACAAAAGGTTAGGCACGTGCTTTGCATAGCACACAGCTGCTGATCAAGCCATAGCTCTGTGCACCGCGCTCCGTGATCAGAGCCTCAGTTGGAAGAAGGTGTGTGAAATGCTCGCTGGAGACTAACCTGCGTGACGGATTTCTCTGGTCCTCGGGTTTCGTTGTGGCTGCAGTACTCCGGCATCCACTGGACGTGGTAGCGGCTCACGGAGGGGTCTGAAACAAAGGGAGGATGAGATGACAGGATGTCACACAACAAAGACTCGACTCCGCACTCAGATATTTTACTTTTTTACGTCTTTATAAAATTTAAAATTGCTACATTACAAGGGCAAGTCCTGCATTGAAAACGTAAGTTAAAAGTGCAGGAAGCGATTCAGGAGAAAGTTTGTCTCATTCTGAAGTTGTCAGATTGCTACCACTTTGGATTGGTGTCTTAGAGATGGTTGATTGCTGAATCTCAGCTAAGTCAAACACATTTTAGGAATGAAACTCAAAAATCAACAATCGTACCGACCTTTGATTGGCCAAAGTCTCCCATCACAAGGCTAGATTTTTCTTAAGGGTGAAACAGAGCCAAGACAAGGAGCAGAAGTCTAGTTTTCTCTCAGACCACTTGAGTCAAATTATGCTTAGTGGAAAAATCTGTAATGTGTTTACTGTATAAATCATAAAATGACCATGATATGTCATCAGAGATTAAAATACATGTTGAAATGCTCACTTCTCTGACATCAACACTACAGCTGTGGTGTTCTCCATTTTAAATTTCTATTCTGGGCTAAAAATAACTGTTTTTGTTTGCCTGTTTCAAATGAATTAGTTCAAATTAATGCCAAATGTTCACCAAATGACTAAGAGTCTGTTTATGAATTGTAAAAAAATCATTAATATTCTTTTGGAAGGAGAAATGTTTGTAACGGTTAAATTGAGCAGTATGTTAATGGCATCTGACAGGCAGCAAGACAGGCAGCCATTGAACTCAAAGTGTAGAATAACAGGCTTTACTTTACATTGACCGACAACTGCCAGCTGTAAACAGCTGATCAACTTACAGCGTCACTTGTTATTGTCAATTTACGATGCTGAGAGTGATCTGCATTCCTGCCGAGCTGCTGCAGCCAGCAGAGCTTTCCCAAAATCTGGGTAGGAGGGGACATTAGAAACAACCTGCTTCAACCATGGATCATATATTAAATAGGATTTCAACGTATTAAATAAACGGCCTATGGCTCCAACTCAACATTTGGACTGCTGTACTCATTTTTGCACATGTAATTGATATATATTGCTCCTTTAAATGTAGCTAAAATGAAGTAAAACTATGGGAGTATTATGCACAAAATGTACCAAAGTATTAAACATAAAATAACTCCTTTGTTTTCAAATGAAAAAAACACTTCTGCCCCTCTGCCTTATTACATCAAGAAGAGTTTAAGTAAAAAAGTAGCATTAGATATCCTAACACTGTACCTCAGTCCACTATTTGAGTAAATATACTTAGTTATGTTACACCAATGAACACACTGAACATTTATCAGATATCAAAAGACAATGCAACAGGCTGAAATGATTAACTGATCTGTATCTCACAAATTACAACAGTCCCTATCTGAGATCTGATATCTGTTATTTCCATTATTGATAATCACAATAACTTATCTCTCTGAAAAAAAAAGTAAGTAAGCATGAAAGCACTTCCTTCTTTGTCTTTGCATTAGTTTATTAACATGATTTTCCCGCTTCCTAAACCTTTCCGTTTGGTCGCTGAGGGCTCAATTCCCAAACCAAACTTTTCGGCTTCAACTTTAAGGATTTGCATTCTCATCAGCAGAGCGGCAGCCGTGGTCATGCTGGGACACTAACTCTCTCAGCTGCAGGCTCCGACAGCAGCAACGCTCACTTCATTACTGTACAGTAGCTCCTCATGAGCTCATCAGCGCTGTTTATCCGCCCATCACCCTCATCTTATGTTACTAGATTTATTATTCATTCAACTGTGTCGCTTGGATATGAGAAATACTTCTCCGATTAATAATTGAGTTATGCTATGTTCGCCCCTCGGCGCGGGCCTGGGTTGCAGGGGGGAGATAAAAGGGGTCCTTTGAAGGCTTAGACACCGATCTGGCAGTAGGAGCCCCTGAGGTCTTTGGAAGCAGAAGAGAGGAATAACAGGGAACCGGGAAATCGGGAAAAAATAAACAAGATATGCTTAGCTGGGTTTGACAGAGAGGGGAAGTTGTATGTAAAACAAGGAATGGGACATGGAAATCAGGTAGGGAACAGAACCTCGGCAGTGTTCGATAAATCATGACTGGAAGCGAGCCTCAGAAGCGCCGCCACCGCCGGACGGACTGCTGTCTATTATCTGGCAGTCGGGCAGACAGCGATATATTATCTGAGCCAGCGTACAGTAAGGTTTCTCTTTCGTCTGCTGGAGTCGACCCAGAGGTCGGGCTGCTTTGGATCACAGAGACAATGAGTGAGGGTAATCACGGTTCACTTAACCTGTCCCTTTTGTCTGTCACACAAACCAGATGTCCAGAGACTCCAGCTCTCCAGGCCATCTGCATGCATGTATGTTTACAGTAGTGGAACCCAGGTAGTCAAGAGTCAAAGCCAGGGTCATCGCTCAGACTAATGAGTGGCAGTGGCACTCACACACACTGCAGAGCAGCACTGCAAACAGAAAAAGAGGCTGGACCAGGATTAACTCTGCTCTCTGCAACACTGTGATTCCCCAGCCATGCTTGATCCCCGTCAGCATCACTCAGCTCTCTGAGTCCAGGCCAACCTCGCTAACAGCTCTGGGCCGGCTCCATCTTCCCCTGCTCTCACTCTGATTCAGCAGTTGGTGTCTCACCAGGCCTCTCCTTCAGCCAGGGTTTGCATTCTTGACTCTAAGATGTGGAGTTTGGCTGAGGCGATGACATATATTAGTAACATAACATAGACCAGTGAATGGGACTTGACAGGTTACCCTGAGAGCATGGCTTTCAAGGTTTCCATATTTCCACTCTGGTATTAACAGAAAGGTTGGGGAATGGACGCCGCTGGGACAGGCATTCCTATAGGCTTTAACCCCTTGCGGTGCTTCAACCCGTGACCGTTTCTGTTCCCTATGACATCAGGTCTTGTAAAACAAAATGGGCTGCTTCAATGCTAATGTGAGGGCGAGGATCTATTAAATACAGCTGTCAATAAATCCCATTGTACAGCTAAGCAGTGTGTTTATTGTTCTTTACTAAACAGTGGCTCCGCTCTGCCAGTCCATGTGCAGGTTTATACCAATATGCCCAGCACTCACATTACCCAGCTCCCACAATGACAAATTGCTTTCTTTATGACAGATGCTATTTGCACCCAGGGTGGAATAGTCAATGTGACTATTTAGACCCTGGTGTATATAGCGTGACAGAGACAAGCACCCAGCTGTTCATAGCCCACAATGCTATTTGCCCAGTACTCACATTACCCAGGTCCCACAAAGGTACATTGTTTCACTTATGGCAGATGCTATTTGCAACCACGGTGAAATTGGCAATATGGCTGCTTTTACCCAGGCTGTAATAGCTAGTCTGGCTATTTACACTCAGTGTGGAACAGCCATTATAGCTATTTACAGCCCAAGTGGAAAAGCCAATATGGCTATTTACACCCAGGTGTATATAGAAGAGACAAGCACCCAAGTGTCCAAAGCCAAGAATGCTATTTGCCCAGCACTCACATTATGTAGCTCACACAAAGACATATTGTTTCATATATAGCAGATGCTATTTGCACCCAGCCAGGATTAAGTAATGTGGTTATTTACATCCAGGGTGGAATAGCCAATGTGGCTATCTGCACACAGGGTAAAATAGTAAATGTAGCTATTTACACCCAGGGTGGAATAGCTAATGTGGCTATTTACACCTGAATGTATATAGCCTAGCATAACAGAGACAAGCACCCAGGTGTCCATGGCCAACAATGCTTTTTGCACCCATGTGTAAATAGGCAATGTGGCTATTTACACCTGCAGGGGCAAAGACAAACCATGATCTTTTCCTAAATCTCACAGAGTAGTTCTGTTGCCTAAACCCAACCAAGAATTTTTGATGTCCAAACCTAACCAAACTGGAAGCTAAAAATAATCATCCACTGCAACTTCTCCTTCTTACCTACAGCAAATTTGTTACTGTTTATAGCTAAACCAAGGAGGCTGGTAGTGATGTTCCATGTGCCTAATTTTCCCTGGGTGTAAATAAACAATAAGTTCATGTATTTCATCTGCACTCTCTGATTCCACATATGCAAAAGGAATCTTCTATTGTTTGAGTGACTGACAATCAATCATAAACTTTATTACGTGAGTCACGGTGACTGATGTGCATAATGGGGTGCTAATTGGATTTTAACAAAGCTATAAATCAATACAGTAGGGTGCATACCTCCCCGGTTCTTCCAGTAGACACGGACCTGCAGCTGGCCGTCCTGGTAGAAAGGCGTGCCTACCTCTAGAGGGCCAGAAGGGCGTTTGGCCATGGTCGAACCAAGAGGGGATATCTCCTCCTTCCTTGACTTGAGCACTGATTTTACTGGGAAGAGAAAAGGAGAAATGTTTGCTGCTGTAGCTAAGACACAACAGTGAGTGTGTTGTGGCAAACTCTCCAGCATGGTAACAGAAACACACAATTATTTCTTTGTAAGATCACAGCAGTTACAACATGTTCTTTATGCATAAGTGTGGTGCAACTCAATGGGTACACACACTCCTAACGCTGCCAAGGTTAGAGGTTTAATTCCCTCTAGAGCCACACACATGCCTAAAATGTACACACTCGTAGCACTGAGGCTTGGTCTGTGTTTCCCAAACACACAGGAGCTCCGAATGAATGCAGATGTGCTGTCAGCATACCTCGGCCATTCCTGCTTTTTTTTTTTTTTTTACAATTCTCAGGATGATTGTTTGCCTGAAGACTCTCAGTAATTTTGGAAATTTTAACTCTCAAGGAACACAAACAAGCAAAAAGAAAAGTGGATTCTGCTGGGTTAGTTCAGCCACTGCCATATGGATCTGCAATTACAAAACTGCAGCTCCATCCAGGTTTTTGTTTGATTTCAGTCAGTGTATGACCCCGCATATGACTCTTATTCGCACCTGCCATGCCACATAACCTCGGCTGCATCAGTTTGTGAGTGGGCCCTTAACTACTAAGATATTTTGGCTAGAAGTATTCACTAAATGGCATATATATACTGTAGTAAACCAAGACTAAAGGTTAATTTATGCTCCCATTACATATGAAAATAGATACATCTATTTCAAATGATACAATCTTGCCCACAAACTTAAACTTAAAGTTGACGTGGATGTTATGTAATACATCCACTAAGAGGACGCTGGTCAGTATCAAAAAGATACCCAAAAGAAGAAGACAGAATCAAATCAAATCTTCTTTGCCGTGTCCTGTGGCCGAATCTCACTTGAACTATTCACCGCTGCACTGCACCCGTAACTGTTGGTGACACTGCTCTGTATCCACAAGCTTTAAGAAAATGTGCACAAATGCGGACGCCATGAACAGTACATACAGAGTACGGACAGAAGGTGCTGTCTGTAATTTTTAGCTAGCGAATCTGTGAGCCTTCATTTAGGCCCAGTGGTGATTTGAGTTACTGCTACTACACTCACAATGACAAAACTAAAATGCTAAGGTTTAACATTTTTACAACATTTAATTATCTTAGCTTGGCAGGGCTCTGGTTATAAAACAAAATTGGACAAAGTGAAATTTTGACTATAATTCATCTTGAGAGCATGAATGTCTGTGCCAAATTTAATAAATTTTGACAATCCATCCAATAGATTTTCCCCTAAAAACACATATGTCAAACTCATGGTGGTGCTGGAAGGAGAAGTCAGGGATCACAGAAGTCATTAGGATTCACTGTCTGGGAGGAATAAATGCCTTGTGATGGAGGGCATTAAGTAGATGAAAATGAAAACTGGGACCTACATGAAATGTCAGTGGAACATCAAAGTAATTAGGATTCATCTTCTGTGAGGACCATGGATGTCTGCACAGAATTTAGTTGTTGGAATATTTCAGTCTGGATCAACATAGAGGACTGTTTGACCGACTAATGACTAAAAAAACAAAACAAGTCTGACAAAAGAAAAGAAAATGAGCACCAGTGTTTACCTGACTCAGTGTTCTGGGTGGTGCTGAAGTGGAGAGAAGCCTTGGAGCTCTTCAGCCGCACCTGTCCCCAGTATGTGACGGCTTGCAGCTCCACAGTGTAGCTGCTGTTCTGCTGCAGCCCCTCCAGATCCACCCAGCTCTGAGCCTGCGACAACACAAAACAGTTGCATGTTGGCATTTCTGTTTCCACACTGTCACTTGAGGCCGGTTTCAAAGCCCCGTTATTGTCCCAGCCATGTAGCTCCAGCTCCAGCTCAGCCTGGGCCAACCGGGGCCTGTGGGAAAGCCCTGCTTATTAAGAACACATGTGGCGCTGAGGAAGGTATGGTGGCGAGGAGATAGCCTTCAGGGCCTTGTGAGGGAGCCATGTTATCAAAGCCTCCCAGGGCTTCCTCACTGTGTTTGACTTGCAGCATTCCACCCTCAGCGTGAGCTTGATGAGTTCTTGTTATTGACTGTGCATGTTTTGACATTCCTCTACCAGCAGGCTGCTTTCAAAGCCCCGAGGTGCCAAAGTGGAAACCAGTAGTACATGTGTCAATAGGTGTCTGGTGTCTCCCACCTCTATCTGCTCTGTGCTACATCTGCTATGCATTTCATAAACTAATTCAGGAGGAGAAGACTCTGTCGAGGTGTGTGTGGACTGTCTAGACAATCTGTCTTTCTGCTCGAGTCTCTAATGAAACGCTCTTCGCAGATACTGAACCACGGGATGTCAGGTCACATGTTATGGCATGTATTGCACACAAAACTCACAAAACTTTTAGAAGCCAACTTTATTCAGTTGTTCACACAATAGTCTGCGATCAGTCTGTCACGGCATCATTGTCCGATTTATCCATAAGGTTCAATTTATATGTTTTTAATTTTCAATTAATTTGTCATTCATCATCTTGAATAACTGATTAGTTGTTTGGTCCATAAAAAGCCAGAAAATTATGAAAAATGTTGATCATTGCTTACGCTAAGGTGATAGTGATGTCTTGTTTTGTCCACAACCCACAGATATTCAGTTTACTGCCAAAGAGGAGTAAAGAAACCAGAAAATATTAACTTTTGAGAAACTATAATCACAGAATTTGGACATATTGACTCTTAATGATTGATTATCAAAAGTTGGTGATTAATATAGCATCAGCTAATTGTTGTAGCTCTATTATGGACCCATTGCTTTAATTAGGCTGTCTCAGACTAAGAATTTTTCCAGGTGAATCAGATTTGGCCATACAATACGAATATTCAACAATTCAACTTTCCACTTCTGTGTGCCTCACTAAACTGTTATATCAGCCTACATGAGTATGTTTTACCAGTAAGACTCAGTTTTTAATGCTTTCGTCATCTGTGACGTGAAAACAGATTTTCACACAGTTAGAGAAAGTAAGTGTGCACCTGGTTAAATGTTGTGTATCTTACTCTTAGATGGAGAAAGATGTGATCCTTTCCATAAAACACTTAAAATAACAGTCTGAGACAGCCAGTGGCAAAAAAAGCACAAGCAAACAAGCAAGCGTCAACTGCCCTGCACGCTCTCATACGCTCTAGTGAGGTGGCTGACAGCACGTCACCTGCACTCCATTTCTTTCTTCTTCTTGAGAGTCGATTTGTAAAGTTTACAGCCTGTCATGCTCTTCCATTGCTCTGCGTGCAGAGCCAACATTTGTTTACCAATAACTTGTCTCACCTTCTCTCATCAGTTACCCAACAGTGCACGCTGTCACAAGGACTTTTTTTGAAATAAATGTGTCAGGTAGTATAAAAATATATTTGTGATTCCCCTTATCCATAATTCCTCATTGAAATGCTGTGCCTTTATCTGAGTTCCTGTTTGTTTTATCCTGTGACTGTAATGCACTCTGACTGACAAAGGACAAAAAACAACTGCTCAACTGGTAGATTTTGAGGCGTCTCTGGCTGATGATTTGAATCTTTGACTTTCGGGGGGCAGCCTCACTTCAATCTGTGACAGTCCAATCAACGCTTGCATTCATACTTGTGTATTTTTTATGTAAAAACATATTTTCAATACTATCAAAATATTACTGTGTGGCTTTCTGAGCTGTTCAAGCCAAGAAGTCTAACTTCGTTAGCTCTTGGATTGCCTGTTTGTTTAAGCTTTTATAACCAAATTGTATTTATCTTTCTTTGTGATTGTAAGTGAGGTCTTTGTGTCTGTGACATCCCAGACAAAAGGCCATGAAAATTCCTCTTTCTGGTTGGACCAAATAGTTGAGAATGTTCCAGTATGCAAACAAAACCATTCCATGGAATCAACAGTGGGAACCAATGATATTTTTCTTTAAACATGATATTTGTGCCATTATTAGAGATTATTACAATGTTCTTAGATGTTTTTTTGTGCTGTTTCTCTATCCTTAGTTTAAATACACTGTATGCATTGATGTAAAAGATAATAATAGCATAGGGTACAGTGAGTGTGGTTATATAACCACTTGACTTTGAAGCTACTGAGATCTATGTTAAAAATAAGACAAAAAAATAAAAAATAAACCCATACGCCACTTCAGAAAATGCTGAATTGCACAATAAAAAATCAGGTAGGAGAAAACTAAAGCTTCAAAATACCAGCTAAAAGGAGTGAACAGCACAAATTGAGATATTTAAAAAACACAGACCTTGAAATCATGATTTATCACTATAAAAGGGGCTATTTATCACACTTAATGTGTTTTCTTTCAAAGCTTAACAGCGCGTTTAAGGGTTCTTTCATCAGTAGATGGAATTAAAACAATGGTAGAGCACATTGTATCAATCTGTGTGTGATTGATAGCCTTGCAAGTATACAAAAATAAATTCAACTCCTATCCCATGTTTATCCCCTTTTTCCACTGCAGGCCTACATGGATATTTACAGTGATGTGTTGAGGCCAGAGGGGACGATGCTGAGATAATCCCGGACAAGACTCTGTCGTCCCAGAGAGAGGAAAAAAAGGAGAGAAAGAACACATCAGTGAGACAGGGTGAGAAGAAGATTACCCCGTTGGTGGTCTTTCTCCTTTTCTTCTTGGATGGCACCATGGACTTGGTGGGCACGGTCCAGCTCCAGAACACTTTGTAGTGATGTATGGGGATATCGGGCTCCTCTGGCAGCGTCCAGTTGAGACGAGCTGTCACCAGGCCTTCGTCGCCCAGCGTCACGTTGGTGACACGAAGACTGGTTGGGCTGGGAGGGGCGGAAGGATCTGAAGACATAGCAACAATACAAAACAACACTGTCAACAGATTTTTTAGTACATCTGCAGACATTTAGAGGAGGACGAAGGGCCTCTTATTGTGACTCTGTATGTGACAAATCTTGAGCCAACGTTTTTTCTTGCAAGTATAATTTCAGGTTGGATGTTTTACAGGCCAAGACACCTTTCACCACTGGAGGATTAGCACTGCAGTTGAGGAGGGGGACCAGTGTGACACTGTGTAAAGTAATTAGTCCTGCACTGACAATCTGCCATGAGATGTTATGACAGGTGTCATGTCACGTCTATGACAGCGTTCAGCAGGACCGAGAGCGTGGGTCAGGGGTTAACAAACACATGCTGCTCAATTTGGCTACACACTTGACGTTCCTGTACTCTCGTGTGTGTGTGTATGTGTGTGTGTGTGTAAAGCTGGTTTTGAAACTATCCGTATGTGCTGTGACCCAGCTGCTGATGTCAGGAAGAGAGGCAGGGCCACATGCCAGACGCCAGACCAGAGGGAATAGCCCTTTAATGAGAAAATGATTCACGCCACAGCCCAGTTGGCTCTCCCTCGTTCTCCTCTGCCCTCTCCCACCTGAAACATATTTAATCCGGTCCAAAAACACAACCGGACACATCGGTTCTCTATACCAGCAAGATAAATAAGCAGTCAGTTCTTACAAATTGCCCTAACAAAGTATAGTAGTGCAAAATTGTAATCAGATGATACGGCCGTACTATATAAATAACAATGGCATGACAGAAGGGCCAGGAGCTCGTCAAATCCATGACAGCTCCCATCAATCTATCAACGTTCTGGCACTGATTGGCCTGATTGGAGATCGGTTTCCATCCCCGCAGCTGAATCCTTTTCCCACCTGGTGTCTGGCTCTGTCTGACAGCCATCCACAACGCTCTGGGGAGCAAATGTATGACGAGGGCTTGACAGGACAGGTCAACACACACACAAAACACCACTAAACACACTAATACTTTCAGTATTTGGCACGGGTTTTTAGTATTTGGCAGAACATGGAAAGTACTTAGGGCATCTGCCAGTATTCCACTAAACTACTAAACAACTTCATATCTGTTAGAGGATAAATAACACAAGTTTGATGAAGTATGTTGATGTGCACTGTGCATTGCATAGAACTGGTACCATCTGCTGGCTCTACTCCTGCACAGACATGAGTAGAGGGGGATAAGGAGCTACCACCATCACCACGGCCCGCTTTGAGGCAGGTCCAGAGCGCTTCAGGTCGCACTCCGGAGATGGTCCATCTCAGGTACAACGCAGCCAGTTCGACACCTTACAACACGTAATGAAAAAGCAAATCAGTGCAGCACGGTTTGACTTGGCGCAGTCAAAAGTGACGATGGAAAAGCGTCATTGATCGACTGAGTTTTCATTTATATGCTAACCATTAGCAGTTCTTTTAGACTGGGACACAGTCTCCAAGATTGACTGAGGCCAGTTTGACAACCTGGAATACAGACTTTTATTTTGTGTTGTGTTGAAGTCTACATGTATTTATTGTACTGAATGTTGGAAAGTTATTGATTTCCATGCTTTGAGTAACAGTACTTTTATGAGGTCATACTGTGTTGAAATAACAAAACAAAACAAAACGTTCAGTCTCTTTGCTGGTTGTTCCAACATATTCAGATTCATGACCACTTTCGCTGTTGGCATTTATCGTCCAGCTCACTTCGTACCCCAGAAATATATTTAAATAATTAATTTACAACTTCTAGTTGACTAGGAAATCTTTAGTCGGGGGCACCCCTAACAGTAAATGATTTATGTTGTGGAAAAGAAGTTTTTTCTCCCCAGCGTAAATTCTGCACTATTGACTGAATGACCCTGTAATGTTGTTTCACTCTAGCAAATCTCCGCCTGACATATTTTTCATTGCTCTTGTGTGCAGACATTCCATCTCCCAAAATGTACCAAGTTCTTACATTTTGTCAAAATCTGTGAATAGCAAAGAAAATGTAACTGCTCTAATCCTGATAAATGCATTGTAATGTAAAAAAAAAGACGAAAAAGTGGCCTAAATCACTCAGGGCTGAGTCAGGCTGAACTGGTGGCCACATGGCTCTGCCTCTACACGTCAAACAAACATACTGTCTAGATTGAGTCTCATTCCAGATCAGATTCGATCTAGACACATTATTATATTCACAAACCTGTAATGCCTGGGAACCACACAACAATTGGCCGTTGCTTTAACAAATGCCATCTGCAGGAAAACACTGCAATTTAGAGTCACTGAATGCTGAACGTGCAGGGTAGAGGAGCTGAGGAGCGACACAGGATGCCATCAGAGCTCGTTCACTAATCTGTGGCAAAGATCTGAAGCACTCCTCGGTTACGTCACTCCCTCTGGAAGCAAGACAACACTTGCATTCATTTGAAACCTGCAATATCCTGACTAATTCAGACATATTACATTTTATAGGACTGTAAAGAGGGGGAAAACCCGCCTTTGAAGACATAAATGAAGATCTGGTTGCAACACAGAAACGAAACATTCTGTGCACCCTGTCCCTCCTCATTACGCATGAATTACCCTTTTACCTTAGCCCACTGGATAAATGTGTGGAAATATTTATTTACAATTCAGGTTAGCAAGGTAAACGTGAGAATCCATTTTTAAAATAAGCACATCCAAGCAGTGTCAGTAAATAAAATGTTTGCTTGGCTTTACCAGTCATATTTCAGTCATAATCAGTGTGCTGCTGCTGTACGGAGCCACGGGGTTGAACAGCTCAGGAGTGGATCTCACAAAGACGTAAACATGACTTCAGTTCTCACTAAAAATATGTCTCTTAATCCTCTTAAGAGATGAAAGGTACAAAGTGCTGGTGAATAAAAGTTTTTACAACAAAATATTCATAAGAAAAGCTTGGCTCAATATTCACCACATACACTTGGTTTGTACGGTCAGATAAGAAGTCAAACCAGGTTTTAAAAGTCTTTCCCTGAGCCTCCACCTGTTCCAAGGTCTTAACCATGACAAATGGAGGGCAGTGGGTGTCAAACAGGAACTTACTCACAAAACAAGGCCACACACACGTGCATAAGTGCATACACACACAGACCTCTGGAGGAGCGGAAGTGTTTGCTGGGTGCAGTGAAGCCGCGGGTCCCGTGGACGTTGACTGCAGCAACTCTGAACTGGTACCATCTGCTGGCTCTGATGTCGGCCAGTTGGACGCGCTCCTCTGCAGTCTGAGGGACAGATGGGGGGGAGAGCAAACCGCAGGGGTCAGGGTTCACGCAGGGTCAACGCCCCATGTGAGTTTGCAGCCACATCAGTCATCTGTGTGTTTCTCTTTGCCAAACTTTCAAAGACACTGTGACTATGAGGAATGTGCAACCGCGTGCAACCGTCTGTCAGCGCAGTGCAGCACTTTCACAGCTGTAGCATGTGGCACGCTGGGACATGTGAAGCTGAAGTTTCTTAGTGATACAAATCCCAAATGTCTGATCAAAAGAGTCACTCACATACCAACATCTGATGGGATCTAAGGACTTTTCATCTCGCTGACATGCTTCAGTAGTTTTTGGACTTACGGTGCGCTGATTCCTACCTGTGCCACAGTCTGCCACTCGGTGGCATCGTCCTCGCTGGGGTGGATGCCATAATTCCAGCGGCGCTGCACCACATAGAGGACGGGCTCCACGGAAATGTTGAACTTGGATGACCAGCGGATCTCCAGCTGACCTGACGGCTGCTCCAAAAACACCAGCTCTTTCCTCGGCTTCAGCGGGACTCCTAAAAGTACACACAAGGAAGACGATACCATGACAGGCGTTAATATCACCGCTGTGTGGAACCTTGTACACTGTAAAAAGTGTATTTCAGTAGAAGCTTAAGCAATAGTACCATCCTGAATCCTGCCTTCCTTTAGTAATGCAAGTCTATTTTGGGGGATTATAACAACTTGCTATTATATCCTGTTCCCTTAACCTGCTAATCTTATTTAGGTAAAAGTGCTTCAGTTAGGTATCTTCACTATTCTTTTTTTCAGTGCTGTACATCTGAGGTCATGACATCCCTGTCTTTTAAGATTTTTCTCCCTGCAGTTAAGCTGCTATTTTCTCTTGGTGACTCAGAAAGAAGGTCTGTCTAATGCAAAAGAAAACTATTATATTTTCTGATCAAATATAAAATAATGTTGAATATAAAGTTTTGTAAACTCAGGCAAGCTATTACTAAGTAAGGCGAATGTTAAGTCATTATATTTAACAAATAAAGGATAATGTACAGTGAACAGCACACAGTTCTGATCAAAGTATCTGGAGGAGCAATAAAATCATTTTTAAGTCAACAAATTATTAAAGCAATATTTTGTGTAAAATTATTGATTTATTTTGGTAAGTAACCATATAATAAATGGGATAATGTACAGTGAGTAGATCATTACTGGGAAATAATCCACTTTGCGTTGTTGGGGTTTATTTTACAGTTACGATCACTGTACATTATCCCGCTTATTTCATGGTTACTTACGAAAAAATCAATAAATTGATATATCATATCAATTTAAAATGATTTTATAGCCACAGTTCTTCAAATTAACAGTCTGTTAACAGACTGCTAACAGACTTTACAATGCTGTAATTGACCAATCAGAACTGAATATTTAACAAAGCAATGTAATAAACTGAAATAACACACTACAGTTACTATAAAAACTACTTGTACTACTACTGTGTTCATATTAACTTGATTTGAAAAACCTTATTTATTTGTGTCTCATCAATTGAAGTAATTTAAGGTTGGTCCAATAAGTCTCTTTTTTCAGTGTAGGTGAACTTCTAACATGAAATTTGTTGTTTTCCTTTCTCGCATGGAAAGTTATATGACACCATCAGAGTTGGACAAATGCAGATTTGAAAATGAGACATGACCTCACTGCAATAGATTTAATACATGCTGTGGGTCAACAGCATCATCTTTCTACTGTGACAGATTGTGATATTTCCTCGCCAGGGCGATGTGCTTTAGTTGCTGCGCTTCTTAGCAATGACACACACAGTTTACGTCTAGGTATGTGAGATGGCGCGTATAACGTCTCTTTCTCTTCGGCTGACACAAAATACACCAATGCAAACATACACACGTACATGTAAAGTTCATCTGCATCATTGCGCTTCACATTCAGCCTCTCAGACGAAGTCGATGTGGCCATGTGCAATAAATTAGAGATTTATTAAGTGCAGGACTGGGCCAAATGCTCAGCCAAGTCAGACTGACTCTCTCAAGTGAATTTATTGCAGTGGAGACGTAGTGAGTTGTTGATTGAGCGTTGGGCATAGTGATAATGAGATGGAGATTGGAAAAGCAAGTTTGGAAGTACAGGAGAAGGCTGAATACATCCCACAGTTCTCAATAAATCACCTAGCACTTCAGACCATTATGTTGGACCTCTGTCGCTTGCTGAGCAGCCCACTGCTGCTCCGCATTTATCAACAGCATCAACACACGCTCAAGGCTACTGCGCTTCAGGTCGGTAAACAACATAATCAAGACTGTGTTCTGTATGCAGAGCACTTGATCTACTTATATCTCTATTCACTCCTCATCCAGGGCGAGAAAAAGTGATTGATTGATTCATATAAAGTCCTGGAAGATGGAGGAGGGCCCTTGAGCCACATGCATATGGAGCCAGTACTTTGTTTTGTGCCGCTGATAACAGCTTTCTCTGCACTAACAGCTGGGGGTCATTGTGCTGTGGTTTTACAGCTCCACAGTCGAGTGTGTGCGTCCGTGTGTGTGCGTGTGAACGAACGTGTCACATTTCCTGCGCAATAATGAACACCAAGGTAACCACAGCATTCCTCTGCTCCCTCTGTCTTAGCTCATCTTCCCACAAAGTCACACAAGCACTCCAGCAAAGCAAAAACCACACACACACACAAAAATACAAACACACACACGCAACCCCTCTCTTCCGCAATATGTACGAGGGCAATGAATACACTTTCTCTGGGCTTGTTCTTTCCAAAGATAACTTTTGGGTCAGGTTTGGTCCAAGAATCATACAGTGTTCATTTTTCAATGGCCACATTCTTACTCCAAACCATGATGTAACTGCTGCTGAGGCACGATCAAGAGTACGGCGTCCATTCATGTCTTAATCATGCCAACAATTACACTCGCAGGAATATAATTCTCAATACTCACGCACATACTGTCATAATGACGGCTCTAATTGCAGGGGGGGGTTGAGGAAAACACTGCTTGTAGCTCAAGGATTTACCGTAAACTGAGGATGGCTGATTGGCCAATGCACTGACTGACTTGTTGTGACCGTGTGAGAATAACTCTCACTGAATTTAATTTTCACTCTGACATCTACATTTTTCACATTGTTTGCTTTAACCACACATCGGCTCCTTTTCCAGTTCCTCTCACAGCGTAGAGTAGACGTTTGCACTGCTTTTGATCAGAAAACACATAACAAATTGGCTTGCATTACATGTGGTAATATTTCTTCCAAAGAACAGAGAAAATGAGAGAACTAGAGAAAAGAAGAATAGCACAGAAGAGCCTAATAAAGTGCCTATTTCCAATACAAAACATATTTTCTCTGAGGCACATCTCTGCTAATACACAGTGGATGTGTAATAGCATTGGGCTCTATTGATGTGAATGAAGGAGAAGAAGAAGAAGGAGATTATTCAAAACACCAGTGGGGGTCCAGTGTCTCAGAGGTCTGTATTACAGAAATTGCAGTTAAGACAGAATTTTCAATAATTTGGTATTACAGAAGCAAATCCTAACTTAGTTTAGGAATACTATCTTATTAAGAAATCCTAAATAGTCAATCCAACATCGCTTATCATCTTTTATGTCTGTTACCTAGCAACCTGAACTACTTTTTCCATTTCACTGAACTAAACAACTTATCCGCTAATACATTTATCATGCAATGATGGGCACTTAACGTCAAGACGATTGAGTTTGAGTTCTTGGTAACTTTAGAGAAATCCAAACATTTTCTTTTTGTGAAATTTACAAAAACTTTAACTAGGGAAGTAGTAGAAAGAGAGTTGAGTGAGATGGCAGATGTTTTTTCCACCATATCTGGCATTCATTGTGTACAAGCAAAAAAAGAGCAGCAATACAGATTAAAGAAGTTAGCTAAAACTATCGTTTGCTACTGTTAGCAAACACTACTGTTGGCTACTGTTACTGAACCCTACCCAAAAATGGTGCCTATTCAGTCCAATGAGAGTTGCTCGCCTGGCGCATATTCAAAAAAATGTTTTTTTTACTTCCAGGTTTGCTTTGCCTGCAAGTTCACACTCATCCCATAGACTTGACCTTGTGATGACACCACAGACACTGCTGTTAGCTTAAACTGTTGTTAGCTATTATTGGCAAACTTAGTAAGTTAGCCACTGGTACATGTAGAAAAGCGGAAGTAAGGAAAGTTAGGCTTAACTGTTATCTTAAAGATTTTGGGAAGCTTGTGTGTTTGTGTGATAGACATTTCCTATCTTAAGTTGGGATAACAACATTGACTTAGGAACTGTCTTTTTCCCATATCAAGTCCTCAAGTCCTAATCCTAACAACCATGGCTACCAAACAGTTAAGTTCTGCGAGTTAGGAAATTTCTCTTATACGGCCCCTGAACACTGAAGTGTTTTCTCTGTCAGGGACATACACATGGTCTGGGGACCTTAACCTGAAGACACACACATACACATCTGAGAGTGATCTCGGTGGGGGAAACGCTCCATTTCTCCCCGCTTGTGTTTGCTAATGGCTTCCAGCATCATAGCTCATCATGGCAAAGACTACATACACACTCATGCACACATAGAAACAATTACGCTCTTCAAACCATGAGCAGCTAATTAGACCTTTAACACTGAGGACCGGGACGGGAATTTCATCCGCACTTTCACCAAAAACGCTCAGTGTAATTCAGTGTAAATGCAGCGCTGACGGCGACCCGTCATGAGCTCAGTGTTTGGACTAAATCAGCGGGGTAGGCTGCTTGATTTGAAGGTCTCACAGAGCGGTGAATGGTTTTCATTGACTGGGTCACTGTATTGAAATTTTCAAGGTTACGCCCGCTTTCATCTTTTCCCCCGATTAATGTTCTGTTCACCTTTTGAGCATGACATCCACCATGAAGTCCCTCAGGATTTTTCCAAATCAAATATAAACACTAGCATGCTCTTCTGTGTGCTTAAGCTTAAACTGAAAATCACATGCTCTTTCTCTCTATACAATACGCACAGGAAAACATGCATACTCTTACTGCAGTATGATTTAAAGCATACACAGCTTCAGTCTATCACTGCTGCGGTTCAAAGCTTGATTTAGACTCATCATCCACTGGTCTCACTTCAACATCTCCCCAATGTTATGGCCTCAGGCTGCCAGCAATTGTGTGCTGATAGTGTATATAATGTAGTTCCAGCTCCCATCTCCAAGTTCAGAGGCTCTTGGTTCTCTCACAAAACGACTCAGCACCCTCAGAACATCAGGCCGCCTTGGGCAGAGCTATTAAACTATTTTACTGGAGCAAAGATTCTTGGGTACATCTGTGTCTGAGAAACCCTCAAGCTTATCCAGCAATTTCGAGACTTAAGATTCATTCCAATTTACAACAGAAACAGCATGAGGGTTGTGTGGGTGAAGCACAATACGCAGAGATGAAATAAGTTGTCAGAAATTGTCCAAGATAATCTGCAATTTGCGTCATTGGGATTCAAAATTAATGTTTGACAGAGGAGGATTAATTGGTTCAACACTATTTATGAAAATTATGCAAACTGCTACAGTTAATCACATTAAAAACATGATGTTTGCATTGGACCATTACCAGATATGAAACGTCATTTACTGAATAGGATAAATAGAGAGGGAGGGAGTATCCATGATTTAGCTGACGAACCGTATTAATTTGGTCCCTCTTGGAAACAGTGCCGAGCAATAATTAAATAAAGAGATGAGATGCCAGGCGTATGGACAGTTAAGCAACTTTATCAGTGCACACACACACTCACACACACACGCACACACAGAGTTTATGTATCCCAGTCTATCATCCTGGCTTGCTGAAGAGCTCCCCTCTTCCTGTTTCTACCATGTGTTTTTTAAATAAAAGTATAAAACTAAGTCTGCACACCAAAAGGTGCCCCTTATAGCGTTTCTACTACTAAATCACTATGTGTGACATTTTGGGCCCAAGCCCTTCATCAGATATGACGCCTGAAAAAAAATGCTATAAGGAGCAGTTTCTGGTGTGCAGACTTAATTTTACACTTTTGTAGCTGCATTTTTGTCCAGCACCCAGTACTTTTGGATGTGTGTGCTGTCTTTTTTTATTTTATACCTGATTTTTTGGCCACTTGGGGACAGCAGAATTTAAGTGCTCATGATGACTTTGCAGACCACGCGGAACCTTTCAATGATCTGGATCCAGCCCTCGGGCCTAAGTCTGTGTTAACCTATGCTCACCAGCTAGCCGCTAACTGCGTCTGTCTGCTGTTTGGTGCTAAGCAAAGTCCAGTTCATTTGATTGTTGTGAACACCGTGTATCGTACCTGGGCACGGTTTGTTGATCTGTGAGTCCACTTGAAAAAGTACTCTCAACTAGTTTGTGGTACTCAGGCGTGGTACGGAGCAATTGTGCCTCACCTGAAAACACCCTAAAGCGGCCCGTCCTTCTCTCATCACTTGATTAATGAAGTGGATGCACTTTAACGTTTCTCTCAATGGTCTTTAAAATGCAATAAAACAGATACTGCAGCCAGCAGTAACTGGCAGTTTCAGAGAGGCAGCAAGGTTTCCTCCAGCACAAATTAAAAACCCACAGATCACACACGTGAACAGTTTGGAAGCAAGTTATAAGAAAACTAACTGTTGTTTCTTTTGACCTAACATTAGCAGATTTCGATTTCAGATCTATCAGGAATCTTGACAGGTTGTTGTATCCATTGAACATCAACATCATGATTGTGATGTATCATTTGTGATGTTGTAATAACTTCACAACATTACAGTTTACAACATTACCATTAGTTACGTTGCTGCGGTGGCTAAGTGGTTCAATCCCTGGTTCCCTCAGGTTTGAATGTTGTTGTATCCTTGGGCATGATACTGAACCCTGAATTGCCCTTGATGTGTGTGTGAGTTGGGTTACCAGTTTTCAAATGTAAATAAACAACAAATAAAAAATTAAAAAATATAAAATGCCTCCATACTGCTCATCTGGTGTAATCCAAGTCTCCTAAAGCCCCGACATGCCAAGCTGACTTGAAAGACGTCATTTACACCATCTTTTTAGCCTAAATCCTCACTGTAGATCATGCTCATGTACGCTTGCACACAGTCAGAACTGTGTGTGTGTGGTGTGACAGTGTGCACACATGCACATGTGAACAGCATGTCAGGGGCTTTAGGAGACTTGGATCCCAGCAGATGAGCAGTATAGAGGCATTTTATGTTTTTTTTTTAGTTGTTTCAAAACTGGTCACCATTCACTTCAATTGTTTGGGAGATTCGGCAACACTGTTTTCCTGTGAAACTCCAGCAGTGTTTTGTGGACTAGAGAACTAAACCCAGCCTTCAGTCAGCATGAGCATGAGTAGATAATGGCTGAATTTTCATTTTTGGGTGAACAATCCCTGCAAAGAAAAATTTGTTGCTGCAAGATCATTTTATTGTAATAAAACATGATGCAAGTCGCTCCTTCAGTATTACCTTTGTAGAGGTTCTTGGGCAGCTGGCAGGTGTGGCCACAGCCGTTGGAGCAGCACTTCTTCACAGCCGAACACTCTCCATCCTCCTCACAGCTCTCCACGCACGCTGCTGCGAAGCCGCTGGCCTTCTCCGGGGCGGGACAGTCGCCCTGCTTCACTCCCTCTACTGACTTTAGGAACTCACAGCTTGTGAGGCACTCATAGTGCTTCTTGGGAAAGAGAGGCTAAGGAGTGAGGGGGAGGATGAGAAGAAGGAGGAGTAGGAGGAGAGGAAAAATGTATGTCAGATTACTTTTTAAGAGCAACCTGCCTGGCTGCAAACAGGCTGCTCTGTGAGCTAACAGGGATTGTCCTGTTTACATTTCAGCTTATGACTCACTGCAGCGGCGAGTACATTAGACAGCTTTGATTCAGTCGTTACAGCGCAGAAAGAGTTACTTCACACTCCTCTCAAACTTTCCTCTCATTGAATTTTCCCACTAAGTATGAAAAGCTCAAACACTTCTGTCTGAGGCAACCCATGGTATTTGTGGCATAGTGACATACCTCGCATAAATCCTGGCACTGGTTTTCCTTCAGGTCCCAGGATTCCTTGCAGGGCTCCAGGCACTGTGAAAAGGAGAAGGGTGTCAGTTCTTCAAAGAGCCAGCCACATCAAAGAACCACCGCTGTGGAGATGGTGCTTTCAGTGCTCGGGCGCTGGCTGCCTGACAGTCACCTCACTCAACCACTTCCCGACCGTGCACACTCACAATAACCAGTCACACCTCTGTTTGTTACAGATGCCATTCACACCATCAAAAGACATAAACAATCTACTAAAGCAAACATGGGGCAAAGGGGCCGTCCACACCCTTGAGTTCTGTCTAGAAATCTCCTCATGCTTGGATGTAACCCTGTCGGATTCCTTCTTCATGCCTCAACACTACTTGCCTCCCATACTGTCTGCACCTCATTCTCATACTGTCACTTCTTCTGCTCATGTCTGGGCCTGATACTCTCTGGCACTGGCACCAAACTCCCCTCTTTTTTACCAGGCTGAACAGACTTAATAAATGATACACTTGGTTTAATGTTCTTGGGATTCCCTTTTTTAAAACACGTGGAACAAATTTAGTGAATGCTTGGCGTAGGCATAGGCAAGTCATTTTGCCAAGCATAATGGGATGATAAAATTCAAAATGAAAGTTTACCAATCTACTCAAAGCTTTAAATACTACACCCTGAATGAATCAAATTCCCTTAAAAGCGAATGTAATATAACACAAAAGCTCATGCATGTCCAATAGAATCAGGCAGATGCTGCCGCAGGAGACGGGGAATCTGTTCAGATGGGACTGAGAGCAGCCGGGGTCTTATATGCTCCTGTTGCTGGCCACTGAGAGCTGGTGTGAAAGAGAAGAGCAAGCTCAGTCAAACAGTCAAACCACTGCCAGGCTGCTTCTGTGCTGCACTGGGAGCAGCCCAAACCACACCAACCAGAGGCCTGCCAAAGTCACTCATTCAACTCCATTTAATTTAGACTCCTGCACCGGTTACAGTACTAAGACAAGGCACAGCAGTAAATTTTCAACACGTTCGCCTACATTTTTCATCTGGGGCAGTCCAATATGTTCAGTCAGTCGGAGAGGGAGATATGATAGAATAGATATGGAGATCTGCCATCAGCGAAGGTACGCTTTTGGCCAGGATAAGAGGCTCCTGAGAAAAGATCGGCGAGGGCTATATTACAGAAAATTCCTAAGTTAAGATGGGAAAAGTCACAGAGATGATGTTTCCATACTTTGTATGACAGAAGCAAATTTTGACTAACTGTAGGAATCCTGTCTTATTTTACTTCATCCTGTCTTATCTCAGGTCGAGGAATTCTAAATACTCAAATTACCATATTCACATGGCGGCCATTTTCCTTTGATGTCACACAAACATGCTGTTATCACGAGGACACAGTCATAACGCTGTGCTCTAGGTAGTTAGTCATATAATGTACAAAATCTCACAAACTGTTTACATTACAACAACCCCCGACTGATCAACAACTGAAAGGACGATGGATAGTAACATTCTGGGGGGACATCGGGCCATATTTGAAGGCAAAACAACATAATTGATCAACCATTAGCTAACGTCAGACCACAGCCAACATTAGCATCCAACCACTTCCTCGCTAATAATACTGTGTGATACTGTCACATGATATGATAGTAAAGGTCGAAGTTATTTCTTCTGTTGATTTTTCATAATCTATTGACATCTTTCCTATTGTATCATGAAACAACAGCTTATCAAATACATTGTTTTACTTTGAAATATGGTCCCATGTTCATCTGGATTTTCACTAGCCATTGTCTTTTCAGTTGCTGATCAATCTGGTGTCTGAAATTATAACAGTCAACTCCCTTGTGGGACAGGCTGAAAGAAAGACATTGGGACACAAAGATAACAGACACAGTCTCTGCCTTTCCTAGTATTCATTGTGTAAAATCAATAAAAGAGCAGCCACAAGTTTACAAGTTGGCTAACACTACCGTAAGCTACTGTTAGCGAACTCTACTGTTAGCTACTATTATCTAACACTACCAGTAGTGAACACTACCCTCAGTTGCCATTAGCAAATACTACTGTAAGCAAATGTTAGTAAACACTACCTTTCTACTATTGCCTAACGCTGTTGCTAGCTACCGTTAGACAACACTATCATTAGCCACTGTTGGCTAATTAGTAAGTTAGCCACTACAACAGGTGGAAAAGTGAAAGTTTAACAGTTTGAAAGCTTAAAGTAAAGAGGGTTGGATGAAATTAGGATGATTGTGTATCACACATTTTCTATCTTAAGTTAGGAACATAGACTTATGTAATCAGGTCCTAACTACAGTAACCATGGTTACCAATCAGTTAAGCTAGCTTCTGCTAGTTAGGAAGTTTCTGTCATGTCCCTGATATATAGGGTTATGTAAGCTACAGTACAGAAGAGTGGATAAATGAGGGTATCTACTGTGGAGAACGCATTTAACACAAAGTTGATGTAAGAAATTTCACCTCAGTCAGGCAGCCAGGATTGTATTTATGACTTTAATTCACTCATTAGCCAACTCTGTCATTATTATGCCATTGCCAGTGAAAAGTTTATTTGCTTTTTATGGAGTGCAGTGGACGGGCGCATGATGAAACATAAACCTTGCTTCTGGAGAAACATGCTGCAATCAGGACCACGCACACGCCTGCCAGCGCTCAATTACACTCAGCCTCGGCTCTCCGCTTTGCCCAGCCCCGTCTCGGGCAACCGAGAAGCCCTGTGTGGACAGTGTGTTGAGTGTTAAACAGCCAGCTCCAGAGGGTGGGAAGGGGAGGTATTTTCTTAATTACTTCACAGCAATATAGATATCGCTCTACAGATGATATTAAATACAAAGTGCCAGAAGGAAAATCGGACACCTTAGAAGCAAAGCACGTAGTTATGACAGCTGAGAGCTCCAAAAGAAACTAATGTGGTTTCTCCAGAACTGATCAGGTGAAACCGCTGCAACACCTCGGAGATTTAAGACGACATATGAGCTCAACTTCGCTGTCCAAGTTATGCCTCACCATCCGGAGAGTCTACACAGTTTTATCATCATCTGCTATTAATAATGTGGTGACCTTATAACATTAATTCTGTTCTCAATTGTGTCCTCTGAGAGCACAGCCTGCGGCGAAGACGGGCAGTAGCAGCAACCTCAGCATCCCGGCCTCGCAAGAGCACCGCCGCGCTGGAACAATGAGGTGTTGAGGCAGCAACTGTGAGCTGCACCAGTGTCTAAAGGACATTCTGCCAGTAGACGCACATGTTAAAGCCCCCAAATCCCTTCTACAAATCACTGAACATACACACATAAGCCTGGGGATCAAGCTCATTTTACTCATTGAAAGATCTTGTGTGCACGGACTGAATGCATTCCACCGGCTTTTCTTGAGGATGAATCTTTTTCTGGTTCGCCACGATCACAACTATACAAGTGAGAATAGAGTCATCGTTACCTCGAGATGCTCAGGCTTGCTTGCCAAGCAGCATGAATTAACACAGCACATTGCGTACCAAGGATATTGCAACACAGATCAGAATGCTGGCTGTGTGTTTAGTGTTGTCTCACCCTCCAAGTCTCAAGTTTTTCTTTTTTTTTTTTTTTTACCTCTTCAGGGCAAAAGTTCCCAACTAAGAGAAACTGCTGAATCCTTGTAAGGAAGCTGTATTTTAAACTTGTTTTTTTTTTCTTGTTTTTTTTTTTTTAACAGGACAGTCATTTTTGCTGAGTGAGCGGATATATTGTTAACAGCAGTCTTAGAAAAGATAAGCATTTGTGTCGAGGCAGTGAGAGCTCCCTGCAGGTGTGCTGAAAACTGACAATCTGTCAGCGTTTCTCCGCAGCCACACCCACAACCTGACATTTAAGGAGGGAAGAGGAGGACTGACGACAGATGTCTTGCCAAAGCAAATAGGACGGCTGTGTATAATTACAAAGGTGCTCTCATCAATCAAGTGACTGATTCTTATTTACACAGTTTGGTGCTCAATCTAAACCATAGCAGCACTGATGCCACTGAGAGCATGCTTGGTTGGGAGAGTGCCATAACAGATTTTCTAGAACCTCTTGTGCAACTTTCCCGATAACGTGCAGATATACACCCTCATCCTCCTGGGACAACACAATGTAAAAAAAAAAAAAAAAGGTTCAAAAATTCAGTATTTCAAAGTTGTCATTATCTGGGTGCTAGAAAATTAAATGAAAATGGAAAAATAAATTATTCACTTATCACTTTAATACTTAAATGAGTTTACTCAATCATTTTTGAAGTACAATATTGTTTTATTCTAAAATTTAAAGATTTGAGAAGAAAATTCTATAATTTATTAGCAAGAGATTATAGGTTGGCAAAACTTTTTTTCATATTTTTCCATCAACATGATGCATATGATTTTGGCATAAGCACTCCAGTGTGTGTGTGCGTGTTTGTGTGTGTGTGCCCACAGTGCGTGTGGATGAGCTCTCATGACAGACAGATGTTGGCGATCACAGCAGAGAGATTGAAGTTTAGCACTGGAATTGTCCAGTGACAGTTCATGTACAGTTTATTCACAAAAATACTGCAGAAAAAGTTCAAGAAGTTCTTGTTTCTTGTTTCTCAGCTGCTGGGTAAAGTGAAGAGAGAGTCTGTGGGATTAAACCGGAGCAGAGTGAGCTGTGCAGCACAGTGCTCTCCCTAGGTTATAAAATGTGGATAAAATATGTTTTCATCGCCTTTTTTTTTACCGCATTTGTGCACGTGTTGTTGAAAATTTGGCTTTAAGTCTAAATAAATACTTCAGCTTGCATTACCACCCGTCAGATGCAGCTGGGACATGAGACACGTGGAGCTGGTGTGGGCAGCTGCATGGATTAAAATGAGAGTGTTTCTGATGCATGAGACATACAAGTGAAAAATGTGTCAAATGAGTCCAGATAGAGGGTCAGGGTTTGGGTGTGATTCAAAAATAAACATTTTAGTGCAGAGAGTTGTCTTGAAAGTTGAGATCGGTCAACTTTTATATGTTGAAATTTTAAAAAGTTGCCCGTTGCGAGTACACATCCTACCACTAATTTGCTAATTACAACAAACCAAAAAATGTTAAATCACTTCCAAACCATGGTTTAAATTTCCAGTATGTATGAATGACACATAAAAGCTGACATTATTCTATTAATATGATTACAGCAGTAGAAATCTGTGGTCAAACAGTTAGTATAAGTGGATCCTCTTGAGGTTTGGAGGCCTCAAACATTTGCCCATGGTGCAACCGTCGATAGTTATGCTAGTGTTTGACTTCTGAGATCTAATCTGGGAAAACACGCCATGGAACTGGAGTGGAGAACGTAATTGAGCTGGACATAGTGTATCTGCTGGGTTTGGGTGCCAATGTCTGGGTCTCCCTCAAGCAAATCTCTCCAGCTGGCAACACGGCTACCATCTGTTTGAATAGTGCAAAGAATGCATGTAATTATCCTATGTGATGTTAACATATTTCTGGACAAATTTCACCTAAAAAGACACAAATGGTTTTACTCTGAGAGGTAAACAAGAGCATGGGGTTGTTTCTATGGACTTGAGCTGTTAGTCTTAACAAAAAGCATTTGAGCGGCTGATTTCCCCTTTGTCCTCTTATCTTGCTACCCAATAGTGACACATTCTGCATGGTTAAGTAGGAACATCCATAGCGGTCTTTCACTCCCCATTTCACGCTGTAATAAAACGCAGCAGTTGTTACTCTGGGGGACCCTGAAAGGCATTCTGTGGGGCCGATGAGAGAGTCAGGCTGAATGGCAGCCAATGCCACAGCCCATCTTCACTTTGTCATGGCTGGGACGAGGCGGCAGAGAGGAGGTGGAGGGACTGGAGAGGAGGGGGGACATGGGGGAGAGGAGGAGAGGGAAGGGAGAGAGATGGGGGGTTGGTTGCTGTGCACAGAACCCTCTATCATGGGAGCATGGTTATCTCCACCCATCGTGAAAAAAAAAAAAAAATGCTTACTGGCCCGAGTGAGTGATTGGAATAACACAAACGATGAAAAAAGTGCATATATAAAATGTCACGGAAGTGGTTTGTTTTAGTTAATGAAGCATGAGCTGCTACCAGTCGAGATTGCCGCGAGCTTCATAATACACAGTGTATACAAAATAAAAGATGGGCTATAATTCACACTGATGCAGATGACATTTTGCAAGAATATATTTAGTGTCGTGGGGAGATGAGTGAGACAGCTATGACTGATCCTGTTATTTTATAAATGAAATTTTGCACAAACCTGTGCTTTCCATGCATCTGCACAAGTATTAATTTTCACAACAATTTTTTATTTAGTTTTAGTCATAGTCTTTTGTCTAAAATGTCATTTAGTTTTAGTCAACTAAATATCATAAGATTTTGGTCAACTAAAAACTTTAATTGGTTTAGTATAATTCAATATGTAAATGTTTATCTAGCATTTCCAAACTAAAACTCCTGGAGGTGATCTAGTATTTTATTATCAACATTAACATTAAGTATACTACGCATCTGTCGTATCATTAAATGCAAAATATGTAACTTCTGCCGCTAAGGGTCTTTCTCACGTTTAAACAATAGCAAAAGACGTAGTTTGAAGTGGCATGGGATCGTGGAGGTTGTTCTCTTTACTTTTAAACAACCATCATATCTTTTGAAAACTTATCTCAGATGATTTAGGCAGAAATCATGTTCATGAACCAGGTAATATTGAAGTTTTATTCATGTTACGTTTAGTCACATTCGCAGAGGTTACAGCGGCTAGTTAGAAACATGTAGCAGGAAATGCACAGTTACCTTGAATAAACTATGAATTTCTCTGCATTTGAAGATTGCTGGAAACATCTGGAACAATGTAAGTACACAACTCAATAAACAGATAACATATGTCTAGTATTTTTAGACATTTTAATGCAGAAAAGTAACATATTACAGCTTTAAGTTACTTCATTTCCTCACACGTTTTAGCTACATATTTGTTTCAGTTTGAGGACACTGAAACTTTAGTGAAATTTATTATCTAAGATTAGCAACAACCACAGAAGTGGTTTCTTTTAGCTTGTATTGTATTTCAGGTTTAGCAAAAAACAGCCTGGGTTGTTTGATAAAATTGCTTCAAAAACAAAAAGAGTGCTCACATTTGCATAAATCTGGAGGTGACTTGTCTGCAAATGACACTTGATTGTCGCTCCACACGGTTTACAAAGAATCTTGTTTTTCTTAGTGTCAAATTTTGAAATGTATCCATATGTCTTTTCTTGTTTTTTTTCCACACATTTCTGCACAGTTTAAGACATGCAGCCGTTAAGTGCATGCTAGTTGACGTCCCTGGCATCTCCCCTTCCTGCCACACACAGAGAGTGGATGTCTTCACCACTCCTCCCTCCCTAACATCTTTGTCTCATTTTTATTCCTTGACAAGAGTGTCAAGTTGGTTTTTATTCACTTATCGTCTTGTTTTCGTCAGTGAAAAAATGTTGTTGACAAAAATTAACACTGATCTTCACTGGCGTATGTTTTCTCCCTGTTATCCTACAAGCTTGGATATGACATCCAGGAGCGCATCGATCCCAGCGCTGCCGGTCAGTGTAAAGCTCCAGTGGTGCCAACAGACATTACAAGGTGCCTTTGCTGCCCCTTGGGACGGAGAAGCTGCTCTCTGCCTCTGTGGGAGACTCAGATATGGAGGAATCTCTGTTGTTGATCATACACATCGTAAATCTCACCTCCAATCTCATTGAGTTATGGCTATATTCTGCTGCCCTGGCGCTTTTCACACTCCCAGTGACCGGACTCAATTATTCCAGCAGCTCTCAGCTCTCCGCTCATATCTATCGACCCATCCAGGAGCGAGTAGTCGGGCTCTGCTCTCCCCTCTATCGAAACAGGCACTTACTCCACCACGTATTCGCTCACTTCTCACTCTATTTCACTTTTATTTGGCTGTCGTCTCCCCTCGACTTTCCCAGTTTCTCCTCAGTTCTTATCTGCCTTTCATTCTCTCTCACTCTCAAAGCATGTCCCCTCTAATCCAGATAAATTTCAAAACTCATCTCTTTCTGTCTGTTTCGGCCTTCCATCTGCACTAAGCCAGCGCGGTCATACTCAGAAAATGGATGGCTTCCCAAACTCTCTCCAGAGTAGATAGATTTGAAAACACCAGGCTCACATTGCAGCACAGACAAAGAATGAGCTTTTTATCATGTGATATATCTTTCGCAAACATGGCCAATGCACTTTTACTTGCCAGGGATGTTATGAGGCCATGTTTCTGTAGCCTCCAACTTTTTTTTTCTGTGATATCTTTCTTTTCGTGTCCTCCTAGCCTTCCTAGCCAGCCACGCAGCGCAGGTGATGTCACTGACACATGTTTTGTGTCTGCTGCGAGACAGTTGCACAAGTAGAAAACAGTCATTTAATGAAATATGCCAATCACAGACAAGAACAGGTTCTCAGGAGACATTTTGCAGACTGGGTTTAAGTTTACTGTTTCATGCAATCTTGGCAGCTGCAGGATCCAGAAAATATAAATTTGGTCAAAGCGGAGGAAGGGTTGAGCTGCGGTGGGACATGGAAGCAACAGTACAACCACGACTGACTGCAAGCAAGCAGTCACACCCCACATACGTTTGACATTTCATCAAAGAACAGGACTTTTTTTTTCTTTTTTTCTTTTTTTTTTTTGATGCAGGCGTTCATCTTTTGTACTAATGATGGCTGGGAGAGTCTCATACCCTTTTGAAGTGCTCCAACAAGCCAGTGACCTAACACTGCCTGTGCAGCCAACAAAAGTTATTGTAGGTAGCCTTGAACAGCACCAATAATTTACTTGTTTGATAAATTTGCTTTTGTGCATTTATTTATTTATGCAGAAAAGAAAAATATGACAATGGCCACACTTGTGTCGAGTGTTTGGGAACTCTAATACACACAAGAAGCTAAACTAAGCTTTAAAGGTGCAGATTTAGGGGGGTTTATTGGCAGAATATGGCAGAAATGGAATATAACGCTCATAAGTATGTTTTCATTAGTGTATAATCAATGCAATGTGCAATGGTGGATGGATCAAGACACAGAGATGGATGAAAAACAGATAAAACAGTCTGCCTGTCACTTGGTACCTTTCTCACTCTCAGTGCTCAGTGAAGAGTGTGGACCATTACTCTTCATGATTTTCCTGTTTTCTCCCCCATTCTCATATATGGCACAGGCCTTCCTTCATGCTGCCGTACATACCCCAAAGACCGCTTGATTTCCATTCAAAGTTTAAGTGAGCATGTCTAAATTCTTTGTAGTTGCCTTCCAGATGATGCCCACAGAGACTATGATTACAGGTTAACCAGGCTGAAACATATTTCATCAAGTGCTGGAGCTGTGATCTGAATGAGTGTAAAATCATATGCTGGCAAGGCTTTCCAACACGTCTCTGACGTGCCATTAAGTTTCAAAGGACTGTAAAATATCTAGCGAGTAAATCAGGAAGAAGATATCCCTGCCCTGAGCTGTTATAAAGTCTAGACACACCATTTCCTCAACCTTACGCGACCTTATACCGTGTTCAGTCCATGAGATATCGTGTATTTAATTTCCGCACTGCTGTAAATCAGCACAGGTGTGTAGCGCAGACAGTGGGCTGGATCAGGTAGATGAAAAAGATTAACAGCGTGCTGATTTGAGATGCGAGTCTGCAACTCTATATGCAAGCTCACAAGGGTGCTCATAAATACAGAATGAGGTTTTCCAATGAGCAGAAGGTTGCTTATCTAAATGGCACACTTATCAGCAAGGACGGTGGAAATGGTGAAACTCTAATCTAGGAATTGTATTAGAGATGCTGATATCACTCAATGTCTGTCTTTCACCTGTAATTTAAAGGGATAGTTCGGATTAAATTGAAGTGGGATATTGTGAGGTACTTATTGGTAGTCTGTGGCTTTGCTACAGTAGACGGCAGTTGCCACGCCACCAGTTTGGAAAAGTGGAGAGGAGCTCCAACATGGTAGCTAAGCAATGAACTGCTGTTAACGGGGTCAGCAACAAAAGGTATTTTAGCCACTTAAAAAAGGTCAACCCCCCCAAAGAAATCAATATCTGTTAAAGTGTATGCTATAATTAAAATGTTTTCACCTCTTTACCTTGCTGTCAGAAGCAAAATATCACTCTCTCCAAACTCCACTGGCAAAATCAGTAATTTTTCCTCAGAGAGCACAGGAGTTGCTGGTCTACCGCTGCCATGATCTGTCACACAATAATATAAACAAGCTAACAGACTGAGGCAACAGTAGACCAGCAACTCCTGTGTTCAGTGAAGTAAAATTACTGACTTCACGAATGGAGTTTGCTTAGTTTGGCAAGAGCGATATTTGGCTTATATATCAGTACTTTCCCTCATGAAAATATTCTAAATATAGCATACACTTAAACTGATATTGATTGTTTTGGATGGGCCTTTTTTTAAATGGCAAAAATACTGTTTGCTGCTGACGCTGTCCACAGCAGTACGTCGCTCAGCATCCGTGCCGGTACTCGTCTCTGCTTCTGCAAACTTCAAGTAGGCCAACCGCCATCAACTGTACCTAATACACCAACTATTGATGAGTACGTCATACAAACCCACATGAAATAATCTCAACTACCCCTTCAAACTAACAGAAAAGCTCTGTGAGTCGATATAAGTTCATCTTACATATTCATATAAAGTTTGGGGCTGATATTTCAG
Organism: Lutjanus erythropterus; assembly: GCF_056507025.1. Taxonomy (NCBI): domain Eukaryota; kingdom Metazoa; phylum Chordata; class Actinopteri; order Lutjaniformes; family Lutjanidae; genus Lutjanus; species Lutjanus erythropterus. Next base: position 24,928,669 of record NC_139324.1, read on the forward strand.
GGGGGAGGGCACAGATAAAAAATTACCGCAGTGGTTGCTGTGGGGTTTTCAATTCAACAATTACATAAGCCTCTGCAAACTAACAGGGAACCCACATGGCTTGCAGTGTCAGCGGAGGATTTCTGTATTCAGAGCAAGTAAAGACAACAATTATAGTATGCTGGACGTACATCATGTCAGTGCTGGAGCCAGGTATAATCTCATGTGTGTGCAGCAAATTGGCTCTGTCTCTGGTTCAGGCATCCAAACTGTATGGAAATCCAGCATTATGTGCTGTAGATGCCATCATCCCTGCATCTGTTTATCACTTCTGTCATAGCCGGTCTGAGGAAGGACAAGCTGTCTGTAGCAATACCCTGCAGCACCTGAGAAATACGAAAACTGTCAATGTGGTTTTGACCTTATCTGCTAGAAATGATCGTCTAAAAATGGAATGCGATACAGAGCTGCCAGCAACTTGCACTATTCTTTATTTATATAGCAACCCGTCAACAACATTTCTTAATCATAAGCATTACAGGATTGCATCTATGCTAATTAATTCAGACTGTGACTGACACAGACTTCTCCGAATTACTCTCACACAAGTAAAGACACATTTTCCAAAGTGTTTTACAGCCCTGAGAGGGACGAAAGCTGCGAACGCTGCCAGTGTCATAACTCCTTCATATTTACAACCAACTAAAACACTGTAGTATTCCAGCTCTGGTGGGGTGAGCTGAAATGTATACGGTTCGAGACTTTCTATTTTGTTTCTCAAACTACCACCAACGGGCTCCGAGACGCCGGTGAGTAACCTAGCAGGTGGTGTCACAGACATTCTTTGAGCATCACTTTAATTATTAATTTAAATGCAGTTGAGGGTGCAGACAACAAAGAGCTGAAAAGGAATAGCTTGGCAGAAAGTGAGAAGAAAAAGAGGAGGAGCAGGAGGGGCAGTGCATGAATTATACATTTAGCCCCACAATCAGTGGTGCCTGCCTTATTTATGAGCATAAAGCCCACACAGCTTAGCCAGAATTGTGCTTTGTCTGCTGTGGAATGCAATAGCAGTTCACTTAATACTTAATGACTCTGAAGTTTCACCAAGACACCCCACACACACACACACACACACCGACAGACACCTCCCTCCTCTGTCAGGGCGCCTTCTCTTACAGGCCATCTCGTGTTGTTATGAGTCAAAAATACAGTGGCTGTAACCAGAGCCTCAGTTATCACCTACCTCTGGGCTCGGTTTACATTTCACGACAATTAGACTCAACAGGACGTATCCATCATGAGGGGTCAGATCAGTGATAAAGAGGCCAGCTGTGACGTGGTATGGGAAAACCAAAACCCTCTGACAACCACGTCACATCTGTCCAGCACATGATTTACTGTATTTACTCCCACACACTCTTTGAAATGTAAGTGCTAACTAGAGCCATACAGGATTCTTTGGCTTATCCCCATATAAACAGTTTCTCACCAAATTAGCTCTGGTTCTTGAACTGGTTTCCGGTCGAAATCCTTGGAACTTTGAGTGTGAGTGAGTGGAACCACTGTAATCAAGGTTGTCAACAGAAGGCGGTGGACCGTGCACAACAACCTGTAAGATATGATCTGCCCACTCTAGTTATCATTCGGAGGATTTCTACCAAAAATAAACTAGCCTGGAACCTGAAATTTGGTTCCCAGCTGGAACCAAACAATAGAAAGTTTTCCCAGGGAACCAAAAAGGGGCGTGTCATATTCTACAGGTCATTGTTCATTGTACCCTCTGTTGATGACATCTTTGATTACAATGGTTCCACTCAAAACTGATGGAAATACAGGCTGGTTCACTAGAGAACACCAAGGACCTTGAACAGAACCGGTGAAGATTGTTCTATGTATAACTCTTAATGTTGGGTTCTATAACTCTTTCTTTGGGTTACAAGTGGAGCTTTTCTAAGAGGTTCACCTAGGAAACTGAAATAGGTCTTTAACACCAACATTGAACTAGCCCCATTCTTTTTCAAGAACCTAATTTTGAACCATTCTGAGTATTTCCACCAAAACTATGCTGGTTCGGAACCTGAGAAGTTGGTTCCCAACAGAAACCAAGACATAGCAAGTTTTCCTTGGGCCCCTTTCCACCAAATAAGCTCTGGTTCTGTTTCCATTCAAGATGCTTTGAACCTTGGGGCTATCTAATACCCCAGCCCGCAATTCCACCAGTTTTGAGTGGAACCTTTGAAATCTAGGATGTCATCAACAGAGGGCGCTGCACAATGCACAACAACATGTAGAATATGACACGCCCACTTTGGTTCCCAAGGAAAACCTGCTATTTTTCAGTTCTAGCTGGGAACCAATTTCTCACATTCCATACCATTTCTTTTTTGGTGGAAGAATGGTTCAATGGGGCCCGTTCCATATTGATGAAAAAGTCCTACTTTTGGTTCTTGGTAGAACCTTTTATAGAAGTTATGTTCTGGACCTTCTCAAAGAGATTCATCTAGAACCCAGCATAAACAGCTGAAAGATTCACCTGTGAAAGATTCCACCCAGCGATCCCTATGAGGGGTTCTACAGAGAACTGCTGTGGTGTAATGGTTATACCCAGAACTCTCTCTGGTGATTCTATCCAGAACTTTTCCACCTTCTAAAGGTGCTGAACTTTCCTTGGTGCAAACAAGAACCAACCCAAGGAATTTTACTGAGGACCTTACATTCCAAGGATTTCATCTAGAACCCACCCATATGTTCTACTGAGAACAATGGGTGTAACTTTCCAATCCATGACTTATACAAAACCTTTGAGGAATCATTTCTTAGGGTATCTTTATTGTCCTCTCAGGGAAATTTGTTGTGCAGCAATGATTTACTTGAAAAAACACAATACAAAAGGGCAAAGATGGTTTCTCAGAGGCAAATGGTCTTGGGTAGAACCTCAGCCCTTCAGGAGGAAACCTTATGGAACCCTTATTTCTAAGAGTGCACTATCACACTGAATAATGTTATGATGACGGACGATGGGAGCGCAGTTGAAAACAGGATTTCATGATAAAACACTTCCTCAGCAGCGCCGAAACCATTTACTCAAACTGTCCATACAGTTGATTTACTGCAACGATAATGAACTCTCACTCTGCATGCAGAAGATGAAAAACGCATTTCTGTCATGGCAACGTCAGTCACTGCAGACTGAGGAGATGGTAAACAAGATAAAGGACGTCAGCCCGGCTGGCTTCTCCCCGCAGTGACCACTCAAGCCGTCTCAATCCCCTCCTCGTCTCAAATGAAATGAGACCTGGAGATTCGGTCTCAATGTAGGCCAATAACATGTAAAACATGACACGCCGTCGAGGGGAGTAAAGCCGTCCTAATCCCATGCTGCAGTCACATTCCAGCACTATCTCCACTTGTTTATTTGAGTCTCAGAAACACTTGAAATTCACTAATCCTACTTGCCCTCTCCATCCTCCACTAACAGCTCCTCACACCAGCAGTTCTTTTCAGTATCTGAAATGAATTGTGGCACATACAAATTGAGAAATAATGTGCAGCCCAGTAAGAGTGGTATGAGGGATTCTATTTACCTTAAGTAATGATTGATTTCCTTTTATATGTATTTCTAAAGCTGAGAACAAAGAGTTTATGGAGGGAGGGCAAATCCGGGCAAGCTGAAGTGAACATTTTTGATTTATGGTGATGCAAAAAACAAACAAGGGTCAAAAAAGTTTGCTTCATCTCTGATTCATGTCAATCTTGAAGGTACAGTTCATCCCAAAATCAACTACTTGTTTTTCTTCTCTTTACTTATCAACCTCCTGTTGAATATAATGATATTATAGATGGGACCTGGCTCGTGCTGCTCAAAGTGCCAAAAAATACATTTGAAAAAGTATGGACCCAAGATTATCCACAGTTCTTGTTGTGAGCAGTTTCATGTAGGAACTATTTTCTTTCTACTAAACTACACCTTACAATCGTAACAACACACAGAAGGAAGCATGCATCTCGGGGGGTTACAGCTCAGCTGTTTACATACTGCACGGTCACACAGGCCTCTCGTCCATGAGCAGATGCACCCTTCCTTCTGTGCGTTGAGAAAGAAAGTAGGGTAAGACTTTATTTGAAGGGTAGTGCACTAGACTGCCATTACATGTGGTTGGATTTGATACTGGCTGTCATGAGACATCATAAGTGTTTCATGAATATTTTGCTTGACCTCAATTAAAGTCATGCCATTTGGACTTGTCATAAAGACGTCATTAAATGTTATAAGGCCGGTTTGACAACGGAGTATAGTAACAATGAGATGGACAGACAGCAGTTCTACAATAGAACAACAGTAGGTTAACTACTGTCTGCTGTGATCTGTAGCTGGCATTAGCTAGTTAGCTCAGTTAGCTGTGGTGCAGGCTGTCTAATTAACTGACTCAGCTCCAGGGTGCCAGCAGCCAAACCAAGCAAGAAAACTAAAGTTTCTATATTCCCTGTCATCAAACTGTTGGCCTAAAAGGCAGTGTTTGACCCTGGTCCAGCTGGGATCTCCAGTGCAGCCAGTCTCAGCTCGACGCTGACGACACACAATAATGCTGATCACTATTGTACAAGTAGTGTAACTTAGCGTAAAAGCCCCCTGAGGCAAATTGTCATTTTGGGGTATACAAATAAAATTTGTGTTTATTCAGAACATTATTGATTATTGACTTTTTCCAAGTCCATCTCACGTCAAAAAATCTAGATAGATAAATAGCACTGCAGGTGACATGTACACTGTGTATTTTTTGGGGTGGGTGAGCTGTCCCTTTACGTATAAATTACTCTGCTTAAGTAGTCATCTCTGTGTCAAAGGTTAAGAGAGCTGTCGATCATGTGAGTCTTTGACACACATTCAGCTTTTCTATCGTCCTGAAACTGTCACACACAATCTTGGGGATTTATCTGCAGGATGCAGCAGCTTGGAGTGGAGCTGGAATAAATTGATAAGCCCACATCTGCTAAGAACATCAGCTTTAAGATTCTTACATTCTAATCTTCCTTTTCGTCGATGTGACTGTTGGCACAATTACTTCAGCAACGTCACATTAACATAGACCTTAAATAACGCTTTGAAATCATTGCTTGCATTGGCGCCTCTCAACACATGAGCATGGGCGGGAAAGGCTAGCAAAGTGAACATGAAAGGTGTGCTGTAATCTATGATATTCATCCTCAGAATGAGAATAAACACTTGGATGACAGCAGATTGTCTCAGTGTGACTGGTCATTATTGCTAAAAGAGGATTTCACAGCAGCTTTGATTACATTAATCCTTCAAGAGAGCAAAATCCCCTCTGACAGGGAGAACATGTGAAATCAGGCTGTGAAGGTTGATTATTTCACAGAATAAATGGCTGCTGTTTAAAAGCCCACCACACTTTACAGAATCAATAAAAACAGGTTGGTATGAGAAGGTGAGTGTATTTCTTGGTGAAGGATTTCCTTGAGTGCTCATCGCTCACATATTGAGCAGACAGCGTTGCAAAGAGCAGCTTTAGATGTGAGCTGAGGAAATCTAAACTGCAGTTCCACACAACCTCCCTCGCCTCCTCTCCTGTGGCCACATCTTTAGGTTTTTTTTTGCTGTGGGGGGTTTTCATTCTCTGCCACCCACCATGTGAATAATGAGCTCCACAGATAGCAGCCAATGAAGCGACCCCCCCTTCAGCCAATGAAACTTAACAACCATGTCCAGATCAGGTCCTTCCTGCTGGGACTGACCAGCCCTGCTTCACACTCCTCCGCCACCCACACACACACTCACACTGACAGTCACATTGCTTCAAACTAGATAGAATACAACAGGAGAAACCACAGAGATCTCTCTTTACATCTAAGAATTCATACACATTTACATCAAATTAAAAAAATTAATCGAGTCAAACTGGCAACTACTGTTTCTCCAGTTTTCCACTCCTCTCAGCAGCTCCACTGACAGTCAGGCAATCCAGACACGCTGCCCACTTGACAGATTGATTTCCAGTCCAGCTTGCTTTGAGGTGTTGGTGCTGGTAATGTGGCTAACGCAGAGAGGTGAGACGAACGTCTGGCCTCAGCATGACCAAAAGGTGCTTTGAAGTCTGTCTAAGCACCCAACAATCCCAGCCGTGCCCAGCCGTAAAACCTACACAACCAGCACCCACTTACTTCATCACAAAAATAAACTTCCCACCGCCAAAGAAGAGATGACCGCACAAAAGACTTGTAAATTACACTGACAGAGCCTTTAAAGCTTCAAGGGAAAGTGATTGTCCAGAAAGACTGAAGAATGAGGCCGCACTTTGTGACCACTTTCATAAACCGCCTTAAGTTTTAAATTTAAATTTGTTGAAGCTGAATATTACTCTAAGCTAAGGGGTTCTCTCAGTAAGTGTTTAGACTAAAGCTTCCATGGCAGCAGTTACTGTCATGATAATGCACATGTACTTCTTAGTTACCAAGGTTACGCATCACTCACATTATTTTTAATGTTACAAGATGCAACATTTTTTTCCCAGGATGGGAAGATGGAAGAATGGATGGATGGTTCAGACAAACACAGGACTTTCACCAGGGGGACTGGCGTTCGAGTCCTTTGTGAAACGAAACGAAAGGTCAGTGTGAAGTTATGTGGTTTCATACATATACATATATACTTGACTTCTGCCATGTCATTTCCATCATGTGAGTGACTTCTGTCACACAATGTACATGACTTGCAGGTACAAGTTGACTTCTTTATATTACTCTGATAAATTCCTCAAAAAATAAGTGGATTAAAACCAAGAATTCTTCCAACAAATCTTGTCAATCAAGGCCGATGTACACATTGATAATACAAAAAAAATTAGGATGGATAGTTGCATGTACAGTAAACTTTGATTCAGCTTATTTTAACACCAAGAGTGACATTTGAATTGAAAAAATAATCTGAGGAAACAAAAACAAACATGGCCACTCAGACTCCCTGAGTGTGAATTTTAGATGTTCCCTGTGAAGAACGTGTGTTCGCAAAGACTGCATGGACAACATTTCACATTCAAGCCATACTTGGGTGAAAAATGAAGATGATAACGTTGTTCTCTTCAAAGAACATGGAACAAATACAAACAAGAAGAGGATGTGCCAAGAATGAACTGACAAAATCAATGTGAGAAATCTTTTGTAAAATAAATCAAGTCATGAAGAAATATAAAGAAATATTACTGTGACAGCATGAAAGGAGACAATTAGCTCTAGCTACAAGGTTGCTAGAGCTAATAACAAATCTATTCTTAGATTACTAAGAGGCTGTTATTGGTCCATTAAAATAGAAAAATGGTTGCTAAGGATCTTCTAACAACACATAAAGGAATACTTAAGTAGCTAAGAGCAAACATTTAGAGATTTCAGGGCTTTCCCTTACAACATCCTAAGGAAATCCTTCTGGTGAGTTTATGTATCACATTTTTTTCTTAAGGGATCCTTAGATGAAAAAATAAGGGAAATCTTAGCCTAAGTGGTTTTATGGAACTATGCACTCATTTTAATTTTATAGGTTCAACTGATCCTGAAAAAAACGAACAATTAATGGGACGTTTGACCATTTTATTTTGGCGTGAGAAAATGTGGGGGTTGGTATCGGAGGGGGTGACAGTGGGCTTTGAGAGACACTTTTGAATGAGACATAGTGGCATTCCAATGATTGTTATTCAGACAGACCGCTCCAAAGCTTCAAACATGTGAAGACGAGGGCACATGTAATCCAAAAGAGTAAACACTTCTTATTCTGGCATTGGTATGTGCGGCTCAGGGCGTGATTGGTAGGAAAAGAGCCACCTGGGACATGTGAGACGTCTATGAAAGACATGCACGACTCATTGCCGTCAAATAGTGAGCAGACAATGTTGGTTTCTAAAGCTTTTCCCTCTGGAAACCCTGGATAAATAAAGGGCAGGGACGTGGCTGCTTTAGAGAAACGTGAGGCCAAGTCAACATCATCCCTGCTGAAAGATGTTATACTAAATTAAATTATATTAAGCAATGCACTGCTGCAGACAGGGTCACCAAAAACATCAGTATCAGTTTAAGTGTATGCTGTGTTTTAGAATTTTTTTCACCACTTAAACTTTCAGTCAGACAGCCTTTTCCAAGGGTAAACCATGGTTGTGTAAGCTAAGTATCGCTCTCTTTCACTCAACCAGACTCAACTGGAAAAATCAGTCTGGAAAAACTGGAAAAAGTCAATCGTGCAACACAGGAGTTTCTGGTCAAATGCTGCCTCAATCTATTAGTTAGTTTGTGCTGTTGTGTCACGTCTGTGAATCTGAACTAACCTTTTAAAACACAAAAGTCAGTGTTTGGGTATCTTGTGTCTTATTTAATTCTGAATTAATTCATGATTCAATGATTTGAAAAAACAACAAAATGTTTCACAAAGGTATTTACTTCGACATTAAATGGAAATGTTCTTGCAACTGCTGGCTTTTGTGATGATAAATATAAGCACACTAACACTGTAGTCTATCTGGGTGTTGCACTGCCCTCGCAGTTAAGCTCTGCCTTTGTGATTTTGTCAACATCACATTATTAGCTGATATTTAGTAAGTCGATCTTTGTGACATTTGTGAATTGATGCCAAATCTTGTAAGTTCACATCACAATGCATCTAACCCGTTAATTCCACCGAGCGGGCCGCATCTGCGCCACAGTTTTGATCTGTCCTCCACACGGCTTCGTGTCCCACTAGCAGCGCTTCAGACCACATTCTCTCCACTTTTTCTGTGTCAGACTTCCTTCCCACTCGATCTGCGCTGTGCAAAAGTGACAGCTTCAGTCGAAAATAGACTCGGGAGGTATTTGAGGCGGCGGAGGACGGAGAGCGTCTTCTGGGATGCACTGTGGCACTGCTGGTGGAATCATAAGCATTGTGTAGAATGGGTGGTGAACAGCTCCGGTGCCCGAGGCACAGCCGCAACAAGATTCAGATTCGAGATTTGACTTTTTACCCCACCCCTCTCACACAATAACTAAAAGACTGAGGCGATGGTAAACAATCACCTCCTGTGCTCTGCAAATGTAAAGTGGTTGATTTTGCCAATGGAGTCTGGTTGGTGTGGAGAGAGTGATATTTGGCTTATATAACAGAAGTTTCCCATCGGCTAAGGCTGCCAAACAGTAAGGTAAAGCAATGAAAATATTCTAAATATAGTGTGCATGATTTTTTAGAAGAGCCGTTTTTAAGCAGCTTTGCTTCCTTCACCGGTACTCCTGCTGCTTCTCCAAACTGGGGGCTACCTACTGTAGGTAATACTCTAACTATCAATAAGTGCCTCATACAACCCACTTTAAATAATTCAAACTATCCCCTTACAGACTAGTGTTTTCATTCCCTTCAGCTCAGTAATTACGACTCCAATCTAACTGTTTGAGAGATCAGTCTCAATGGAGGAAAAAGTACACTGATATTAAAAAATGTTCAGGATATTCAGCGTGTTTATAAGAAAAATATTACAACTTTCATCCTCAGGAACTATAAGTGATGGACACGTTCCAATGATTCACCACGGGCCAACTTATCCAGGCATAATGCACATGTCCTTTTCTTCTCTCCCTTCCCTGAGAGGAGTTTGAGTAATGAAGTAGACCGCTTTGTTGCAGACCGGCATTTAGCTGCCTTAAGTCAATCCTAGCATTTGATTTGGAGCCTGGATCACACCCATGGGGGAAAGCAAACCCTGCTAATATCAGCCATGCTCTGAATGTGGAAAGCTTCTTGGCTGCTTCTGCACCCTCTCCCATGCACACGCACAAAATCTATTTTCTTTGCACCAGCAGAAAAAGAGAACACCCTGGAGTTTTTTAAACTTTTCAGGGAACAGATCCAAACTCCTCAAGAGGGGAAGCTCTAACAGTAGGGAGACAAAATGACAATGGCTCATAGAAAATGCCGCTGCTGTCTGTTCCCCTGGCGTCTCCCCTGCTGAATGGAGTTTGTCTGCTGCTGGTCCAGCGTTATGGCATGATAATGACTCCCCGGCTCTCCAAATGCCACCTCTCTGAGCTCTGAAGAGAGGGGCAAGCAGGTTAATTACCATGACAATGGGGACGCTGAGAACGGGGGGCCGACTCCGGACACCGCATACGAGATGACCGCAATGACTTTCTCATCACAAATGAAAATGGGAGGCTTTGATTTCCTAAAACGCAGACAGATGGACGGGGTCACAGCATCTTTGTCTGAATTATTAGGCAGTCCTTCCTCGCATTTTCTCCACAGGCAGGGAGCCCTGTGTTGCTCTTTAGCAGAGCTGAGGGTGGACAAGCCTTCTGCCCCAACGCACTCCCTGGGAGCCACTGCCTTTGTCTCTCTGTTTGAGTGTGTGCTGTTCATGAAGTGAAGAGGCTAATCAGCGGCTGTAGAGCTATTCACAGGGAGCCACTGTACAGCATGGGCCCATTTGGAACAATTGTTAGAGTGGCCACAATAGCTCCGTGTTTTGACACTCTGCACACAGGCCCTGAGTGTGCACTCGAGTCATTGATGTGGATGTGAAGTGTGGTGATGTTTGCTACCAAAATATTGACTTCTGGCTGCAAAGTAAACTCCAGCGCCACGCCTTGGCTGGTACCCTGAATGGCTGAACCAAAACCTAGGATACAATTAAATTAATTAAATTCAGAGAGCCCTTGAAACTATTTGGAATGGCAGAGTGGCAGAGCAACACAGTAACACAGCAGTAACACAAGCACATCATTATTTTTAGTGGGCTTACATGAAATCCAGCCTCATTTATTTACAGCCTACAAGAGGGATAAAGAAGTGCTAACTGACATGCTTGTTACAGCGAGGAGAACAAGAAGTCCATTAAAGAGTTTTTGGACACTCTGCAGAGTTTCAGCAATGTTAGCTGGTTGATTATGAAAACAGTATGCTGTGCCTGGACTCACAGCCAGAAAAACCCTTTTTCAAACATAAAACTCTGCCGAACGACTGGGGAACAACTGGTGCCAAGAGCCGATGTTGGCCATCACAGTGGAAACAAGTTTCACAGCATTATAGTGAAAACAACAGAGGTTTGCCTTCTTAAGTGTCTATACACAAACTTTCAGCTTGTCACAGAAGATTTAAAATAAAATAAACGTTATTTTCCTTATCACACATTTTGTTTTAAAGACAGGTAGACAGACTTCTAAATCTGGACCCAATTTTGTCATTTTTTTTGTGTCTTATTTGATCTTGACACCAAAATTAGCAGATACATGCAGGTTTTTTAAATGCTCTTAAACCCAATAAAACTGCTTTCTGATGTGCTGTGCCGCAGAGCGCAGAGAAAGACATTTTGTATGTGCTGTGTGTTCAGCTCTCCGGACTTTTGTAGCCACTAACTGACATTCAGTTCTCGGGTAGTTTCCTGGTGTCGCTGTTTGTGCTTTCAGGTATCTGCTTAATTTAACTGTTTCATGCTCACTTTCAGTTGGATAGGAGTTGTGTTTAATTACTGCTGATGAAAACCCAATATTTACTGATTTTGCTAGTACAGGAAACTTTTATTGTGAATAATTTTATAGCAAATAAATTCAGGAGCTCAACTAAAGATGAGCGGGTGCAAACTCCGCTGTGTTGGGCTGACACACAGATTCAAAGTGAGTCAAACCAAACAGCATGTGTGTGAAAAGTGAGTAAAAGAGGCGACAAGTCTCCGCTGCCTCTGCTAAAAAGGGGCGAAAATAGTTTCCATCACTGCCGATCAGAGCTGAAGCTGATTAACACCTATGACTACTGCAGAGGCATTTGATCCAGGACTGAGTGCTGATTGTGTCCTTTCAAACAAAAGCCAAATGTTAGTGTTTTTTTGTCCAGTGTAAAAGGGGCTTAAGTGACTCATGGGAACAATTTGTTTTTAAATTCCAGTATGTGTCTGACAACACTAAGGAAAGGATCAGTACAGAGAGAAAGACCTTTTTCAAAGATTAAGATATGTTTTGTTTAATCAGAAAAACAGTTTTATTGTTCTCGCCAAACTAGCCAGATTCCCCTTGAAAATCTGTAATATAATCAGCATCATCTTCATTAAAACTCAACGGGAACAAAATAAAAGTCACCAAAACATACTGGCTCATATTTTCACGGTTCCAACAATCACCATATCTCATTAGGGTGAAATAAACCTGATGTTAAAACATTAAGAGAGGAGAAAAATGGCCTGTAGCCAGCATATTTCCACACACTACCTCGGTCAATAAAGGGTTTATCTTAGCCAAACCAGAGTTGGTGATTGTTGGAACAGTATAGAGATAAACTAAGATGTTTTTGGGTGAGTTTTATTTTGTTTCTGTCAGGGCTGAATGAAGATGGTGATGATAAAATTACAGTTTTTCAAAGGGAGTCTGGTTAGTTTGGTGAGAGCAATAAAACAGCTGTTCCACAACAAGGACCTTGCTCTTTAAAGAAGTCTCTAACTGTAGTGATCCTTTCCATAATAGTGTCAGACACTTAAAATAACAACCTGAGTCTGTCAGTGAACATACTTTGATGGTGTGCAGTTGCCTGTAGGGATTGTGTTGTATCTTTCACTTCTGCCAGCTGCAGCTCTCTCCCTCAAAACAGGACCAATTTCAGAAATTGTTCACTTAGACACAGACACATGGGGTAAAAACGGGTTCAAAAGCGCCAAAATCACCCATTAAGTTGATTGGGAATGGAGTTCAATAATAGAACTTAATAATTAGAGGTAGGACAATATAACAACAATTCACACACAGACTGAGACATAGTCAGTAGTGTGATGGAACAACATGCTGTAAATGCTTGCTAATTTGGGGAAGGGAAACAGCCTATACATTTGCAGATGCAGTAGAAAGCACAATGCACAATAGCTCTGCTGTATGCCAGGCAAATGCAAATGGCCAAGGAAACAATTTGAAATTCAAAGAGGGAATTTAGAAATCACACACAAAGGGTCATTTTGCGAGGCAGTTGATACTAGACACTGATTGTGATTAATATATACAGCAAATGTAAGGCCGTGTTAAGTAAGCACACACACAAAAAAACAACCACTCTGCATTTTCCTGAATTTCCAATTAATCACCATCACTGCAGTGCTGTGATTTGCCCAAATTCTATGCAGGCATTCCTCTAAAAGTAACCCAAGTCTGCGGGAAAAGAACTATACATACAAGCGCTACATCCGATATGTCACCACCTGGACAATAATATACCTGCTGTATTTTATTTAGACAATGAATCTGCATTGTCTGTGTCCTATTTTGAGTCCTCATGGGCTAACAGCATTAAATCCCAGTTTCACGCTCTGTGTGTGAGGAGATGAGAGCCTTGGACAGCTACAGAGAGCATTGTTCAGATTTCTGCTTGGACCAGCCTCTGCTGGCGTATCATCCTTCTTATTTCAGCTCCATAGTGTTCACCGTCTACACAGTCTATACAGCACATCTCCGAGGGCCTTGTCAACAGCTCCAGGAGGGTATGTCAGCGCCATCTTTTTCAGAGGAGCCTGTCAACACCAGCTTTGTATCAACCCTCTTTGGGACAGGGCACGAAACACAAACAAGCCCTGCGGGAGGCGTACCGAAATTCCAAGTGGCAAGAGTAGGAAAAACAATCATAGTTTGAATGCACTGCTGCTTTCAGAAATCATCAGGTATTTAACCTCTTCAGATCTTATTTAATTGTATTTAATTGTGTCCCATTTACAACAGCAAATGAGTATCAATGAAAGCGGGAGAAGTCTAGCTTAAAGGAAAAGTTTCTCTCATGATAGTCTAGGTCAACAGCTCTCAAAGGCTCTCTTCCTGCAGGCATGACAAAACTGGTCCTGTCGTGACTCGTACACTTTATGTTGTATTATCCTCTGATAATGAGGCATGTATGTGGCATGCGTCTCGTTCATGAAAGAAGTGAAACCGCACTACCTTAGAGCACTGCTTGTGATTCTGGCACCACACCAAGGATCCGTTATTCTGCAAAAGAGAAGGAAAAACATAATCAGAGAAATAAGTTTACAAGAATCAGTTCATTAAATTAATATACAGCTTTGACCCTCTCCACTCCTATCACAATACAATTTCTTTAAGTCTTGGCTTTCTAGAGCAACAATAGTGCTAACAGTCGACAAATTTCAAAGACTTTGCATTCTGAGTGCGCGTAACCTAAGCAGGAAAAGTGGGGTCAGCAGCACCGGGGCAAACCTCTGGTCAGTTTCAGCGGAGCATGGTGACCTCAGGCCCCGTTTGATCTCTCAACAGACGTCCCCGAGGCCACAGAGGTGGGAACTGATGTCAGCACTCCTGTGCAGACTGCAGATACTGCCAATTTCCTCTAATTGCTCTGGAAGTGCCACCTTCTGCGCTCCGACGAGGCAAACATTTGGACCCTAATAGTGCTGTGTATTTAGAAACCCTCTACGTGTAAATATGAGGGTTGTCAAGCGAAGGACCACTGGGGGTAAATGGCTTGTGCAAGTGGTCATTTCCTGAATTCCATTAGGGTGGAGAATTATGCTGTCATCCTCTGCAAACATAATTGTGCTTGGATGGCGAGTGTAAGGCTTGTGCTTCAGAATAAATGACCAGTTGGTCAACATTAAAGAGACGAAATGTTTGAACGTGATGTGTATCAGAAAAAGGGACATTTAGGTGAATGTTTTAGACGATGGCTTATTTACAGAGATCTATCAGATTCATCCTGCGGAATATATCTGGCTCTTTAGCCGCTAAATATGATGCTATGTTGACTTGCTAATAAGTATCAGCATTCCCCTTTTTTTTACAAGTCCTACATAGATTTTCTGTTTGTCAATTTGTCATAGGAATGATATTAACTTGCTATTGGATACTAGTATCATGATAGCAGTAATATTATCAAGATTCTTCACCTTTATTGTCATTGTGCAGGCACAACAAAATTGCAGTTGTATCATTCTCAAATGGTGCTTGTATTGTATCTCATTTACTTACATATTTAAGATTCACACATATTTACAAAGAATACATAAACAGGAATGAAAGCTCTTAATATAGAACATAAAAATACAATAAAAGACGATGAAATTAAAGTGACAGTACAAAAGTAAATAAAAAACAATATATACATATATATGTCCTGCTCTGTGGAAAAAAATAAATAAATAAATTTAACACTGAACTCAATCTGCTACTTTGGCTTGAACACTTCATACTGACCAGCTACAGCAACCTCAAAGGGTCAAATCTCAAACTCTAAATTCCCACTGGGTTTAAAACTACAGCAGAGGGCTCTATTTATTTTGGCCTCACATCTTACTTGATGTATTTATTTCTTAAGGCGCTAGCTTGATGAAGAACTCGACCTTTATGCTACTTTTGTATGCAGTATAGCAATGACGCTGCTGAAGTAAAATTCTGACTGACACGTGATGTGCGTTGTTTTGGAAATATGAATCATGATATCTCTGGAAGTGTCTGATCTCCACAAGTGTCTGGTTCAACTTTTTCCCACGGCCTTGTGTTTAAAAAAAAAAAAGCAAACAAAAATTGCAATAAATCAGAATATTTCATTGCCATACTTCAGAATCACAATATGTATGAAATCAGCACCCGAGTATCACGACAGTATAAAACTGTATTGTGGCAGCCCTACAGATAGAGTGTAGTAGTCTTTGTAGAGCTGCTGCGGCTAAAAAGTTGAGCTAAAGAGTGAGCTAAAACAGTTCATTTGCAGGCTGTAAAACCAACACAATGAGCTGAATGATGGTAAAAAGCTGCACAAGGCTGAGGGCAAATGCAGTGATAATTCTCTGTGGGTTCATCGCCACAAGCAACATTTGTCACATTGCACATCATAAAAATATTATTATAGCCTCTTGTATGTCCTGCTGCCTCTTGTTTTGTGCACCTCTGGATATGCGATTAAAAAAAATCTAATGCAAATATTCTCAATGGAGGCCCCGAGTTTCATTAATGGAATTCATTGTAGTCAATGACCTGGATCTGAGCTTCACTTCTGGAAGTTCCCCATGCATCTTAATGAAAGCAATGAAGCGGTAGGATACAGCCAAACTTTAGGGGTTTGGAGGCAAAAAAGTCTGCTTAAGTTCAATGTCAAGTTCAAAGCCTTTTCCCACAATGTAATCCAGAAGAAATTTCCCATGAGACCTTAGGAGAGAACTTATCATTAAAGGGTTTAATTTGACATCCAGTACCAGTAAGTGCTGTGCTTTTAGTGTCAAGGATAATGGTCAAATGGCTTCAAAGGAATCCACGATTGTATGGTCATGTCTTAAGAGAATCTCCTCAACAAAAAAACTGCAGATAAGGATGAAAAATATATGAGTCGGAGCGCCAAGGAGACTAGGAATAGTTTGATTTCTGTTACTGAATGAAGTGGAAATGAGTGTTAACTTGGCTGAGGAGTTTAGTGTGCATCAGCAAGTTTTCTGCCCTTTTCTGTGTAATAGAGCACCTTCACTCTTTTTGGCTGAATGTTGATTAAAATATGAATTATTCCACACTAATACACTATTTTGTACTGTATCAAATTACTGAAATCCTTGTGGAGTTCGCTAACTCATAAAAAATGATCAATCCGACCAAGCCAAACCCCCTGTTGATAACACGCTGTAAATAAAACCTTGACATTTACACTGGCAGCCAAAGCCTCGGGATAATTTATACAGATTGTCACAACTCTAGACCGTGTCCTAAATCATCAATCGTGTTTTTGACACCTTTCTTCGCCCATCTATCAACGGCGACAGGGCCAGATCCACAGAGGAGCTAATTTTGCTGTGTGACAGCATCCCTGCAGCGGAGAAGCTCAGCAGGATGTTGCCCCAGCTGTCCAGGCCTGACCCCAGCATGTCAGGGACCAACGGGGGAATAATTATAGGTCAGGACTTCATCCTTTTGACTCACCATGACATTCCTCCACAGTCTGAACATTATGCAGCGCTGAGGACTGTCAAGGACTTCGGTGAATGAATGCTTTCCAGATATCTTCCTGAGTTACTGGGGTCAAGGAGAGGAGAGCAGACAGCGGTCTACGAATGTGTGGCTAAAGGTGAACTCGCTGCCTTTGTCAGTGACACTGGTGGAATCATGTAAACCGGGAATTTATCACAGAGATACATTATGGCTGTTGTCAGCTGAGAAGTCGGAGCAGGTGGCCAGGGGCGTGTTGTATTGTCTAGACAACTGAGGGGAACATGGACAAAACCCCTTTTATCTTCTATCTGAGGGTAGCATTCCACCTTTTGAAAATGGAAATCCTTTGTTTCCTATGAGCCTCTGATATGGATTAAATGGATCTCAGTTTACACTGATGAATTGCTTTTGAGTTGTATTCAATCTTGCCTGTACAGTTTTTCACAATTAAACTAGTAGCAAACACTGCTGGGTCTGTGGTCCGCCTTGTACATTTCTGGCCAAGTTAACAGAAGACAGGACTTCAAAGGACAGACTGGTGTCTCTGTGTGTCCTTTCACAGCCTCAGGCAACACCAAAATAACTGGAGTTGGTTGCACACCTTATACCTTAAGATAAGATTTTCCTTAAAGTTCAAGTTAAGGTTTCCTTAAAATAAAATCAGTTGCTTACGTCTTCTCCTTAAAGGAGTAATATGTAGCAATTACACACCCAACAATGAGTACTTAAGTCCAATATAGCGAGTTGGAGTTGAATGATATTAAATCGATTGAATCCTTATTTTATATATGATCTATGGTTGAAGCGAGTTGTTTTCCCCCGCCCCTCCTCTCCAGATGCAAAGACGCTCAGGCGGGCTGCAGTAACACAAAACAAGTGCAATATTGTAATCTGACAATAACAAGCGATGATGAGGCCTAAACTTGAAGTTGTTCAGCTTTTTATGACTATTAACTGTCTGTCGATGTAAAGCTAAGCCCATTAAACTGAAAACACACTCTGGAGTTTAGCTGCCCATCTCACTGCCTGCCAGATCCTCTTAACATATTGCTCAGTTATAAACATCTACTTCTTTTCAGTTTTATGCTCTTTTATTTAGTTTTAGTTTTGATGCTCATTTAAGAGTTGATGTCTCTGGATGGCCAGTTTGTAACTGATTTTGATTACCCATATTAGACTGTCAGCCGAGTCAACAGTCACAGCTCTCAGTGAGCATTATGAAATGTTACTGTTGCTGGTGTTTTACTAAGAAAATAAACAATCATCCATTCTGTGATGAAGGTGAACAACTGACCAATGGCTCATAAGCAGTTCAGCATCAGTCTTGGACTTCCTGGGTCTGATTCCGACATTTCTGAGCCGCCATATAGACACCACAGCACAGCTAACGGCATTAGTGGAGCTAACGGCTACTTACAAAGTTAGCATTCACCTTGTATTATCTGAGAGACAAGGGAAGACCGCTAATGCATCTGTATCCTGACAGACTGTTTCATCAATAAATATGTTTGAAAGTTTACTGCTATCTGTTAGCTGCAAGCTGCGGTTAGCCTGTTGCTGGTATGCACAGCCACCATCTTTAGACACAAACAATGAAAATATAATGAAGGAAAAGAAAGACAGAAAACACAATGTCATAGACAATGTTTTGATTAAAAATAGCATCATCTGAGAGGATTATGTGGCGAGCAGTCACATTTCCCTGCCTCATCATTTTGTCTTGGTATCTGATTACTTTCTGGCACACACATGTCCAGTGCACATGAATGATCATGTGAAATGCGTTTTCAGGTGTTTTTATATTGACTGAAATTATTCCTGAAATGGTGCCAAAATCATTTTCATTTTAAAATGTTGTGGATGTAGCCTTACAAAACTTTCATAGCTGATGTCACTTGGGCAAACTCGGGCATGTTTATGAAGTAATATTAAAGTATTATTCATGTTAGGTTTAGTCATTCACGCCGACTAACTTCTTTACTCTCTGACATATCTGACGTATCCTGTCAGACACTTAAACATGTTAAGCAATTCATGTCATTTTAGTGCAGAGTTGTTATATATTATAGTTTTAAGTGTCAGAAAACCGCTTTTATTTCCTTTGAGCCTCTGATTTGGATTAAATGGGTCTCAGTTTGCACTGATGAATTGGTTTTGAATTTCTTGTCTGTATGTGTTCCAGCACTAAACTACTAGAGAACACTGCTGGGTCTATGAGACCTCGTACACTTCTGGCCAAGTTAACAGGAGACAGAACTTCAAAGGACAGACTGGTGTCTCTGTGTGTCCTTTGACAGCCTCAGGGTCCTCAGGCAACACCAAAATAACTGATCCTTAAGGGCACATATGCAGCACTAAAATAAAGGGCCTCAAGATTTAGGCTTTGACTTGAGTGGGTGTGAGGGCTGTGGTCATTCTGCTCATCAATTATTCACTTTATATGAATTATTTGACAGGGGCTCTGAAAGTGAGCTAATGTGCTCGGTGCACACATCCAACGTTAACATAAAAGGGTGTTTCAGAGATCTCAAACAACACTGGTGTAAGGTTGTCTCCACTTTAGGAACGAAGGCTGTTTGTCAAATGAGGTAGCTCAGGGTGTAGCAGCACCGGGGGCTGAGATTTACAGACAGGACTGTCATGCTTTAAAAGCATTTACAGAGAGGTGAGGCCAAGCTACATAGACCCCTATTCATCCGCTGTCTTCACTAATGAAAAACTCCACACATGAGACGAGCACTGGCTGAGGTTTGATTCCACCACAGGTTATTTAATATCAAAGGCGAAAACAAGGGGACACGGAAAAACTACTTTCCAATGTTTTTCCTTCCCTGCGCTTAAAGCACAAATCTCTCAAGTTAGATGCTTAGACTTTACTGCACAGCACATTAGAAATGAATGACTAAATTTAAAATGTTAGATTTTTATTGCTTCAAATGTAATAACAAGACCTCATGGACACACCTTGTTTTTGGCTTCATATGTCTCCACATAAATAATCCACTACAAGGCTGATGCGATCAGAATACATTATTGCGCAGGGCTCCCAGCTCGCTCTTAATATTTTAAAGTGTCCGAGGCTAATATTTACGGCTGGGTGTTCCCCTCTGTCTATTGTACCGGGGTGACAAGTTCCCCAAATGTGGAGTAAAATGTCAATAAATCTGTATTTGGAAATACTATTACATCAATAAATCTACAGTCGCTATAAATCTGACAAGCAACTGGACGACCCGCGGGTTTCCCAACTCTGCGACTCTGTGCTTGTTTCCATTTCACACTAATTCATAATTGCCACAATTAAAACAAAGTCTCTGATTTGTCTGCCACATAAATAGGAAAGCCGCGTGGGTGTTCATAACATCTGCAAGTGCTAAATTCTCCAAGTATCATTCCAGTATTCACAGAATGATCATATTAAAGCTGATATGAAAAACAGAGGGTTTAAATTCCAGCTGCAGAACGTGTTACGAGGACAAATTGTCTCTTGTATCACAACCAAAATAAGTAGTGGTCCATATAGATTACTAGATATCGAGTAGACACAGTAAAATATTGGGAAACAGTAGGCAAAAGTCACCACTTTGACATACAGCCCAGACATTTCATTTCCATTAAAGTGGAAAGTGTTGTGTGTCTTGGTTCTCCTATCGAGTATTAAATGACCCCTGAAGGATGTCCGAGTTGAATTAAGAGGTCTGTCCTCTCAATCACTGGAGTGGAGAGTCGGCGCGTCGCTGTAATAAGATCTGCCGGAGGAAGCGGATCCACCTGTAGGCCGTGCTGACTGAGCATGCTCCAGTGTTGTGGCAACAGCACATTAGAGCTTATCACATTTAGCACAATTGGGCGCCAGCGTTTAGCGGGAAGGTGACCTCGGCGGAGCGGCATCGGTAGCTCAGCGTGTATCCTCTGCATGCCTATGAGGTGTGATGCTGGCATTTATTGGCAGGGCCAGGGGGTAGAGGGCAGGAGGAGAGGGGAGGGGGGGGAGAGCCATATGTTTTTGCAGCTGACCAGACCCCCCATTTTCACATGAAAGGGCTGTTGAGAACACAGTGCATAAAAGACAGTCCTTGCAGATTATCAACAATTGCCTTCTATTCTTAGCTGGCTCAAGCAACCTTGCTTATCACTAACCACAAAAATGCACCTCTCTTTAGACAAACACCTCCCGCTCATTTTCCCCTCACTGCCTCAGACTCCGAGGCTCTGCAGTCAATTATATAGACTATTAGCTGTTCATTAGAGGCGAGACTTCCATCACTTATTGGACTTCTCAGTCAGCTGGTGACTAATTTCATTCCCAAACTTTGCAACCCAGGGCAGCAGTATATACCCTTGGACACTTCTCAAAACAAATCCACACACTACTACTGCCAAGTTTTGAATTAAGTAATGCTGTTTTCAATCTGTGTCCTTTGGAGGCACAACAGCACTGCTATTTTCAGTCCTATTTTAATTCCAGTTAATATCCAGTATATTCCAGTATGTTCTCCCTCAAAAAATGGCTAGAATTAACTGCAGTAGGTCTCTTCTTCTCATTGAGAACAAACGATTATTTTGATAGTGGGTAGAGAGGGGAGTCACCTTTGTGTTGTGCTCTGGTTTCCACCCCGAACCTGCCATAATACCATTGTCGATTTATCTGTCAATCATGTTCTTGATTATTGAGATTAGTTGCTTCAATGATTATTTTCACTGTCCATTAATCTGTTCATTGTTTTCTCGATTAACTGATTAGTTGTTCAGTCTATAAAAATGGCAGAAAATGTTGATCAGTGTTTCCCAAAGCCCAAGGTGACTTCCTAAAATGTCATGTTTTGTCCACAACCCAAAGAAATTCAATTTACTGACATTTAGGAGTAAACAAACCAGAAAATATTCATGTTTGATTAGCTGAAATTAAAAATGTTTTAAAAAAAAATAATAATAATAAATGGCTCAAGGCTATTAATCAGTTATTAAAGTAGTTGGAGATAGGGCAACAACTACTGATTATTTTTGTTGTCGATTAGTCTGTCGACCATTTTCAAAGTCAATTAGTAGCTTGGTCCATAAAATGTACCTTTGTACCATCATGGAGGACTAAAGAAATCAGAAAATATTCATATTTGAGAAGCTGAAATGAAAGACTAGGGATAATTTTTCTTTAAATAAATGACTCAACATGATTATTTGATCATTATAATACAGGACTCAAGAGTAAGGAAAGCCCACTTGTCTGGAGCAAGTAAAATGCCATGTTGGGCTACTAAATCTGGCCACCCACTTGCCCAACAGGACAGGTAAAACAAAAGAATTAAACTATTTCAATTAATCGTTAAAGCACCTTTTCATGTTTTCTTCATTTATTATTATATTAAACTGAATATCTTTGGGTTATAGACATGCAAAACAAGACACTTTGAAAAAACTGGGCTGAACAAGTTTCATTTCAGTCTCACATTAAACATGACAATCAAGTTTTGTCTCTTTTGTTATTTGATAACCGCTAATAAATAAAAAAAAATTATACATGGGCAAGTAAATATTTACTCAACACATTAGTGTTGAACCCTGGAATAGTTGGCAGTTAATGAAATAGTTGACAACTAATCAATTTATCATTGCAGCTCTAACTGGAATCAATAGACGAAGAAGTGGTCTCAAAGTATAGTTAACTGGTAACGAACAAAACAAGCAGATCTCTCTGTCGATTCATTAGACCGAATTACAGATTCACCTCTTGCTCCACAGTGTTTCCTGACAATTAGGGATTCATTAATGCACCTTGAGAAAGACAAGCTTTGCAAATGCAAATGAAGTGAGTATAAAAAGGCGGTTGCCACCACATAGATAGCTGGTGGTGAAAAGGAGCAGAGGGGAGAAGGATCAGTGACCGGTCCCTTTTCTCTCTATAGAGTCCTGGGAGAGAACAGTGTGTCCAGTGGAGGGTGAAAAACAACTTCTGACACAAACCAGCCAAAGAATACAGCTAATTTATTGACAAGCTTCAAACAAGGTCTGCATCACAGCAAAGCTGTATGCTTTGTGGAGAAAATTCTCACTCTGAAAATATAAGTGAGCGGAGCACAGATTAGAGCAGGTCTGAAGGATATGGCTTATAAATATCTTATATTCAAGTTATGTCTAAATAGCCAGAATGCTCAAATAATGCAAATATATATGAATTGCTGTAGATTAAACAACCAACACTTTATGAAGTAGTTAAAGGTAGCTCAACCTTAAACATCTACAGCAGTAAAAAGCGACATATACATAAATGCAACCATAATATCAATCCAAAAACATCATATACAACACTGTCAGGGGTCACTTTAATGAACTTTAATTATTTTTTCCTATAATTGCTACAAATTATTGATAAATAATCATCAACACTGTGGATAAAGTGACAAAGTGGTTAAAGGTAAATGAGAGAACAGCTAGACCAGTTTGGTAAGTTTAGAAAATTACATCACTTTACTGTAATGCAGCCTATAAAACCAGGAAAAGACAATACTTACAGCACATCGTCATATAACTACACCCAGAATCTAACATGTCTCATATCACATTATCAGTATAATATTGATATATTGTCCAGCCATATGTACAAATGCCTTTAAAAAAAGTGGGCCACAGAAAAACAGCAGTTTATAGAGTCATAATAGTGGTAAAGTTCATCACATTTGTACTAACTCACATCTAATTACAGTAATTAGCAAGTAATGAATGGAAACTGGGTGCTTTAAAAGGCATCCATGATGTCTTAATCCTTAAAGCAGTGCACTATGTTAATTAGTTGAGTACGAAAATATTGACACACTTGAGTATCGCGATGCTTTGTTTAATGATACTGTATTGATATCTTGATACATGCAAAATATTGTGTTGTGTCCCATCTCTACTGTCCTGACTGCATAAAAAGTTAAGTTTTTAACTCACATTTTATGAATATGATGCTGTGTTCTTTGTACTGTACCAGTTTTCTCAAAATTAGATTGAAAAAGTAGTAGTAATATATCGCCTTACTCAGTGTATCACAATATATCACAATATACTGAATCGTAACTCCTCAGTTGTGATACATATCGAATCACCAGGATCTTGCTAATACACAAGATGACACAGATGCCTTAAATAAGTGGGCAACAGATATAATGACTAGGGCTGCAACTAAGGATTATTTTCATTGTTGATTAATAATACATAGTGTGTGTGTGTGTGTGTGTGTGTGTGTACATATATTCTTGATTAAACAATTAGTTGTTTAGTCTGTAAAATTCCAGAAAATGGTAAAAGAAAAAGCCAAAGATAACATGATATTTGTTTTGTCCACAGTCCAAAGACATTCAGTTTACAACAGGAGTCAAGAAACCAGGGGAAAAAAATCACACTGAGAAGCAAAAATCTGAAATTTTGACTTTTTTTTTTTTCTTAAAGCATTACCCAGACTAATTAATCAGTCATCAAATAGTTAGTTAGTTGACAACTAATCTTTTAATCATTGCAGGATTAAAATCCATCACATCTGTACTAACACATATCTAATTACAATAATTAACAAGTAATGAATGGAAACTGGCTCCTTTGAAAGGCGTCCATCATGTCTCAGGCTAAAAAAAACCCTGCAGTATATTAATTAAATCGATTAAAATGCGACCAGTGGTATTCTGTGTGTGGCAACTTTGCCAGCAACTTCATATGGATCCTTTAATCTGCAACAACTGACACTTTTCCGTTTTAAAAAAAAAGATCCATTGATTATTCCTGACAGAAGTGAGAAAGTATTAGTGCAGCATTAGAGACCTGCTGCCACTGTCTACTCACAATGGTGCTCAAGAGAAACAGGTTTGACTTATGAGGGAAGGACCGACAGGCACATATTCATTCATTAAATCACAGCACGCCGCGTTTATTTCTGTTTTTTTTTTCTGACAGAAGTTGGGAGACGTGCTCCACATGCTCGTACCTGGGAGTGCTTGAAGAAAGCAGAGATGCGAGTGATGTGCAGACTGAGGCATCTCGAGGCGCATCTTGCTCGGTAAATACTGCCAGTGAAGAAAGAGTCGTCCTGCTTCCTCGCGCACACACTTCCCGGGCTCAGCAGCGCCGTAATCCACAAACACAGGCTCACACACACGCTCAGGCTCCTGGAAAACATGGTCCCGCCGCTGTGTATTTAATCCCTCCGCGGATCGGACAATACTGCGTGCGGGCTCCGCCGGAGAAACTAAAGAAACTTCAATTATACACCGGGGAGGAGCCACGGGCCCGAGGCGCCCTCTGATTGGTCGATCCCGCTGTGACTGACGGAGGCGAGGAGCGTGGTGGAGCAGGTAGACTGCTGCAGAGTCCTGCACGCTGTGCACGCGGCAGGAGCAGGTTGTTCACACGGGAGACCCACAAGCAGGAAGGCAAGGCTGTATCAGTGGAAATCACTCACTAAAATCAGAAGTTTTAATAGGATGAGCTGAATAGATATTATATCAGTTATATTTCAAAGAATTAGGGCTGTGTATTGGCAAGAAACCGGGGTTATGATTCAACATGATGCAATACATTGCGATCCTGTAAACAAGGTGATATATATTCCTTTTGGGATTTTGGGAAAACAGTCATAGTATGAAGAGCACACCAAAGAAAGCATAAAATCTGAGTTTAAAAAGTTTATTTTGCTATGCATCCAGAACAGTGGAATAACAACGCTGCTATAAAGGGGTTTATGCAAAATGAACCACTGCCACTAATCTTTAAATGTTTCCCAATATTACAACACAGTGTTTTCAGAATTGCTACAGAATCACAAAACTGCAATAGCCAGATGCATCAAAATGGCAGAAATGAAATATAATATTCATCAGTATGTATTCATTCATTAGTGGATAATAACCTGAAAATAAGAACATGTTTTTGTTACCTTAGAATGAGCTGTTTATATCTGCAGTGAGCACAGGTCACCAGGAAACTAAAAAGAAGGACAGGACATTATATCACTATAAGACCCTAAAACTCTAAAGACAATTTTAAAAAGAAAGAACTCACTTCAGAGAAAAGCATACTTGCTGATTTTTCTGAATGTGCACATTTCTTTATCTGTTGTTCATCTCCAGATAGCATGATTGACATTGTATCTCACATAAGCTTCAATAGAACTGACACTAAAGTATGCAGCATACAAAGTTCTAGTGATGTAAAGTTTCTTCCTTTTTCTAGAGTCTGCCATGTTTCAACATTAGGCCAGAATGGACAAACAAGACACTGGCTCTAGAGAGAACCTTTTCAAGTTTCATGGCCACTGTCGGTTCTCCTGCAGGCCAGGAAGGGTGAGGGAGAGTGAGACAATGCGTTTGCAATAAGCAGGCTCACCACCAGATGCCACTAAATCCTACACACTGGTTCCTTAATCCGCATAAGATCAATCCAGCACCTTGCTGCGCGGTTGCACAATTTGCATGAATATATATATGCATGTGTGCATGACCGACAGACTTGCAAATTGCAACCACCTTGCCTCACCCTCCCCTTCCAAGCATGTACGAGAACCTACAGTGCCTGTGACACCCCCAAAAGGCTGTAACCCTAACCCTAACCCTAGAGTCAGTGTTGTGGAGGACCCACGCCCTCTGTAAATCTTAAAGGCTCATTCTAAGATAATGAAAACACAATAACTCACTCATACACTATTGAAAATGTACTTTTGAATATAATATTCCATTTCTACCATTTTTTGCCAATAGATCCCTTTGAATCTTACACCTTTGCAGTAAAGAATTACTGCAACGATTTGGTATTTCACATCTATGAATTTGGGGGACGTACAAGAGACAGATTAAAGGAGCAATAGTCAGAATTGAAGTGGCAGAGAACAAGATATCCTGACTTTTGCAACTCAAGTCTGAAGTCCAGTCAGAGATAACCCCAATGACAAGAGTGGGTTTATTGTTTTAAACTCTGGAAATCTCCCTCCAGAGCCACAGATGACATTACAGAATTACACACATGCTTTCACAGTCTGAGTAAGTCTCCTCCTGATAAGTAAACATTACTTCATGTTTAAAATCAGTGGCATGCAACTTTAATAACGCTGTATTAAGGAGTTTTAGTGAATGGAAAATAACAAACAACGTACAGTTTAGAATATGGAATATGGAAAGAAAATACAAATTTGTTCATCTAT
This sequence comes from Lutjanus erythropterus, assembly GCF_056507025.1. Classification (NCBI taxonomy): domain Eukaryota; kingdom Metazoa; phylum Chordata; class Actinopteri; order Lutjaniformes; family Lutjanidae; genus Lutjanus; species Lutjanus erythropterus. The sequence continues at coordinate 24,955,730 of NC_139324.1, forward strand.
TTAGTTTATTCCTTGCTTCCATTTATTCAAGAACCAATGTGTGGGATTTAGTGGCATCCAGTGGTGAGGTTATAGATTGCAATCAACTGAATAACACTTGCTTCACCCTTCCCTTCCCCATGTAGGAAAAATTATGGAGGCCGCAGAACTTGTGCTTAATGTGAAAGCCCTTATCTAGAGCCAGTGTTTGGTTTGTCCATTCTGTAGAAATAAACGTCTCATCCTAAAGTTTTAAAAAAACACAACAATTCTTATTTTTGAGTGATTATACACTAATGACAACATACTTATGAATATTTCTGCCATGTTTTGCCAATAAATCCCTGGAAATCTCACACACTGGGCCTTTAACTCATTAATGCGCCAGCAGTATACCCAAACATCATGTACAATGGAAAGTTAAGTACACACCTGTCTGCTCTGAGTTAGACCTACTGCCATCTACTGATGACACAACTCATCAGAAATGTGGAGCAGCCAGGTTTTCTGTACCAAACCTTCACATATGGCCTTGTTGAAGCTTGCCAACATCCCAGGGAAGCCCTTTTCCCTTCAGCTCTCGCCTCCCAGTTTAACAGTAGCTTGGAAAAACAATTCTACTTGGAAAACTATTAAAACCATCCTGCCTAAATTCCTCACGATGGACTCCCAACTTCTGGCATTGTTTCATAGCCTCAGGTGTGGAGAAAATATGACATGTAGGAAAAGCTTGAAATCCTCGCTATTTATTGGAGCTAAACAGCCACTATTTAATTAGAAAGTTCCCTCGAGGGGTTAACAAGACACTCCTGCTTTTGTCAGCTCATGGAGTACTTCCCTGAACCCCATTACAGCAGCAGCATAATGAACTTTTATAGGTGTTGCTCTTAAACTGCGTGCATGAGTGGGAATGAATGCACACGTACTTACACACCATCATTAGATTTGGCTAAAGTCGCCATCTTGCCGCGGGCCAATTACAGATCATGCCAAATAGTTCGACCCATGCCCCCGCTGGAATGGTAATATGCCCATATTAGCACATCCTAAAAAACATACACGGTCTCCAAGATGGGGAAAATCAAACTAAAAGCTCCCATCAGACACGAGCTCCCCTGTCATTCATGAATACTCAACGTCCTGCTCGGTGAGAGTAAGCAGATCGGTATAATGAGAGCAGTGGCCTGCAAAAGTATGGCTGTGTATCATTACAAATCATCTCACAGCTCTCTAATGATAAGATGGATGTGCGTCCGTTTCCCTGGTGGTCTCAGACACACAATGGAACTTGGGGTGAGAGATCCCTTGCTACTCTTAAAACATTTAAACACGGATGTCTGTGTACCTTAAAAACAGTATAATGGCTTAATTTGTTGGCTTATTACAGCCATGTGTGGTGGGGGGGGGGGGGGGGGGTTTATAGTGTGCAGTGAAGGAAACACACTGTCTGTGTGCGGTCCTGATGTCTCCTGCAGCCTGTGCTGTGGGACACACATCTCTCTGACGCCATGCTTTTTTTGACTGGGAAAAGCCTCCGCCAACTGTGAACTCAGACTGTAAAGACGTTTAGAGACGGCATGCTCGTCTGACTGGATTTCATCTCTAATGCACGTCACTGCATTAACTCACACCTTTATTTATGATGAGTCACTGTTAACAACATGTGTTTATCTATGTAATAGACCCGCCCATGATTTAACAAAACGTGTACGTAACAAAGCATTAGGGCCTGACGGATACTGGATATTTGGGGCCGATGCTGATACCGAAGATCGAGAGTGAATAAAGCAATATTCTTAATACAGAATATAATATAAAGAATATAGAATATATACATAAACACACTGATTTTTTCAGTGATCCCTGAAAAGTGGTTAACACTGTGATGTAATGCACTATAAAAAAAAAAAAAAAAAGCTGAGAAAACTGACAATTTCAAGTCAACTCTTAAGCTGTAAAATTGTATTTCAATTAAATGGTTGCACATAAAAATATTAAACTATTAAGCTTAAACTATTAAGCTAACTTAACTATTAAGATTCAAGTTTATCTCAAGAATCTATTAAAGTAAGTTGCCTTAAAATTTTGTGTTTTTCCTCAACTTTTTTTGTTTCAACAGTGTGGAGATATACCATACCATACCATACATATATACCAGTCAAACAAAAAACGTTATCATCTAAAATGATAGCAGGGCACTGAAATGGTAAACTTTCACTGGCATGTTTAACAATTTAAAATAACTAAACAGACCAAAATATATGTATGTATATATATATATATATATATGTATATTAAACCTGAATTAATAAATAGGATTAAAAAAAATCTTACTTTTAGATAACCAATGATTTCACACAAAATATTGATTTAAAAATTATTTTATTGCTTCTCCGGAGGCTATAATAAGAATTGTGTCCATAGCAACAAGCTGTCATCCAAAGCAATGGCCTGTTATTCATGTCATGTCAGTCACAAATAACAGACTGAAGCCAGGTTATTATTGCGAAATAAACACTGACAGGACGGTGCAGGACTTAAATCACCCTGAAGGGTTTATTTTGTAATAATGACCCACTTGCTGTACATTATCCTGCTTATTACTTACTTATTATTAGAGCTCCTTACTTTAAAAAAAAAATAAATTATTTGGCACAAAATATTAATTCAAAAGAGCTGTGTCCATAGCATAGGTGCGTTCGAGATAGCAACAGTCTGTTATCCAGAAATAACAGACGTTAGAATGCCATAACTGACCAATCACAATTGATTATTTAACAAAGTCGTGTAATAAGTAAGGAATAATGTACAGCAAGCAGGTTATTATTGTGAAATAAACTCCTACAGGATGATCCTGCTTATTACGTGGTTAACTTAGCCCCCCCCCCCAAAAAAAATGACAACTTGATAGAAAATATTCATTTAAAAACATTTTATGGATTTTAAAAGGATTTTATTGCTCCTGTAGAGTCTATGATCAGAACTGCATCCATCGCAATGGTCTGTTCTTCAGAAACAACAGACCTTCAAATTCTGTAATTGAACAATCAGAATCAAGTATGTAAAAATGCATTTTAAACTTCTACTGTCTTGTCATCTCCATTCAGTTTATCACAAAATTAAATCACAATCATCAGCGTAAAACTGATCAATACCTCAATAATCAATCAATCAGTACCTCAGGTTCAATGTTAACCAGAAACTGGTATTTTTCTGATAGATCTGAGAATATATTTTTATTTTACTCACAACCATCATATGATTTCTCTTGTTTATGTGGGGGTTTTGTTCAAGAGCATTCTTGGTTACACTGCAGCTTCTTTGCTCCCTCTTCAGCCGGTTTTCTGAGAGATGACTGGAGGATATGCTGGTGCGTGTGGCGAGGGACCGGCTGCAGTCCTAGAGCCACAAAAATGTGGGTTTCTATCACATGATCTGAAAAAAAAAAGGCATCCCAGAAGACAACACACCAGTATCAGCTTTCAGCCCGCATGCTCCTGAGAAAGTAGGTGTGTGGCGATCAAACACTTGAGTATCTTTGATCCTTAAAGGTGCAGGTGGACCCATAGTTCACAACTTTGATGAGAGGCCACCCAGATCAGAGGAGAGCGGCTTTTGTTGTGAGCAAAAGCAAACAGAAAGAAGATTAGTTCAAAAGGAGGCAGTTTTCCAGCATGGATCATCCCAGTATTATGCGCTGAGAGTGCAATAATAATGTGGATGTCAGACTGCCTTTATTTACAGTTTGTTTGTTTCTGAAATGGAACAGGGATGGTTCCTTTGTTTTAATCATGCACTATAAAATGTTTATTGTTAAAGTAACGGTGTCTTAGTGGCAACACTTATCCAGTAGTTGCTGTATTTCAAACTATGGTTAATTACCATAAAACTAATTATTATGCAGCTGTCGATGTAAAATAAGAAAAAGGACAACTACAGACATAACTGCTCAAAAAACAGACAATTTATTGTGTGATTTGAACAATACAGTAATAACAGAAACAAACAATGTCATAACAATAAAAATACATGTTTTAAAACAAGGCTGCAAGTCTAAAAGTGTCTTTAATCCTATAAATCACTAACTGAATGTAAATAAAGCCAGCAGTTTTATTGCGTCATGGTATGGTACATAGACGCCTGAGCAATGGAGCAAGTGGAGCAAACGTGTGCTTTTTAATCCTCACTATTTGATCATTTAACTTTGTTATTTTTAAACATTTGAGCTAGTTTAGATCAAAAACAGCTAATGATACTTATAATTCTGATAATAATCATAATCATAATACAAAACATTAAGCACTAGTAAGTACTGAAACACAGTTTGTCTTCATGGATTATACCGATGCTGAATGGACAAGAAGACCATCAACATCTTCATCTTGCGTTGCTTGATTTATGCGCTTTTACACACATGTAAGGAATATTTAATATGTATTATTTCTTAGAGTGTGTTTGGTGCAATATTTTGGATAGTTTCATTCTAATGTTTTGCCACCACTACATAAAATAATCTTACCACACCCTCCCTTACCTGTCATTAATCTTGCACCCCCACTTTTAACTATAATTAGACACCCGTGGTATAATAGTGAACAATAATAGACATGCAGCGCCACAGGTCTTCATCCCACAAACTGGTGCAGTTCCTGCCTTTCAGTCAAAGGAAAACACACAAGCCAATTAAAATAAAAATCAAAAAGGCTTCCTGTTAACATTAATGTTACATTCAGTGATCCAAAGCCAAACTCATGGCTCCATTATATAACTTAGAGAGTTAACTTTTGGCCTTCAAACCACTACTTCTATGTAATGTTATAAAATCATACATACAATAAAATCATTTATTGGTAAAATTAAAGAACATCAAGACATGGGTAGTATTGTAAGTATTGTTTTCAGAGGTTTAACACCTGCTACAGAACAGGTTGATACCCGCTAACAGATGAGACAAAAAGTTCAAAGATCTCCCATTTGATGCCAGCTAAAACTGAGTCTATAATTCCTCCACAGCTGACATTATCACTACTTAATCTGCACAGGCTATGATTCAATATAAATTAAATTTCCAGAGTGATATAAAACTAAGAGAACCGCTTCGGGCAAATCAGCAGCCAATGTTATGCACAAAACATGAGATCTATCTCAGAACAAGCTACAACAATGACATCATTGCAACAGATATATCTTCTACAAATGACATCCACCAGGTAAAGGTGGTAAACACTGAAATCTTCACTCAGTACACATGGCGGTGGTGTTTGATTAAACACCTTTCATCACATGCCAAGTTGAGAAATCGCTGTTCTTTCCCTTTTGTTCCTTGTTTTCTGTGTCAAATAACATGCTGTGGCAAGACACAGTTTCACTAGCGGGCTTCAAATAAAGGCAGCATACTGAAAAGTTCAGTCATATTCCTGTCATTTTATTTGAGATAACTGGAGCAGGCTGGTTTGCATGGTGAGCATGTTAATTATTCCTCTCCATTAGCAGATTTATTTATTTTTTTTTAGTATTGATGTAAGCCACAGGGAGGATAGCTTAAAAGAAATGTTGTGTGCATCTCTGCAGATGAAAGAGGGACTAATGTTGATTAACAGTATGCTTCCTAATTTGGATTTGGATGTGCTATCTGTACAGCAATCACTTGATGTTGAACTTTAATTTTGAGTTTTGCCTATGATGTCTGTGCACTACTGTCCTTTCAAGTGAAGTATAGGTAGATGTCTGATAAAATACAGTAGGGGTGACTGGGGCCAATTGTAACAGTAGGCAATTGTAATACAGTGATGACACTTACAATGGACGAAATCAATGCTGACATCATTGGTGTTTCTGTTTCCCCCCATCAAAGCAGTAAACAGGGAGGACGACAGACTAATTAACAAGGTTGGGACATAGGTTGACATGAACAACCTATGGTAATATAGTTATTGTTGGCAAGCATTAAAGCTTAAAGCACTTAAAGCACCGCAAGATCAGAGGCAATTCGTCCTTCCTAAGTCCTGTCCCTTTTTGCTTTGACCAGTACCAGTTGAGTCAACTGGTACTGGTCAACCTCGGTCAACTCTCCTTTTTCCTGTACTTAGATATGCTAGTCTCTAGGCTCATCTATGTTGAAAAGAAAGCCAAATTTTAAGATGAATAAAAGATGTTTTGTTCTTTTGTTAGCAAATATTAGCAAAACACTAGATAACTTGCAGGCTAACAATTTATGCAGATAAGGTAGCTAGTCAGCCTGTGTTTTGCTAACATTAGCTGTCAGATGTAACTAGCTAGCTAATGATTGATGTAGATTAGCTGGTTAGCTAGTGTTGTGCTAACATTGTTCAATATAGATTAATAATTGATATGGATTAGATTTTTTTTACATAAACTTATTAAAATGTGACTATTTTTGCTCTTACAGGTCACCCAGTAACATCTTTTAACCATCCTCAGAATTTGATTTTCTTTTCAACATTGATGGGCCTAGCACATAGCATATCTAAGTACAGATACCGGGAAATTAGACTGAGTTTTCAAAAGGTGGGGGGCTTAGGAAGGGTCAGATGTAACACTGTTACAGGTGTCACAGGTGGCCCAATGTAAGCACTTTGTTTGTCTGTGTAGATATGCTTTTCTGCTGAAAAGGGAACTTCCATCCATCCATTTCCTGTAACCACTTATTCCCGAAGGGTCGCGGGGGGCTGGAGCCTATCCCAACTGACATTGGGCAAGAGGCGGGGTTCACCCTGGACAAGTCGCCAGTTCATCGCAGGGCTGACACATAGAGACAGACAACCACTCACACCTACGAGCAATTTAGAGTCACCAATTAATCTAGCATGCATGTCTTTGGACTGTGGGAGTAAGCTGGAGAACCCGGAGAGAACCCACACAGACACGGGGAGAACATGCAAACTCCGCACACAAAGGCCCTGCCCTAACCAGCTCCGTTCAAATAAATAACAATCTGGTTACCACTAGAATAGTCACGAAATCTTCTTCCAAAATAAAAGACTTTTGCCTTCAGTTCATACCTGACATCTAAAAGAATTTGAGCAACATACAAAAAATCTTAAGTACCATTATTAGATACGACACCAGTAATGTGATTACTTTGAGGTAAGCTTTTATTGGACTTACAGTGGGTTAATATGACTTTTCTGTGTTACAGGAGGCAACTGTTACACTCTGACTTCTTGCATTAATTTCAATATTACAGTATTGTCCTTATTAGTGGAAATATACATTTGTATTATTAATGTGTGCACATATTTATGTTTCGTATATCAAAAGATGACTTGTGTATTTCAGGTAGTATGTAACTTATGAAGGAAAGAGGAAGGAAAAATGTTACAATTGACCCTAGTCTCCCCTATGTGTATATTTTTCTCTCTAAATATAGACAAGTCTCACTGATAAAACCGTTCAGTTCTACAGTCCTTCTTTTGTCTATTCATAATTTCAGGTCTATTCTGGTGTGTTCACAAGAATTTCTAACATTCCCTGTGAAAATATTTGCCCTGTTGGAGGTTGGAAAAAAACTACTTGGCGTCTAATCCAAATAAGTGTCCTGAATGAAATATTTTTCTTCTTTCACCCTTTCATCCCAAAACAATGCAGCGTTGTGCAATGGTGGGGGATGACAGTCCAGCACAAGCTGTTATTCACATATAAACCACCCACACAGAGGTAAAGTTACATTTTGGTTTCAGTTTAGACAGTGATGGTTGACTGACAGCCGAGTGTCCCTCAGTGGTTGTTAGCAGGCTGAATGATACCACATTTTTATGATCTCTTTATTCCGTGTTTATTTTTAGATTGGACAGAATAGAAACAGAGGAGACGGGCAAGATGGAGTTACGAAACAGCTCTGATTTAAACTCATCTATTCACATTATGAAGACAGAGAACGTGTGATCCAAATGAGGACGGCCCCAGTGCTTATTAATAGGGAGTGTACCATTTTGCACCACTAGATGGCAATGTGTCCACAGGGAAGTTTTGAGTCCAGACAAGTGCTCTGACACCTCTCCCTCCCTCTCTCTTTTCTCACATTATTTTCCAGGAGATGATCCAGCATTAATACCCAACAATGGGGAATTTATCAGGAGGATTTTGTTCTCTCGTCTGAGGCAAACAATTATCAGATATGATGGAAAATAGAACACATTTTGAAACTCAATGTAATCTCTCTCTGTCTCTCTCTCTCTGTGCCTGGCACGCACACGTGCACGCACATACACTAACACATTCAAATGATATTACACACTTCGACACACACACACACGCAGCTCTTACACAATGAGGCTGGATTTATCCATGTTTTATAACCTAATTTGGTAGGTAAATGTTAAGAGGTGGTAATGCCCTCTGAATCATTTTACACATCAGATCACGAGGTGCCCGACATCTCCGTGTGAATGACTTTTATCAGCATGTGTGATAACACACTTTGTTCTTTCCTGTCTGTTACACAATCCCATGCTTCTCAGCCACATGTAAACCTCCATGCTCCTTTTCATTTCCAGAGGGAACACGGAGAACCATGACAGCCTCATACAAATGTCATCTCCTGAACTTGGAGGTCAGGGGAGTGATTATGTAGAGTGACATGTCACAACATTGTATTGGGTGTCTTGCTGAGTGGAGGCCCATTACACAGCATTATGTTGCTATGACAAAGCAGCAGGCTGAAACCAGTGATCCACTTCATGGCAGACATGCCCATCCCCCAGCCTCTGAGCTAACAATACAATGTCACTGGGAGATCACAGCCCGTGTGAGATTCTCCTGGCTACAAATCATACAGTAGGAATGTTGTACACTGAAATAACCCCGCCCTATATTTTCAGCAAAGCTCACCACCCTGGTTTCTGTAGATTTATTTTGAAATCCAGGAAATACATTCAGCTTTAATGTAAGGCAAACACATAACATAATCACTTGTTTTAGGCATAGACATTTGGACAACATCTACTTGCATAGTCCATTTCACTTCCCTCTAACATGCTAGACATATTAGTGTAACAGATCAAAGTGGATGATTTTATTATCAGTAAGACGGGAAGATGAGATGATTTTAGATTTTTTGCATATCAAGGATTTATTGCACTCCACCATCATGCCATCTAATTAAATTACTAATTGAATACATTGTGATACCCAGCAGGAGTACTTTCCATACTGCATAACATCTCAGGATGGCAACTCATACAATGGTCTCCATGGAAACCCATCCCAGGCATTTGTGCTGTACACAACCATTCTGCTTTAACATCAACCATTTGTAACACACTGTCCAGATATGTCCACATTGTATGATGTAATACAGCCACTCTCAACCAGTGGACCACAGCCAGCTTGTGGGCCTCAGAGCGCCATCTAGTGGGCCCCGGAGCCAGTGGACCTGCCATCTGGTGTGATTAAAGTTCACGATTAATTTTGGTGATATACAAAGCTAGTAAATTTCTCTCACGTAAGTATGCTCAAGAATTCAAATAAAGGCATTTTCAAAAACCAGTTACATTTGAATTTCACGTCATGCCACTGTTAGCTAGCTAATGTTCCCTTCAAGGCCTTGACACAAGATTGATTGTTTTTTAAAATGAAGTGGGGCGGCCATTCTCAACCAGTGGGCTCCAGAGTGCCATTTATTGGGCCACGGTGGCAATAGTATTAACAAACGGTTTCCCAAATGTTTCCAACCATGTTCAAACGCAGAGAAATCTGTGATTTATTTAAGGTAACGGTACATTTCCTGCTAGCTGTTGCGAGTTGATATAACGTTTCGGAAAACACTTACATCAGAGAGCGGGGAAGTTATTCAGTGAACGTGACTAAACCCACATTAACAGGAAGTAGATTGTTTACTCTGTGGTTGGTTGCTTAGCTGCAGGAAATACTAACAAATGAAAGACAGCACTGCAGAATTTAACTGCACGACAAGGTCATTAATAACTGCTGGTAGTCAAGGCTGATGCTGTTTGTTTTATTCTGGAAAAGGGCCACTTGATAGTGGTGTGACCAGTTGGGGAAACACATCATGACTGATAAGACCTAATCAGAAAGCGAACATGGGTGTCTTCTTGATCACTTTCAAAAGTCTTTAAAATGCAATCCTGTATTTTGCATACCAAAATGAAGTCAGTCTTTTAGGGAATTGAGAGCACCTGAGGACGGATGCTAGGCGTAAACCAACACATTCTCACGCACTATTTAATTATGATCAATATTCTGAAACAGTTGCAGATTTGGTGGTTTTACGCACCCAAACAACTCGGTTAAGTTTACAAAAACATCATGTTTTGGGTTACTATAGGTACATTACAGTGTGATATGAAGCAATGTAATGCGTTACGATTTGTATTACAATTTACAATGTGATGTGTCACCATGCGTTCTGAGTCTGTATGAGTCACCAAAGGAGGACAAAATGTCTGTGTTGGGTGAGTGTTTTAAAATGAACACATATTACTATAAATGTAGCTTTAAGCTGCTTGTTTCCCCTGGTGCTTAGTTCAAGCTACATACTGTATTTATCATACAAATATAAGAGTGGTATCAATCTTCTCCACTAATTCTAAGCAAGGTAGTGAATTCCCTAAAACAAACAAATGCTGTTCTGTTAATGTTCCATAGAATTTTTAGCCCATTAATATTTCAATGTGGAGCATTTTAACACCCAAAAACTAAAGAGGAAAATATCTTAAATCTAAACTGGAGAACATGCAGCTTCTAAGCAGTCTAGAGTTCAACAGGGAATTTCAAACTGTGTAACTAAAAGATTTAAATGTCACTGTAAAAAAAAAAAAAAAAGCATTGTAAAGTCAATGACTGCCATTATGCTGGAGGGGGAGGAAAGGGAAGGCGAGTCTGTTGGATGCCCAGGTCACCAACCCTTGACCTCTGTCCTCGACCCTTGAATCTATGACATCTGTCTGCTTTTCCCGCCTTCTCTCCCTCCCCCCGGCCTGTCAAAGGAATTTGATTATGGGAGGAGGGGGTGCTTCCTAAAGTGCCAAAAAAAAAATTAAACACTCAAATGCTCTTGAGACAATGATCACCACACATTGAACAAGAGTGATACACTGTATAAACAGCATGTTTGCAGCAGCTGTATAGTTCAACGGAGCTCCATTTTTCAAGCTACAGCTACTTTTCTTTGCCAATGTGAAAACAAAACATTTGCAACCAGAAACAGAGATGTTTTTTTTCATTTATTCTGCTTTATTTTTCACTGTGTGGAAAATAGGTCTGTAGACTATGACATAACAGTGTACCACAGAAAGCCTTCTGCATCTCTAGCCAGTGTGGATGGCTGCAGAGGGGGAGGGGAGGAAGACAGTGGGGGTGGTGTTGTACAGTGAGTACACACGGCTTGCTTTTTCTCCCTACTGCCACAAGCTCATATGTGTACACACACACACACAGAAATAGTGAAGCCTTTTCCTCCAGACAGGCTCTGTCGGCCCGGCCCCCATGCTCCTATTCTCTTTACAGTGTAAATAAAGCAGCGGGGCTTAGGGAGCTAAATCCAATATGTCAATGGACACCAGAGCACAATGAGGAATAGATACCTCGCTGGATATTCCCTCTGCTACAGACTGAGCTTTCCATGCGCTTCCCCGGCCTAATAACGACACAACAAGAGTCGTGTGACTCGCAGCACCCTTCCCCCACCCATACATATTACCACTGCTCCTCAGTGCTGTCTAGAAAGGTCATGTGACCCTCATCAGCTTCCCGGGTTGGGGGAGGGGAGGCAGATTGAACCTGTTCTTTGTTAGGAGGTCAGCCCCAGCTCTATGGCAGGAAGCGCTCCTACCATACAGCATGTAATAGATGTGCAGAAGGCAGCGTGCAGGGTTTAGAGGCAACTGTCTTGTGTTTTTGAGCAATCACGCAGCACAAGCGTGGCTCTCATAGTGCAGTGCTGATGCACCTCCAGTGGTTTTAAAATGGCACACGGCTGATGTAATAGAAAGAAAATAAGTGAACCACTTTTAGGTTTGGTCTCTGTTTTTATTAGCACAGGCTCAAATGTCTGGATAATATAAGCATGACATTACTGCTGCTGTTTGTGTGAGGAGAGGTAGTTCAAGGGTTTACAGCTGGATCAAGCAGATATATTTGGTTATTTCAATAAATGAAAACAATGATATCAGGGCAGTATTTTTTCAGGGAGAAACAGCTACAAAGCTGTACAGCAGACCTTCAGAATTTCTCTGCATATCTACTATTTGCAGATGATGTTTTCCTTCTGACTTCATCAGACTGTAACTTTGGCCAGTTTGCAGCAGAGCGTGACAGGGTTGGCATGATGATTATAACTTCTAAAATCCTAAGTGATGTTGTTAATGAGAATCCGTGTTAATCTTTATCCGAGCATCTGTATTAAAGCTGCAGCAGGCAAAACCTGCATAAACCAAATCAAATGCTTCCTTCTTTCTCTCTCTGCCACCACACTAATCACCCCACTAAATTCCTCCCACCAAAGCCAAAAGTTTGAACTGCAGCAGAAGGAATCAGTTGCCCTGCAAAACCTAATGTTTGTAGGACCCGCTCACCACGGCGTAGGCCTCACCAAGACCCCAGTCCCTACTGCCATAACTAGTCGTCTCAAAATAATTCATAATAAGCATGGTTGCTTCATACCGTACCTGGGTATAAACTCAGGAGATGCTGGGTTTTCTTCAATGGTAACTGAACACGGTTCCTATATGGCTGAGAGCGAACAAGAAACAGTTAAATAAAGCAGATACCTGAATGTAAACAGAGATGCAGGAGAGAAACTAAACCTCAGACCACACAGATTCAGTTAGAAGTTACAAAAGTACCGAGAGCTGAACACACAGACACTTTCAAAAAACGTCTTTTTCAGTTGTCCCATGTGGACATGGGTTGAGTCTTAAAGCACAGAGGCACGTCGTCACACTTTGGCTGTGGTGGGCAAGACGTCACCGCAGCCCACTTAGAGGTGGGTTGGGCTCGGTTTGTCCCCACTACAGAGAAGGTCCATCTCAGACGCGACTCGAAACAGCTCGGCACGTTAAAAGTGGTAATGGAAGTGCAATTCAGAGCAGCACTATTATGTATACATCCTACAAATTATGTTCAAAGTTTCATCAAATGTAAATGTACATATATACAAATGAATAAATTAACAGGAACACCATATTATAAAATAAAATGCTGCTAAAAGTAATTGCTATTTTGGGGAAGCTCAAATTTGTATTGTTGTTGAGCAGATTTCTTGTTGTGTCTTTCGGTGTTGGTAAGTGTGTAATCATTGTTCCTTTTCCCTGATACAGTTTCACGATGCTTGACAGACAGTGACAATTTCACAAATGGTGACTCTCAGCCACTTTGTGAATTACTTGTTCCAAACACTGCAAATGTTTTTAATGAGGCCAAATCATGAACTTAAGTATAATTTAAGATGAACACCAGATCATATGCACACCGTCAATCTGCAGCTCCTACACCATACCACATCAAAGCATATAGACTGAGGAACATACCGTATGTTTTAAAATGCAGATGGGTCATATTTGAATACAGGGCCGGATGTCTGAATGGAGAAAGAAAAAAAAATCCAATTTGCCATTTTCTGGAAATGAGGTGTTTCACTTCCTTATTGAACTTTATACACCAATTTACTGTCACGAAGAGGCTCTGAAACTGGCAGGCTGAAGAGCTGAGCTAACATATCTATTTATCTGCTCTCATCAAACATAGTTTCCTCGAAAAGACAGCTCTCATTGTAACATATGATCCTACAAAATCTGAACATTGGAGACGAGCTGAGCTGACCTCTGTGAAATGTGTGAGTTTATTCCTATTGTCTCCCATTCAGAATATAAAAGCTAACATAGCTAGAATTCCTAAATGTACTGTAACTGCCTCATGTGATTATTATGGACAGAACCAAATAAGTCAACAGGCAAAGACTTGAGGTGCAGGAAAATTTAAAAAAAATAGATTTAATATTACATGAAGTGCATCAGTGATATTCATTATTTGTCTCGTTCAAATCTCGTGAACGCTTTTGTCCCACTAGTATTACTTGTGTAGTCAAAGCCTGGTAGAGGTTATTCTTCTATGCCACAGACCCACAATGACTAATAAAAACATCATTGAGCCACACTGTTGCACTGGGTGACTTTTTCCAGCGGGCACTGTAGTTTATTCTGAGTCATTCCCCCATACATCATCTTGGTGCCATAAATACTCAACAGAGCACCAAATTTACATTAATCCGCAGCTGAAAAGCTGTTACTTATACTTGTATTTGAGAAGTGTTCACTAAAAAAAAAAAAAACGTTCTGTTTTTATCCGCTTTAAAGATTTAGACTACAGTAGGAATGAAGGGGCTTGGGGCTGAGCTGTCCTATTCTTTACAGGTCTGGTGTGTAAGATTTAGGGGCATTAATTGGCAAACTATGGTAGAAATTGAATGTAATATTTACAAATATGTTTTAATTAGTGTGTAATAAGAAGAAAATAAGAATTGTTGTGTTTTCATTACCTTAGACTGAGCACTATCCATGCTGCACTGTAATGCTTCCAAACACTGTTAAACCAAACACTGGCTCTAGAGAGGGCTTTTTGCATTTTTGTGACTTTTGCAGCCACCACCCTCTTGAAAGGGGAGGATGAGGCAGGTTGTTGCAATCTGGAGGGTCACTGCTAGATGCCACTAAATCCTACACACTGGTCCTTTAAGTTGTAGGACAGAAATCTTCTGCAAACATTATGCGGTGTATTTCTTGGTCTTGATCATTGGGAGCTGGAGTCCCTCTGGTGTGCCCTATGGGACTGGAAAATGGTAGTCAATGATGGGGGACAAACCAGTTTTTGATCCTATTTGAACTGTGCCATAAATTACACATATGTTTGTCAATTTAAAAGATAATTCTTATACTCAAAAAAGTTGCAGTTGGTCATAGGTTTGTTGTAGTAACATTCAGGTTTGTGTAAAACCGCTCATGGCCATTTTCCACCAAATTGGCTCTGGTTCTTGAAAAAGTTCCGTTCATTCCGTTATTTTTTGGTTCTGGCTGAGAACCAATTTGTCGGGTTCTGAACCATTTGGTGACGCTTGAACTGGAACAGGGCCAGTTCCGTGTTGATAGAGAAGGTCTATCAGGGAACTACGTCTCTTGTCTCACACAAAACCAACAATTCTGTCCCCTGTAACTTTATCTTATCTTAAGTGTTTTATCCTTTGACTCCTGGTCCTTTTATTAACCGGGAAGTGAAAGAACGGGTGAGACGTGTTGCTTGTACACATAGGTATTGGCATATGATTTTTTGTTCATGTTAGCTTGTAGAGAGAGAAAACCGTATCTTCATAGTCTTATTTGTCAACAGTTTTATGACAAACTGCAACTTTCTTGACTTGCAAAACTAACTTTTAAATCCTTTGTCCACAGAGAGAGTTAGGTAACCTACTTCTTTACTTTATGAAAAATCAATGTAATAATCCTGTCATTTTCCAGTAGGGACTTCCTTTGCTGCGCTACTCATTATTGACCTCAAAGACCTCATCACACCTTCAAATATTTCTTATCTCCCTGAGTATAAAGGTGAGATAGTGATATCAATACTGCTCTTGCTGTGATGTATAAATAATCATAGACTTTCTTTTTTAAGATTGTTCTCCTATGGTCTTCTGTTGCAGTTTTTCAATTTTGAATCGAACATTGTGACATTTAAGTTTATAATCAGGGTTTTAGCTGTGATTTTAGAAAAGGTAAAGTCTTAAATCCAACTCCGCTGACACAACCTCTACCCATCTTGTGAGAGTTACAACACGCACTGAAATTAAAGTGTCTAAAATAGATTTTTCTTATTTTATGAAGTTGGTTAAAGCGAGAATAAGAAGGATTTGCCAATTTGCTGTTTGTGAAAGCGCCACAAATTGTTGAGTCTCATTCCCACTACGCCAAATACTTCTGTTTTAGGTGGGTCAAGTGTCCCAAGCACAGCAAAATAATGAGAAAATAAGAAGGTACAGACAGACGGTGAGGTCTTTGTGGATGCGCATTTCTGGTGGGTAATAGGTAGAGCTATGCATTGTTCTTTTGGGGGTGGTGGGGATCCTGCATACTGTGCATTTAACAGAAATATTTTCTATTAATGTTACTTCTAAACAAGAAAGTCTAAACATTGCTTCAAAGCCTTCTCCACACTTGCAGGAAAAGAAAACAGATGTGGATAATCCTATATTTCTTTGTTTGTATTAGCCTGAAAATAGTCAGATTAAACAATTCTAAAAACACCAAAATCAGTCTGTAAACACATCACATGTACACTTTTACTTAAAAATATTAATTCTCTTACTGGTTAACAAAACCTCTAAATTCTTACTTAAAAAGTAAACTGGGCATTACAGTGCCCTAGATGGTTGTTAGGAGCCTATTTACAATCAATAATTTTTCTACCAAACTCTGTTTTTAATAATTTTATTTTAGGATACAACGCTTTACACCTACATTCTCATACAAAGGCTCTGCAACTTAAAACACACGGCACAATACACTGCAAGTGCAGCTGGAGCACTGTTGTGGCTTTAGAATATGTGCTGCGCACTTACTAGCGTGTGTACGGTAACCAAAGGAATGTGTCACACCAGTGTAGAGCCGTAATGATGTCAACTTGTTATTTACTTTCCAAATCTGAATGACTGAGCAAGGCGAAAGGAGAATTAATCAACCGCTGTGTGACCAGGCAGGCGAAAAATAGTGGAGTGTGGGGGAGGGGAGGCAGCTCGGAGGCCAGATAGGCTACATGGTCGACTGTAGCCTGTGAGACTCAGCCCTCTGCCTGTACTAAACACAAAATATCAAAGTAATAACACACTTTAGCGCGGTTTTTCGAGAGTGTGCTATTTTAACGGTACACGTTGTGCGAGCAAGCGTGTATTTTGAGTCAAATGTGAGCCACGCTATATAGCATTTAAGCTACAGCACATACAATACACACATATACAGTAGCCTTGTAGTACCGGCTCACAGCCGTTGAAACGTTCTAATGACGACATTAACCGTTTATCTCCTAACGTAAGATGTACGTTACTCCCTCTGTAGAGACAGATAGATGTTCATATTAACCTGGTATTCGCAGCCAGTGATCTAGCCAATTTAGGCAGTGAGATATACAAGATATGAAACAATTAGTGAGTTAATTAATTAAGCTATACGCTAGGTCGTTTCATTATTCAGGTTTAAGGTCAGTTAGCCGTCATCCCCCAACACTACCACTCCTCTCTCTCTCCTATTCTCTGTGAACGTCTCTCTCCCGCTGCCTGCCGATCAGCGCCTGCTGCTGTCTCTTTATGTTACTGTTCTCAGTGAACGGTGAAACTCCACAGAGTAGCCTGCAGCCCCAGCCACACAAACTCGCCTATTTTTTTTTTTTTCAACTTTACCGCCAGTTGTGAGTGTGTCTGAGCGAAATACGCATTGTTAGCCCATCAAATTAGCCGACAGTGAGTCATAGGACGCGGCGGCGGTCGGAACTTGAAATATGACGGTAGGCAAAATGCGAGGAAAGTCGTTGCTGGCTTGCTGAAGTTGGAGGTTCTCCTTGTGGAAGAGGAAGAGGTGGCGGCGGACACCACGAGTTCACTCTCACAATAAAAGGTAAGCCAGTTTAAAAAAAAAAAAAAAAAAAAAAAAAAGTCGAGTGGCTTGGGTTTTTACGGCTGCTTCTGTGTTTGTGTGTGGGTTAGTTATATATGCGAAGAGGATAATGACTTTCAGAATTGGGTGATTATGGCGTTGATTATGAGGTTGCCGGCACACAGCTCAGTCACCCCTTGACTCCACACGTGTGTTGAAATTCCTGCTTGTGTCTTCTAATTTCCTCTCTGTCGGTGTTACTTCTTAGCCAAACAACCTACTTTTCTGATACTGTGTGTTTTTCGCACTCACATCAAGCTTTAGTAGCTGAGCTGTGGACTACTTCACATAATACAATAAGTTTTAGAGGTTGAAGGTTGTCCCATTTTGGTGAATTACGAGGGTACCTACTTGGCCCTTAATAGCACATAAACCTCCACCACATGTAGTTGCATCAGTCATTTTATTAAATATGAATGATACATATTTATATTTCCATGCAGACTTAGGAAGCATGAGTGGGTGGGGGGGTGGGGGGGCGGCATTCAACTGTAGTAGACATTGCCACCAGTTTTCAAGGGACAGTTCATGTTACTGTACTGCTACAATGTTATGCTGTTTCTTGACTAGTTCAGCTGTAAGCAGCTGTCAGAGACACCAAAATATCTCAAGAAATAGAGCTTAATCGATTAGTTGTCATCTATTGAATAAATCAACAACTATTTTTAGAAGCGATTAATCGTTTTGAGCCATTTTTTCTGAGAAAAAAATCTCTAATTTCAGAGAGGCACCCCCCCTCCAAAAAATATGTATTGTAGTGAATGGTGAGACAAATATTTTTTGACCCTGTTTGAATTGTGCCACGAATTACACATGTTTGTAGGGCTGCACAATTAATTGCAATAAAATTGCAATATGGCTAAGTGCAGTATCCAAATTGCCAAGCCACATCGCAGTTTTTTTGTTTTTTTTTTTGAAAAAGGAAATATGTATAAGAAATCAGCATTCAGGTGCTGTAGTGCTGCTTAGATAAACTGGCCAAAAAAATATGTGGCTGTCCAGATGAAAGAAAGCATGTATGTTTGGCACAGACTTCAATAAATATCATACTTTTAATTTTTTTTTTTTTTTTTTTTTTAGAAAACGTGAAAAGTGTAATGCAAAACTGATCATTTCCACTAATCGTATCGCATATCGCAATTTCTGTCAAAATAATTGCAATCTGATTTTCTTTTACCAAATCATCCCACCCTAGATGTTTGTCAATTTAAAAGATCGTTTTACAAGTCAAGAAAGTTGCTATTTGTCGTAAAACTGTTAAGATACGTAATTAGAAAGACTACACACCTCACTGTTGCGTACGAGACATCATGAGTTTCTCCGTCCAAAAGCTAACTTTAGCTGTTGACGCTATGATGCCTGTGTGTTTTTATACATGGATGTAGTCAATCAAGATAAAACGACCAGGAGTTGCTGGGTAAAACACTTAAGTTAAGCTAATGTTACAAGAAACGTGGATATTAGTGTAGATGTGAAGCCAATTATGTGAGACGAGATGTAGTTCACTGAGTGGTTTCACAGAAACTAGCGTAACCCCCATCAAACCTACCACAAATTTAGACATTCTTATCGAGGAAATATATCTTTTAAATTGCCAAACATCATATGTGTAATTCATGACACAATTCAATATCTCTTGCTGTTGACTCCCTTTCACATTTTTTTTAAGTAATGTCCCATGTGTCATCCTGAAAGGGATTTTGGCTCTCTCTTAAGTCCAACCTGAATATCTTTGGGGTGTGGACTAATCAGCAATTTGAGGAGGTCGCTTTTGGCTTTGGGAAATGGTGGTGAACACTTTTCACGATTTCATGACATTTATCAGACGAAACAACTACTCAGTTTATCGAGAAAATGATAAACTGATTACTCGATAATGAAAATGTAATTGCCACTTGCAGCCCAAAAGAGAAAAGATAAAAGAAACCCTGCAGAAAATGAAACTTGAGGACACGCTGATTTCATGTGTCCTCAGAACACTTAATAAAATCAGTTAGCTTTTATGTGGAGATGAAGAAATGTTGCATGTGACCTATATATTCTTCTTATTTTCCAGTTAGTAGTCCTGGCTGTTCTGTGTAGTTCTCTGTAGTTCATGGAATAATGTGAGCGAGCATGTACAGACACAGTTAAAGATGTCTCGCCTAACCTCTGAGCATCAAAGTGTTCATTATCTCTATTAAAGCAACACATGAGAAGGATCAGGGTGAAAATAACAGCTCAAACACACTGCTGTTTGAATGCTGTCTTAACCTGATTCTACTTAAATGGCCCAAATAATTGATGTCCCCATTTTTTTTTGTTGACCCAGTGGCTGCTGTATGTTGTGTGTTGACAATATCAGTCAGTATTGTTTGGCTGCTGTAATCAGTTGGAGGTATTTTAACAAAGAAGTTAACACTGTGGTGAACCTCTTTGTTCAAGAGGATACTGACTGGACTTGATTTGACATTATGGCTGTTGCTGCCACCTTTATGTTATTTTTTGTTGAATAGCAAGCCAATGGTTGTCACTGGATTAGGGCTTATTGATTTTGAAGAAATTTCACGTTTAACAAATATTGCGCATCTTGCGATTTGAAAATTTCAGTAAACCATGTTGCGATTTCGATAAAATTTCGATTAATTGTTCAGCCCGATACTGGATGACATTGGGGCTACGTAAATACTTGCACAGAGCTGATCTGTACACCCCCTGATAATGAAGGTGATGTCACGCAGACCCTGGTGAACCCCTCTGCACTCATGAACATAAAAACATATAATACTGGTTTAAGCTGATGCTGGAGACGCTGATCTACTGAGCATGTCTGGAACGTGACTTAAGAAAGTAGTAGCTGTCTGTGTACGCATCTGTTTGGGAGTATAATCCAGGCTTTAGTGTCTCTGCTATATATTTGAGGCAGGCTATGACGCAAATCAGGGTTTCACATGATCTTGCAAAGTAATGTAACAGGACGACCACATTCTCATGTGACGTGAGAGTGACAGTTGGTGACAGTAATATACCTTTGAGATGGTTTATCAACCACCGCAAAAGAGGAAAATGACAAGAAAACATGCAGGAGGCAAGTGAAATTGTGTTGTCTCGTGAAACAGTTGATTTTGTTGTATAGAACTTCCAAATAAAAGAGTAACATAATCAACTGTGATTAAGTACGGTATGGTACGGCTTTTTCAAACCATGTTTTAATTGAATTTACAAAAAAAAATTATTGTATCATGATAAATATGTTTACTGTGACACAAAGTGATGTCAAGCTTGATGGAAGACTTTGGCCATATCGCCCTCACCTAAATCAACATTGAAATTGTTCTATTAAATTTAAACACGAATCACAGAGCCTAATTCTAAATTAAAGCAAGTGTTGAATTTTCTTCCTAACTGACGTCGTAACGCAAAGGGATAGTTCACCCAAAAATAAAATTTCAGATGAAAAAAGCAGATGAGTTCAGACTTCAGAAAATTAAACATGCTTCCACGCATTTATTCTCAGGGCATGCTATTAAGTTCCCTTTTTGGATGTAATGTGACTTTTCTCTCGTGTAATGATTTTTGCTTTACACAATCTATCGTACCAACTGATTCTAGGCAAGATAGTCTTAAGGTAATAAAACATGTTAATATTCTGCATGTTTGAAGAGTTGATGCGATGCATAAAAGTAGGACCACAAGTTTGATCATTTAATATGATTTAATATGTTTATTTTAAACATTGTAGTAATGATTGCGACCATATTGCCTTGCTCTACCCTGTGTAGTGACCAGAGTCAAGGACTTGAAGTCACCCCTAATTGCAGTAGTTACAAGAACAGGTTTAGTGCCACCAATTTAAAGAACAATAGAAGTTTATTATGCCTTAATTGCGTGTTTCAGACCACTTTACGCTTTCCATTTATTGATCCCTAAATATGTTAGTGTCTTACTACCTCATTACTACCTCTTATTGGTAGCTTGGGAAGATGGTCTCATTTTAATTGAATGAGTAACTAAGTTTTTTGGTTTTGTTTGGTTCTTTTATTTTTCAAAGCTTCATAGACTCGGAATTATTTCCAGTTAATGTTTTGTTCATTTGGTGTTTCAGTAGGTGGACACATTTACCTTTGTTCTAATTCCTTCGAGCGCATAAATGAATAATGTTGTTGGCCTACAGGTTATTGTCTGTCTGCCTCTTGTTCGGTGACAGGATCTGAGACGAGATTTATTGTCTGTGGTTTCCGTGCTCTATGCGGCATGCTCTTTGGACTGAAAAAGGAGAATGGCTTATAATATGTGAAGAATCATAATTCATTCATCTGATTTTTTGTAGTCGGTTCTCAATTTGCTCCAAATAGAATTTTTTATAAGTCGTTCAAATGTGACTTACTCAGTGAACTCAGGCACAGAGGAGACAACAGCAAATCCAAGGTACACTGACTGTCTTTTCAAAACAGAAATGTATCCTCTCCTCATAAGTAGGGCAAGGAAGTCCCTGAGAAAGCCCATGTCAGCCTTGTGGTGCTTTAAAGCTCTGTATCAGGCTGTCCAAATATTTCTGTAGCAGTATTTATTTATGATAGGCCAGGGGGGGAGGTGAGCCATTCTCTCCCTCCAAAAGAGATATACAGTGTGCACGGGCTACCAGCCAACTGGCAGACCAGTGGTTACTCTGAAATAACGCCCATACAAGTACTGGCTAGTTAAAGGCTATAGTTATTTATTTGGGTTTATTTTGGATTTGTTTATCGCTGTGTGAACTTGGGTCTGTTGTGCCTTGACTCTGTCCTTGTGTGTATTTAAATTAAAACAAGTGGGAGGAAACCACATCCCTTTAAGGGTGTGTGTGTGTTAAATGTTCAACTGCTGCAATGTCTAGCAGCTAATCAGTCTCTATTTCTGTTGTGTCTGAATCCATCATAGCTAATGATTCAGTGTTCTTTAAAGATCTGACATGAATTGTTAATGGAACGTGTTCACTTTTAGCACACACCCATCTGTGTGAGGTTGCACTCAGTCAGTAGATTCAAAAAATATCAGCCTGTAATTACAGGTAGGCTATTTTGTTAATGTTGTCAACAAGTAATGTAAAAAAAGATGATGACCTCACCTCTGGAGTTGGCCTAAAATCTATTACTGTTTTTTCAGAGAATTGGTGTGTGGAGCACTAGGCCTATCACCTCTGGTAGATGACGGTTAAGGAAGTTGTGCAAGCACATGCATGTCAGAGTGACAAACCTTTCTACTAAAGGGAAAATAATTTTTTTTCACATAGTTTGTCTTTTCACGGTCTCCTGATTCAGCAGTTGTTCATCTTTTGGCCTGATGATTCAATCAGAAGAGTTTCATACCCACACAAGCCATGGACATTGGCTAACTTTGTCTTCAGAGAAAAAAAAATGTGACTTATAATTTCTGAACTAGGGAGATCTACACAGCTCCTCCCAATGTTTAGAACAGATAGTCATTTAATCTCTTGCCATGATACTTAAGTACTTCTGTAATTATTACATTATAACATTTGTATTGAGACAGTACTGTTGCAGAGTACACATGAACTGTACTCAAGACCACCTTCTCATGTGGAGCTGTGCTTGGTTATGGTACATAGTATTCACACTAATCAAACAAACTGGACTTTGGGGTCAAGTGTATTTGGATCTGGACCTGGGTCTCTGATGTGAAAGCCCACTCACTGGTATCTGGTGGTGACGTTCCAGATCACAACCAACTGAATACCCTTTGCCTCACCCTTTTCTTCCTTGAGTGCAGGATAAACTATGGTGGCTGCAAAGAACCCTAAAAGTCGTCTCTTCAGTCAGTGTTTTGTTTGTCCATTTAGGGTTACTGTAGAAACATGGTGGTGGTGGAAGAGGGCCTGCTCTCTCTGTAGACACATCTGTTGTGTAGTAGTATTAGCTGATTAAACATGAATGAAAAGATGCATATGAATTTCATATCAAGGTCCCAATTCTCTAATAACCAAATTTAAGGAAGAGGGGTACCGTTTTGAACAGCTATGAACCTTTAGCCTCTGTCGGACGACATGTTGCATGAACCAGCTCTTTTCTAGCAGAACCTGGCACATAAACATCTTTGTTGGAATCAGGCCATTGTGAGCAATGCTTATGCTGATTTAAGTTACCATTGGATTTACAGGATTTTTGCATCAATATGATGATTTATATTGATTTTTCAGGTGTTTTATTCACTGTGTCAGCACTGTTTACTTTATCTGTACTTTGTCAAACAGGATGGTGAACCTCTTTCCACACCTTTAAGCATCATTGCATGTTACTAAACTGACATTAAATGGCAGTTTCTCACTTGTATGGAAGTCAGTAGAATTCTTTTGAAAGGCATCAAAAGCATTTACAAGGTGATTTTATTTGTTCTGTTGATAATGTACTCATATCTATGTATAGCTGTGGCCAGGCAGTGAGTGGTGAGAGGTTTCTTCCAGGAAAACTGAACTGTGGCTGAGTAGACTGCTACGGAAACGAAACGACCATCTGTAGAATGCCAGTGAAAGTTTCATGTTTGCTGCTGCTTAGGCTTTTGTAATTTCCTTCTCGTAGTTTGAAACTTGTCAACGTCAAAACCACAGTCTGGCCCCACCAGTCATGCATATGTGCCTGTACTAAAAAAGGCAAGTATTTTTGAGCAAATTGCTTCCAATCCAGGTGTACATATTTATCACTGCACACTGATGGTTTCTTTACCATGGCCATGTGAAATTTTACATTGTCAGTCTGTACTAAAAGAGATTAATTGTATGTATTATCTTCTAAGAAGACTGTCCTTATGAGATAAGTGTCTTTATGACCAAGAAAGAAATGAATATACTTCAGTTTCAGGGTTTTCCCAGGAGTTTTTTGAGACAACAATGGTAAAGGCTGGAGAATGTTTGTGGCATGCGTGGCTGCACACAGTTTTGGGCAAGCACCTTTAGGGTGTCCTCTGAAAAAAATCAGTTCCACTTTTTGTTCAGCAGCTTGAGACAAAGAAACCAGAAAGAAGAGGGCCAAAAAGGCACAGATCCTGATGCTGAAATAAAATCATGAATTTATTTATTTATAATTATTAATATTAAAAAAAGAAGCAGCACTAAAATCCAATAAAAGAAGTGAGTCCATTGCCCAGTGTAATAATACTATTAAGTATTGTTTTGGAGTCACTGGGTGACATGACATGCAAGCTACAGGGAAAAAAATTCAGTTACATCTATTCAAGTATTTATGTTAAATAAATAAATTACTCATTGGCCATCAAAAAGTGTGCAGCATGAAACCAACTTAGTTTTGGTTTTCTCAAGTTTTTATTCATTATATTCACTAATATGGGCAAGTCACCATGAAGGAAAATAACATTTGTTTTGTGTCATTCAAACGGTTGTTTATTCATTTCAAAGTGAACTGACAGACGTTTATGCAGCACTTGTTGCATCTGATCAGGTAGAGATAGGGCAAAAGAGGCTGCCTTTGCACAGTGATGATTCAGGGCTTATTACTGTCAGGTCGCTGTCAGACACGTTTAATGGACTTTATGAGTGAACAAATTCCCCAGAGTAGGATACAAGCCTGGCCGTTTTAACAGCTTTTGACCTGTTAGTCAATTTTGATGTGCATATGTGTTTTCTAAATGATCTGTCAAGTACAGACACTCCGAAAGTGACTAGTGAGTTTCAATCTTCAGGCCTATTTACTTATGTAACTTAAGCTAACCTAACTTTTCTTACAAGCACCCATTCGTTTGCTTCACAATTACCTTGATCTTGCAGAAATAGTGACTGTGTCATTCTACACAGTCGAGTGCCGCACATAACGTGTGTGCACTTGGTACAAGCACATCAAAGCAGTTGCTGATAAAAGGCACACTAGTTTTAGCGTTAAAAAAGCCTTAAGGCCTGCGTTTTTGTTGGAACTTTCAACAAAGGCAGGGACCAAAAATACAAAGACAGTCCGCCTTTGAGTAAAATAGGCAGGGAAAACCCTGAGTTTTAAAAAATGCAACACAAAATTCCAGTTTCTAAAATAACATGTAACTTCAGCTTTATCAGAGATTTGTGCACTCTTGAATTCTTTTTAGGTACAAGGACACATTTTGGAAACATTTCCAAACTTTTATTCCATGTGTCAGCCTCTTAGCAGGGTGGTGCCGTGTGAGGACGCACACACTATGAGGGGATGTCTTTGGTGTGTAGTATTAGTGTCACACTGTGTAAATACTTGGTAAAGAAACAGTCAAGGCCTGGCTTAGAATGAAGATCAGTATTTCAGCTCACTTGTCTGCCTTGTTTGTTTGACCCTAATGTCAGATGGAAGGAAAGCTCAAGGAGAGTGGGGGGTATTTAGGGTGGCATGAGCAGCTGTTGACAGAGAAGCAAGATCCTCTGGTCACCATAGCAACACTTGTGTTGCCCACACTGGCGTGTCTCTGTGTTTACAGCTTATTTGTGCAATCCTCGTCTTGCTGAAAAAAGAATAGCCGGGCTGCGTCCTCTGTGCTGACTATTACAATGTCAAGGACACTCAATTCACTTTTACTCTTGAATGAATGTAGAAATATACATTTACTCCACCAAATAAAATGGTAAAATTCTGTTATTTTCCTCTTTGTGAAACAGTGCTTATGTAAAAGCTTCCTAAGATATACTGCATGTTCCTACAAAGATGTAATAGTGGAGACATTGATTGCATCTACAATGTAAACACAGCCAGAGGAGACTGCCAAATGTTCTCTCCACCATTCAGTTGTTTTTGATCAAATCTACAGATCATTTAGCTCTCAATTTCAGATGTGATACACAGGAACTTGTGGCACTGTATGTATGCACTGGCCTAGATTTGAAGCCACCTCATTTTACAAACATGTCATTGTTGCACAGTGAATTATATTGTATAAAAGAGAATGTGTAGAGTTGTCCATTCAGTGTCATGATGGGTTTGACTGGAGCAATAAACTGTCTTGTACAAATGTGTATCTATGCAGTGATATGAATGCAGGGTCAGAGCATTGAATAAGTCGTTATTTTCTAAGAATGAAGTAACACTCGTCATGTAGAGTTACTGCTAAACAGTTGTTTCTGCTTTGTTCTTTTATAGAACATTTGGAAAGATGACTATTTTATTCTTTATGTACCGTTATGTGTTCTGCACTGAGCATCAAACGAGCTTTCTGTGTCCTACCATCTCCTCCACACAACATATTTACATGCCACCCACCCCCACACAGCCGTATACACACACATGCCCTACAGCGACTGGTTCCTTGTATGCTTACATGCACACATGAAACCAGGTTATTTGGAGAAACCAGATTAATGTAGGAAATCAAAGCATTAACATGGCCTGCAATAACCTGGTTATTGTAAAAGCTGTGTTTACATGTAGACTTAAAGAGATACACAACAAGTTCTCATACTTGCATGACAAAATGGGTCATCTGTTTGTGCCAAAATGGCTGATGTGACCATTCCAAAAATGACTCGCGTGATTGTTCTTCATCTTTATTTAGTCATCTTTAAAGAAGAACTTTCTTTAGTTTAGTCTACTGCTCTCAGGGGAGAATAGGGGAGCTGCACGAAGTCTCATGAATCGCCTTGAGTGATGTCACTTGAGTCAATATTCAATAGGACTCCCACCGACTTCCCTAGTAGTATAGTAGTTGTTAGTTCAAGCCATTAGTTGACTAGTTGTTGCATATTTATATTAATTTAATTATTTAAATATATATTTTGGGGGCATGAAGTGAGCCGCCTGTTGAGTTTGAAATTGTCGGATCAACCAGGAAAGAGATGGATCTCACAAGTCTCGTTGTTCAAAACAGTGAAATAAATAACTTCCAGCTTCACAAGAACAAATGCTCGCTGACTTGACAACACAATAGATCATGCATACTTAAGAAATGAACCCGCTCAAAAATTGTTCCTTAATTGCTTTGGAGGTGTATAGTGATTTTTCAGTATCAGAAATTTAAAGAACATTGCAAAGACCTGTGTCAGTGTGCATGTTGATACAGGTCAGGATAAAATGCTATGCATTGATTACTTTTTGAGGCTTACTAGATGCTACCACACTGCATAGCAGATAATGGCCTAACTCTGTTGTGTGATGATGCAGTGTGATGTGATGTGATATGAAATGTCTCATGTATACAAATGTAATTTAAATTTTGGTTGTAGTCTTGATTCTTTATTTTTAATCATTTTGGATAGAAGAATGCACCGCTGCAAGTAATGATCTTTCTGTTTGTCTCTCTTTGTGGTTTTCTGTCAACGATTATAATGATTTTACTATTTCCACTCATAGACAATGGTTCTTTTGTTCCAGTTCTCATTGCATCAATATTATTGTTCGAGATGTTTTGTTCCTTTTTTGTATGTAATGTATTGTCCACATCACTGGGAAAAACAAACCAGAAGTTCTTTCCTTTGAATACTGCTACACTGCTGATATCCTTTGGTTTCTACAGAGAATACTAAATGACACCAAGGGGCAAGTGGGAGTTGTCATTTTTATTTGATGCTAATGGGTTCAGCATGAGGGTGGATCTTAGGTCCTGACGCTCCTGATTAGAAGCCATGATGATGAATCCTCTCAGTGATCCTTGCTGTCTGTCACCATCCCCCATTCATTCCCCAGGGAGACAATATACTTGATGGTGGTGTCTGAATGTGCAAGTCTGTATTGAAGGAAAAAATGCATGTACCTAACTCTCATTGCTGCAAATTAGGGCTGCATGGTTAATCAAAATATGATCAAAATCACAATATGACCAAGTGCATTATCAAAATTGCAGAAAGTTAATTTTTTATAAGGGAAAATGTGTGGAAAAAACAGCATTATAAGTTAAGCACTGTAATGCTTGAGGGATGTCCCTGCCTACAGATCTTTATTTCCAGATATAAGAAAAAATGTTAGTCTGGTACAGACGCTAACAAATGTCACATCATCATGATTTCGAAGGTTTATTTTCAGTGAAAATTGTAATGCATAAATGATCATTCCCAAAAGGTAGTATAATTTCCTTATAGTGACAAATGATCACAGTTATTATTATCACAGTATTGGTAAAATGTGCTGTAAATGTTTTAAAATGCACTCATACTTTAAATGATTTGAAATGGCATCATGTTTCATGTGATGTCTGTTTTCACTGACACAAAACAACCCCATGTTGTATGCTGCAGCTGCATCTGAGAGACTGTTGCTGATTTTGGTGGATGCAGGACAGTATTTAATGTGAGCTTTTCAAGATCGTTGCCAACTTTGGTTGATGCTGGACAGCGTATACCATGAGTTTTTCAGAGTGCTGTAATCAAACATGGTTATTGTGATAATTAAGATAGTTATTCATATTGCAGTCGCAGTATTAGTCAAAGTAATGTATTTTGCTTTTTTTTTTTTTTTTTTTTTTTTTTTTAACCAAATTATGCAGCCGTACGGCAAATCTATCATGGCATATCTCAAAGATTTGACCCATTCTAGTCTGTGCAATTCATTGCATTAGGGCATGTTTGCAGTACCAGTGGCTGTAGTTGCACTACCCTGATGACCTTTTCCATTGTTAACTGCTGAAAGAATCAGTAGGTTAGGCCCACTGGTTCCTGCGGTGGCCAACCATGTGCGTGCATGTGCATGGAGAGACAGCAGTCTGCAGGTTTTCATTCCAGCTGAACACCTCAGCAGGTTATTTCACATACGGCTGCTTCCCTTCTACTTAAAGGAGTGTTAATCAGTGGGTAGAGTCTTTGGTTGGAATGAAAACCTGCAGACTGTTGTCTCTCATGGCACATGCTTGGCCACCCCTGGTAAACATAAAAAAATGTTGCCACCCATAGGAAGCGTGGGAGAAGTGTTTCCCTGGGAGACTGAAGAGTCCCATCCCCCCACTGTTTGCCGACCTAAATCGGCTGTCGCTAAGTGACTCATTGGGAGAGGCGAAGAATAATGCACAAATGGTTGTTGTGATTACCTGTGTGGAGATCATTATTTATCACCCTGCTGCCATTCCACCATCCCCCCTTCTCCAGTTCCCCTCCCCCACTATCTCTCTCTCTCTCTCTCTCTCTCTCTCTCTCTCTCCCTCCCTCACTCCCCTCCCCCCTCAAGACTGCAGCCCAACCAGAAGCTTCAAAGGCGGGTTTTACTCAGCAGAGCAGTTCAAGAGAAAATGGCTGCTGTTTCCAGGTCTTGTTTGCACATCTGTCAGGAGGTGACTGTTCAGGAGAAAATGGGGTCCCGGGTGTGCTGGTTTTCAACATCATTCTTTTCAAAACCTGCATGTGTAGGAGATGGCTGGTTGTGTACTTCTCATTGCTCCATTATTTTTGCATTCAAGTGTTTGTGTTCAGAAAGCATTTTATTTGTTATCAGTGATGGATAGATTCTTTTACATGACAAGCTCTGTTCGGAGCACTGTTTGCACAAATTATTTTCAGGCCTGTTTGTTTTAACCAGAGGAACTGAAGCGTAATAAATAGTGCTTAAATTAGCTATCAGCCCACCTAAAAAGGATTCGTTTTTGCAGTTTAAATCAATTAATGACTTTATTTTTTTATCTAGGTTATATGTAGAATATCTGTCTTTGAGATCTGAAGTCTCTTTTATTGTATTTGGGCTACAATTAGAGATGATCTGATACTGTATGATGTGATATGCTTTTGATTGTTGTTGTGTGGCCTGGTTCAGGTGAAACCTTGTGTAAAACATGAGCAGATACATGCAGAAAATGTCGCCGGGGGAAGTAGCAGAGTCCTGTTTTGGGGCTAATAAACTATGCAGTTCATAGCGAAACCAGTAATGGCATTTTGAGCAGTATCAGAGGCTGATGCTGGAACAACCTAGGCTACAATGAAAAGGCGATAAGGTTAAGCACTCTAAATCCTGGCAATGCTGAATTTCCAGCATGTTATATCCATGTTGTGAAAGCAAAAGCTGTGGTCTCTACTGCATACTCAGAAGTAACAGTTTTTAATAGGTGTGTCACGATTTCAATTCTAAATCAGAACTTGACTAAAATGAGGTAAATCAAAAATTGATCAAATACAAAAGTAGGATTGGCAATTTTTCCAGTATTTTGTTTTCTCACCACACCCACTCTCTTGCATGCATCTGATTGTGTCCTGGGAAAGCACAACAGCTCTTCAGTAGCTCTTTTTAGTGCTGGAGTTCGAGATGTATCCAAGTCTTTAAATTTGACCTTCTCTGTCCCCCGTCACTACGGGTATCTAACATCCAGCTCAGTGTTTCTGTTGTTTACGTTTATCTGTGGCATGTAGTGTGAAGACTCAGTGGAAACATGGCAAAAAAAATATATGGCGGTTATATCACACTTGATACCATACAATGTATCTATTCAAAGAAGAATTTGAAAACGGAAATAACAGTTGACAGAGCATCAAACCAATGATCTCTTGAGCTCTATAAATCAAGACTCGATATGGCATAGACAGATTTGATTAGAATTTAAATGTATGCTTGTCAAACATGCTGGGAAGCTGAAAACTCAGCAGGTTTTACTGAATGAAGGCCCACTTGACTGTGGATGAAGGTTTGGCAAGCTGTTGCTGTTGTTTACATTGCTAAGTAATTACAGCAAACGTCCTAAAGTAAACCCCAATGAGCCTGATGACCATAGCAGGGTGTCTCATCATTGATGTATTAGCGTTTCCATTTGCCTGTCCTATCTATTGTCTTTGTTTTCTGTAGTCATCCATTTGCATTCGGAAATGTTTATATAAATTGCTGAACATGTACATATCCATAATAGTGGGTATGACATGCTTTGAGACTGTATGTTAAGAATTTGTAGCGATATACATGTGAGCTGAAATGCTTCAACATCTTTAAATAGTTCCTATGTAAGTTTTGTACTTAAATGTTTTCATCTTTGCTTCAGGGTTCAGTCTGTTGTGACAATGTTTTTTTCACACCAAGAAAAATTGCTCATTTCTGGGTGTTATTAGTGTGTGAGTGACAAGTCATTAGTCTAATCCACTAGTTTAGAGAACTAACAACAGTGCAAGAACTATCATAGAAGAAACCTGTTCATTTGGCAGGCTTATTCAGTATCAAGCTAAAGAGGAATGAAACAGATTTATTTGTATGCAGTGCCAATTTCAGCCAGAAATGGATAGAAAACAAGCTGGGCGGCTAAATGAGACGTAGTGCAGAGTGTGGTGCGACAGCTCCATTGTTGGGATTCTTTGGTGAGTTTTTCCAACTGAATCATAAACTGACACATATTTGTAATGTTAAATGTGTAATGTTAAACAGTTTATTGGCCATGTTAAGTTGAGGCATTCCTCTTCATGTGATGCATAATGCGGTCTCAATACTCAGATATACTGTTACTCCATCAGTGTTAAAGACAGAATCAGTAGGATTTGTTTGAGCTCGTTGTAAATGCAACAGAAAGATGCCAGGATGTCAAGTATAGATGTTGTGGGATGGTCCAGAGTGTCAAAAGCACAGCAAAATAATGAGAAAATAAGAAAATGCAGGCAGAGGGCAGGGTCTCTGCAGATACAGACACAGACACCATTTCTTGTAGGTCAGAAATGATGATCTAAAGGGATTATGAGCCTATACATTATTTTTTAGGAAAATGTTGCATATTATGCCTTTAACACTCCTGGTGTGGTGTATGTAGTGTGGTGAAGTGGCTCTAATATTTCCAGGTTTGGTGGCTCAAACATTCACATTATGGCTCTGTGCAAGGGAGTATGATACTATGACAATTTTGTGATGAGACTAGATATTGTCTTCTATTTAGGATATTGTTATATCATGATATGAATTCAGTGTTGTCTTTTCCTGGTTTTAAAGGCTGCATTAAAGTAAAGAGATTTCATTTTCTGAACTTACCAGCCTGTTCTAGCTGTTGTATCATTTGCCTTTACCATTTGCCTTTACATTGCCTTCACCTACCATAATTAAAGTCCTAATGTTGAAATTTTGTTTAAACAGTTCTAGAAAGGTGTTTATTGTGAAGGGTGATTTTGAAGGCTGCAGTTTGTGATGCTGTTAAATTGCATTGCATTACGTTGGGAGGTGTTTCTAACATTTTGTCCACTCTTTATCAAATCTTGGTAGAACATGACTCTAAATAAAGGTTCCTGTACCTTTTTTAAGCTGGAACATCATATCATTACGATAACAATAATATGTGTCAATATTAGGCCTGTGCCTACTGTACTATCACTGACCTTTACACGTTAGATCTGTGCTGTGTAAACAGTGTTTTTGTAGTAGCAGTCTTAAAAGCAATCCACGCCTCCTTTTTTTTCCAGAGGAATCATATCTCATAACTCTGACTCCACTTATCACTTCAGTGGATGAACCCTAGAGCCAGGTTAGCATTTTGTCTGGTTTTCCGGAAGGCTTATTGTTTGGTCAAAGGAGGCTTGGATGCCCAGGGAGTTGTGTAATGGATGGTGGCATCATAGGCCCATCAGATAGAGGGATTATTTCGTCTGCCCTGCACTGATGGGACCTAAGCCCCTCCAGGCTGCCTGTTAATTACGCTCTTGTTTGGTATGTAGCTGTAGCGGCCTGGGAAGCTGTGGCCGCCTTGCTTTGATGTGGCTCCCCTTCCTAGCTAGAGAAACATGGTGGCAGTGGTCAAATCAGGCCACAGTGGCTAAGGTAGACAAGCTTAGTGTTGTAGTATTTACAGGTGAGTGTGACTTGTTTGTTGACATAAATGGTCGCAGGAATCACGTTTTTATTTATGATCTATTCTGTTTTTTTGCAGTTATTGCAGGATTTTGTTTTACTCCTGGTATGTTTAAAGGTTACCTGTGGAATATTTGATCTGTAGTAGCACTATGGAGCTGTTTATTTATGACTAGGTTTTGTTTTTCTTGTGCACACAGACGCATATGCACACTCATACGCACACTAGGTGACAGCCCTCCCAATGGTTTCACACTATTTCACTGACTTGCAAGTGGCTATAATGCACAAAGAAACAGCAATGCACCAACAAAGGCAGGAAAGCAGAAAACTTCCAGCTAGCAAACAGAACAATACCAGATTTAACATGTGTAAAAATTGACTTTGCAAATGTTTGGTCAGGAAGGCTATATTCAACATGTTTTTCTTTTCACCTCAAGAGCACACATAGTGAGATTTGGTGAGTATCAGCTAATGCAAACGTAACTCATTTTTGTTCAAAAGAAAGCTCCACAGAGCACCTGTAATATTACCTCTTTTGTGTTGGAAAATACAAAAGAAACTTAATTTTGTGGCTGCACCAGTTGCAGAAGTTGTTACACTTCCAGCCCTTAGAGTGTTTGTGGTGGTACAATAAAGGCAGACTCCATCTGAAAGAATATACCAAGGTGAAAGAGTGAATAATTCATGTTGAGTAACATGTTCAACCCCTCTGGCTGTATGCCCACTGGTAATTGGGACAACACCATTCTCTGTCTATTTTGCTCGATCTCTCTTGTTGCTACGCTACCAAAGGGGAACTTGAGTGCGCCTGGACAGTGTTTGGAATGAAAGTTGGACAGCTATGCAGTCTTCATACCTGACACCACCCCCTTTATTTCACTTTGTGTTCTCTCAAAATATCAGTCCCTTTATCTCCCAGTGGGAGAGCAGGAAATGGCTATAGTTGGGGCTGAACAATTAATCTAAGTGTTATCTAAATTGCACTATGGCCAA
The DNA here is from genome assembly GCF_056507025.1 of Lutjanus erythropterus. Taxonomy (NCBI): domain Eukaryota; kingdom Metazoa; phylum Chordata; class Actinopteri; order Lutjaniformes; family Lutjanidae; genus Lutjanus; species Lutjanus erythropterus. The sequence continues at coordinate 24,990,033 of NC_139324.1, forward strand.
GTGTAACATCCAAATATCCAAACATTTTTTTTTTTTTTGATAAAATGTGTCACAACATGCCATTATTAAATGAGGCATTGTGGTGCTACAGAGTTGTCCCAGCCTACAAATCATATTCCCCAGAAGCAAGGGAGCATGTTTCTTTGGTACAGACCCCAGCAAAAATCACAACATTTTTAATTTTCTTTTTTCATTGAAAATGATATATAATATAAATGACCATTTCCACTAAAACTCTGACTCATATCTTAATCACAATATCTGTCAAAATAACCACAATATGATTTTTTGGCATATTTTTCAGCCCCAGTTGTAGTTAGATTGCATTATACTGTTTAGTTTGACATGACTTATTCTCAGGTTGCAGTTTGTTTCTTTTGTCAAGCTTTTTTTTCCTAACCATAACCTGCTTATAGGGGGCTCTTTCTTTTCATATGTACTGTACATTTGTTTGTTTACATTGTGTACATGGGTGTATGAAACTCCATTTACACTGGACAAAAAACACTAACTCCCACTAATATCTAGCTTTTGTCCTTGGTGGAAAAGAGTATAATCACAGTTACTTTTGGATCTCTGTAGTAGCCAGAGGAGTCCAATTGGCATTGATGTAAACATGCAATGTGGGTGGACATGCTAATTGTCACCCCTTTTTGCTGGCGACTCTCGTGGTCATTTTTTATACACATGTGCTGCTTGGTTTGACTCAGTTTGACTCCGTGCAGCAGCCCAGCACTCTCCTGAGAGTGTGGATTAAACCTTCATGCTCGCCTTTTGTCGAGCACCTTAACAGTAGATAAACATTTCATTTCCTATAAACTTTCGTAGAAATGTTAAGTTTTCATCAGCAGTTACTTAATATGACTGCTATCCAGCTGAAAGCGAACATAAAATGGTAAAATAAAACTGATACTTGAAAGTACAAACAGGAACGCATGAGAGAAAGTAAACTTCAAACCACAGAGATTCAGTTAGAAGCTACAAAAGTTCTGAGCAAAAGCAGTGTGTCCCCACAGTTTGTTGGACTTCATTGAGGCATGCTGTTGAAAGAGTAGTGGAGCTCCTTTTAAGGAATAGGGCACTGCATAATGGGTGTGGTTGAGTGAGTGAGCAGTGGAAAAGTGACAGTGAATGTGAGTGGAGCAGAAGGAAAGGTTAGCAGAGAGTTGTCAATCTGGCAGTAAAAGTACAGAATGGGCTACAGCGTGCCAGTGAGGGCAGCTTCTCAAGACCAATAAAAGTCTTCTTTTTTTATTTCTCAACTGCTGTAAAAGTGGAGGGGGTTAGCTCAAAAAAAAGCTAATGGTCTGGAAGATGAGCGGGAAACAATACCGTTGTCATATCCTTTTCAAAAGCTTTGTAAGCCAGCCTTGAACTGCAGTGTATTTATGGAGACTTTGTATAATAAATCTTTAATTATAAACCCAACACTGAATATCTTCTGTGAATATTTATCTATTTCTGTGTGTGAAAATTATTATTGTTTTGTTAGCCATTCAATGTCAGTCCCATGATGCCTTGGATTGAGTTTGTCGACCAATAAGAGGCTGTGTCCCAGCCCTACTTTCAGCTCCTTTTATCCTGCTGCTGTAAAGCATATGTGTGAGCCATTGGTAAATTATGAACTCCACTTGCAGTGTTCATCAGCCTGAGGACAAAAACATGATGATATTAAAACTGTAATTTCCTTTTTGTCAATTCAGTTTTGAGACCGTCTCAACTGCAATGTTAACATAAGCTTTGTTAAACACCACTGTTTGTTGAAAATAACTCAGAAGGGGAGGTCAGGCAAGCTTCTATGAATCATTTGCCTCTTGCTCTCTTTTGTAATTCACTAGATGGGCAGTAGACAGGCGTTTAATATCCTTACTGCTTTATCAGTGCTCTTTCCATCTAGATGGTTGGCCAGGTCACTAATGGGAGGCACCATTGAGTTCTCAGTGAAAGCCAAATGGATATAGACACTTACATTAGGCCCAAGAAGAGAGGCTAGAAATACTTACATTCAGCACTAGACATGGATTCACAGGTTTAGTGACCCAGCCATTGACATCGTGCAATGGGAAAGTCTGCAGTGAGCAGTTACTAACAGAGGCTGGATGTCAGGCCTGTCTTGTGTGTGTGTGTGTCTGTGTGTGTCTGTCTGTGTCTGAAATATGTCGGCACATGATTGCATCATTAAACAAGGATCAGGACAGATTTGTGCAGTGTGTGGAATGTGTACCTATTTTTATTGGAATGTGATGGAGATATCATTTGTTAGAACATGTCATGTGCAGATGTAAATGTTAATCTCAATCCCCATTTTTTTAATTCTGTTTTCAGGAGTGAACCCAGCCTTCCAACATACCTCCTCCCTTTCATTGGGCTAAGATGAGTATTACCAGTGACGAAGTGAACTTCTTGGTCTACAGATATCTCCAAGAATCAGGTTTGTCTCACTAATGTCTGCTAAACACACTGATACTGTTATGCTGAAAGGAAATTAATTTACATCAGCTTAATATGGGGCTATTCCATTCACAGGATTTCCCCTGCAGTCATTCAGGTTGACTAAATAGTGCAGTATGCAGTGTTAGCAGCATTCTATTGTTTGTTTTGGCACATTGCTTAATTTATGATGAATTTAAGCTACTACAATGGGTTTTTGACTGGTTATGAAACAGTCTCTATTTCATACTGATGCCTCTATATGACCTACATAAGTTCTCGTGACCATCTACAAGAACACAGCAGCTATTTCTATATAGTTGTTCTTAATGGCTGTCACCGGGCTGGATTCTGAAATTGATTTTGAAATCAGTCAAAACAAGACTGTGTTTACACTTTCTCAGGCAAAGTTACAGTGAGAAGTAAGTCAGTTAAAAAGAAGATGGAGGTGATTTTTATGTAGATAATTTTATTTTTATTTTTTAAGTCAACAAAATATGAAGGTTCATTGTTGTAGCTTCAAGTAATTTGGTGCAGTAACGCAATTTGCCGTGTTATCTGTGAACCTCACCTCACTGCCCAGAGGGCAACTTTATTATCTGAGTCTTAGTTACACAACATGGCAAATTAATTCCTGCAGATTGACAATTTCTTTTCACACGTAGCTATATCATTACCTTCAGGGAATGTCTATCAAGTACATTTACATACAGCAGCAAAATAAATACACTCACTGTTGACACCTTGTGCTGCAGTGTAAACTTTCACAGTAAGCAACATGAAAAAACAGTTACTGTCATCCATCCTACTACTGTTGTTATTTAGTTGTCTTTAAACGAGGCTTAACGTTCTCTCTTGACTGTCCCTCATGACAACATTAGTGTGCCTCAGCCTGTTGTAGGAGCCACACTGGCTGAACAACACGCAGAATTCAACATGTTAATCTCCAAAATAAACCCTAAAAACAAAACTGACAACTTTCAGTTTGAAGTAAAGTCCCATACAGGCGATATTCATCTATTATTGAGCTTTAACCGTTACCAGCCCTCGTATTGCTTGTCGGATATTTTGAAGCATTGATTCATTCATTGATCAGGCACTGAGGTATAAAACATGAACCTTGCTGGCTATTGCTAAGCATGTAACATATTAATTGAACATTTTCTAGAAAATGCAGTTATCGTGCAGAAGCAATTTTCTAAGGACAAAGCACATAATATACCACTATTTCTTATGTTATGCCTGGTTAAACACTGCATGAAGGTATTCAGCTTATAGGATATGGAAATAAACAAACTGTTTCCCCCTCCCCCTAAAGAATATTGCCTTGCTCATAGATGTCAACATGCTTTTCACTCTTTGATAGGATTTAGATCAATGACTGAAATCCTTGCTGCTGTTTTTTTTATTACTGTTTATTGAGACTGCTTCTGAAGCCATCAGACAGAATACAAACTGCTAGTAGCCCTGAGAGGTCAGCATTGACATCGGCATGCCTTATTATACTCTCAAATGTCATACTTGTTATGCCACTCGGTTTTTGTATTCGATTACTGTTAGCTTTGTGTGGATCAGACAAGACGTTTCTTTGAATATTTGTGTTGTGTTTGTGCACATCTTGTGCTTGGCACTCTCCCGTTAATGAATGTGAATGGTGTTTTGTTTTCAGGTTTCTCCCACTCAGCATTCACCTTTGGCATCGAGAGCCACATCAGCCAGTCAAACATCAATGGAACACTAGTGCCCCCTGCAGCCCTCATCTCCATCCTGCAGAAAGGGCTTCAGTACGTGGAGGCAGAAATCAGCATCAATGAGGTGAGGGCAGGGACCTGCTGTTCACTGACTCCCACAGATGTTTTCTGTCATTTACTGAAACAAAGAGCAAATTTGATCCTGATGATAACACACTAAGTTAACTGCAACTGTTTTTAACATACTCAGTCATCTTAATCCTGGAAGAAACACTGAAGAGTCTTTGCACCTCAGAAGAATGCCAATTATAAAACACTCATCACCTCTATAATTGATCATTAGCAGTAATCGTGACAAGTTGCTGATTAAAAATCATATCGCCCCTCGTGATGTGTTATTAACTGCTGTTGTCCTGACAGGATGGTACAGTCTTTGATGGTCGGCCAATTGAGTCGCTGTCGCTCATCGACGCAGTCATGCCAGACGTGGTGCAGACGCGGCAGCAGGCCTTCCGCGACAAGTTAGCTCAGCAGCAGGCGGCCTGCACCACCACAGCTTCGACCTCTGGAAACCAGTCCAACGCACCAAAGAATGGAGAAGCCACTGTCAACGGGGAGGAGAACGGCACACACAACATGAGTAAGTTGGATCTCCTAAACACTGGTATACCAAATATCTCATAGAAATATATAAAGACGCTTCCTGGCAAAACAAGTCAAGAATAATGTGATATTGCACTGGACTGTCTGTCTTCATGATATTATATGGTAATGTTTTTTTATCATTATTATTATTATTAAAGGGGCTGCTATTGACTGCTCATTTGATTTGCAGTTGTGCATGCATGATTCAAGCATTCATTGCCAAAGACAATTCATGCTAAGGTCATGGCTGGCTATTTATATTTTATTAAAAAACGAAACCAGAAACAAATTAAAAAATTAAAAATGAATTTAAAAAATGCTGTACATATCAGATTTATAGCTGAAAATGCAAACAATCAATCATCATTTAATAAGACAAAAAAAACATGTTTTTTTTTCTCATTTTCATTTTTTTTTCTTATTTTAAGTTTCCTTAATCAAGAAATCGATCTGCCAGACAAAACAATGTCAAATGAGTCACAATTTCTGCCATTTCTATACTATTGATTAATATGGTAATCATAAATTAATGCATATAATTATACATTAAATTAATTGGTTCAGTTCTTAACATTGATTAATTGATTAATCATTATCATATCTAGTTCCATCCCTAGTCAGGATTGAACCTTGAAATAAATTCACCTTTAAGTTCAAAATAAAATGGCTAGTTTCTTATTGGTAGTCAGCATATATTGTTTCTTTGCTTTTAACCCATGTTATCATTGCAGTGATCATTAATGTTGACTCTTAATAACGGTCGGTTTTCTCAGATTTGACAATAATCAAGCTTGCACCGGCTACATTAACATTTTAAAACACTGTCATATCTGCACTCACCCTGTGGAACAGGAACAAGAATTCAAAGACATGACAGGCAGGAGTCTCCCTGTGCTGTGTTTTGGCTCTCTGCTATCATAAGGAAGCAGCCTAGTAGTTGCATTATTAAGCCGACTAAATCATCAGTTTTGCTGCGACAGATAACCTGTCAAAGTTATCGCACAGTTTTACACAGAGGAACAACAACAGCCATGTGGTTTTCACAGAAAGTGATATTGTTAGCAGCTGTGTAGACTCCTCTGTGAGTGAAACCAGAGAGGTGGAGATCAGGTGGAGCTCTAGACAAGAGGAAGAGGAGTGGATGTTTGTGTCAGAACATCCCCTTGAAATTTAATTTAAAGGTGTGGATGGCAACAGGATGGATCAGGTGTGAGAAAGTTAAAGGGATAGTTTGGATTATTTGAAGTGGGGTTGTATGAGGTACTTATCCATTATTGACAGCAGTGGATGGCAGTCGGCACGTCCCCAGTTTGGAAAAGCAGCAGGACTACTGGTGTATGAAGCTAAGAAATGTACTGTTGTTGACAAAAATGTCTTTAGAATATTTTCACCTCATTAACTTGCCATCAGTTTTTTTGACAGGAAACCGCTATTATTTAAGCCAAATATCACTCTTACTAAACCAACCAGACTCACTGGCAAAATCAGTTATTTTACCCCGCAAAACACAGAAGTTTCTAGTCAAGTCTACCACCACTTTTCAAGTGGGTAAAATACATATTGTTGCTGACCCTGTCCACAGCAGTTCATTGCTAAGATTCTGTGCTGTTACTCCTCTTTGCTTCTCATAACTGAGGGTGTGTCACCCAGCATCTTCTGTAGGTAATATACTCACTAAATATACTCTCAATGGATAAATACTTCACAGAACCCAACTTCAAATAATCTTAACTATCTCTTTAGGGCTAGGTTCTTCAGTCTGATTTGATTCTAATTATACTGTGATAATTGTGTGCACTCCAAGTGGGTCAGTATTTTCAGACAAAGATAAAACAGCACTGGCATTTTCAGGAAGAAACACATTATTGATTTTTTTTTTTTTTTTTTTTTTTTCTGATATCTTCCTGTTATTTAAAGTTATCTCCTTACCCTGTTAAACATTTGTTAGCAAATTAATATGCATTAGAAGTAAAGTTGCCAGTGGTTTATTTATGCTACTTGTAAGCTTGCTGGCAAATGTGGGCATATGTATGTTTGCATGCATGTGTTGATACATATATAAATCTGTGTATGTGTATCTGTCCATCTGTGTGTGCGCCCACTTTCCTCAGACAACCACAGTGAGCCCATGGAGATGGATGTAGATGTGGAGATACCAGCCAGTAAAGCCACAGTGCTGCGAGGCCACGAGTCTGAAGTGTTCATATGTGCCTGGAACCCTGTCAGCGATCTGCTGGCCTCAGGGTGAGTCTCTGCCTGAGCTGCTGAAACAGATCTTAATTCATGCCGGATGAGTCATACTATATTGTATGTACGCTCTGGCTTTTATTTTGGAAGATATACAGCTTCATAAGATCCACCGCTGACAGCTTACATTCCAACAATCTTTTCACCCCCTCCTGCTGCGTTGGTATTCTGTTCAGCTCGGGGGACTCCACCGCGAGGATCTGGAACCTGAACGAGAATAATAACTCCAACTCCACCCAGCTGGTGCTGCGCCACTGTATCCGAGAAGGTGGCCAGGATGTCCCCAGCAACAAAGACGTCACCTCACTAGACTGGAATGTAGGTTCCTGATCATCTGTCCACATCTTTCCTCTTCTTCTTTCACCATGTGGTAAATAAACTGTGCAGCTGAGGACAGTTAAGTAACAGATCTGATATCTTTCCATCCAACAGAGCGACGGGACTCTTCTGGCAACAGGCTCGTATGATGGATTTGCCAGGATATGGACAAAGGATGGTACGTCTTCCATCGTTCGAGCATGGTGTTGTTTCCTTGATCACTGGGTTAATGCCATTGTTATTATGAGTGATGCAACATCTGTGACAATTTTTTTAAAGCATATTTTCTAAAAGAAATGGATATGGCTCTTATCCATCAGGAAATCTGGCCAGCACCTTGGGGCAGCACAAAGGGCCCATTTTTGCACTCAAGTGGAACAAGAAGGGGAACTCTATTCTCAGTGCTGGTGTAGATAAGGTATGTCATAATTTAATCCTCATGTTTTTTTTCTATTTTAATCCCAGGGCTTGAAATGATCTCTGGCTAAAGTATAAATCTGAAATAATAGTTTGTCTGGTATCCATAAACTACAAACGTAAACTGCTCTGTTATCAGTAAATCTTCTGTACAGTCTACAGCACAGTGCATCAATAAATAAAATATTTGATGTATCTCATATGTATTAAGTATTTCATATTATATCATAGTGTGCGTAACTGTTTACATACATGACAAAAATTCCATTATTATTCAGAATAATGACAATATTCTAAATCTGATTCAGGTAATGTATACAGCACATTTACAGTATGTGTTTCAGTTGGGTTTTTTGCAACAGTTTGCAACACATGGCCTCTTGCCTGTTTACAGTCAGCGCTGTGGTTTTAAACAAACCAACTGGCCAACAGTTGGCAAGGCTGGGGTCAAGATGCATGCACAAAAGAAAAGCCCTCATTTGTGGTCAGAACAAGAAACATACATGTATATATGTGCAAACATCGCAACACCAGCCTTTTTAAGAATATGGCTGAAGGGATGAAACTTTGAAAAAATCCTAGTTTTATACAAAATAACAAATGGCCTGCGCTACTCAAGTCCATAATCCTCAGTCATCAGTATGCATGGCTGCACTACAGGAATATTATTTGTAATATAATTATTTTCATTAGCCAACAGCTTAGCAGAAATATTGTCTTTTTCAGGAATAAGGCTAAAAAATTTGTGCATGTAAAAGTAGTTGTTATAGCATCTAACCTAATCTACTTGAATACAACTTAATTAGTAAGTGAAGTGAAACAAAATGGAATTGGCATATATTATTGACAATAATTACGCAGTGTGGTTACTTTGCACACTATTCTTTGGAAGTAAAGCTGTCTATCGACAGAGAAGCTGAACAGGCAGAGAAAAGAAATTCAACTTACAAAGGCACACACCCTATGACCAATGTGCAAAACACCCAGTGACAGTCGGGGTGTGTGCCCTACTTTGTGCTGCAGTGTTATGCTGAAGTTTTACACAGAGTCAATACATAATGTACAAGCTATAAATCTGCATTTACAATATTTTTATGTCTTCAGATTTTTTACTAAATGTTTCGCAATTTCAGTAATGTCTACTGGACATAGCTTTTAAAATACATTTTAGTGCCAATTGCAAGTGATAATTGGGTGAAAGAGACCCCCCACCCAAACCCCCAAATTTTGCAGTTGAGGCTCTCAGTGTGTCTCAAGTTGCAATCACAGTATTTCTCATTATGAGTATGACACTAGTTGTATCAGTTCTAACAATGCATTTAGAAATGCTGCATTCACGGTTTGTAAATGCTCGATTTTCTTTTCCAGACGACAATCATTTGGGATGCACACACAGGAGAAGCCAAACAACAGTTCCCTTTTCACTCAGGTAAAATGATGATGATGATGATGATGATGATGATGATGCAGAATGTTTCCTGTTCAGTTGTTGTTGTATTGTGGGCTCATAAACCTCCGCAACCCTTAATAAAACTCAAACCTGTGCATTCAAATGTTCCACAGCTCCAGCACTGGATGTCGACTGGCAGAACAACACCACCTTTGCCTCCTGCAGCACAGACATGTGCATCCACGTATGTCGCCTTGGCAGCGACCGGCCCCTCAAGACCTTCCAGGGCCACACGGTAAACAGCTTTTTCTGTGTTGTACTTCCGACCTTAACACCGCACTGGCTCCCTTGACAGTCGCACTAACGAGTTCTGTGTTTTGCAGAATGAAGTTAATGCCATTAAGTGGGATCCGTCGGGGATGCTGCTTGCCTCTTGCTCAGATGACATGACCTTAAAGGTGAGATAAGTCCTCAGTGTGAGAGGTTAGAGACAAAAACCCTGAGTGATGTGTATTTTTGTGCTAATTATTAGACGGTGTCATGGTATTAACTAGAGGCAAAGAAAGAAAAAACTGGAAGCAAACGTTATGTAGCAGGCCACGTAATCAAGACAAAAGTGTTGTCTTGTTGTGTTGTTGGTGCCAGTATTAAAGTAGTTATAGCTCAAAATTTAAGTTTAATCGTGTACCAGCTGCCACCGCCAGTCCAAAAAGAAAAAGAGAGGAAAAAGAGGTCTCTTTTGCTTAATGTCAACTTGGATTTTCTTCAGCTATTTAAAAAAGAAGCCAGTGAAACTTGCTAGCTAGCATAAGCTAGCGTCTTCAGGGAGTTTTTCTGGCTTTACCCTAACCCTGCCCTCAAAAAATGTCAGTATGTTTAACAACAGAAAATAGGTCTTTGCAGTCATATTTTGCTGTTGCTGTTTCCTCCACACACAGATTTGGAGTATGAAGCAGGAGTCCTGTGTGCACGACCTCCAGGCTCATAGTAAAGAGATCTACACTATCAAGTGGAGTCCCACAGGCCCCGGCACAAGCAACCCCAACTCCAACATCATGCTCGCCAGGTGGGAAATCTCTCACACATAACTCACATTTAGTACCGTGCACTGCAACCACCCACGCTGCTCAGTTAGGTATGTCTGTGTGTGTGTATTGTAAGATGACACTTGTCACATCCTGGCGTGCAGAAGAACCCATGTTCCAGGCAAAATCCCAGGGCTAGTTATTGTCAGTGGCCCACAGCCCTAAACCCTGACCCAGATGTGCATGCATGTGTAAAACGTTCTAGTTCAAATACCGCAGGAATTTACAGCTCTTACTGACAATCTAGAATACGTATAATTCACATTGGAAATAAAACTGTCATTAATGCCACTGCTTGGAAGGAACATCTTAATCTTCAGTAAATTCCATCATTCAACCGTCTGTGCGCAACACATTTTTAATTGACTTCAGTGTTGCTCCCGACATAATATCATTCTGAGTTCACTTTCATTTGTTGCCAAGGGCACCCATAGGAGATTATCCCTGTCTATTTATACCTTAGTGAAGAAGATGTGTTAATTGAAATCAGCCTCGTTTATATCATACTTTGTTTTCAACTGTGTTTCAGTTTAAGGGGCACAGATGCACACTATTTGTCACTTTTTTTTTTTGAAAACTTCACAGTTTTATTGCATAGTATTAAAGTGTGACTCCTGCAATGTTTCTCCTTAATGAAGCAGGAATCAATGATGTTTCCATGATGGTTTTACATTTAGCATTGTGAAATTCCTAAGAACAAGATGATCTGATGCTTAAAAAATACACAATGACAATCTAGCTTCTGAAGATGTGTTAATGATGTTTATGAGCTCCTAAATTTTATTCTCTGCATCATAAATCCTTGGAAATAATGAACTGTGCCATTTACCGGCATCTTACTAAAAATGTAGTTTTGGTAATTTTTACGACTAGCAAAGATTTTACACATTTTCTTAATCACTGGTTCTCAGATAGTGGGCTGTGCCATTCTGCTGATGTAAAAATACATTTATTTAGTTTTACAAAAGGCCTCATAGTTCAGTGATAATATGTTATATTTTAATCCTAAAATAGTTCATAGATTCCATTCTTACAATCTGTAAGTCTTAATATCTAAAAATCTTCCTCCTGCCAGTTAAGCGTGGTCACCCACGTCACTCTTTCATTGTGGAAACCATCTCACTCTGCATGTGTACTCTGTGTTTAAGTGGTGCAAATATTTTTAATACACATTTAATATCTTTCTAATACATTTCTCTTGTATTATCTTGTATACATGAGATGGTCCTTGCTTTAGAAAAAACGGAGAACCCCCGTTCTAAATGACTTACAAATACATAAAAATGATCCATTTAGAAAATGGGTCCTCTTTAGGAACACTTGGCGCTGCTCTCATGTCTGATTTCTATGCCCACAGCGCCTCCTTTGACTCGACTGTGCGACTGTGGGATGTTGAAAGAGGGGTTTGTATTCACACGCTGACCAAGCACCAGGAACCTGTCTATAGTGTGGCCTTCAGCCCTGACGGCAAGCACCTGGCCAGCGGCTCCTTCGATAAGTGTGTCCACATTTGGAACACCACGGTAAATATCTGGTTTAAACTGGAGAACATTGATTGTGATTAGTAAATCTTTTTGGAGTCGGTCATTTATTTGTTTGCACTGTTTCAGACTGGAGCCTTGGTGCACAGCTACAGAGGCACTGGTGGTATTTTCGAGGTGTGCTGGAACAGCACTGGGGACAAGGTTGGTGCCAGCGCGTCAGACGGCTCGGTAAGCTATAGTCATTATGATGGCAAAGAGAACAGAACCAGGGTTCTTACAGGTGCAGGAAATCCTTGAAAACGCTTACGTTTTAACATGGGGTTTTCAAGGGTTGAGAGGTGCTTGGATTTTGGATTAAATGCTTGAGCCTGCTTGAAATTGTAAATGCATTACTTTCATAATTGATCGCTCTCTGACTGAATAGTTTGCTTGCTAGATAAACCTTAAAATAAGTCAGAGATGGCCCTAATTGCTTTTGCTTTTTGCACAAAATGAAGGCTTGCTTGCCATTCTGCACATGTGGCTTGAAAATTTTAAAAACGTAAAGAAAAATTAAAGGATTTTATTGAAATTAAAAGTTATTTGTCTAGTAACTGTTTGAGTGATTGTTTCATATTGGATCAGGCTAGTCTAACTACAGACTTGTTGACAGACTGTAGTGCTTTCCTTGCACAGTAACGTCTAATTTAATGTGATGAAGAGAAATAGTCTAATTATTTTGAGTCTATATGTGTGTGTATATGTATGTGTGTATAAATGTGTAATTTACCACAGCTGTAAGGTGTTGGAAAAGCTTGAAAATGCACCTCTAAAATGCTTTAAAAGTGCTTATTACATTATTTACTTTTTTGATTTGTTGAACAGAAAGTAAAAACATGCGCTGCTTGAAATGTTTTATTAATGCTACCTAATTCTCTCATTCTAGGTATGTGTTCTTGATCTCCGAAAATAGCAGATTTGAGACTTTGATGATGAATCCTGGAATGTGCAGCGAATTGCCTTCTTCTGACATCAGCAAACAAACTGTCACTGCTCGAGAAGAGCTGTAAGGTGGAGTGAAACAAACCCTCTCAACAGGAGTAAAACCAGTTTACTGCAGCAGCTGCCGAGGAGCCAACACCATCTGACTTCAGTGCACCTTACAGTTTGTTGATGTGTGTTTTATGATAACGCCCATTTGAAACACAAAGGAATCTGGTTAAGCGATCCCCAAGACTGGACTGAATCCAACTCCCTGGGTGCATCCATGTTTTAAAAGGTTTCTAATGAGGAAGTGCTGTGATCCCTCCGGGCCATTGGTCCAGCTGTTATCGGGTTGAAAGGGTGGAAACACAAAGATGAGTTTTATATTAAGAGAAAAGTGTTAATGAGGCATGTGTTTGGCTGCGAAAGGCAACAAATTCTGAAAGAAAAGTTGTGGTTTTAGAATTCCTCTGAGCAAATGTTACTTCATGTCCAAATGAGCTACCTGGGAGGACGTGATGCAAGTAACATCAATACTGAAGCACTGGTATTGTCTGTTGACAGGGTGCTGAACTTCTTCTGAGTGGAGAATAGTTTGTTTCAAGAGTTCTTCTTGCTTTTTTTGGTCTATTTTCCACAGATGGACTTCTGAAAGTCAAAATTGAATGTGCCGCTAGAAGTTTAGTTCTTAGCTCACGTACAACATCAGGTCAACAGAAAGGAAAACCTGCCAAGAAAACAGTCCTAACCTCCTAAAAAATGACCTGCTCAATTCATGCAAGATTAGAAAATGTCATTTTGTGGACAAGATGTGAAAAGTGTGGTTTACAAAGAGAATTTTCTCCCTTTTTTTGGATGTAAATTTAAGAATGTAAAGATATGTAAATTAGATTAATACACAGACTTATATACTGTGTATATATGTTTATATACAGTACACTTTATTGCCATCCTGTAGGGACTCATTAATGGTTAGAGCTGTCACATCTTTGCTGACAATACGTGACAAGACCTCTTTTTAAATGAAGTGCATGTCTCATCAGCTTCTTTTAATACTTTTTCAACTGGGCCAATCACAAACAATGCATCAAGTTATTTTGTTTTTCAGTGAGTTGCAAATGACATCAGCAGATTTTCCAGTGTTGATCCCTGAAAGCCACTGGAGAAACGTGCACCCATTTTAGCTGCATTCAGGGAATTCTCTGGTCAACAATATGGGAGGGAACAGTCATCACAGTCCTGTGCTTTAACTTTGTATTGTATGTGGAACAGGACATTACAGAGTCAATGTAAAAGACCTGCGATGGAGAACAACTACAGCTTAATTAGCATTACCATGCTTTCTCTTTGGCACTTTCCTCTGAGCAATCTACTGAAAATTCAGAGCACATTTTGGCCAGAAGGTGGAGGTTAAGCAAAAGTCCTGCTGTTGCTACAAAAAAATGAAAAAAAAAAAAAAAAAGCTATGATTGGTCATGTTAAGTCCCACCGAATGCTGCCGGCTGATCAGATTTGAAATGCCTAACCTGTAAGCCGAGCTCGTGCAGGGAGTCTGCCTGCCTCTGCTTACTGGGGTCTCGTGTAAAAGATCTTCAAACTAATTCGCCACCACTTTGATTTGCCTTTTTTTTTTCTTGTCCCTTTCCCTTTCAGTTAACTTCTGCTCGAGCAATGTGAAGTGCACTTTTTGTAACGGCTGGTTCAGCAAATGTTCAGATTTTACTGAAAGTGAAGGGCCAATGTTTTATTTTTGTCTTTTTTTTCTCTCCTCTTTTTTTTAAATGTCACAATTGGATGTTAATGGATGGTTCATTGTTTTCTGACTTTTTCATTTGAGAGCCATTATTGTCTGTGTCAGACTGAGAATCGGGCTGTGGGTTGGCGGGAGCCCAGTATGGAATAAAGTGCTGTGACAGCTACTATCTCTCTCGCGCCCTGGTCCAGGGTGTGGTCACCTGTTTCCAAGACAAAACGTTGAAGTCATTCAGTGTCTCAAATAAATCACTCTATTTTGATATCAGAAACCCTGGAGACTGAGTCTTTAATTGTTTTTCTTAGTGCAAGATTATCATGTTTGAATTTTCTTTGAAGCCCCCTGCAGCTACTCAAAATGGGGTTTGTACGGGTGCTGGAAATCCATGAAAACACTTGAATTTTAATGCAGTGTTCATGGTTTGTGTTTTATTTGGGATAAAGTGCTTGAAACTTCTGGAAACTGCATTACTTTCATAATAAATTCCTACCTGATTGAATAGTTCGCTTTTTAGATAAATAATAATATTAGTGGGACATCGGCTGTTGTACGTTGAGAAAACATCAAATTGAGTTGTTTCGTTTAATTTGTCTCCCTTCTGTAGAATGCTGTAAGAAAACATAATTTAATAGCATGATAATATCTGATTCAAACTGATAAACCATTTAGAGTATATATATGTAAATATGTATTCTACCACCAAAGCTATAAGATGCTGTAAAAGAAAACTGTCACCAACAAAACCTTAAGAAATATTTTTGATATTTAATAAAGTAGAAAATGGATGTGTGCAAAAATACAAGACAGACAGATGGAAATACAGCGACTTTACATCAGTACATTCTGTTGTGCTTCGGGAGCCTAATGGCAAGAGTGCATATCACTAAACCAGCATCTAATTCAATGAAATTGTCTAGAGAAATCTTTCCTCAAACATGTAAGGCACTTTTAACAAAGGAAAACGTCATGTCTGTGCTGTTGACTGACTACTACAACAGACAGACCTGTGCAGTAGCTTCAGGGCTGTTCAGTAGATGTAACACTGCGCTGCACTGCAGACAGATTAAACAAGCTAAGGAAGAAATAAAAGACTTGGAATTAAGACTTATTCTGTCGTACCGACTAATGAAATCTCATGACCAGTTAATGTCTGAGAAAATCTCAACGTGACAATGGAGGCCAAGAGGAGACAATCTAAAAACTAGCAAAATTATCTAAAAGAACAATGTCACACAGGAAAAGTAGAGGGAGGCGGGTTGTTATTGCCTCACAGAGTTCTCCAAGGATTCTCCGTCAGCGTCTACATCCTCATAGTCTCGTAGCTCGCTGGAAATGTGGATTTCAACTGTACTAGAATCTGAACCTAGCAAGACAAAATAGGGGCAGATTACTGGGTGTTACTGCACATCACTGCTTATCCATTAAGATACTCATATATCCCCTCATCACAAATGTATTTTGGGAATTTTAGTGAGGTAAATCCTGCAAATGCAGTTCTCTGATGTGGACATTTTAATGCACTGCAATTTCGAATTTTTAATCTATACCTGCATTTGACAAAATAACAGATTTGAAGGCCTTACAAATGAATAGGAAAACATAAATCCTTTAAAAGATTAACTTTATTTCTAGACTTGTCATTTCATAGACACTGAATGGTGACACAAAACACTGAACAGTCTTGTACATGATGCACAAACACAACTACAAAATTGTATAAAATGGTATAAAATGCTTTACAAAATCATCCCAAAATACATTTAATAGTATCTTAACACACAGCAGACATTTTGACTTGTAACAGTAGAAAAAGCACAAGTGCTCTGTTGTATTCTCTGTCAGTGTCCCAGTCAGTGCTGATAGCTACTTCATAATTTAATGTAGTTAAACAGTTTCTTAACTATAAAAATGTGCACCCTGTAAGTGAAGCAGCTAAATGGTATTCAGCCATCATTGATGGAACTATTTACACCTGTTCTTTTCCTTCTGTGACTTGTCAAAATGTCTTCTGTGTGTAAAATCACCATGTCATCGCTCAGTGTTGCTAGAATGAAAGTATAAATATCAACATTTTTATCTGGTAAATGCTCATCAGTGTCCAAACTCAGTTGCCAGTTTATTAGGTACACTTAGCTACATGGTACACCTGAAGTTGTCCTATGAAATATAAATAAATCCTGCCCTAAAGGCTAAACTGAGGTGTGTTTCTATATGAAGTCTGAACTCAATAGCAGAAGAACCTCTTACGATATAATACTTTTTTCATGGCAGCCATATTGATATGGAATAACAGGGTAAACACATGTAAGGTTGTCAAAAGTACTTTTATCGATATTTCAATACTTTTTCCATACACATCTTTAAAATCAATATGATACTAACATTTGATAGTACTGAAAATACCAAAGCTATAAAAAAGAAAAGATAGTTAAAAATGTCCAAACTTTAGCAACAGCTAATAATAGTTAATGGTAGCTAACATGTTTAATCTGTATGGCTGCTCTTTGTATTGAGCATTGTGACATCTCTACACAGGTGTTACCACTCATACTAATTAAGGTGCCATTCCATTTAGCTCAGAGCCTTTCCAGTGAGCCAACATGCGAAATAGCAGCACCCTGACTCCATCTGACCTGACTAGAACACAGCCTTGACTAGTATCATTGGTAACACCTTTGTGTGTCCTATGATTTCATGTCAGACTGGCTGCTTTGAGAAAAGTCTATACAGCACAACAAACTTCAGCCACTAAAATAACTATAAAGTTGAACCAACATCTTCCTGATAAAATCAGAAAAACAGCATTATAAATTTCATGATGATTTATTGCAGGCTGTTGTAACAGACTTAGTTTTATCTAGGTGTACCGTATAAACTGGAGTGTATTTTAGCTTTGCCATTAGTCTCTGCATATCATCTTATGCATAGAAGTAATGACACCTTATGTGATAACTTGGCACCCAAACGGCACCCTTAAGACAATCTGCACACAGTATGAAGCACATTATGAAGCAGTAAACGAGCATGTCCTGCCAAGGTGGATGAACAAACGCATGCTGGATGGTATGTACATAGTAGCAACACTGTTTTCATCTGTCCATTCACAAAACACGCGTAACTTTCCGTGCAAAGCAATTTCACGCTACTGCACTATTCAGTGCTCCATAGATCAAGACTGACAGATGTTCCATAACACAACATGCATTATTGTTGCATCCAGCAGGACCAGGCTACAACGGTGCTTTAAAAAGTGCTTTGCTTTTAAAAATTCATCACAGAGCGCTTTAACTTTGGTCCTTGTCAACGTCTCCAGAGCTTTACCACTGAAACTAATGTAATCACAATGATAAAAAAAACCTTTCCACAGAGGACGATCTCATGCCATGATGGTATCACCCAAAAGAAAAGACTTAAAATAAAGAGGAGGCGGACCAGCCATACCATCAGGGTCTGTATTACAGACACGTCCTAACTTACAGAATCTTAAGTGTACCGTAGTAATTTGGGTTGGGACCTGATTCAGGAAAAAAAAAAACATTACAGATGATTATTACATGGTTTTGTTAAATACTAAATTCTGATTGGTCAATTACAGCATCCCAGCAGAACTATGAATAACAGACTGCTGCTATGGACGCACTTATGATCATAGATTCTGGAGGAGCTCTCAAATAATTTTAAATTAATAGTTTGTGTAAAATTATTATTTTATTTTATTTTAAATAAGTAGTGGTAGCAGTTTGACTTTGAAAACTGGAGTCAGTCAAAATGTGGGTCTCAGTGTGTGGGACATGGGACCAGGGATAAAATGCTGCGCAGCCCCACATAAAGTGGGACACCTGCACACCTTTGATGCTAGGTTAAGTATTTAGGATTCCTAACCTGACATAAGATAGGATGATGTAAGATAAGATTAGATAAGAAAAATCCTATCTTAGACTGTCTTAAGATAAGAGGTTTCTGTAATACAGCCCCAGGAGACACCACGTACGCTACAGGACACTGATGAATAGTGTGTCAGCCTCACCAACCCTGATATACAGGTGAGCTGTTACTGCCATCGAAAGCCGAATTACCTTCTGAGAGGACACTGAAGCCGTCGGAGTGCTGCTGTCCATTGGCCATCATGTTCTTCTTGGCTTCCTGGACATGACTCTGGTAGAGCAGAGTGGTTCCCACCATGGGATTATGGCCTGCTGCGTTAGGCACTGAAGTGGAAACCGAGTCCCAGGCCAACTCCCTCCTCCGCTGCAGGCTGAGGTCGACATCGAAGCCTGTCCAGCCGTGAAAGGCCAGCGTGTTGAGGAAAGCTTGCATGGGGTTCAGGATACCCTGAGAGAGTAAAAATACAGAATAATTTAAGCTGTTAGATAAAACCGGTGTTCCTCAGTCTGTACCTTGATGTTTTTTCAACCCACCATGATAAACCATGTGATGAGGGCTGCGTTTCTGATATCCCTGAAACTGCTGTCATTGATGTCTGTCTGCATCTCCAGGTAGAAGAGGAGGCTCTCGTTGATGATGTTCGGAAGCCAGCTAAAACACCAGATGAAAAGCAACATGTCTCAGTAAGAATTTTATCGTCTTTCAATCAAAAAAAAACATACCATTGTAAAGTAATTCATTAAAATAAACACGCAGCTTATATCCAACTCTACATATGCTGAAATATGTGTGGAAACAATGATTACTTAGTTTGGTCTCACATACAATATAATTTTTCATCAGTTTGCCTTGTGAGAGTCACATTTAACCACAGAAACTTTGCTCCATTATAAATAATCTCTGACATACACATTTAGTGTCTCGTGACAACTGAAAATTTTAAATGCACAAAGAACTACACACAATTTACATTATGGAATATACACCTTTAACTACAAACCACACATATTTAATACCCCAGTTGATAATTTTATAACATATGCTTTGTTTAATTGTATTTTTTTCTGCGGTGTCAAGCATTTATTGCTTTTCATTACTTTTCCTACAGTATTAAAATCGAAAGTTTTAAATCTTAAATTTGCGTAATTCATCACAGTAAACGCCATGTTTGTAACAAACATGATGTAAAAGCTAGATTGTCTTTATGAAGTTATTTAGTGCAAAATCATTGAATCATGTGCTATGTGTATGAACATGATATAGCAGGCTGATGATATTGAAACAAAAATATTACGGGAAAGACAAAACTTATTTTAAATTACATTTCAGTGGTCTGATTAATTCATTTCATTTTTTAATTTTAAGAGATTCCTTATTGAGGGAGCTTGAGTACCACCAGTGGTACAAGTGCAATAATTTGAAAATCCAGGCCTTAGCTGTTGGAACATGGATCCCCTACTACATATTTTGCAGTGACTATTTTTGGGTCTTGTCTCAGCTGTAGCTAAGCTAGGTAGCTAAGTCAGCAGCATGGCTAATGTTAGCTGTGTTAGCCTCGCCCTCAACACTTTCACCTCTGGTTTCTGAGGTGGAGCCTGGATTCAAGATGATTCATAAGAATATGATATGATTTATGATATGATATGACTTGTAGTTGAGAAGATGAAACTTGTATAAAACACATTGATATGATTCTGAAGAAGTAGTGTGACATTTTGGGAATTATGCTTATTTAAAGCTAGAGTTGGTAGGATTTGTTCAAGCTGTTGTAAACGCATCAGGACATCAAATACCAATGTTTTGAGTTGATGAAACATCCTGAGAAAAACCAAATAAAGGGAGAAAATAAAGAAATACTGGCAGGGGGCAGGATCTCTGCAGATACAGCCACAACCAGCACACACTTCACATGGGTCAGAAGTGATGAGTGGAAGGGATTATATACTATGAGTATATGAACTGTGCTTTAAGGAAAATGTTGCAGATAATACCTTTAAAAACCAAAGTGTAAACACATGTTGTAGTTTTATAGGGGCCGCATCATTTCCCGGCCAGGTGAAGCAACTTTTGATGTGACTGTGAGGTTGCTAAGCAACCAGAAAACTAAGACTACAATTTACTGTGCCTGGCTAAAAGATAGTCTAGCACATAACCCACCGTGACAGCACAGCATGTTGGTTTTCATTTGGTTAAATAAACAAGATATAATGTGATCATTAGTGAGCTTTAAAGGAGCTGGTAGGTGGATGTCATTCCCTTTGGACAGAGCCAGGCTAGCTGTTTCCAGTCTTTATGCTAAGCTAACTTAACAATCTGCTGGCTGTAGCTTTATATTTACTCACCTGACTCTCTGCAAGCGAACAAGTATATTTCCCAAAATGTCAAACTATTTCTTTAAGTGTTTCCTTTTGATACAGAACGGTAACATACCAAATAAAAAACACCAGCATTATTTTAAAGAAGCGTATTTTGATCTCGTTGGCCAGCCGTCTCTCATTTTCTGTGTAGATTCCTTGTCGTCCTTTTAGTAAAGATGTCACTAGGTTGGAAAGACGAGACAGGTGGTTATTTAAGCCCACATGCATGTATAGGAAAGTGTCTGACATATAGAGATGTGGTGAGAGCGAGAAACTGACCTGCAGATATGGTCCGATTAAAAAAGACAGGATTGGCTACGAGGACGAGCAGCATCGGGGCATATGTGGTGACATAGTGAGGGATAGCGTGCTGGAGGCCTTGCTCACAACTGCACGGAAATGAAATAATGAAAATTAGCATTGCAAATCACAGCTGTACAGTGGTAGCCAGATGTGCTATCATGAGAGGAGAGTATGACCAAACAACAAGAACACAAACTTTTTTCTATGGACATAAATACTGACTAATTTGTTGAGGCATGGTTGCATCTTTTTGTATATTTGTGAAGTTATCCATTCTTTTGATAATTTGACTGCTCTTTCTGTAAAACACATGAACAAATTTATCGAAGGTGAGAACCAGAGGGGCAGAAGTGATAAGTGACCAACTTTACAAGAGAGTCACAACAGAAAATGATTATACGTTGTCCTGACTTTGTTTATTAAATTCAATCTGTAATATTAAACAGTATACTTAATGGAAAATATCTGGACATTTATTTTTAAAAAATGCATGTGTCAGTAACTGTAAGGGATTACAATTTATTTTGTACTTTAATTACACTTAACTAGTTACATGTGTGGACGTTTGTATCAAATTTTCAGAATTTCCCTCCAGGCATTCTTGAGATATCGTGTGTACAGGAATGTGACGGACACATGGTCACAGCGACCTTGACCTTTGACCTCTGGCCACCAGAATCTAATCAGTTCATCCTTGAATACAAGTGGTCATTTGTGCCAAAGTTTAAAGAAGTTCAGTTACGTTCACAAGAATGGGATGACCCAAAAAACAGAATGCCTCTGGCCACAGCTGTCTGCTTCAAAAACTGAATACATAGATATAATATCTATCAAATAATTCTATTACTGAACAGCGGTTAATTACATTATAGTGAAATAACCATTCAAAAATAGACATTTTGAATGTGAAATAGCAAGATAAGTCTATCAATATAATTACGACATATGCTTTTTGCAAATGTGTTGGAAAAGCCAGTCTGCCTATTTACATGCAGGTGTATACAGCCTGGCAACAATGCTATTTGCACCTGGGGTGTAAATAGCCAATGCGGCAAGTACAGTACATGTTGATACAGATCAGTATGTTTCAAGTTGATTTGAAATGAGATACTTGCATGTCCCTCATTACTTTCTCTGTATTCTCTGGGTCCTGTGCTCATGTCCCTATACTCCTGCTTATTTGGCCCCTAATAGTTCAGTATGTTCAGTTTTAGGTCTTTTGTTTTTTATCAATACATCTGGATTGGCTGAGAATTCACATACGCTCTTTGTCAGTAGAAAGAGCTCACTGAGAGCTTTCACTTGATATATATATAACTCATTTTTGCCCAAAATGTCACTTACAGTCCCCCTCCTCGTTCTCACCCTTTGTTTTGTTCTTTGTTTATCTCCCGACAAGACCAGTAAATGCCGAAAGGTGCTTGACGGCGTCTCTACAGGAACAACAAAGAGTCTTACTCTGAGATGGATGGGTAGTAGAGCATGGCCACTCCTTCAATGCACAACAGCACAGCCAGACCCCACGTAATCATGTGGTAGAGGATAATGGTGCTGATGGGGAAAAGAAACAAGTCATGAGACTGAGCTCACAACACATGCTGCAGCTCTGTATCTGGAGGATGATTTTTTTTTTTTTTTCATGCAGGAAACAAATGCACTTCACAGACTGAAGAGGACAAACACGCTGTTAACCCTTTGAAACACAAGAATATGACTTACAAAGCAACCTCAGACCAGTTTCTCTACAACAACCTTCACACAAGTAGTAGTGAAAGAAGAAGCATTAGTTGATAGATGAAGTAAGTGAGAGCAGGTTTTTTTTTTTTTTACAGATTGGCGGCTCAGTTTAAAGTGTTCTCTCGTTTCTGCGGAGGTGATAATGAATTGTAGTAGATGGAAGGTGAGGCTCAGAGCACCTGATTCCTGCAGATGTTTTCACCACCAGGAAGACGTCAACAGAATAACAAAAGGTCCACCAAAAAGAGGCACTGAAGAACAACTGGATCCACATCTGTAACACAAGAATATTATTTTACATATTATTATATATAATTAGATTAATTCTGATGAAGATGTAAGGGTAATTGTTTTTTAGGTTAATCTGTGCCGTTTCTGCATTAAAAGACACAATGCAACAGATATTTTACAGTCAGCTGTGCACATGCTTGTTGATCACACGTTAAAACAAACCGTGGGATCAGGATTTTTCAGGATCATGCAAGACCATTGTAGTCCCTCTGCCATCATCTGTCAATCTTAAAGGGATAGTTCAGATTATCTGATGTGGGCTTGTGTGAGGGGTTAATCTATAGTCACTGTATTACCTACAGTGGAGTCCCCCAGCATCCAGCTGAGTAATGTACTACTACAGACTATGTGATGTACTACTATGGACATTGTCAACAACAAAATGTATTTTAGACAAAATATAAATATCAACTTCATTGTAGGTTATATTCAGAATATTTTCACCACTTTACCTTGTCATCAGACGGCCTTTTCTGATGGGAAACTGCTGTTATACAAGCAAATATCGCTCTCTCCAAACCAACCAAACTCCATTTGTGAAATCAGTCATTTTTTTAAGCAGAAAACAGGAAAAGCTGCTGCACTGCTGCCCTGATCTGTTAGTTTGTTTATGCTATCGTGTGACTTCAGTTGTTTCAGATTATCCTTTCAAAACACTGAAGTCACACGATGACACAAACAAACTAACAGATTGTTAGGCAGTGAGAGACCAGCAACTCAAATGCAATATTTGGCGAATTTAACAGCGTTATCCCATCAGAAAAAGCAGTAAAGCAGTTAAAACATCCTAAAGATGGACTTAATTAGGTGGACCTTTTTTTAAGAGGCTAAAATATGTTTTGCCGTCGACCCCGTCTACAGCGGTACATTGCATAGCTTCCGTATTGATACTCCTCTCTTCTTCTCCAAACTGGGGGGGGTACAGACCGCCATCTATTGTAAACAATACACTAACCTCATAAAACCCCACATCAAAAAATCTGAACTTCAAAGCTGCACGTAAACAAAATATTTTGCACATTTGCTCACATTAAGCGTTAACTGAATGGTTTGATTGTTCAACAAGGTGAGGCTTTGTATTTACCGCGCTGCCGACACAGAAGACCTCTGGCCAGACATCCGTGCTGTTGGTCATTGAGATTTGGTCTATGATGTTTGGCAGGCCGAGCCAGACAGATGACCTGACCATGATACCTGGGACAGAAAAACAACACATGATCTCCGATTGTAACTGCCGAGCAAATTAGATTATTCCTGCTCTGCCAGGAAGAAGAGGAAACCAAAAAAAATGAATGGGGTATGTGAAATTTAAGCTCTTCTTAAGTTCTGTTTTCATTGGGTATTATTAAGTGTGTTTATTAATTGGATTCAGACATGAAGTCCTTTTAATAGCAGGTTTATATCATGGAAATATGAACTGCCTCCAGGTGTGTTTTATAGGGGTGTTTCCATTTCCTACGACCTCGCTGCGTGGAGTGGAAAAACAGGAGCTCTCCCACTTCCTTAATGTGATGCAGACTGCGTGCTGTTGTGTATTTTATTTGAAAACGTGCTTCAAGCTGCTGGTTTTCGGTGGTGAACGAAGCTCACCGGGCACTACAGACATACATGACCTCATCTGCCCTCACCATGAGTGCAGAGGCAAAGTTCAAGTGTCTGATGTAGAGCAACAATGTGACAGTAATCTACAGCCTTTTGTGTGCTATTACATTTTTAACTACTGCTTTAAAGGGACAGTTCACTCCGAAATAAGAAATTTTTACTCTGGCCCGTCCATTTGGGTAGTTTTAGTGTGAGTTGCTAAGTTTTGGAGATGTCGGCAGCAGAGATGTTTGCCTTCTCTTCAATATAATGGATGGCAACTGACTTGCGAGGCTAAAAGTGCCAAAAAATACACTTTGAACTGCAATGTCTCATTCTGTAAAGTATGACCTGGTTACTCAAGATAATGTACAAACCTTGTTGTGTGCTGTTTTAAGGTAGGAACTGTTTTTTGTCCCCCATAAACAGAAAGAAAAAAATTCTACAACAAGGACTGGGTATCAGTACTTAATAAATTTTTATTTGAAATTTATACAAAATATGGCTTACACTTTTTAATTAAACTTATTTTGTATGATTATTTTAGAAAAAATATGCAAGACTAACATTTTTTAAATTAACAGTTTAAAAAAATCTCACCTGCTTCCTGCAGTACCCTTAGAGGTACTAGTACGCCGATTTGAGAAACTCTTTAAGGTACCGTCCAAAATAGCCCAATGCCAAGTAGTATCAAAACTTTTCTTCCTTCCTGTTTGTATCCAGATCTAGGAAAGCTACTATTTGGAAAGGAATGCTTCCATTCACATGATGGGTATCGAATAAAATAATACAAATAAAATAATTCACAGTGAATAAAAACTGACGCGGTGCCGTATAGGCTGCTCTACATGCTTGAAAATGATTTGGCCTCTATGTGCTTTTAAATGGTTAAATTGTTAATAGTTCCCTGTGTGTTTTTATTACAGATGTATCATAGTTTTTGGACTTAAAGTCACCTAATAAAACTATTTTAATCTAAACCAGGGATTAGAACCAATGCATCATGAGTTCAACACTTGAAACCTGCCACATGCAGCAGGTGCCCTCTTAATTTCTTACCCCTGCCCCTCAGACAACCTGACCCCCCCACTGCTTTACTGTTATTGGTATAACTTTAAGGGTATTGGCACTGGTATTTTCATTTTCTGAAAAAAAAAAATATCCAGCCCTATTGAATGCAAACATGAATGATGTCCTCCTCGGCTGGTCTGTAACTTCTCGTCCATGAGTAGATGCATGATTCCCTCTGAAAATACTGTAGTTCCTTCATGAAACAGTTCCCAATAAGGTCTGTGGATTATCTTGTGTAACTGGGTCATGAAGACAGACACGTGAGTTTACTTTTTTTTTTTGGCTCCACAAGCATAGTGACATCTAATTCCTTTATATTTAAGAGAAGACAGAAATCTAAATTCAGCAATTGGATGGATAAACAGCATTACAGGTGAGAGGAATAATAATTATTCTTGATTTTTTTGGGGGTTGAGATGTTCCTTTAAGAACAATGCTGCATTCAAATCGAGACAAACCAACCAACAACAAAAAAAAAAGTTTGCAGTTGTGAGTCACGTCATTACTCACAAACTATGATTCATTCTTATGTTGTGTAATAAGCAGCCTCACAACCCAACATCCTATTTTTTTGTGACATTTGCATTTTTCTGGCAGATGAATTACATTTTTCATAGCTGTACAAAAGTTATTTTTTTAATAACGTGTCCTGTCTGTTTAGATAAGGCAGACCAGATGAGGCAAAAGTAGAGCAACAAAAGGGTTAAAATCAAAACATTTGCGTGCGTTGTCTAATTAGATCCAGCAAGTCAAAAAAAAAAACTGCTCAAACTTTCTGTTCTGTTTCTGATCTTTACCTGCACATCCCAGTATGTCACAAACACTGATGATGAAGAGTATCCTGGAGGAAGACGCGGGTCTCGGCAGCGGGTACTGTCCCAGTCTTCTGTATCCTTTGCGTTTGGGCAGAAGTTGTAAAACGGCAAACGTGAAGCTGAGAGCCGCGCTGCCTAAACTCAAAGCCCCGAACAGGACCGGCTGGAAGGAGACGACGAACTCCGTGGCCGCGTCCCGGTTCGGACAGCAGAAGGTCTCCAGCCGGGGGGAGGCCATGACGGACAGGAGGACAGGAGACAGACGGGGGAGAAAAGAGGGAGAGAGAGAAGTGGGCTACGGTGTCAAGGAGGAGAAAGCAGAAAAAGACGAGAAAAGCGGAGGAAATGATTGGGTACATGACCCAACTGTGAGAGAAAGAAATCACGGGGTTGAATCATCATGTGCTTCCATTTAATCCCTGCAGTTGTAGCTTAACTGTGCCACAATACAAGAAACCGACAAAGGACTGTTGTTGTGTGATAGAGTGTGATTCAAGTCTGAGAGTTTGGTGAGTTCAATGCGTTTAATCATGAAGGTTAGATTATGTTGCTGCGCCTGAGCTGCACAGGGTGAAAACACACTAAAAATCAAATTATAATAGAGAATTTTGATTTGATAGACTTTATTCCACCCCCGAGAGAAAAATGTCTGACTCAAGAAAGCACTTTATTCCAAACCATTACACTACATACAATAGAACAAGTTCAGACAGAGAACACATTCACAAATCATAATAACATGAAATAAAAAGAGAAAACATGTAGGGACGCACACAAGGCTGCGCTTTTCATTTAGAAGGTGGTTGGAAAATAAGTTTGGTGTTTTCTCCCCCAGAAAACTGGGAGTTTTTAAATTGCATTTCCTGCTTCTCTACAATCTTAGAAATAAAGGTTCTTCCTGATGAGAACCGTTTGGTTCTGAAGAACCGTTTTTTGAAGAATGGGTTTTCTCAAGGGTTCTTTGTAAGACTTAGGATCCATTAAGAACCCTTTTCATCCAAAGAACCCCTTTTTTAGAAGAATGAGTTCTTAGAGGATTGTTGAAATTCTAGAAGAACTCTTTCATCAAGGGCTTTTCTACCATAATATAAAAGGGTTCTAGGTTGAACCCCCATTAAGGTTCCAGATAGAACCTTTGGAATATGAAAAGGTTCTCAGTTGAACTACCTCCATGGGTTCTAGAGAGAACCTTTGGAATATAAAAAAGGTTCTGGATAGAACCCCCTGAATGTGTTTTAGATTAAACCCTTGAAATATATAAAGGTATAGCAAATCTTATGAATATAAAAAAAAAGTTCTCGGCAGAACCCCCTGGGTCAGCTCTTGTTGGCAGTCTTAGAGGGTGGAAGGGTTCTGGACAGAACCTTCAGAGAGGACTCTGGGTGAAACCACTACAACACAGAAGGATTCTCTGTAGAACCTCTCATGGGGCGTTCTAGGTGAAACCTTTCACAGATGGTTCTTGGTATAACTCTTTCTGTTGGGTTCTAGTTAGAACTCTCTGAAAGGGTTCCAAATGGAACATCTATAAAAGTCTACCAGGAAACAATAAGGGTTCTCCTATGGGGACTAGCACACAGTGTACACAGTGTACTATGACTTTATAGTACTCATTTGAACACAATAAAAAGTGAGAAGTGATCAGTAGCTGCCAAACACAGTATTTAAACTTTTAAACAGTTAAATTTGTAATTTAACTGATGTTGACATAAACATGCACATCACAGGTCTGATAAAATTTGTGCAAAGTCAAAAGTAACAGCCCAAAATCCCCCCACAGCACACCCTGTCACAACGTTTAGTTTGCTAACTACATTATCTGGTAATGTTAGCCACATGCTGCTATTATAACATTAATATGCCTCCATGTTTTTGTCTGTACAGATGCAGTGGTGTATGTATGGCGTATACCAGAAATTATGCCCACTGATGCACGATAATATGAGAACATCATCGGCCAATAAAGACTTTAAAGTGAAATAGCAGCCCGAAATAAACATTTCTGCAGATATGACGGGCCGATATGAATCCATTTGCAATGATTGCTCAGCGCCAGTCATGCGAGGAGGAGCCAAGTCACATTCCTTCATCACTGCAAATTTAATTTCCCATCTTAAGAGCCATCATCCCGATCATTATGTCAAGTTTGTTTTTTAATTATGACTGTTGTTTGGGGATTTTCGTGCCCTTTATTGAAAGGACAGCTGAAGATATGACGGGGGGACAGAGGGGACGGCACACATCAAAGGGCCACAGGTGGGAATCAAACCGAGGCCTCTGCAAAGGACTCTCAGCCTCAGTACATGGGGCGCACGCTCTGCCGACTGAGCTCGCTGCGCCCCAATTACAACGGATTTGTGAAGAACAAAAGAGAAACAGGCACCAGTGAAAAAAACCTTGTCAGCAGGAGTTTGCTTATTTTTCTCAGTGAATGTGCATATTTTGTAAAACACTGCATTTTGTGTCCGCATCTGCCAGTGAGCCATCACGATAAGAGTAGGCATAATAATATGTTAATTTCACCACAGGAAGGACTTGATTTTCTCTGAAATTAGGTGGGAAAAAACATGCACATATATATTTGTATGTGCACTGGCAACTGGCCAAAATTGCGAAAGAGCGTGAAAACATAGCTGCCAAATGTTGTCAGGTAAGACACACTGTAGACGGGAGCCGCCATACCTCAACTAACTGACACAATGTTTTTATAAGGAAAGAAACAACTTAATGTTTTACATTTAATGCCAAATTTACAAAAAGGGATGGTTTTACAAAGTTTATTAAGTTTCTCTTCTCTCAAGGACTCTCAAAACTGAACAGTTTTTTAAGGTAGTCAGAGGATGTTTGAGCCACAACTTCAATGCTGAAATTGATTGAAATAATCAGTTGAACATCTGCTGTTTATCCTTGTAGGTAAGAGAGCCCACACAAAACAGTAATTTACATTACAGTGAAAAAATGAAAATCAGGCAGCTGTTTAGTGTGAACTAAGTGTGGACGCACAGGATGTCAGCTGAGTACACTGTAAAAATAAACCATTGTTTCAACTTTAGACGATTAGTGTTGCTGCCTTAAACTGGGAAGTTGACTGAATTTTGACGAGTTGAGGTAATTTTGTAACGATTCTAAATAAATAAACTTCTCTATTCAAATAAATTTTACATTAATTCAGTTGTTGCAGCTTAAGATATTAAGCTGAACCAACAGCTCTTCAGTTAAACTGACGATCATTACAAACAAATTAGATTTCCTTTTAGATTTTCTCAGTTTAATATGTTAGTTCTTCAGTTTATAAAAGTAACTTATTTGCCATACAATATGTGAAACAGCTTTACTTGTAGGGGTGTAGGGACTGAATGAAATACTAACCTTCATCATGGTTTGCAGTGTTTTCATTATTGTGAATGCTGATCATTTTTATTTAGATACAATTTAATGAGTTGAGTGAACTTTGTACAGTACATTCACTCTAACAAAGGAGGAATATGTAGTCATTGCAAGTCCAAAAATGAATACTGCAGTCCAAATATCATGTCGGAGCCAGAGATCATATTAAAAAGGTTGAATCCCTACTTAATATACGATCTATAGCTGAAATGATTTGTTTGCCCCTGCCCCCTCCTCCCCAGACATGAAAAAGTTCAGGCAGGCTGCAGGAGCACAAGACAAGTGTGACATTGTAAACTGACAATGAGAAGCGAAGACGAGTCTTACATTATTAGTTGATCCGCTGTTTATAACTGTAAAATCAAAGCCTGTTATGCTGAAAACAAAAACCAACTAATCTAAAAAAATACACACTCTGGAGTTTGAGTTCAGTGACTGCCTGTCAGACTCCATTTTCCTTAATTTAACTGTTGTAAATTTCTTACAACTCATAAACCGAAACTTACTTATTCAGTGAACATTTGGCTTAACGGGGAAAAAACAAACAACAAAAAAAAAAAAACAGTTGCTCTGGCCTAGAATCGAAATTTCAAAGGAGGACACCACAAGATTAGATGATTCTACTAAATTCCTGTATGTTTTTTTACAGTGTGGTTGGTCTTTCAGTGTGACCCAGTACACGCTGTGCACACACTGCTGAAAGAATGTGGTCACATGCGGCCCAGACCACCTCTGAATGTGGTCTGAGTGGTCGGATCTCAATGCATCCTCAGTGCATCTTGGGTGCATTCACACCTCTCCTCAGAGCTGTCCTGGACACGTGCTCATGCCAGGTGCGAACAGGGCCATAGTCTCTTTCTTAAAGATGTCATTAAAATGTCAAAACAGTGAGAGAAGGCATTAAAAGTAAATGCTTTATGCAAACAGAAATTGAAAGCTTGAATAAAGTATGCTCAGTCCCATCATTAGATTCATGATAAGAGAGTTGACGTTTGGTGCACTTTGCTTGCAGAGGTCAGCTGAGTCTTGCACGGGATTAAGATCCTATAGTTGAAGAAATTTCCCCCCAACCAATATGTATGCAGCAGACACGTCCACCGCTTCCAGATACAGAGGAGGTCATGGCCGCTGCAGCTTGGACGGAGATCTGAGAGAGCGGGTGGACATTTGAAGCAGATTTATTTGGGAAACAAAGCATCAAGGGCTTTCATTATTCAGGACTACAGAGAGGGCATTCATTGAGTTTGTACAATGGCTTTCTAATCCATACGCACCTTCTCTGACAAGGCACAAAGTCAATTGTATGGCAAGCTTGTAGCCTGCTGCCAGGGATTAACAACTCCCTGAGGAATACAGTTAGTATTGACCCGCTGTTTGAACGTCTGCTCTCTGCTGCTGCCCCCTGCTGGTCTGCACACAAGGTGATTGCAGCTCTCCACACACAACAGATACTTTCTGCTGCTCCTGTGCATTTGGGAGTAAAGGTTTAGCTCCTGTATAGTATCTGTAGCACTCAATAATGAAATCAATAATATCAGGTGTGTATCCCATAACAGCTCTGAGTCAAAGTGGATTTATTTCATCATCATGATACAGATTTTGTGTGGGATCTTTGTTGAACTTTGTAAGGAAATTATCTTTTGGGTTGTTCTTTCAGGGAGGTCAGCCTTCAGGTTAGGGATTATCACTTGACCTGTGTGGGATTCAGTGTTTTACTTAAAGACGTGTTACCGAACCCTGATTTTTGATTTAAAGGAAGGTGTGTCTGCTTATTAGGCCTCACGGGGACCCTGATAACTTGGTTAATGGAGCGTATGTCTCATGTACCGAGGCTGTGAGTCCTCTTTAGTGGCTGTAGGTTTGAATCCCACATGTGGCCCTTTGCTGCACGTTGTCACCCCAGTCTTTCTCCCCCTTTCCTGTCCTCACTTCAGCTGTTTTGTCAAATTAAAGGCATAAGAACCCCCCTTCCAAAACAGTGTGAAAAATAAGTAGATTTCATGGTTGTTGCAAAGAAAACAAGCCATGAGATTCTTTAATTAACACCATTATGCCTACATGCACTTAAAGGTCCAGTGTGTAAGATTTACAGGGATTTATTGGCAGAATAGGGCAGAAACAGAATATGATATTCATAACAGTGTTTTCATTAGTGTATAATGACTTAAAGATAAAAATGGTTGTGTTTTTGTTACCTCAGAAAGAGCCACTGATATCTACAGAGGGCTCAGGTTCTCCATGCACCACGATGTTTCTACAGTAACCCTGAACAGACAAACCAAACTCTATCTAGATTTTTTTTTACGTTTTGGAATGATAATTGATATATATCAGCCATAATGATATCTAATGTGAGAGACTATTTTAATGCATTTAATTTGAATTCTTAGACAAAATGCTCTGTAAACATATCTTAGACTGCCTTATCCTCAGGTGATATGATTTGAGCTAAAACACAAAAATTTGAAATTGTTGGTTATCTTATTGGTATTGGTCATGAGAAGTAGATAATGATTATAGTCGTATCAGCTGAAAAACATCCACATCATCCATTCCCAGTAGTCACAAAATCATCAAAAAATCAAACTCAGATTCAAGGTGAGGACAAAGAAACGTTCACTCTTCAGCAGACGATGTGAAAACGGCCTTCTGGTGTCGAACTCTGCACAAACATCCTGCATAATGAAGGTCAAATACCCGAGTGAGTCAACAGCAAAATACATTTTTGAGTGAAGTTAAAAATCTGGAAATAAAACTGCAGTGGCAGCCATGTCAATGTCACTGCGGTTTAGAGCTGCTTTTATTGAACAATTGAAAGGATAGCAGCTGTTTTTTGTACCTTTTTTTTTTCATCAAATTCATGAAGGACATAAAATTGAAGAATTACATAAAATGGAAAAAAGTACTGCTGTATTGTCCTCAATCAGACACAGTGGAAAGAAGGATAAACAGATGTTATATCTTTTTATGTACTAAATCATTATGGCCCTCATTAAGTTTTTTTTTTTTTAAATAATCCTGTAGGATATCGTATTTTTCATCATTCTAAACAATACACAGCTCCACCAAGAAGTGATTTTTTGTTTTACAATTAATAGATATCCAATCTTAAATTTCATTCTATACTTCTCTCACCTTTTTAGAAAACCAGAAGGAATGAAAAGAAGATTTTATTGTATTTCCCTTTGTGATGATCTGTGGTGTGGTGTGCTGTTAGTGGGATATTTTTTCTTTATTGTGTTGGCTTCTTTAAAGGGACAGCTTATCCCAAAATTAAAAAATACATGTTTTTCCTCTGGCCTGTAGTGCCAGATCTAGATAGTTTTGGTGTGAGTTGGAGAGTGAGTTTTGGAGATATCAGCAGTAGAGATGTCTGCCTTTTGTCTAATGTATCGGGACTAAATGGCATTTAGTCTTTACTTTCCTTCTGCTGTAGAATCCACCAGAACTACTTTTTCTTTTCACCAGAGAAAAACTTGCAGCTCACTCCAAAACAATCTAGATAGCACTACAAATAAGAGGAAAATATCTATTTCTGATTCTGGAACAACCTCTCCCTTTAAAATTGAGATCATTGTTCCATTTGTCATACAACTTTTGCAGTGACTTGTTTCAGATCTTCCTTCAGCGGCATGTTAGCGGCATATTCTGCCAGTTAATTGGTTATTTTTTTCCCACGTCAGGCCCTCAAGGTGTTCTGGCACTAATTCATAGAAACATTCTTGGTTTGTCCATGCAAATTTATTCCGAAGGTCTGTAAACAATTAAACTTTATTATGCATTATTATATCTGATAAATATTTGATTTCCCTCGTACTCCAAGTTCCCCAGTTGGGTTTTTAGTTGGCCAACAAAGTTTTCTTAAACCTGTAATAAAATAACTCATCCTCAACCAGTCCTCCCTCAACAGCGCCTGCTGCAGAGGATGGGTGTGGATGCACAGTGTCGAATTACACACAAATTACAGACCTGCTCAACAGGCCCCTCTCCTGCTGCCTCTGCACCTTCACTGGTGGAGACCCACCCACCCGCTACATTCAACCAGCCTGTTTCCTGCATGGCAAACACTTTTTGTCTGAGAGGAAATGACATCACAGCACCAATAAGAGACCTGCCACAAATACACTGAGCACAGATGAGGACCAAACGTCTCTCAGATGGGTTTTGGACACACTGAAGCCTCTATTGCAAAAAAAAAAGGCAAAACAATCAGGCCATAAAGCAGCCTTTTGGAGCAGCCACTGTGAGGTATGTCTGCTGGACACGAAGAGACTCCGCGAGACTCAACATGTCAAAGTGGGAATGTTGTTTTTTTCTCAAACCCTTTGATGAGTGGTGAGTAGCTGCTGGCAGTGTGTGCTCACACTGCAGCTGGACTTGATTTACCGCTTTACACACAAACATGTCATTTAAATGCATGTTTTTGTTATTTGAAAGTGTGATACCGACTGTTGTTTTTAATGTCTGCTCCTAGATGTCGAATCCGACTGGTCTCCACTTCATGATGCTGCCTTTAATGGACGTGTCCTCACTCTGCAGAGACTCATTGCACAGGTAAAGTTACAATATGCATGAAGAGATAATTATAACATACAGTTAAGAAAAGTTTTGCTGTCTGAAAATCATCTTATGTGGAAAAACCCATAGGTGCGAAATAATGAAGTACAGATACTTAGGTACTGTACTTAATAAGATTTTTCAGGTATCTGTACTTTACTTGAGTAGCCTAATTATTTTTCTGACAATTTCTTATTTTTGCTCCCCACATTTTAACACAAATATTACTTTCTACTCTATATTTTCAAAACAAACTTTAGTTTTAAATGCATCTGGGGGGAATAATTGATCATTTTTATTAGGGCATTGTGTACACCGTTTCTCCATTCAAGACTGAATTGATGGAACAATAATAAATACAAAAGAGGATTCCTTGGTGTGTCCATCAGTGCATATCAGGCAAGACAGACATGACAAGATGAAAACAATGTTTAAAAAAAGGTGACAAACTGATACTTAGCAAGACGAAATCAACATAAAACACGTAACAAGATGAAAATGGCTTGTAACACAAAACAAGAAGAAGATTACATGTAAGAGGATGAAAACAATGCAAAAGATGTAACAAGATGAAAATGACATAAGAAGACAAAAGTTATGTATTAGTAAGCAAGTAACAAGACTGCACTTGTCATTTTGTTGTAGATAGTTCATTTTGAAGCAAATCTCCTAATTCTCCTAATTGAATCTATATGTTGTGTGTGTTGTTCACAGGGGACATGTGTAAATCTGAATACTCTGGACCAGGTTTCTCCCCTCCATGGAGCGAGCAGGCAAGGCCACGTGGCCTGCTCCAAGCTTCTGATGGAAAACGGGGCAAATGTCAGTAAGGCGTCATTGTCTCTAGTCTAGTTAGGAGGAAAACATATCAATTATTGCTGGATTTAACTTTGTGCTGCTGCATGTTTATAACAGATTTACCAGACACACATACGAGCGAGCACGCAGACACATCCGTGCATGCACAATTACACATTAACAAAGAGAAATCTGCGGGTACAAAGTCAAACCACCACAGTGCACTGTAGGTTTGACAGCAGATTTGCAGTAAACACGGTGTTGTATAAATATAATCAGTGGAGAATTTGTTTTGCTACATTAAAGGTTCTTATTACTGTTTCTTTTTAAATTATGATCACTTCACTGACACCTGCTCAGGGTTGGGTCAGATTATTTTGAAATGCAGTCACATGTAGTTATTCAATACAAATTACATGGCATTTAGTGCAATTAGTAACAGAATCCATTAGATAACAAAAAAATATATAATCTAATCTGAATACTTTTGGATTACTTTTGGAAAATGTTGCACCTTACACTAAAAAACATGGTTGCAGCCACAAAAATCGTGAGTTCCACAAATATTATTTTTTCTCTTTAAATATCTCAAAACATTTTCAATGCAAATACATTAATTTAAATGTTTTGAGATGCAACGAATGCAAACTACAGGTGAACTGTGTGTATTCTGCAATATGTTGGATGCTGTTTCTTTTGTGTAAGTTTTTGTTGCTGCTGGGGTTTTTTTTTTTATCAAAGGCAATAAGGAGTCTTGTAGCACAAGAAGAGCACTTAAACTCAAAATGTTCATCCTTTTCATTGTAAATAAAAAGGAATAAAAACTACATTATCCATAATAATCATCATTTTTAAAAAACAACTTTTGTCAAATGTGCTTTTTATGAGTTAAATGAGTACATTGGAACTCATTAATAATTTATAAAGTGTTTATAACCTAATTGATAACCTAATTATAAAGTGTTTATGAATCATTTATCAAAAATAGTGTAGTAAAGAGTACAAGTTTGCTTTTGCAGAAGTACAGAGTGGCATGGAAAGGAAATATTGCAGGAGAGTACAAGTAGCATACCTTGAAATTATACTTGAATACTGTACTTCTGTAAATGAATGTGAAATTCATGCTGTTTTACATAAAGTCATAGAAAGGATCTTTTGGTCTCACTAACATGAATGTTCATGACTTGTGTAAATGCAGGTCCATTTTATGAGTTAATAGAGCATTAACTGTCATTAAAAACAGTTCCAGAGTTTTAAAAGTGCAGCATATTAAAGATGTTATCAAATAAACTGACAATGTAACTATAATCTAATTGCAGATTTTAGTACTTATTTTTTGTAATCTGATTGTGTAATAGGGCTGCAACTGATGATTATTTTCAATCTGTCAATTATTTTTTCAATTAATCGATTATTAGTTGATTGTTTTAAAATATCAGAAAAAGTGTTTCCCACAGCCTGTAATGATGTCCTCAAATGTCTTGTTTTACTCACAACGCAACGATATTCAGTTTACTCGTAGAGTAAAGGAACAAAAAAAATTCACATTTAAGAAGTTGAAATCAGAGAATTTGGACTTTTTTTCTTAACCGATTAATTATCGATTAATCAATTAATTGCTGAAGTTCTATGATTTAATCCTGATTAGATGTAATCTGTTGCCACCCACTTGCTCACCTGATGTACTCACCATATAAATATCATAACTTTTGCCTGATTTGTTTATTGTTATGACTTTTGTAGAGACGTTCTGGTGCATTGTGTCAAAAATATCTGTGCCCATGTCAGGTGAACAGTTCAACAGTGGACGGACAGACGCCCCTGTCTGAAGCGTGCGCCCGGGGCCATGTGTCCTGCGTATCGCTGCTCCTTCGACACGGAGCGTCGCCCTCAGGGAGCAGCCAGTCCAGCTCTCCAATCCACAGGGCTGCAGCAGAAGGTCAGAGGTCACATTCCAATCTGTATACACAGATAATCCATGCTGAACCTGTACTGTCAGTCAATAGAAAATGTACAAAGAGTGCCAAAGCGTCAGAAAAGCACATCTGAGTGACGTATAATCAAGCCCATTAAAAATAGTCAGCGTTGGTGCAGTCTACAAAGTAAAACGATGCATATTCTGTGCAAGTGCAAGCAGATTTCAAAGCTCATCCCGTCAGGTGCATCACGTCTCATTGTGATGATTCTGGTAACCCTGTCCAGGTCACCCAGAGTGCATTGAGCATCTTGTTCTGTACGGTGCAGATGTGGATCAGTACATCGACCAATCAGGCGCCCCCCTCCATGTTGCCTGCTCCAATCGGCACCTGAGTACTGTGAGGAAACTGCTTCAACTTGGTGAGAATAACTTTTAACCTCTCCTATAAATGTGTGTGTGCTTTTGGCTGAGGAGGAGTTGCTGACCTTAATAACATCAGTAACATCACTCCGTTGGATAACACACTGTAAATTTATTTGTCTTTGACTTCTTGGCAAACAAATGTAATTAATTTATCTTTGTGCATAACATGTAAACCAAATAAAACACAACATGTCTCCTTATTTGGTGCAGTAACAATAATATTTTATGGCCATTTCTGCATCCTGACACCTTCATAAAAGCTCAGAAAAGTATTTAAAGGAAAACAGTTTGTTAATTTTGCAATGGTTGTTATTATTTTCACACATACAGCAGTGAAGTCTATAAAACCCCAGTTAATGAGGGAGTAAAGCCAGTGTAGCCAAGGACTAAATAATGTCATTACTTAAAGACCAAAACAACTTGTTTCTGGTGTTGGAAGAAGTATTCATGTCATTTATATAATGAAAATTATTATATGCCTCTTATTAAATACTTGATTCTGATTGGTCAGTGATGACATTTCTGATCATCGACTGTGGTGGAGCAATAGAATCATGTTAAAAGTAATATTTTGTGACCAACCATTGATTTTTTTGTGTGTGTGTGTAAAAAGCAGGATAATGTACAAAGAGCACCAGAAGTAAATATATTCATAATGCACAAAGGCCCCTTTCAGAGTATTGTAGCATTTTATATATTAGAGTATTAGAGTTTTATTGTTGATGCAATAAATGTAAGGTGAAATTTAATATTGAGCCATTTAATACTGCATTAATACACAGCAGTGGAATGTAACTAATGCATTTACTCATGTACTGTACTTGTAATAATAACACAATTTTTGGTAGTTATGCTTACACATACACTCGAGTATTTCCATTTTATGATACTCTATAATTCCATTCCACAGTAATTCATTGGAAAATTAAGTACTTTTTACTCTGCCGCATTTATTTGACATCTATAGATATTTAGTTGGGGCTACTTTACAGATGAATAAATTGCATAAATAAACAAAGCATCTTCATTGCTGTTGATGATAGTTAAAATTAGCTCCACCTTCCATGCATCAGTAATACTACAGCATA
This sequence comes from Lutjanus erythropterus, assembly GCF_056507025.1. Lineage (NCBI taxonomy): Eukaryota > Metazoa > Chordata > Actinopteri > Lutjaniformes > Lutjanidae > Lutjanus > Lutjanus erythropterus. The sequence continues at coordinate 25,028,667 of NC_139324.1, forward strand.
AAACTAGCAGGGGCCATACATTATGAGTAATTTTATTTGTAATACTTTTATGTATATTTTCCTGATAATATTCGCATATTTACATTACAGTGCATTTACAGTACATTTAACTTAAAGTGACATTTTAAATGCAGGACTTTAAGCTGTAGAGAACAGCACATGCTGGATTTTGGGGGTAGATGCCAATATTAGGAAGCAAAACCCCCGGTACACCCATACTGCCAGATGCTCTACAGTATTTTATAGTTTAACAATAAACTTTATAGTCCACAATAGTATTTTTTCTAATAATGCTGACTACTGCTCTAAAAATACAAGTATCTCAAAATGATGCCTAAATACAGTTGTTGTGTGAATGCACTGTTTGCCTTTGTGCTCTCAAAGCAAAGTGAAATATTTTTTTTATTAGAATATTCATCACATGAATAAATTCAGTTTAGAAGAAATGTCCCAAAGTCTTTTATGTGAGCAGTGAAGAGGATAAATGGTGTTCTGTGTTGTAGAAGAAGACAAGCTTTAAGTGAGCTGACAGACTGTGAGGACATCAGACCTCATTAGTCTCTGCTCTCCTGCAGGTGCCAGTGTGAACAGCTGTGTGTCTGGTGACAGTGTGTCTGGAGACTCGCCGCTGCATATCGCCGCTCGTCTGTCCAGCCCTGAGATGGTGTCTGTCCTGCTCGACCACGGGGCCGACCGTTTCCTCAGGAACTCCGAGGGCAAACAGCCGCTGGACCTCGCAGCTCCCAGCAGCCCGGTGGAGAGGCTGCTGAGACAGGCAGGAGGTATTCAACCCAAACTAACCAAGTAGCCTCACTCTGGGGGGTTTTCATGGCCTTTTTACGTTAATGAAAACATTTCTCTATCATCCGGCTCCTGCCCAGGAGTGTCTCCTCTGATGCAGCTGTGCCGACTGCACATCAGGAAAACTGTGGGCAAGCAGAGGCTGGATGGGATTTACGACCTTCACCTTCCCACAGAAGTCAAACAGTATCTGCTCTACCAATCAGACCCAGGAGGAGATCCAACACTCTGAGAAACTCATCATTTCACTGCTCTGTCAGCAGGGGGCGATCTTGCTTTATCTTAGTCGTGAAAAGACTGCATCATGGTTCATGATTGTGATGGTAATTAACTGTTATTCCCCTTTGTGACACTCCTCTGTAAACAAACTGATTCTCAAGATCAATCTGGACTTCTAAGTGAAGTCTTGGAGCAAGTTCTTAGAATTAAATATGAATAAACAATAACATGGGAATTATTTAAAATGTGAATATGGGCTCATAAGGTTTATTGAATGTTGCTAAATTAATGTTAAACGAAGTTTAATAAAGTGAAACAATATTTTTCAAATTACACAAGTATCCACATGCAGCTTATATTGTGTGTTGCTGTTTTTGATACTGCTGTATTATATTTTTCTGCTTTAGATCAACATTACATTAAACTCTAGAGCTGCAATGATCAATTAATCGATCAAAAAGGAAAGCAGTTGCCAAAAATTCAGATCAATTGATGGTTTTCCAAGCAAAAAATGTCAAACATTTTGGTTCTATCTCTTTAAACGTGAGGAATTGCTTCTTTTGTTCGTGATTTATGATAGTAAAAAGAGTCTTAGGGACTGTTGGTGGTTACTATCCACAGGACATACAGTGTGCAGGTTTAAGACACGCACCGTATGATTTGCCCACAGATTATGTTTGAAAAGAGGCAAAAACTCAGTAGAGTGCAGATCTCTGACAGGCAACCCAGAAATAATATTTAGATGTATCCCCTTTGTGATCACCAACATTTTGTTAAGTAACTATAATGTACTTACATATTTTGTAATGGATGGACTGTAATGGATTATAATTGCATTTACTTTGTAATTTAATCTCATATAACTAATTACATATTAGTAGTTATTCTCCAGCACTGCTAGTATCCTATTAGACATCTGAGTCATAACTCTGTCTGAGTTATGGCCAAAAACATGTTTTCTCAGGTCACAGTGACCTTTGACCGCCAAAATCTATTCAGTTCATCCTTGACTTCAAGTGGACGTTTGTGCCAAATTTTAAAAAACTTCTTCCAAGTGTTCCTGAGATATTGCATTCAGATATTACATGGATGTGAGGCCACTGTGGTCATTTGTGCCAACTTTGAATCAAAACATAAACCCTCTGGCCCTGGCTGTTGCTGATGTGGAGGCACTAAAAAAAAGGTTTTTAAAGTTTTTTAAAAAAAAAATTGTGAATCTCAGCGGTCCTTCTGCACACAGCTGTGAAAATGAATAAAGAAAATTAGGCTGATCATGCAGAAGTATGCAAGATTAGCTGCAGGAAAGCTGCAGGTCCATTGATCATGCACATGTACACACACATGCAAGTGATCACATAATCCCATCCAGGCTTACAAGTGGTGTAAGTATATAGAAATTTTCATTCTATTAAAACTCCAAACAATCTGATGTTCTGGGTTTGCTGTTGACAGAGTGTGTGTTGAACAGTTGTTTTCCAAGAGACTGAAAAGTATATTTAAAAAACAAAAGACATACACAGCACAAGGATCATACGAAACAAACAATCCCCTAACAAACACCAAATGCATGCACAATGCTTTCAAAGTGACGCTTCATTATATGACTGAACACATCATAACCCAGTTTTCCATGAGGATACAGACCTTTGTCTGAGAAATGGAGCTTTGCAGATGTTAAATGAAGAATCGGGCATTTATTAGCTTCTAATTATCTTGTGGTCCCTTATTACTTATAAAAACCTGAGGAAGAGAACATATTTATTTCTGTTAATTCAGATGATAAAAACCAAACAATACACTGTTTTATTTAGGTCACTAGTTTTTTCCATTGCCCTAATCTAGTATTCATGATGATTTCATGGTAATTATCTGTTTATCCACTGCCTGCAGCAGGAGGAACATGGATTGCAAAACAGATCCATCTTTTCTTCTGGATTCTCTCAATAGTTTTGTCCACACAAGTCACACAAACATTGCATATGAGTGAGCCATCTTTCGGTGATGTTTCCAAAGCTCCCAGCAGCCTGTCAGCTGTCACCATCCTTACCCAAAACTCTTCGAGGGCTCGCTGACCCTCTGACCTCTGTGTGTTCTGTGCTTACAGCCAATCAGTGGGACTGACAGATCCCATGAGGAGGAGCGAGAGCAGAAAACAGGTTTAGGATGGAAGGCAGGGAAAACAGTGAAGATGGAGTTCAGTAGGTCATTTACAGAGACGATTAAAAGGGCAGTGTGTGGGACGCTCAGAAATAAAAGTGCTAACTAGATCCATATATGATTCTTTGGCTTGTTCTTCATTGAAGAAGCCTCTTTGGTTCCTGGTAGAAAGGTTCCACATGGAACTCTTTCAGACGATTCTTCCAAGAATGCAAGAACCATCAATGAAAGGTTCTACCCAGGACCCCCTATGATAGGCCTCTTCTACCAACACTGAACCAGCCTCATTCTGGTTCAAGCGTTCCGAGCATTTCCACAAAAAATAAAATGGTTCAGAACCTGAAAAGTTGGTACCCAGCTGGAACATGGTTCCACACGAAACGAATGGAAAGAATGGGTCATAAGATAGTAAAAAGGTTCCAAGAATCTTGAACAAAACTTGTTCAAGAACCAGAGCTAAATCGGTGGAAAAGTGCCCTATATGAGAGGTCCTGCAGAGAACCCTTCTATGGTGTCATGATCCCACCCAGAAGCCTCTCTGTGGGTTCCATCCAGAACATTTCCAGCATCTAAGGGTGTAAACAAGAACACACCCATGGTGTTCTACCAAGATCTCTTTTATATTCAAAGGATTTCATCAAAATCTTTTAACACTCTGTTTTTTAATAATCCTTGAAGAAATGATGAATTCCAACAAGAGTTCCTTGGACAAAAAGGGTTGAGGCCCTTGATAAACCCTTTCTTCAAAAAAGGGTTCTTCTAAAGCAAATGGTGCGGAGTTGAAACCCAGTCCTTCAGGGAGAACTCTTTGGAACCCTTAAATTCTAAGCAGTTCAACATCAACATCCTCTTAATGGTGACAAAAGCACCAGTTCTTATTAAATGCACCACTCATTAACTTCACCATCAATCCACCCCGTCCCAATTTGCCACTTGAACTAAATCATTGTACCCTCAAACATCACACGGGTGCCCGAGGCCAGCCACACATTGAACCGTGTTTCGATTTAACTGGTGTTTAATGTTAAATCAATACAGTGGAGGAGCCTCCGACTCCTCACATACAGTATTGAGTGAATGAGAATGAAATACGGACAATCAGGTGAGACGTCTGTCTGGTAATCAGTGTCAAATGACTGCCCAAATAATTTCCCACTACAGCCGTCCCGGCAGTGGTTGGACTCAGGCTGTCGAGGAGCAGGTGCAGAAAATAAGAGGCAACAGCTGTGGGTGACAGTGGGCTGAAAGTCATGATGCATTTATGGTGAAGCAGTTCCAATCACTGGTTTAGATTAAAATTGTTTTATTATGTGACTTAACGCACAATCCCTACATCTCTGTGACAAAAGTACCAGAAGTAAGAAGTACAAAGAAAGTCGTTACTGTAATGTACTGTATTCACAAGGAATAATCGGTTAATTGCACCAGTTGTTCTATCCTGTTATTGTCATGGTTAAATATAATAAGATATATCCATAAACTGTCACTTAGTGAGAGGTCATGAGTTTACTCAATGATAGAAACGAGGTCCCTTGAGGAACCCCTGCCCTAGTGGACACTTACTTGAAGGGCACCCTGGAGAGCACTTCATCATGATTTATCTACCACAGGGGCATCCAAGGGATACTTTTCAAATACAGGGGCACCAGGGGGCGCCTGTCCCCACCCCGAGCCCAGCAGTGCATCTTGGCATCACTGATGTTGGTGTTGTGTTTTGCTCTGTGTACCTGAACAACTCTGGTTCAGACAAATTTAGTCAGGTACAGTGTGGTACTTGGATGCACTTACTGTAAAATCAACCCACCTATGTGTGATACCAAAGCTTTTACTTTTATTCTCCAGAGGAAAACACTCCATTAACCCCCATCGCTTTTTTTCTTTCTTTCATTTTAGTGCATGAGGGCACTTTCTCTTCAAATAGCGCAAAGTGGGAACACGTACCCTAATGCAAGTTTTACACCCACCGCACACGCTCACTTCAGACTATCCCATTCCTCCAACAAACAGCTATTAATGGAGAGGTTTTAGAAGAAGAAGTGAAGTAACTGAAATACTAAAATACAACTCCTATTCAAAAAACTTTAGGATGTTGTGTAAAGCGTAAAAAAACAGAATGCAATGACTCACAAATCATTTTTGACTTGAATACAATAACAAGATATTTAGTGGTCAAACTGATGAACTTCATTGTTTTTTATAAATATGCACTTGTATTGAATTTGATGCCTGCAACACATTCTAAAAAGTTGGGACACAGGCACCAAAAGACTGGGAATGAATTGCCTGTTTGCAAACATTCAAAAGGTAAACAGCTGAACTGGTAACAGATCATAGTATCACGATCGGATATTAAAAGGGCTGAAAGGGTCAGGAGCATGGATGAGGTGAGGTTTACCACTTTGTGGGAAACTAGCCAGACAGTTTAAGAAAAATTTCACCATCTACAATCCATAATATCATTAAAAGATTCAGAGAATCCAGGGAGATGTAAGCAGGGCCAAAAACCAACACTAACTACCTGTGACCTTTGACCCCTCAGGTGGCAGTGCATCAAAAACTCACATAATTGTAAATTCTTTTGTTCTCAGAAATCATAGACGCCATGACCTCAAGGCTAAAGAGAAAAAGGACCATCCAGATTGTTACCAGCGCCAAACTTAAAAATCCAGCATCTGTGACCGTGAGGATGTGTTAGTGCCCATGGCATCATAGGTAACTGTCATATTTGTGAAGGCCCCATTAATGCTGAAAGGTACATACAGGTTTTGAAGCCACATATGCCACCATCCAGTCTTTTTCAGAGACACCCCTGCTTATTTCAGTAAGACAATGTCAAGACATATTCTGCACGTGTTCCAACAACGTGGTAGTAAAAGAGTTCGGGTACTAGACTGACCTGCCCTGTCCAAACTTGTCTCCCATTGAAAATGTGTGGTGAATTATGAAGTGCAAAATATGACAACAGAAACCCCGAACTGTTGAGACTTGAAGTCATATATCAAACAAGAACATGTCCTCGTGTTCCAGGCATCAAAATCAGAACGAGAGCATATTTACAGAAAGTTTGAAGATTAAATATCTTGTCTTTGTGCTGTATTCAACTGAATATAGGGAAAGGTTTTTGCAAATCATTGCACTCTCTTATTTACATTTCACACAATGTCCAAACTTCTTTGGAATTGGGGTTGTAGAATGAGCTACAAAACAAGCGACACAAAGCAAATCTTCAGGGAATAAACATGTTGCAACAACCAAAGGAGCCCAGTGTTTATAATCAACACAGGATTAGTTTACTCGTTATTGCAGGAGTCATTCTAATCATCCCTCTCGCATACAAGCAGCCGCCACCTACTGCGAACGAGCTGCAAATGTTGATGCCAAACAGCCCTTATATGCACACATCTAATAACCCGGTTGTGATCATTCCTCGTGCGTCCTGATTGCTCCGAGCTGGATCTTGTTATAGATATCAGTGTTGCTACTAAGCTACAAGTGGGTTGAGCCATGTCCTTGTACTCGCCAGTAATTGCTTTGGTATTTTTAGTTTGCCGGTGTCGGGGTAATTAAAACAAATAGCAGAGATAGTGGAGACAGTGATCTCCTGTGGCTCCTTGGTGTGAGCGTGGAGAGGTTTAGTAAGGTCAGACACTGCAATGTTTTCAATTAGACACCTCTGTACTAATGAGGGGTTTATTAGAGAGTGTGGCTACTTATGCAAAGCAGGACCGCTGAGTGACCGAGACATTTACATCTCAGGATAAAGGCGGGTGTGCAGAGGCTCTTTATTGCTGCCTGACCTGACTATACAAGGAGAAAAACAGTATAATATTAAACAAAAACTATGTAAATTGACAAAAAGTGTTTATTTTATATTCTGTAGGTTTATACAATATAAAAAATGTACATTATGATCACAAAAAATAACTGTGATTCCTGCAATAAATACACTTATTTTTCCATGATCGGTCTTAAAAAATAACATTATTGATTTGATATCACGTTGTTAAAAGTGTCTCTCACATGTTCCTAAAGTCGACCCTCGTCCCGAACATGACAGCAGCCTGTAACGAGGAGGGGTGGGGGTGGAGAGACGTCAGGTATGACCGTCCCTCAGGTCCCTCAGACTGCGGCCCTGCTGGAACCGTCTGTGTGTCTGTGGTCCACGGATGCAGGTGGCAGGAGCTGCGGCAGGTCACGAGGGCCGCTGGGAATTACCCAGCAGGAAGAGACACAGCAGGTTCAGCACCACGAGGATCAGCACCAACCCGACAAGAACCTTCTGCACCCACAGACACGAGTTCAGCTTCTGCTCCAACCGCGAGTTGCAGGCCATCACTCGCATGAGCTGGTGAGATTAAAAAAAATAAAAAATAAAATAATAATAATAATAATAAAGGTTTATAAAAACACCTTGTAATGAAAGTCATGGAAACAAGTCAGTCTATTAGAGATGTATATTAATTTAAAAGAATAGTTTGGGGTTTTGGGAAACACTGTATGCGATTGCTTCTGTGGTTTCTTGCCATGAATTAGATAAAAAGATCGATGCCACTCTCCTGTCTTTGCAAAAAGTACAAAGCTGAAGCCGGGAGGCAATTAGCTGTTTTTACAGAGTGGAAGTAAATAACGTTCAGACAGAATCAGGCGTTGTGGTGAAAACACCAATTATCTCATTCATTTGAATGGGGGTGGTACGTAGAGTGTAGTGGTTGTGCGAGGAGGAGACTGAATGAGGAGAAGGACCGCTAGTGGTGAGAACGTAGGGGGGCCGATACTGATATTAAGTAGGAAATAAAATTCTGATATGGATATATTGGCCGATATTCTTCCAAAATTACACCAGGGCAGTAAAACAGTAAACTTTCACTGGTATTTTAATTATAATAAATAAATATAAATGAAAAAAGACAAACAGGGCAACCTGGATTAAAGCTACAAAAAAAATAAATCATACTTCAGATTGTTATTGGTAATCATGGATGTCGTGTCCTCCAGGTTAGAGAGGAAAAGGACCATTTAGATTTAGTTACTAGCCCTACCTTCAAAAGCCAAGAAGACGTCCATGTTTATTTCGACAAGACAATGCCAAGACAGATTCTGTATGTGTTTAACAGTGTGGCTTTGTAGTAAAAGAGTGTAGGTACTAGACTGGCCTGCCTGCAGTCCAGACCGGTCTCCCTTTGAAAATGTGTAGCGCATTATGAAGCGCAAACAACACCAACAACAGAGACCCAACTCTTTTGGAATAGGGATTGTAGAATGGTGGTCAACAGCATCTCAACAAACAAATTTATTGTAACATAAAGGTAAGAACTGTGGAGGGACAAGGCTTCTCTCACCGCTGTGTTTAATTCCTGCTGCCCGCTGGTCCCTGTCTCCACGGGGCTGTCCCTGAGAGGACTCACTGTGGGTTTAGCGCTCTCCAGAACATGACAGCGCAACCTGCGGGAAAGTCACAATCTAATGAGCGGAGGCCATCAGGGTGATGTGCAGCCTACAAGTCCCCTGTCACAGCTGTAATGAGAACTGTGTGGCAACAGACCATCACTAAAGAGTGTACAAATTCTTTCACACATTTACTGACATGGCTAAATAAAGAGAGAAGAGGCGCCTACCTGTGTTCCATTATCTTAGCTTTCGGTACTTCTTTCCAGAACTGCGCAAGTTCTTGTGAGCCAACATTGTCCATCTCAGCAGCCATAACCAAAAATCTGTCCTGTGGAGAGGCTTGAGAACCTGCACGAAAACATCCAGGGCAAATATTAAACCAAAGATTTCAAGCAAGTCAGTGCAATGTTGCCAGTGTTGTTTGCGGGTACATAAAAAGAGCAAATGTAGGAAAGGTTTGGCTTTTTCGGTAAAATGAAACGAGTTTAAATTACAGTTTAAATCAATAACAAAACCGAGGTAGCTGACTGACTGACTGACTGACTGACTGACTAACTAAAAAACAGGGCTGTGTCTGAAAGATTAAGTGCTAGACATGAAAAAAACAACACACACAAAAAAACACCACAGCATAAAAGCTAGCGGAGAAAAGCAACCCTGAAATAGGTAGCGCTGATTACTCTGAGTTCTATGGAGCACATCACAACCTACAGCTGACACTCCAGCGCTTTGAAGGCCACAAAATGTTTTAACTCGCACAGCGCTGTCAGTTGTGTGATGGTTTGTTTTGGAGAGATGATTCTTTTATCACTCTTGAAATATGTATGTCAGGGAAAGAAAAGTGGCTCCCGGCACTTTGGGAAGGTAAGAGACTGGACGATTTGATTATTCTGAAGTTCAGCATTTGGAAGCATCTACTGTGAGTGGAGCAGAGTGCAGAGCTAAAGTGCAGTACCTCCATGTAAGGACACCACTATATCTACTGAGGCTCCAGGTTCACAGCTGCTGCTGCTGGGCTTCACTCTGTACTTCTCAGGTGCTGTGGTCCGAACCTGTGGACGCACCACAGGCATCGTAAGAATATGAAATGTCAGAAAATAGGGAAAAATGCCCCTCGCACATCGTCAAAATGCTTGCTGTTTTTTGAACCACAAGAACTTCTATTGGTGATCATGTATGTATATATATATATATATATGTATATGTATATATATAAGTACATATATAAAACAGTAGAAAGCATACATTAACCATATATTATTACTGCAATATACTAGAATTATACAAAAACACAGAAATTAATTTTTAATAGGGCTGCACATTTAATTGCAATGTTACTGAAATCACAATATGGCCAAGTGCAATATCCAAATTGTAGAACCAAGTACAAATTGCAATTTTTTGAAAAAGAAAACATACATTTGTTTGGTATAGAGCCCAACAAATATCACATCATCACAATTTTTTTTTCTGTAAAAATTAAAATTGTAATACAAAAATGATCTTTACCGTTAATTGTTTAACATTTTGCAATTTCAGTCAAAATAATATAATTATTTTTAATTTGCTATATATCCCAATACAGAGGCAAATTCTATACCATAAAAAGTTCGTTTAAAAATCTTTCATCAAACCCTACTGCAATTATTACAGTGGCAGACATCAAAGACCCTGATTGATTGATTGATGTCTTTTTTTTTATTACTGGTTAGTTATGGAGGCTATTTTGCATAGAGATGAATACTGGTGTTCCCTTTGGCTTGCGTTGGGCTCAAAAAGTTTAAAAACAACTGGTTTAGACTGTTTGTTATGATTGTGAATGTGTGGCAGTTCATGTTTTGATTGACATCTCCCTCAGGAGTACCAGCCAGCATTTTTATTGCTTTACTTTGCTGTCAGACAGTCCTTTCCAACATGAAACTGAAGCCACCACCTATACTCCCCACAAATCTACCAGACTTCTATGACAAAAACAATCATTTTAACTTTCAGAACACGGGAGTTGCTGGACTACCCCTGTTCCATCAGTTAGTTTGTTTGTGCACAGCAACTCCCATCTTCTGCGAGGTAAAATTACTGTTTTCGTCAAAGGAGTCTGGAGCAATCTGACGGCCTCAGCTCTGCATTGTTGAGTTGGCTCAGACTCAGAGGGGCAGATTAAGCAGGAACAGACAGGCAGTGTTTCATCTGTTAGAGTGAGATAAGTGACGTGGATTTTTTAATGATTGGCTCGCAAAATTAATTGCAGAATTTTTTTAATAAATATCCAAGCATAATCATGCCCAATTTAAACCCAATATCAGGAAAGTGTACAAATACTTAATAACAACATTTCCATTTTGGATTAAAACTTATGTCTAATAATTTTTAGGTGATTACTATTATGTACATAAGACCTTAAATTACATAGTTAGAATACTATGGTGGATTTGGGTTTCCAGGGGCTTTAAATTAACAATATCAATTTTCTGTCAATGTAAAACTAAGCCTTGTATTTTGAAAACAAAAACCCACTGCTACAAAAATACACATTCTGAGATAAGTGACTGCATTAACATAATGCTCAATTGATCCACTATAAACATCTACACCTTCTACAAGATTATTAATGATTTCTTATGATTCATAAACAGACACAAACTCATTGAACTCCAATTAACCTGAAACAGGTAAACAAAAACAGTTACTCCAGTTCAGAATAGATCAAACTTGTTTCCTTGCTCTCTGATGACATACCATGTTCATTATATGATTTATTACTGTCAATGTATTCTTAACAAATTACTTAAACTACATATCACTTGTCATTTTTTGTTCTGTTGGTCAACTAACACATTTATTATTCTAATCAAATCATCTCAATATTCAGTTAATAGCGGTTTAGCAATAGTTCTGTAAACTCATGCTGTGCTCAGAAACTTAAACACACACCACACACACGCGTGTGTGAGCACCTTCACACTCACCTTGAAGGCCACTTGATTTTTGGTGACATTGCTCAAGATAATGAGGCTTTTTTTCTCTGTCTCCCCAGAACCAAAGCTGAGCTCCTCTGCAGGGCTGCAGTGAGAAAAGAAACACACATTGTCAAACAGAAGCCACATTTGAAAGCTGTCTGGGTGGAAAGAGTATCTGGGCTTAAAAATAAAGTAATTTTGCACTAAAGTGTCTCTTTGTTCATTTCAGTACGGTTACAACTGCTAAATGCAGACAGTAGTTCTCCTTTCGTTCTCAGCATGCTTTGTTGTTTCTCTCTTACGTGTCTTATTAATACCAATTGGGCTGGTAAAATTGCTGCTCCCGTTATGATTACCCTGGGACTTTTTAGATTTCCCTGTTACACATCACCTTCCATTACCAACTATCTGCTTCAGCGAGTCTTTCCTGAATGCTAGAAATATTTTGCAGCTGAAATGAAACATAAAAGCATAATTTCAAATACGGGAATTCTGTCTAGTATGTTTACTTTTACCTTGGTCAAAACCAACAGGTCAGCCCCTGTTGACCACCTGTTTGTCGTAATATTATTTTTCATTTTATTTAGAAGAACACAAAACAAAGTGTTTGACAAAGAATGTTCTATAAGACAGGTAATAATGCAGGACTCATTTTATTATCCGTATCATTTAATTTGTGGTGCATATTTCCCATATTTGCAGTTAAACATATTCTCACAAATCAATGGATACACAATTACTATGGAGATTAAACAATTAGTTGATTAATCAGTTAGGTGATTGACTCCTTTGTCCAGTTAATAGGAGCATTATGGTTCTATGGTTTGCAGAGATTACATCTGTTTCCATCTGTACTTAATAAGGTCAGGACCTAAACTGGAAGTCGGTGAGACTTTTGGAAATTCTCTTAAAGCCTGGAATTGATACGGGTTGATCAGAAGTTGCTAAATTTATTTGTTACTGGAAAACTCTCCACATGACAGCCTCAGAATTGCACAGATCAGTGCTTCAGATCACATGAATAAGAAAACTATTACATAACAACCTGAATGAATAAACTTTTAGTGTGTCGATGAACACAACAGATGCTCTATTAGTTAACTAGGGAGGATTTTCTTTCACCACAGCCAGCAATATTTACACATTTTAATCTGATTATACAATACTTGTAAAAAGTACATTATCAGTACTGGATACTCAACCCTGGCTCCTAACTACATTTCTTTAAACCTTTCGTACTGTATTCTTGACCTGTATGGATCAATCTCAGGCTTTAGGGTTGTCACAATACTGGACTTTCAAACTTTGACACAATATTTGTATTAAAAAACAAAAAGATAGGCTCCTTGATACATCTTTTGATATCACATAATAAAGACCAAAATGCTCCTAGTCACACAAAATAGGATTTAAAATGACCAACCTACATGCAGTGCTGGTAGAACACAGTGGTGGTGCCAGGAAAATAAAGACTCAACTTAACTGAGCTCTTGAATGAGCACTTAGATCTTAGATTTTTTTTTTTATAGCTTCAGTAGTTTAAATACTATTGGAAGTTAGTATTGTATTGTTTTAAACATGTTGTATAGAAAAAGTATTGATACTTTTGACAACCTTAGTGCCCTTACAGGCAACTGAAGGAATTAAACTGTATGTTTTTTAATCAGGTTTAATGTCCAACAAAGTAAAAATATGTTGTTTTTTTCATTTAGTATACAGTTTTTTCTTTTATTATTATAAGACAAAATCTTTGGGGAAATATCTGTTGGGAAAACTGCTGTTTTTGATTGACAACAGTAGGCAGGCTGAGTCCTGGCAGGGGAACAAGGAACAAAGTAAAAACAAACAAAACATGTAGCTTAAAAGTCACTGACAGATAGCATATTGTTGATAGTATTTAAAAATTAAGGACCACACCAGCATCTGTATGGACTGAAGTAACATTTACAGCAGAGCTGTTTGATACAGACAAAATCAAATATCACAATATATTTGGCCAAATCCCTTGATATCAATAATGCCACAACATTGTAGGGATGACTTTTGGTGCTTTTACAAAACATTAACACAACATTTAATGAATTATCATCTATAATGTGGATTTAATGACTCAGTGGGTAGAGTGGGTAAACATCTGAACAGCCTGAACAGGTCTGGTAAGTTCAGAAAATTACATCACTTAACTGTAATGCAGCCTTTAAAACCAGGACAAGACAACACTTATACCACATTCTGATATCCACAATCTGAGACGCTATCCAGTCTCACATCACGATATTGATACAATATTGATACACCGCTCAGCCCTAATCTGCTGGTATGTTAACACACTGTTTAATGTGCGGCAAATGACCAAGACAGTTTTTATAGATTGCAAACTGACTTTAGCCCAGTAAATGTTTCTTTAGCTTTTGTTTGACTTGTCGAACGAGTATTCAACAAGTCGAGGTGCAGGACAAGGCGTGTGTTCATGTTTTTGAGGCAGACTAAGAAGCAGACTTTGGCAGAGAAGCTACTGTGGGTTGTTTTTCACAGTCTGTGGCTTTTGTGTTGTGTAGCAGGATGTTGTCTGACTTTTAGTCAGTGTGACCGTTGACCTATGACAGAATGCAACCGTTTCCGTTTTATGAAAACATGGTTTAAAATGAGGTGAATTGCTTGGCTGTACGAAACAACTTGTCCATCCACGTAACTAGAGATGCTTAACAGTGGGTGGCATTGTCATGAAATTAAAAAAAGGATTTTTTTAAAAATCCTAACTTTTGGTTTGTGATTTTGCCTCAAGGGAGAATACATTTAATTTCCATTGAACTTAATGCAGAATGGGGCTCTGATCATGCATCAAAGCTGTGAAATCTTGAGCCAAAACAAATCTATGGCCTAAAACCCAGGGATGAGGCTCTTTGCCTCATTCTCTGACGATCATTGTAGGTGTGCACTTGATGTTTCTTCTAGCCACAAGTTTGCAACAGTCTAACTTGGCTATAAATAGTGTATGATTTGAGCTTCAGTGAACAGTCAACACTTATTGCATTGGGGACTTAAACTTTGCCAAGCAGAAACTAGCAAATGGATTATAATATTTGCTTCATATGTATAAAGCTTCTCATTGATGCAGCTTGGCTATATTTCATGCACTAAAACTACTAAGAACAAAGATATATTTTTTCGTCTTCATGCCTTCATGTGCTCTTTTCCCCAGCAGAACAGCTGTAGAGCCTGGCGCTCGCTGCAGCTCAGAGTGAGTCTTCCGGCTCTGGAAACCTTTGGCAAACACAAGATCAAAGCCCCCTACTCCCCTCTAAAGCCCACAGCCTCGAATTAAGGCTAGCACAGCTCAGAAACATAATTGCATTTAAGGCTCATTTAAATCTGTTTATCACTATAATTCACAGCCCAGAGCTGTCAAAATCCTCACATCAAAGCCACTTCTCTGTAAAAACAGAACTCAATGGACAATATTCGTGAAACTGAGAAGTAACATCATACAGTGTATGAATGCACTGTAATATTTAACCAGGAACCAACCAGATCATTGTGTTATTGCTGCAATGCTTTGCAATGCATCACTTTTTGAAGTTTCTTTGCAATTCAATGCTCAATTAAACATGTTTGATGACATGTGCAAGAGGTGATGAGCGCTCCTCTCTTAAAGTTCAATTGATCATTGGCCGGTGTCTCTCACTGAACAATTGATTGTCAGCAGCCTTAATTTCTGCCCACGTGTGACCAGATCAATTGGGCTGTAAAAGTACAAACACATCAATAATGACTTAAGGTGTTGAGCCAATACATTAGGAGAACATTTTGTCAATATGTACAAGGCAATTACAATTTTTTCAAATGGTATAAATAGTAAAAACAAGGCCCCTGAATACACACACTGCAAGATTTTTTTTTAGGTACACAGCTGATACAAACTTGAAACAACAGTCTTGCCTTTGTTTGTTGTTTTAGCTAGGTGTACTGAATAAACTGGCAACTGGATGTATATATATATATTCAGTGGGACATGTGTGTAAGGTCAACAGTGCAACACCTGACCAAGCTTTGGGGTGTCTTGTTCAAAGAGGATTGGCAGAAATTTGGGAACAAGAGAATGTACTAGTAGATAAAGACACCATCAGTACTGGGCATCATATCAAACCACCCATTCTTTGGTCAGCCACTCTGGCTTGTGTGCACATACAACACCAGGTCCAGCACAACCCGACTGGATGCTTTAATACCCAACCAATAAACTCTGATGCATTTGTCCAGTTGAACTCTGTTGCAGACTCAACAACTGGACCAAGCACTTCCATTTCAAGAGGTCTTCCAAATAATAGTAGATAAGAGATTTTAGCCCGATTTCCAAAGTTAAACTACTTTTAAATGTATCTGCTGATTGTGAACTGTTCTGGAAGCAACTTAAAAGGTATAATATGCAACATTTTTTTCATATAGATTCATACACTTTGCTTTGACCAGAATTGTGTGGTGGTGTCTGTAGAGACTAAGCCCTCTATCTGTATTTCCTTATTTTCCTCTTTATTCTGCTGTGGTTGGGACACTTTACCAACCCAAAACATCTGTATCTGGTGTCCTGGTATCTTTCTTGTGCGTTTACGAAGAGCTCAGATAAATCCTCTTGATTCTACCTTCAAGCGATCTGTATAAGCCGTGTATGCATTTATGCAAATCATTTGGTAGCCATGGTGACATGCATGAGTGTGGGGATTTTCCCCGATCAAAGCAGTCTATTGAGGTTGTATTCTACTGTGTCTTTGGGCCGGGGCTCAAAATTAACTTTATTATTCAGTGTCCCCCCAGCTGTTCCAGATTTTCCTTTAGATTAGATTAGGTTAGAACATTTCCTGAGTGTTGTAAAAAGAAGAGGTGATGTAACACAGTGGTAAACATGCCCCGTCCCAACAACTCTTTGTAACACGTTGCAGCTGTCAAATTCAGAGTGAGTGTATATTTACAAAAATAAAGTTAATCTCTTGTCTTTGTACTGTATTCAATTGAACATAGGTTGAAAAGTATTTGCAAATCATTGCATTCCGTTTTTATTTACACACTACGCAACCTCCCAACTTTGCTGGAATTGTAATAGTTGTTGAGATATTTCAGTCTCCACTTTAAGTGGTTGATCCATTGCCCAACCGACTGGAAATTCCATCCTGAGAGCCATGCAGCTAGCACAGCTAAAAACAGCATCCAAAGAAAAAGGAGAGACAGTCTGCACACTGAAATTTGCAGGCTGCAAAAATGTCTGTGACCATCAGGCAAACATCCATGTCAGCAAAACAAAGGCTGTACTGTATTTACAGACGTGTCAGTGAAGTACAGACATACAAGCTGACGACCAGACTGAGAGGGGCATGAGAGGGATGACCTACCTAACATCTAACAGAGGTCCTTTGAAGGTGGTCAGTGGTTTTCTGGCTCCTTTGGTCCTGGCGCTTGTGTCTCCTTTATCATTGTCCTCTGACCTCAAACTATCTTCCAGGAAATTCACCTGAAAACAACAAAGAACACTTAATTAGAAAAGAGACTCGGGATACTGATAATGTAATCATGTGACCCTTATCTGGTTCCTTCCCTGAAAATGAAATGTTTGACCCTTGCCCTTCATTCAGAAAAAGCTATCAGTTAATGAAGCTCTTGACAGCCATCCGTAATGATTAATAAATGGTTCTTGGAAAATAATGGTCAAGTGTTACGTTATCAAAATAGAGTCATCCTTGAAAAATGTTTTTATCAACACCATGATGACTCCTGACCCTTGTTCCTACGAGTCTCCAGATGGAGCACAAAACAAGCAACGTGTCCATTTGAGAATGACCACAAATAACCCACAAAAACTCGTGACTTGTGACAAAATAAAGAACCTTACATGAAAGTAATTCAACCAGACCAGAAGTCGTATTCTCACTCATTGATGTTTAGTTTTGCCCTTCATTCAGAGAAAGCTATCAGCTGATGAAGCTCTTGACAGCCATCCGTAATGATCAATAAATGGTTCTTGGAAAATAATGGTCAAGTGTTACGTTATCAAAACAGAATCGACCTTGAAAAATGTTTTTATCAACACCATGATGACTCCTGACCCTTGTTCCTACGAGTCTCCAGATGGAGCACAAAACAAGCAGCGTATCCATTTGAGAATGTACAAAAATAACCCACAAAAACTCATGACTTGAAACAAAATAAGGAACCTTACATGAAAGTAGTTCAACCAGACCAGAAGTCATATTCTCACTGACTGATGTTTAGTTTTGCTTCAGCAAAACACCAACAAACTTTGACCCAAATCATCAGCAGACAGATCAGAAGACCATACAACAGCTGACAGGATAGAAATCGTGTAACGTCTGCATAAATGTTGGATATTATAAATAAAGCACGTGAGGTGGGGAAATGGATGCTTTCACAGTGTTGACGGCACCACATATTGTGTAAAACAGATGGTGAGAGTGAGCAACATCATGGGGAGGGGAAGGTGAGGGGGGGAAAGGTGAGCGGACTCTGCATGTGATGGGAACATTTGTGACTCAGAGGGGAAGTGTGTCATTTGCTGTGATAAGCAACAAAACATGTCATCTTAATTTAATGGCTGACTGTCATGCAACTGCCACAATGAAGACATCAGGAGATAATCAGCTGCTGATGAAATGTCTCTATTTATTTGTCACTTTAAAGAGCAAGCTCAACACAATTAGGTAATAAGGTGACTAGAAGAAAGTCAAACATGATCAAGTATTAATTAAAATTTAAACTTTGAAATGACAGGTTCTGTCATACAGATTTTAATTAAAAGCACAGTGATTTAATGAGAATATCATTGTAGCTGTTTTTACCATACAAAAAAATCATTATAGATTAACAAAGAACAAAATAAATGGCAATTTATTCTGTAAAACAAATAAAAAAACACACTATAATGATTGTGTACAAAGAAATAAAAAAAGATCATGATAAAAGACATCTAAAATTAGAGAACCAGGATGTCTACACATTGTGTGTAAGATATGAAATTCAAAGACAAATAAATCAATTACATTATCCTAAACTGAAAGATTAGTGAAATGCTCGTTAAGAGGAGTGTCTACTGATTATACAGTACATATTAAAAGGCATAAAACAAGATAAAAGATTTGCAACCTCCAGGGTCACAGACCTGGCAAAGGAAAATGTTAGAGGACAAGGTTAGAGCTGGGTATCGTTCAAAAATCTTCAGTGCTGGTACTGGTACCAATACCTTGTTTAAAATACTGGTTCCTGACCAATACTTTTACATATCAAATGTATTATATCAAATCCATTTTAATGAAAAGAAAATTGCATTACAGTACAATTAATTAATTTAAAGGAAGAAGCAGTTTAAAGACTTGGTGGTAGAAGAAACAAAATCTCTCGTCCCTGACATAGTGTTTTTCTTGCATCTTACTGCAACA
Organism: Lutjanus erythropterus; assembly: GCF_056507025.1. NCBI lineage: Eukaryota > Metazoa > Chordata > Actinopteri > Lutjaniformes > Lutjanidae > Lutjanus > Lutjanus erythropterus. Next base: position 25,047,631 of record NC_139324.1, read on the forward strand.
TGTGAAATAAGACACCCAATCACCATTATTAGATATTAGTGCAAGCATATGTAATTATTTGCTCACTGACGTTGATGATATTTACCTCTTAGGTAATGAAATTTGGTACTGAATGACAAGCAGTAATGAAACAAGTCAGTTGAGGCCATAAAAGTAGCGATACCCAGCCCTAGATAAGGCACTGAGGGCTTTTATTAAAAGCTTCTCAAAGGCAAACATGGTTAAACATGGTAGTGCTGAGGGTTAATAACTTAGTCTACTGTAATATTACAGTAATTATATTAGTACTTTTTAAACTGAGGTTAGAAGATATGATTGTTAGTGGGCAGTAGTTACTCAGCCGGCTGTTCTCTTTGAGCTGATTATAGTGTGAAATGTGCGTGATTGAGTGTTCACAAGATATTGTGCAAAACGTAGGCTGCACCATTGAGCTTACTTCCCCTGGGAAGAAGGTCAGAATTTTTTGTGGTCTTTCCAACAGCGCAATACACTTTAGAGGGTCAAATTGAAATGTGAGGTCCAGGACAGGTCAGGGGACGAACATGTCAGAGGGTGGTGGTGACGTCAGGCGACTGTCAGGGAGGTGCACTCACAATAATTGGGAGTCACGTGAGTGCACCTGCCTTTCCAGCCTGTAGAAGCAGAAATCTTCCGGACTCCCTGAGCTCCTTGTGTGGGTGTGATCCTACACTGCCTTACCACCTCCAGCCCTTGTTTCAAAACAGAGAGAAAGGCAATTAGCTTCCTGAAGCCATCAACCTGTCAGCGCAGTGCTGCCTGGAACCCAGAAGAAGAATTCAGGTTGGGATGGGTGGTGGTGGTGGTGGTGGTGGAGAGGAGGGGAGGGAGGGAGGGAGGGGTGTCTTGTTTATTTGGACAAGCAGCAGAGAGCTGAGCACAAGCAATGTGGAATGTGTTCAGATGGGTCTGAAGTGGCGACAGGCTGGTATATTAACACAGTGCCACAGGTTCAGTCACAACACAGGCTGGCAGAAATGAAGTTTTGGTCATAAAGGCTCATGAAACGACTTCACTCGAGATTTGAAAAGACATCAAAAGACAGTAGATACTGCTAATTAACCTGCTATAACAATTACAATTTTCTCTTCATGTCCATTATTAACCTCTCATTACCACTCTGCCTTAACCTTTCCCTTACGTCTATTGTGTCCGTTTTAGATCCTCTTGGTTCGTTTTTGGTAAACATCCAACACCCTTGAATAACTGGATGAGCTCTTGGTCAAAGGGTGGGGTTCATACAGCTTTCTGACTTCAGTTATAATTAGTATGTAAACTTCAGCAAGTGGCAGTCCTTTTGTGCAGACACACATAAACCTGTGCAGATGCATCTGAACCAACCGAACCACTACAAACTCTGGCTGGTGGTTGACGCACTGCAAGTTGGGCAGTGTGCTTGGTTCTGGCTCTTCTGTTTTCGACATGGCCGCTGGGTCATAAACAATCTCATTTTACAGTTAAAATATGTTTCTGAAAAAATCTGAAGTGCATAAGAGGCAATGGGACATAATCTTGATTCATATTTGATCACCACTGCCTGGATAGACTCATTTTCATAAAGGTGTTATCAAGTTGTTATTATGCAAATTAACATACAGAAACTGGTCTGTTAACTTGCACTGCAGAGTTCATCATGCACCGTGCCGCTGAATTTCATGGTCTCGATTTCAATGATCATATAAGTCATATCATAATTGCAATTTCAGGGAAAATACTCAGAACTTTCAAAATCTTTCAACCCTACTGTCAACTTGACATCCGTCAACAGATTCAATGTGTCTGCACCATTAGAATTTCAAGCCTAACTCAAGGGTGGAGTAAACTAGAGAAAGAAATATTACTCAGCAAACCCTTGAGGGTATTTGATTGTATTCAGACATATTCACACATGTACTTGTATTATAAACATACTCACTGTGTCTGCTTGTCACTACAGAGCGGTTGTTGTTAAACTTGTTCTTCTGACTAACCTGAGATGTCTCTTGCCCTTTCCAGATAGAACTGACTCAAATGTTTTGATATAGGACTATAGTGCTTGTTAAAACACAGTTATTGGGTTAACATCTGGAGGTGAAATTAAGTCAATAATGCTCTAATAGAGAGCAATGAGCCGTTTCTCTGGGGTTAGTTTCAGGGCAAGTCCATGCCATCAGCACCAAAAATATCCCAGGAAGCATGTGAGGTGAGTCCAAGTTTCTATTTTACAGTAAGAACATTAACAAACTCCAGACACGTGCCTGTAGATTATTACTCAGGCAACAATTGACTGATTTGCATATCTCTGCTTTGTAAATCTAAATCTGTTGTGCATGACCAATGTGGCGTTTATTAACAATGGAAGCACTGTTTGTTTGTCGGGGCTTAGGAGGCTCATGGGAGAAGCTTTGGGTGATGCAACACCGCTAGGTCTCTCCAGCAGATATAGTTTGTGTCCTATAGGCAGCAGGCGACAAAACTACTGATTTAACAGCTGCTATAAATTACAGCACAGTTATGTCCTAGTCCTCACATCCAAAGTAGGTTAACCCCAAGTCTGCTGCTCCCTGACTGTGACAACAAAACAACAAGATATCTGTAAACAACAGCTGCAACACTCAATAACAGCAACATACATGCAAGTCATTCCCTGATGCCTGGCACATCCTGAGACAACCCCTTTAATGCCCTTCATCCATTTCCATGCAGGCTCTCTCTGTATGCTGCTAGCCAGAAAAGAAGCTAAATAGATTATGAAGCGAGGGCTGGATTGTCCTGTAGGGAGTGAGCACAATATGAGACATAAGCTGCAATCTTGACTGCAAGCAGGTAAAATCTGGTGACACCAGAGTGAGACGGAGGTTGACATATTCAAGATGAAGCCCGTGGAGCGTCTCAGTGAGGGTGTTTCACTGGGGTGGCACGCTGCTGTTTGGCGGGAAGAGGAATCCAGTTACAGCAGGGAAGAGCTTAAATAACCGACTTGACAACCTCTGCGGACCATACGGCGAGCTGAGAGGATGAGAGAAGCCGAGCGCTGGCTGGCTGTGATGCATGGGCTTTGTTGGCAGGATTTAATTGCGGCCAAAGACATTGAGAGTCACCTTCACAGAGACAATGAGCAAGAGCTTAACATCTTCCAAATCGGGGCATTACTTGCCACTTAATTCACAGCTGTCTCTGCAGAGTGGTCTGATTACATGCTGTAAGCCCAGGCTCAGTTTTAAAGAAAAAGTGAGTGAAGAAGAAACAGGAGGAATATCTAACCAGAGGGCATCTAATCTGACTAGTAGCAGAATGTCACGTCTATAAGAGACGGACACTACTGCCTGAAATGCCAGAATTTATCATGACTCAGCCACTCTCAGCTCACATTAAATATAACAGCATCTACACTGATGGCAACATGAAACACTGCTCCTCCTACGTATAATAGTTTTAAAGAAGCAATACGCGACAATTGCTCATCCAAAATTTAGTACTGCATTCCAAATAGTGAATTAGGTTCAAATCTTAAAATCAAATTATGAAAGGTTTGATACTAACTAGAGAAAAACATCAAAGTACCTTTTTGGGCTTTACCGCAACCTCAGAGTTGAAGCTGGACTCAAGTGCATCTTTGCTCTCCGGTTCACCCTCTTTGCTCTCCGTCTCGTCCTCGCTAACAATCGGCCCGTTGTCACAGATGGGCGTTTGGAAGTCGTCATCAGGTAGAGGTGGGTAGCTGTACTTGAAGGGGTCCTGGAATGTAGCCAGATGAGTCACTTCACTACACGCATGATTTTTTTTAAAAGTGTGTTCATCCACTTAAATGAAGGTTTCTTTATTGAGGAGGGAAAGTCCAATGACATTCAGATGAAGTAATATAATGATGTGGCTTGTTCACTGGAAATTCCGTTAAATAATCCGTTCATCCTTGGAGGCAGTGATGAAGTCACTCTTACTGTCAGCTGGACTGGTGTGACCTGACAAAACTTCTTAACATTTCTTGGTTGGTGATTAATTTAATTTAACTGAAGCTCTAAAGATAAAGATTCTAGTGTAGGACAAACACTGCTGAGAATAAGCAAAAATGTTTCTTTTCCTTGTTTATATTCAGTATTCATTGTTTAATGATTAAAGCTTGTACAGCATTATTGTAGAATTATAATATGATGCCATAGAATGATGATAAATGTTAATGACTTTGCGATAGATCGTAACAACAACAGCATCTTTTCTAACTATGACTGTCTATTGATTAATGCTTGATGAAAGGCTATTTTGGACATTTAGAATACAAAACGTACAGAAAAAGAAATAAAAACATACCGTTCCGCCCATGTGAGCTGGCAGGTACTCAGGGCCTATGAATGTCTGGATCTCAGATTTGGTTGCAAACTTGAGCTTGCTGATTGCCTCAGGACCCAACCACGACTTCACAATCTTCCACGCAGCTGAGACAGAGACATGTTTATGGTCAAGATGTGTCAGAATGATGTTATTATTCAGAATAGTTGTTAATGTAAACATCTGTATGGAGGCAGGCTTATTCTCACCATTCATGATCCAAGGCATATCCACAATAATCATTTTGGCTGAAATGATAAAAAGGGACAAAGTTTGTCAATGAGAATAACATTCAAAAAGTCCCAGATCTGACATGAAAGTTGCTGTAAATCGCTCTTTATTATGTGTGAATGCAATAACAACTTTTGTTACTTACATAAAAACTTTGGATAATATATTTTGAAGCAGTTGATAATGTACTTCACAAACTCCATGTCCTGAAACACAAAGGGGGGGAAAAAAACAGACATAAAAAGCTGAACACCACAGGGAGCTTCAACTATAAAGATGCTTTTTAGGACTTTCAACAGGGAGAATGTTTGTTCATTCTTAACCAGCTCTGGATTTAGTGACCCACTTAACAAGAAATGAAAGTTCATCACAAGCTCCTCTGAATGATCTGTTGCTCAGTCCTTTACAGACTATGTCTGAGAAAGACTTGAGGATGTTATTTGGCCCCATTTTTACTTACTGTTAAAGTGCTGCAGGGATGAAGGTTTTTTATGGGCTAACCATCGCTCTGGTTAATTTAACAAAAAGCCAAAGGGATTCTTAGATTGTATCTAAGTCGGGCGGCAACTAACAATTATTTTCATTGTTGATTAATCTGTCGATTAGTTATTTGGTCTTTAAAATGTCAGATAATTGTGGAAAATCTTTACCAGTATGTCCCAAAAGCCCAAGATTATGTCCTCAAGTGTCTTGTTTTGTCCACGGCCCAAAGATAATCAGTTTATTATCACAGAGGATCAAAGACAGAAAATATTGACTTTTAAGACACTGGAATCAAAGAAGTTCAACTTTTTTTTCTCTTTAATCATTACTCAAACCAATTAATTGATGATCAAAATAGCTGGCAATTAATTTAATAGCACATTATTGAACTATTGATCAATTAAATGTTGCTGCTTTATATTTTGGATTGTAGCAGAAAATAAGCTCTGTGGTGAACAGAAGTTTTGTTCAGCAAGATAATCTTGACGCCTTTTTTAAGATTTCTGAGACATAAATGCAATCACCACAAGTAAAAAGCTAACATTAGGTTAGAAATGAACTACAACGCAGTCACATAACTCAACACCACCACCACTAACTGACTAGTGTCAACAGAGGTTGTCAGGGACATTAAATATCATCATGTCAGTCTCATTTTGCCATTTGCCAGAAACCAAAACTTCTTAAATGTGAATATTTCTTGTCTTCTTTAGTCCCCAATGAAGGCAAACTGAATATCTTTGAGTTGTGGGCAAAACAAGAAATATGAGGACATCATCTTGGGCTGTGGGAAATGATAATCAACTTTTCACCATTTTATGGACAAAACAATTAAATGATTAATTGAAAAAATAATCAACTGATTAATCAATTGTAAAAATCGTTACTTGTAGCCTGACTCTTAAGCTCGTGTTTACCACATATCTAATTACAGGCATCTAATCAAGAACCCATTCAAATACTGAATTGACTTTGAGGGAACCGGAGGCACAAAAATCATTTCTGGGTTTTATGACTCATTTCTTCAGAACTCTACATGCTGTTTTGTCACCCTTCGATTGCACCACCTACATCTAACAACATTTATCATTTCAAGGTAACGATCTTCTTTAAAAAAGTAAAACAAAGAGGCTGAGCTCACAATCCAGAAAATGGCTACGTCTTAAAATGTATTTCCACCACATAAATACTAAAGGGCTCCCGATTCAAACAGATAATTTAAGCTACACTTAAGATTGTGCTAGAAAATCTAATCATGGCTAACACATCAAAGACATACAATAAATCTCATCTAGAGACCGCATATCCTACTATTTTATGTTAATCACAATCATCAGACAAACAGCCGATACGTCAATAGATACAGCCCTGCTACTCTGGCTAGGCTCCATAATTGGCTTGAAGCCTCATTGCTATGCAGGAGACTCGCTCCCAAGCCTTAATGAGATCATACTGGCTACCCTAGCTCGTACTGTGGTTCAGCAAGCCTCAATACGGCTGCTTTCCACAGTGATCTTCTACTCATTTTGTCTCAATTCATATTTAAGATGCTATTTATCCTTTTTGTCTTGCTTGTGTTGGTTTATTTGTGTTTAATTGAGGCATTTCTCCAGGAGAGAGCCCAGCCAATGAAACACACTCGCTGAAAGAGAGCTTCATCAAGGAGCTAACGCTTGCGACACAGTGAGTCTTACGGATTAGGCAGTCCACTCGAGTTGACCAACGGGATTTAAAGGTTACTTTAATCTCCTAAGTGTAAAACCATTGAAGAGCATCAGTCCCTGCAAGACCACAGCTCAAACGGCAAGAAATATGAGGATACTCAACAGTGTTTAAATCACAGTCACAGCAAGGAAATTGTCCCTTTCTGACAAAACAGAGGGGGTATGATAATGCAGCATATGTTTTGTTGGAGACCTGAATATAACTACAAGAAAAGAAGTTGGATTAAAACCTGAGTTACAGAGTGACACATAAGGAAAAAAAAAGTATTTTGTTTGAAATAACATCAGCATGACTTACTATATTGCTGAGGCCAGACTCTGACATGTCAAACACAACAGTGAGTGGCATCCCAGGTTCTTTCTTCGCATACCGCTCCAGCCAGAAGGCAACATACTTCTTCTTGTCCAACATTGTTTTTGCATCCTTCACGTGTAGCTTTACTTTGAACCAGACTTAACAAAGAAAAATGATTTAAAATGATTAATTAGGTTACTAGTAGTTTTGTATGTGCATAGAATTTCAGTGATATTAAAATTTTGTAGGTCTGTCAGAGAGCAAGTACATACAGAGCTTGTTTCCCTCTTTGTCGTAGCCATGGAGGTAAACAGCACCAGTCTCAAACATCCATCTGGGAATGGTGCTTTCACTGAGATCTGAAACAAGCAGGAAGACACACATGAATAAAAACAAGAAATACGTTTATTTGTATAGCACTTCGAAAAAACCAGCATTACAAAGTGCTTTAAACATAAAAACAACAAAAACATACACAGTAACGTATAGGTAAACAGGTAATAAAAGAGGAATTAAAAACATTAAAAACAAAGGACGATTATAAATCATAAATAAAATACCAAGGATAATAATACAACAACAATTTGTAAAATCAAACATATGAAATACATAAAGCAGTGTAAGACCCAAATTCAACATTGAGAATAAAGTACAGTGTAACTCAATAGTTAAAAATTAAAATTGAAAGAAAAAATGCATAAGAACGCCTTTCAATAAAAACACATCTTTAACTGTGATTTACAAGAAGATACTGTTGTGGCAGTTCCTCATGCAGGTCGTTCACTGGTGTTTGTTAGAATCTGACAATAAACTAGAATTACAACATGGCATTGTAGGCAAAGGGGTAAAGTTGTTTGTAATGTTCTAGACTTTTTCAATCCTTAACTTAGACACATACAAACAAAATATGTTGCATTAGAACATTTTCATGGCTTTTCATAAATTGTATAATTTTCATCAGCAATACCATCTTGTTCTATTCCTGCAAATGAGTCATCATGAGCAAAAAATAAAACTAAAACTGAAATACAACAACTGAAACTGTATGACACATACATGCAGGTTAACCACGACCGGACAGCTGAACTTCACTGAATTTCTAGAGGAAGTGTCTCACTATTATTTAAGAGTTTCACAGCATCTATTTGTTGAGGATCCCAGTTTCCATAAAACCTGAAACTCTGTGAGCAAACTAAATAAATAAAACCTGACTTGTCATAAATTCTGGTCAATAGATGACTAAAAGAACAAAGTACAGCCCCGGATACTAATGACTTGAATAAATCTGATTTCCTAAAAACAACTGTGTGACAAATTGAATTAGCTAAACACATCAAGTTCCTCAGAAAACAGAAACAGTAGGGATTGTTCTCAGGGGCAGCCTATGCATGGTGATATGGGTGTTTAACACACAATGACACTCTGTCTGGGTTCATCCCAGTGCAGCACAAAGACAACTACTGATCTGTGTTGCAATCTTGTAAACATCTAAATATGGCAATGTCAACACATCTACTTTTAGGTAGCCTGGATATTGAACTTCAATATTTTTTTGAAACTGGAATTGTGCCTGTAGGACGAACTATGGACAACTGACAAGTAACAAAAGCTGGTACTGAAGGGCAGGGCAAACTCTTATCTTGTTCACTTATTCTTTGATCATGTAGTTCATGAATTAAATCTTGAGCTACAATGAATGATCAATTATGATTCGATTAGTAACTTAACTGTAAATCACTATTTCATTTAGGAAGTTTCTGGACAACTACATCTGTTTTTACAATATTTAAAGTCTGAGAACATCTTTTGTCAAATAAGGAGAAATTCCAAAAGTAAAAACTGTTTTGGTATCAGTTTAGTATCAAAAACGATGCCCAGCCCTACTTTTAGATAATCAGAGGGACTTCTGTCTAGACCTTCCACAATACTAGAATTTTAATCTTTGATACAATATTGTTATTTAAAAAAAAAAAAGGCAGGACAATAAAACCTAATATGAACTGAGGTCATCACAGAGTGTTAAAATAATTTTAATAACTCTGGTACTTTCCATACTGTAATTGATGGATACTGTAGAATTTTTAACAAATGGTACTGAAAAAGTACTGTGATATAGATACTTTTAATAACCTTACTTCTTACCATTCAGACCAAACTCTTTTCTCCACTGAAGACTGTCATCAATCATTTTCAAGGCATCATCCACAACATAAAGTCTCCATGTCAGGTAGCCTTCAACCAGGGCATCATCCTGTTGAAGCCTCTCCACATCTCTGGAGTCATATTTTTCTGCTGAATCTATAAACATGACATAAATGCTGAATCACATGAGATCAAATACAGGGTTTCACTTCCAGCCAGACTGCTTTCCCACAAAAAGTTGCTGTTATAAATCCATAAAGATCACACTGTGCTGTGAACTCAAATAAAGTCCACCTGCAGGCCATAAGGTTAGACCCACAGGCTGTATTAGTCTAAACTAGTACATGTGGTAACACAGAGCTAACGTTAGCTAGTCATCTGTTGGAGCTTATCTGAGCATTTAGGTCATGATGACATCAACATGACAAAGTAAAGTAACGGCTAACTATAACTAGTAGAGGACAAGTAAAATACAATATCTGAATTTATGTAGCTGACAGTAATCTACAATGCATGCAAAAGCAAGTTACTTCCTAAGGAGAAAGTTAATGTCTGCTTAACCATAATAACTGTTACCTTGAAGGAACTCATTCTTAAATCTCTGTCTCGTCTCCTCAATTTTCTTCTGCAGATCCTGTCAAAATAGTTCATTTAGGTTAAACACGTCTTTCTTTTCATCATAACAATTTGTTAAATAGCTCAAATTGCGCTCTAACGGTAGTCAACGATACCTACCTGCTCTCCTTCGTGTTGATCAAGTTCAGCCATATTCAACTGTCCCCGAGTTTCCTTCTCACTGTTAGTTCCTTCTTTTGCTAGCTAGCTAGGTTAGCTAACGTTTAGCTGGAGGAATCAGTGCGAAGTCTGAAACTGGCGTCCTGGCGATGCCATTTTGGCTCCTGCCGTGGCCACACCTCTCCGCGTGTTGTTTGTTTGATCTATGAGAGTAGAGGGAGTGTTCACTTGTACTGAAGATCACAAGAGAGGCGTTTATTTAATCATTCGTGCGCTTGATTTGTTCAAATACGGCAACCCTGTAGCTTAATGTCGTCAACTCGTTACTGTTTACCAGCTCTCACCCACAATGTCAAGAAGGGAACCCTAGACCCGCGAAATATCTCGCGAGAGTGATCTTTGTGTGCCAAACCAAAGTCTTTCCTTAACCCTAAACAAGTATTTTATGTCCCCAATCTACTCGGATTTTAGCTACAGTGTTATCGTGTTATACAACATCAGTTAGATAGTACGACGGATAAAACAGAAAAACTGTGCCAACAAATCTCGCGAAAGTTTCACATATGAAGGGATCCCTTCAAGACACGACCCCCCACAATGCACTTGGTCTGACAGGAAGCGTTTAATTTCAGTTGGCGCGCCGCGTCATGCTCAGAAGGGAATCCCAGACCCGCGAAAGGTCTCGCGAGAGTGATAATTTTAACACAAATATTGATGATTTAATGACCCTACCAAAATGTTTTTTTTTATGTCCCTAGCCATTTGCAGATTTTAATCACAGCGTTGTCACATTATAAAACATAATTCGTGTGTACAAAGTGCACAATAAAGAAACAACCTGTACACATCTCGCGACAGTTTCTCAAATCTTGGGTTCCTTTCTAGCCACCACCGGTGAGCCGCTACGAGTGAACCGCTGCGAAAAGTTTAAAACGGCTACATTTCTCGTTCACAAGTAAGTCTAACAACTTGTCATCCATTCGTGCGCCTTGATGAAATGTCCGTCGTGAAAGTGACTGCTCCTAACTAGCAAAAAAAAAAAAAAAGTTAGCGCAAGCTGTCAATAAGTAGGGACCTAACCTGGTAGCTTCTCTGTTGCATAATGGAGAGTTTGCTCTTAGGAGATTTGTATCAAAATCCCCACCGGCTTTCCTTCTCTGGAAAGATAATCTTATTTAACTGCACTGCCACAAATGACAGCGAAAGAAGAGAGTTAGTATTCTGCAGCCTCTCATTTGAACGGGAGAACAAGAAGTTCCTGAAGGCATCACATGGAGCAGCTGTCATCAGCGGCAAAAGATCATCACATGTGGATATTGTGAAATGCAAATGTGTCATAAACGTGCAGAAGAGAGTCACCACACCGTGCGTTTTAGTGGCAAAGAAGAAAGGAGAAAGCTTCCAGTACAGTCTCCTCACAGTGAGCAGCCCAAACCGCCTGGAGCCCTGCATTGAGTTTAAACTGCCTCATGAAATGAGGGAGAGTGTCTCCATCCTGCGGGGCCCCACAGTGTTATGGAGCCACGCGGGTAATATCTTCTACACATCTCTGCAGGCAGGAGAGGTGAAACAGATACCCATCAAGCTGTCCCACGCTGTTTTTGGAGAACTTCCCCTCCTCAAACGACGGGTATTTGTTCTTGGACTGCAAAACCAATCAGAACTGTCCACAAGTCAAACCCTGGGCTATTTTGTTGATACTGGACATGTGTTTGATGGCTCTGTGATTTTGCCACATCCCTACATTTGCGTCACACGGTGCATCCTGGTGCTGTCAGCTGAAGAAGTGGATGAGGATGATGATGGTGGTGGTGTGCTGAAATCCACTGTGGTTGCAGCAACCTCCAATCAGCAGCTGGTTTATTTTGAGAATGGCGTCCTCAAAGACATATGTCAACTCCCCTTTGAGCAACCTGAGAAAATTCAGGTGGTCAACACAGGAAGAGGTGGCTGCCTGTTTGCCATATCCTTTCACCAGTGCCATGTGTGTGCTGTATGGAAGGAGACATTTCAGGTATGTATAAAAATCAGTGGTGGAAAGTATTGTACTTAAGTATAATTTTGATTTACTTGAGTATTTCCATTTTGAGGTACTTTATATCAATTAATCAATCAGATCTTATTAGTATAGCACTTTTCATACAATAAACTAAAAAAAAACTGTCTCTCAACACACAGACACAGACACCCAATGCAATAACTGAATCAAATAAAGAACTAAAATAAGAAGAGCACTCATAAAAAATAAAAAACGGATAGGTAAGATAAGGTAAATAAATTAAAATCAATCAATAAATAAAAATTCTAAACAGTAGAAGGATCATAAGACAAAAGAATAGAATACTAAAAGATATACTACATTTCACATGAAATATTGTTCTTTTTACTCCACTACATTTATCTAACAGCTTTAGTTATTAGTTACTTTTTAGACCAAAATGATTGAACACATTTAAAAGAGCTGAACTACCAAAAAGTAATGTATATAAAGTATGGTAGTTAAAAGTAACTAAACCTGCCATCATTACAACATTAATCATAATGTTATACTTATAATACTTGATAATATAGTATGAGGTATACTAAGATAACATGACAGATCCCATTCTAGAGCTGCAACTATTAGGTGATTAATTGAATAATTAATTGAACTGAAAGAAAATTAGTTGCCAACTAGCTTGATAATCAGTTGTTTAATTTTTCACGTGTCAAACATTTGCTGTTCCAGCTCCTTAAATGTAAGAATTTGCTGCTTTTCTTTCTTTCCTTAGTAGTTTTAATTAAAATTTTGAACACAGGATTTTTACTTGCAGCAGATTATTTTTACAGTGTGATATTCCTACTTTTAGTTAAGTAAAACATCAAAATATTATAATATATATATATAACTGGTAAAATTAGGTTTCAGGATTTATGGGCTGTATTTTAATAGTTATAATTTCATTGACTTTCCAAGTTCAACTTGTTTTTTTACAGATAGCTTCTCAGTGGTCAGGTGTCAGCTCGGTCCACGCTGATGACTTCTTGGGATGTGGAACAGACCAGATGCTGCTGGTTTTTGAGGATCAAGGACAACCATTGGAAAGATTCCTCCTCACTGACCTCTGTGGCATTTCATACACTGTAAGCCATCGTTTTTTAATCACGGTGCTATTTATTTGTGACAGAAGTCAGAGTGACTATTAGAAAATGTATGTTTTAGCGTTGCCAGGATGACGAAGCACCAAAGATATCTCCTCCTCCATCAGAGAACTATCTCCTCACTCTTCAAGCACTGGAATCCAGACTACAGGTAAGCATTTAAAAAACATTACCTCACTATTATGTTATATTTTATATTATTTTTAACTTTGATGCCTGCAACATGTTTAAAAAAATTAGGTCAGGGGCATGTTTGCTGTGTTAAATCATCTCACAGTCATTAAATGTTTGGGAACTGAGGACACTAATTGTTGGAGCTTTGAAAGTCAAATTCTTTCTCATTCTTGCTTGATATATGACTAAAGGTGCTCAACAGTCTGGGGTCTCTGTTGCTGTATTTTGTGCTTCATAGTGCACCACACATTTTCAAGGGGAAACAGGTCTGGACTGCTGGCAGGACAGTCTAGCACCCAAACTCTTTTATTGTGAATCCCACTGTTATAATATGTGCAAGGATGTGTCTTGGTAATATCTTGCTGAAATGAGCAGGGACGTTGTCTGGATAGCAGAATATGTTGCTCCAAAATCAAATAGTAAGATTGAAATCAAATAATTTATAGCCATCAGATCTGCTAGTTACCCATGGGTACCAACACAGCCCTATACCGTCACTGATAACAGTCTGGAGGGTTCTTTTCCTCTTTATTCTGGATGTCATGATTTCCACAAACAATCTGAAATGTGGACCACAGCAAACGTTTTCCTTTTTTTTTATCCCACTACTTTCCCAATGTTTTGTTGCCCCTGTGTTGCAGTTTGAATATTAAATATCTTGTCCTTGCACTGTATTCAGTTAAATACAAGTTGAAAAGAATTTACAAATCATCACGTCCTGTTTTACATCCTGTTTCTACTTACTTACTTATTATTTACATTTCACGCAGCGTCCCAACTTCTTTGGAATTGGGGGTTGAGGTTTTGCATACGTTTGCCATATAGTGACACTCAATGAATGTTTAATTTCCAATATGTACTGTCAGTCACATATGATGTCTCATTTAGAGTGGATTGAGCGTGCTGCAGGAGCTTCAAAGAGAAGCGAGAGTGAAGGAAAGAGTTCTGCAGCAGTCGGTCCAAGCCCTGACTGATGTGGTCTCAGAGAGAGAACCAACTGTCGCACAGCCTGAGCAGGTAACGTTCATGTAAGAAAATATACAACTGTGATTTTCTGCAATAAACAGCCCATTATGGTATTAGAGGGACAATTCACCCCAAAATCAAAAATAGACCATTTTCCTTTGCTCTGTAGGGCTATTTAGTCAACGCCACAAAGGTTTAATAATCACAAGATTTTGGTTCCACTTAGATCTTTATCAGGTCAGAATGTTTGAACAGTGGAAACCACACCCATATTTACACATCAGACACCTCAACAGACTCACAAGCTCTGTGACAGCAGGTGTGGTTAACCATTCAAACCGCACCGAGTGATAAACATTCAAGAACAACTAACAATCGAATAACTTACATAGAAAAAGTACACGGAGAAAAACAGTAATATAACAGCAACACTTCAAAATAACATCAAATTCATCATCCTGTATATGACATACCTGACCCACAGTCAAAAATATATTGTGGAGGGAAAAACAAAAACAAAAAAAAAATGCCACACACATTTCCTTGTCTGTCTGCTTTTTTGCTCGTGGTGTCATTTAATTTTTAATTTATATTTATATGATTTTTAAACGACTGTTTTGCTGTGTTGTGCTGTGTCCCCTAGTCTTTACCTCGAAAGCCTCAATGCAGCAATCGTTACCTAATGCTGGAAATATACTTGCTTTAAACTACGCATTCGCATACGCACCCCTACGCATCCTTATGCTTCATGGCTGCTTCGTGTATCCTGCGTCCATTTGGAGCGATGGTTGTGCGTGTCCCCAGAAATTAACGCTACGCGAACGCAAACGCATGGTTAAACAGCAAGTATATCTCCGGCCTTACTGATACAACAAATGCAAACAGCAACTAGTGTATATGGCCCTAGAAGACCTTTTTTGAAAAGCAAATGTCACATCCTAGACATAATACTGCTGCACTTTGACAGGAAGTATCCCTGCAGCAGCTCATTGTTTTTAAACAGCATTTAGAAAGTCCACTCTATGTGTACCCAATGAGCTGTTGTTCAGATTGAAACGTCTGACAGAAACTGCTATTGCTGTCAATGCTGTCACACACTTGTCATTGCTGATTATAGTCTTTGCACTTTGTGTCCAGGAAGGCCTTATTGCTCTGTGGGACTGTGATGATGAGTCAAAGGAAGAGGCCTTGGATGACAAGACACAAGACATGCCAGCAGTGTCTTCAAAACCTCAAGTTGACAAGCTGTGGCATCGCATCGCTGAGGATCTACTGGTTGTGGGAGTGATACTAACTGCTGACAGCTCAGAGTAAACATGATTTTGTTTTTCATTTGAAGTGGATTGTAGATTTTCTTGTGTCTTGCACTGAGGTATCGGCCTTGCGAAATATTGGCGCAGTGTTCATCGAGAAATTAAAACTCACCTGGCAGCAAACATGAATGCTTTTAGTCGTATTTAGAACATGAGGTTGTGATGCACTTCAGCCTCTTGTGGCCAAAATAAGTATTACAAAAATAAACTAACCAAAAGAAATGATTGTGACGAAAAAAATCACTGCCAAAACGTTTCTTTTTCAGCTGTTTTCATAGATTAAAAAAAGTAACTTAAAAAATTATCCTGGCATTTTTCCCCTACCTATTTCATTTAGGAAAGAAATGTAAGGAACTAGATCACCGTGGTAACTAATGCCAAAATCATAACCTGGTCAGCAGCAGGCTATGTTCAGAGTCTCAGATTAAATCAGCTGTAAAAAGTCCCACTCTTTAACTATTTTTTTATGTGATGATGTTCTTCATATACATTAGTAATGCTACCAAACAAAGCTGTGAGATGTAATTACAGCAGAGCAAAGTGTTTACATTGCGTCAACACAGGAAGGTACATGCAATCAGTTGGTGATGCAGAGAACATTTTTTCCCCTTTGCTTCATGTCATGTTGACATTTAAAATGTTACACAGTAAATCATCCATATGCTAAGACTAGAAATATACTTGCTTTTTCCTACGCGTTTGCATATGCAGCTCTATACATCCCCACACATCGAAGCTGCTTCACGTATCCTGCGTCCATTTGGAGCAATGGTTGTGCACATCCTCAGAGATTAATGCTACACATCCATGCGAACGTGTGGTTAAATAGCAAGTATATCTTCGGCCTATAAGAATGATGAAGCAACTCCAGGCAGCTTTTGCTGCTTAATCTGTTTTACGCTGCTAATAATTCTGCTCAGAACTTAGATTAGAAAATAGTCTATCGCATTCATCATGGAAAAACGGTGGACATTAAGAGCACATTAGATTGATTTGTAATTTTCTGCCAGCATTTGCACTTTCAGGCTTTATTTGCAACAACAGTTTTGCTTTTTTTGTTCAGGGGAAAGTCAAATGATGCACCACAAGTCCCTTTTCATGTGAAAGCACACAGAGCCTGAACAAGAACGTTTATAACCACCACTGTGATACTCATTCTCTGAGCTTTTAGGTTATGTCAAGCCAGCTCGTGCAATAACAGCTTGGCTATGTTGAGCTTCAGAAATTCAGCTCTCTGTTCTTAAATCATAAAAACAGGAGAGCAAACAGTTTAGATCAGACTTAGAAAATAGATCAGATTTTTTTTTTTTTTGTCACTTGCCTATCAGGGCTTCATAACAGTACTGCTGTCCATGTGTCAGACTGTATCATTGCTGCCTGATTAGATTAGTCAGAACTGAAACATTATGGTGCCATTTGTTGAGGTGGACAGATTATGTCAAGTAAGTCACAGTCTGTGAGATAAAATTTCAACTTGTTTTTCAAGATCAAATCAGTGAGGCAGTAACACCTCATCAGTGCCAACAAAAAGCACTAACTCATTAAGGATGATTGCCCCCGACTTTATCTGAATTTCACCAAGGCAGATGCAGGGTGGCTAGGTGGTCACCGTGGCAACGCATTTTTAATAACTCCCCAAGCTCGTTTTATAGGAGCAAGATCAGATTCTGCCATCCACCTGCTCCTGTTTTTTGTATTTGAGAATATGTGGAGGAAAATTGCTTTTGGCATGGTTGCCACAAGAGCCCGTATATTGTTGTTTTAATTGGTGCATTTGTCCAGCTGATGTAATTTCACCGCCTCAGAGATATCAGTGTTGTTAATTGGTTCACGAGCAGTCACAGACATTTATTCACACACCTTGTATCTGATTTCCAGTCTGATTACCTACTGTCTATGTGATATCTGATCGTTAGTGATGTGTTATTTTTGTTACAGACCAGTGGCCAGTGTGAGCTTATCCATCCTGACAGAGACGGGCCAGAGCTCAATGCCTGCAGTCATCCAAACCCAGAGCCAAGTGTTCTGGCTCCCTGCACCCTGCTCCTCATCATCATCATCTTTCTCCTCCTCTGCCTCCACGTTCCCAGAGCCCGCAGCCAAAAGAAGCAGGCAGCACAATGCCGGCAGACCCAATGATCTCAACACATGCAGACTGGCTGTGACTGCTGTGACCAGGCTGACACCTCTGTTGAACTCTGGCTGTGTCAAGTGCTGTGTCATGCTCCATTACGTCCAGCGACAAGATGCTTTTGCCCTCGTGAGCAACCCAACACCGGCTGTCCTGCACTGTGGTCAAGTTGTTTTAGACATCCGCAGTGATTTCCAAACCCGACTGCTGAAAAACCCTGAACTCAAAACAGGTAAAAATCACAAATGCCTATTACATGACATTAACGTTTTGACACACGTATGTTCATTATTGTCTTCCTTTTGTGGTCAGATGAGGTTAAAGAGGACCTGCTGAGTCTGATGGCTGTGCTGGACCGCTGGGTCTTCCACATCGACTCTCCTGATCACAGCTTAGGCGATATAGACGGCTGGATTCAGAAAAGAGTGGGTTTTAAGAGGATAGAAGTGAGCCCTCAGTATCTACTGTTAAATTCTTCAGGACCATCTGCTCTCATGCTGCTGCACTGGCAACAGATAACCCCTTTCCAGGGGGAACTGTCTGTCCACTCCAGGTAAATCAACTTATTTACAGATACTTGTAAGCAGGCGGTATGACTGACCTCAGAATTGTAGGTGGTGATAGTTTGTATAGTACAAAGATTGGAGAGGAAACAGTATGAAAATTTCATGTCACTATTATAGTGACCAAAGCTATCATGATTATCATTATCACCGAAGTGTTAAAATGTTCAAAAACTACTGACACACACTGAAATCATTTCACCAACCTCGATCAAGTCAAAATGGCATCATGACCTCTGTGACGTCAGTGTTTTCATTGACGCAAAACAAACCCACGTTGCTGCTGTGCCTACATTTCGGAGTCTCTTGCTAACTTTGATTGATGCTGGACAGTATTTACCCTGAGTCTGTAAAAGCGTGGTAATCAAACAGTTATCATGATAACTAAGATTTGAAACAGCAATATTGATCTTCAGGAATTTTATTGCAGCTTATTGGGAATCTGATTATCATTTCATCCCTAGTTAAACCTGTTATCAGCTCATAAAGTAAAATTATGTAAATTTCACGTTCAAGTTAAACCCTCTGTTTACATGTAGTGTTACTTACCCACTGGGCCTCATTCACTTATATGTGCATGGAAATGTTTGTTTTTGGAGCACAAAATAAACGCTCATGCAAATGCCATGCATCCACTATTTGCAATCAGCTGCTTGGCTCCCAGTTCTCCATATGATGAAATATTATGTTTCCCTGGAAGAATATCACAGATAAAGTGGGAAAGTTGTTCTAAGAAAGGAGCATTGCCCCCAAAGCAAAGCATCTCCAATGTGGAGGCCAGAAAACTTGTGCAACAGAGCAAACACAACAGGAACACACTTAGAAAGGTCAAAAACTGCACAGAGTGCCTCTTTAACGGGTCTTAATTTGACCTTTTATATTCTATTGTCTTAATGCCATTTCGTGTTTTGTTTTTATGAACAACATCATTTGGTTTGCATGATTTGAAATTTGATATGCTTCTAATTTGAAAGTCATGTTAAGTCAGAAAAACACAGAGTAATTTGTCTAAGAGAGATTTCTATTTATTTGCAAGCTGTGATATCACTGCTCTGTGTACTGGATTACACTCTACAACCAGGGACTCTCCTGAATTATTCAGTGTTATTTAAAAGAACTGAGGAAAGTAGCTCCACAAGTAGAAGTGGGCACTGCTCAATTTCTATTAATGGATTCAAAGTTGACAAAGCTTTCAAGTGGATGAGGATTCACATCAGTGTGATATTCCACTGAATATTAAAGTGATTAGGATTCTGTGGCAAACAGCACTTAAAATGACACAACCTGCAAAAAAGTAATATCTGATCAGGTAGGTGGGTGTGAGGCAGCTGAGAAATGGCAGAAATGATAAAACAAGACATCAAAATCATCAACAGCTATGTTTCACTTTATCACAACATATGTATTCTCTATAATAACATGTACGTTGTGTCTCTGTTGTTCTTTTGCAGCCAGTTACAGATGTTCCAGTTCCTGGATTCTCTCTTGGCTTACCTCCCCGTGTCCTGCTCCATCCAGCCTGTTAAACATACAAGAGGACAGGGTGCAGCTCAAATGTTTTCTTTGGCTTTGGAGAAAGAGGTGGTGTCACTCAAAGACTGTGTGTCATTGCTGCTATGTGAAGGAGAGGAGGAGGAGGAGGAGAAGAGGAAGAGCCTTGGACACGAGGAGACCCCTGAGCCAGCCTCTGTAAAGGGGCTCCAGAGGTGTAGGGAGGTGTGGCAGCAGGACGTGGAGAGGAGCAGGATGAGGCTGAGCCCCCTGGTGGATGTGGGGATGCATCGTAGGCTGACCCAGAACATGTCCAAAGTGCAGCTCGATGGAGATTTGGCAGCTCTCTTAGAGACACAGAGAACTTTGCTCAGCTAATATGCTGCACATGTGGTGGAGATTTGAAAATCCCATCACTAAGACTGTGTTTCCTGGACAAGCTGGTAGCATTAAATGGATAGTTCAGATTATTTAATTTGGTTTATGAGGTGCTTATCAATGGTCAGTAAATGCTGGTCGACATGCCCCCAGTTTGGAGAAACAGAGAGGGGCACCAGTGTGGACAGGGTCTGCAACAGAAGGTATTTTTGCACGCTACATGTAGAATATTTTCACCCCTCTACCTTCTTGTCACACAGCCTTTTACAAGGGAAACCACCTGCATGTAAGCTAAATATCACTCTCTCCAAAACAAAACAAATTCCATGGGTGAAATCAGTAGTTTTACAGATGCTGGTCTACCACTGCCTTGATCTGCTTGTTTGTTTGTGTTACTGTGTGACTTTGGTGAACCTGAACTAACCCTTTGACCAAATGTACTGTATGGGAAAATTATTGTTTTTTCTTATATAGTCTGGTTGCTTTGGATAGAGCAAAATTTGCTTTATATAACTGTGGTTTCCTGCCCGAAAAGGCTGTCTGACAGCAAGGTAGAGCAGTGAAAATATTGTACATATAGTGTATACTTGTTTTAAAAGGATCGTTCAGATTCACCAAAGTCAAACATTAACACAAACAAACAAACAGATCAAGGCAGTAGACCAGCAACTCCTGTAAAATAGCTGATTTCACCTGCGGAGGTTGGTTTGTTTGGAGTAAGAGAAATGTTTTGCTCATATAATGTAAGCTGTCTGACAGCAAGGTAGTGCACTCAAACTGATATTGATTTTTTAAATTATTTTTTTGTTGTTTTTAAGTGGCTAAAATGCATTTTGTTGCAGACCCTGTCCACAGCAATGCATTGCTTAGCTTTTGTGCTGGTTCTCTCCTCTGTTTCCCCAAACTGACATTGTGCCGAACAGCATCTAATGTAAGGTAATACACTGACTATCGATTGTGCCTCATGTAACCCCACAGTAAATAATCCAGACTATCCCTTTAATGAGAAAAGACCCTCTTTATTAGTGCTATGGCGTCAAGTGTAATCACTAAAAGGACAGTTTATCATTTATGCACTGCACGTTTCACCTATACTGTGAGCTTCCCCCCGTTGCTGGCTTGCTTATGCCTGTGCTGAGCTGTGTGTGTGTGTGTGTGTGTGTGTGTGTGTGTGTCTGCTCTCTCACAGACAGCCTCTTGGGGTTTATATCTGCCTAGTGTCTGTTGCTGTGTGGAGCCTCAGCCCATTTCCATTGGATCACCTCCTGGGTTTCACAGCCTTAATCTGATACTGATGTGATACAGCTCTCTGCTTATTCTTCTGTTCATGTCCCTTTAGACCCTCTGTGTTCAAAAACACTCTTTAATGTCTGCTGCTGCTGCTGTTGTGTGCTCTTCAGTAAGAGATGGAGACCTCTTTTCATCCTTCTGAGAAACTGTTTGTGTTGTGAAGAAAGACAACAAATGAGGGTACAGCAAGGGGTTATGTACATCTGCTCAGTGGCTGGAAGTTGACTGAAAGCTTTTAGTGCTACTTCCCCTCTCATGGTTCGGTTATTTTCCTGTGAAACGATGCAAATAAGAAAAAAGTCCTTGGATGCTGTTTCTCCTGTGATGCTGCTCAGCCTGTCAGCACTGCTAGTTAAAACACAATTCGTCCAAGTAAACATCAAAGCCTACTTTAAAGGACCTCGACTTCACTGGATACATAAGTTCTGTTGCAGCTTGACCAGTGGTGTTTGTTAAACTTGCTGGTGAGATTTTTTCTTTTTTTCTCCCAGTAGGGACTGATAAATGAGGATGTGCATTTTGTTTGTTCTGGGAGCTGCTCCATGTGTTTGTACAAACCCCAATTCCCAAAAGGTTGAGTTTAAAATGTGAATAAAAACAAAGTAATGATTTGAAAATCCCTTTTCAACTTGTATTTAATTGAATACAGTACAAAGACAAGATATTTAAGGTTCAAACTGATCAACTGTAATGTTTTATGTAAATATAGACTCATTCTGAATTTGTTGACTGCAACATGTTTCAAAAAAGTTGGGACAGGAGCGACAAAAGACTGGGGAAGTTCTCAAAAAACACCTGTTAATTGATAACATGATTAGGTATAAGAGGTGCATCCTCAAAGGGCTCATTCATGTGGCGAAGTTTATCACTTTGTGAAAAACTACGTGAGCAAATGTTCCAACAGTTAAAGAACAACATTTCTAAACACACAATTGCAAGGACCTTAGGGGTTTCACCATCTACAATCAATAATATCATTGCTGGAAGATGCATACAGGTTTTGGATAGGGATGAGTCGATCCATCGGCTGATACTGGCCAAAGTCACTGGATCGGATATTGGGGGAGGGGGGGATAAATCCAATACAACCAATATGATCCATTATGTAAATTGTTTAGCTAAACTTTGAGCGACATGCCATAAAGAAATTGTCACAAGTAACAGATGAAATTTAGTTTAATGTAAAAAATGGTGTGAAAAAGTTTTAATAAAAAGAAGCAGCATGTGGCAGCAGTATAACTGAGTCATGTTGGTGGCTAAGTGTTCCCTCCTTTATGGTAGTAGAATATTTGTTTCACATTTTGAGCATGAGTTTTTTTAACGTCTAGGTTAAGAAAACTGTATCCATTAACAGGTATTAATACAGACTGCAGTATCTATAGTTGTACTGGATATGAAAAAGTATCCCTAGTTTTGGAGTAACATATGATGCCATCCAGACAACGTCTTTTTTAGGGACGCCCCTCTTTATTTCAGCGAGAAAATGCCAAGACATTCTGCACGTTCTCCAACAGCATCAAATTCAAAAGGAGTTTATATTTACTAAAAACAATAAAGTTAATCAGTTTGACTATTAAATATCTTGCTTTTGTGTTGTATTCAACTGAATATAGACCTCACAACTTCTTCTTTTTTTTATTGTGGTTAGTAATGCTCAGTCTGTGGAGATCTAAACTCTCTTTTACATCTTTAATGTCTCTGCTTCATTGTCAGGATGCTGCTCTTGGTTAATATGTTACACAAGTACAAAATCTGCCTTTGTCATGTTGAATGAATGAAAATAAAGCCCCTCTTGTTTGCAGCTCAGTTATCTTCTGCTGTTAGATTCAGATAGCTCAACTTCTTTTTTTTTTTCTCTTTTAATCCCAGACAAACTCCCCCCACCTTCTACTCAGCTGCGAGACACGCTGCACCCATGTCACTTCTAACATCGAAGAAGAATTGTGAATCTTTTACAATAAATAACACCAGTAAACGGATCACATGTGAAAACGAAAATTCATTTTTATTGGTGTTCCCTTAAAGCCTCGACAGCCACCCAGAGCAAAATATATGGTTTGTCATCCCATTATTGCCTGATAACTTCTATTAACTCTGAGTGGTGGGAGAAGGCTGCAGGGATTCTAGCTTCAGCTCAAGTCCCCTCACTTTAATAGAGACTGAAAACCTGGTACATGAATAATGTTGCTGCTCTTATGAAACAACTAAAGACATGGAGAAACCAAAGTCAAAACTCCATCTAGATTATCAATATGACTGGGAGGCAAATTGTCAGTTGACAGATTCCTTCATCTTCTGACATCTTTGTGGATCGTGCATCTACTGTAGTATGGAAGCCCATTTCTGCCAGGAAAAAATAGAAACACTGGTTAGAAGACCTTCACCAGGCAACACAAAAACAATATTTGGATGTAATTGCTTTGTAATCAGCAACATTTTGATTAGTAACTAATTTAATTACATATATATTACAGTCACAGAGCACAATTACACTTATTTTATAATTTATAAGTAACTAGTTTAGTGTTGATGGTGAGCAATTGAAATGCTTTCTATACTCACTTTCCTCAGTTTTGATACTCACATACCAGTTGCACTTTCTCGCCCTCTTTTCTCTAATAACAAGTTGATGTATACACTGCTCAGTCTGCATAGTCCCGCCTCCTTTCACTTGTCACTCATCTCATGTGCCCCGGTGGAATATCCAATGTCCATCCAATGACATTTGTGTGAAATTAAGTCATAATTAGTCTATGAATTCTTAAGTTCTGGTCACGTATTTTGTGAAGTCACAGAGACCTTTCACTGCCAAAATCGAAGCAGCTCATCCGTGAGTCAAGTGGACGTTTGTATCAGATTTGAAGAAACTCCCTCCAAGCGTTCCTCAGGGAATCGCCTTCACAAGCATGGGATGAATGTGAGGTCACAGTGAGCTTTGACCACTAAAATCTAATCAGTTCATCCTCAAGTCCAAGTGGACATTTGTGCCAAGTTTGAAGAAATTCCTTGAAGGCTTTCGTAAAAACTTGTTCACACAAATGGGATGACGCATTAAAAAAAAGATTGTTCAGAAATTGTGAATATTAGAGGATCTTCAGCATACAGTCCGGGATGTACACCAAAAAAAATAAGAGGCTGATTGGTTCAGTAGTATGCGAGATTAGCTGGAGAAGTATGCACTTAACCACAGCAGAAAGTCATGGTTTGGACTTCACAGCTTGAACAAAATGAGTGAACGAATACGTAACTTCAGAACAACTTTGGCACACTTTTATTTTCGTAAACTAAACATTTTTAAAATTTAAATAAAAAGGTTCACTCCAGTGAAAAATGACCTGAAAAGACATGATTTTCTTAACTTTTGTGTCTGCCCATCAGGGATTCTCTGACACACAGCTAAGTTAAGCTTGATAGTTATCCTGCCATGAAGCAGGCTAGTTCAGTGGTATCAGTTACCATGGATACTGAGCAGGGATTCCTCGAAGCCACAGTCATCGAGTGGATCTCTCATTAAATTAGCCAGACTTAACTTGGGCTGACCCTTCTATTTACACTTGAATAACAGATTTTTGCCTTTAATAACAATATCACGTTCAGACATCCATAATGATGAATGGTGCTGCTAAGCTAAGTTGTATTGATGCCCTGTGATGAGTGCACTGGTCTGGTCTTTGCCTGCAGTCGCCTGTTATTGATCGGGGTCAGAGGGTTTCCTCTTCTCTGCACTCTGGAGCTCAGTGGGTCAACCAAACAAAGTCAGAGGCCATTGATTTTATCTGCACCGCCCACACACACAGCGCAGCGGTGTACATGAATCTGTATGCAAAGAGCACACATGTCAGGTAAGGTCAAAAAGAGAAAATCCCTGTGAGCTGGCAAAATCCAATCTTAAAGTAACAAATTTTCATTTAAATAGATTTGTTAAGTCACTATTGTCAAATGAGATAACACAGTGGTGATTGAACCTATTGGCTCATTAATGAAAGTCTTGCAATATTTATACTTTATTATTATTTGCAGTATTACAAATTGGGTGTCTGTGGCAAACTTTTCTGAAAAGTTACTGCAAATGCAAATCAAAAATTCCTGCTGCAGCTTCACATTAAAAGGTTAAAACTGACAGGAAATGCAGTGTATTTGTCAGTGAGATTAGCACTTACCATTTCTGTTAATCAAAAATACGTGTACAAAGCAAGACAGTGGTCAAGGTGGATAAGTCTGAAATATTGCAGGGAGCAATGGAGCAAGCAGGAGCAGCCACAGTGAGCTGTTAGATGAGGATCTGCAGGCAACAGGCTGCACAGCTGCAGCGTCTTAGTGAGGTAAACAACTCCTTTCACTTTTGCTGTCTGCAGATTCATGCCATGTGCAGCATAAAACCAGATCACGGTTGCTCACAGAATGATGGAAAATTATTGCTGGATTTCATTTTTAGAATGACAGTAGCTTGTTTTGCTGTCCCCAGATTGGAGACCGCATTTGCTGAGTCACCAAATCAACCACTGGAATTGTAAGGATTACAACTTTAATGTTTACACATACCTAAAAACTCAATTGTTTAAGGGCATCTCAGCAAATATTATATGACTGAAAGAAGTAACAAGCTGTAAAAACTAGTATCTATTGATTATTGCACCTTTTGCTTATTACATAGTCAAAAAATTACACAAGGTCCAATTACTTTGTTTCTAAAGCATGTAATCTCATCCCATGCTACTTCGGCAGATTGAGTTGTCGTGGACATGTTTCAGATGTGGTTTGCAGATGCTGCTGCATTTTAAAATGACCTCTGAAGTTTGTTTTAAATGTCGTGGAGCAGTTTTCAGAGTGATTTCATAGACAGTGGGTTGAAATGAGAGGAGATCAATACTACCAGCCTGCAGACGACCTCACACCAACCAACAACATGTCTGTTGCTGGAGTGTCTCGTGTCACACTGTACCACATTTTGGCACAGCATTCGTGAGGCAGATATCCCATACATAACTTGGACTGTCCTTCACACACGCACACACACAGAGCCTGTTTTGTAGTTTGCAGATTGCTGTGGAAGCATAATCCTCTGAAAATAGCATATTTTGCTGCTGCTTTTATTATTACCACAGAAGAAATTAATGTTTAATTTGCTGTAGTATCAGGCATAAGAGACACTTTTGGCAAAACCATGCACCAGCTTTCTTAAGTCCATTAATTTCCCGCTTTTCTCTCACACTGGCCATCTCAATTACTGTGCAGTTGCTATGGTAACCCTCATTTCTTGCCCCTCTCTCTCTCTCAGAGCTCACAAAGCAGCCTCCCTAAACCTTAATGAATGATGGAAAGTTGTTTCCCTCTTATACACAATTATAAGCTGCACATAATTTTCCTTTCATATGCCGTCACACTGAATCGATTGCATGAAGGCCTCTTGCTTCCTTGTATATTCAAACAGCAATAATAATGGATGCGAGGCTGTGCTGGTGAAATGGGTGGTACAGTATTTCCATCTGAGGATTAGTATTATTGATTAGTTTATAATCCCTGTATGCTGAGCATTAAAAAAAGGTAGTCAGATGATTCATGCAGCCTCCTCAGTAACCTCACCACAGGCCATGTGTTCATATTTAAGACAAATAGAAGTCTGATGGATCATTACACACAGTATGGTTATAAATAGAATTATTAGTAGCGTAATGTAATTGCAGAATATCCATCTGTATATCAAGAGCTCATGTCACTACCATCTCACTTTAAGGATGATATATTTGGGATATAAATGACTTTTGTCAGAGCGCACATGCAATAACAACAGGTGGAAACTTTAAGTAACATTTTTATTAGCCTGTATATACACTCAACAAAAATATAAACAACCGATTTTTAAAAAAAAAATTGTCACAGGTACTGAAAGGAACAAAGTAATTGTCAGTGTTTTTGACATTTATGAATGCTGTGTGTACTTTTATAATTTATAAATTTGAGTTTGAGCTCCAGAAAAAATTGTGGAATATCCCCCATATGCACATCTTCATTTACAAATAAATTTGAAATCCTTGAAGTTTTTTGGTAAGGTTACATAGAAAACTCAGAACCAATATTGTGGTTTTATTTTCACCAGAACATGTTGCTTTTGATTGTTAATGAAATTTTTTAAAAAATTAAAGAAATTGCAACTGTTTGCTGCTCAAATACAAATTCTAACAAATTTGTGAACAAAATGTGGGAGATATAAACCTTTTGTGTTGCAGAAGTGTTGCATTTATATTTTTGTTAAGATATCCAATATCCAATACATAGTCCTCTATTTTCTGAACACCACACCATTGTTTTCCATTCAGCTGCTAGGTAAGCTCCAGCTGATCGACTCTCTACACTACAGTGTGAAGTCCATTATCATGCATTAATGGAAACCCACTGTCAGATCATATCTGTGTCACCCCAGGCCACCCAGCGATCCATGGCGTGTGTCATCACCCTGACTTATGGGATCGGTGAGGAGAAGAGACCGCGTTTGTGGTTTTCTTTGATCTGATCTTCAACCGGGCACAAAAAGCGTTTTCATGTACCGGTGCCTTATTTTGTCAGTTGTTTTTTCCTGAAAGGCGTCCGTTTCATATGAGAAGAAAGCAATATTGAGTGTAATCTCATCCACAAACGCATAAAAAATATAAAACAAAACACTACCTTATGTATGACAGGAGAAGTGGAAATAAGGTAAATACGGTGCACAGTCAATTTTATTGATGTACAGACCAGTAAATAACCTTTGTCAGGAATAGCATTCAAGAAAGGAGTTCTTCACCACAGTATATCAGGAGTGTGAGGACCGTTAGCTGCTCTGTAACTTAATGTTATGCAGATGTGTCCTTCACTGCTGAATCCATCTTAAAACATAACACCACCGTCCAGTGACAAACATGCCAAGTGAAGGGAAACAGTCCACAGCGTAGGTTGAAGAAGTATACAGAAAGCTTTTTTTTTTAAT
This sequence comes from Lutjanus erythropterus, assembly GCF_056507025.1. NCBI lineage: Eukaryota > Metazoa > Chordata > Actinopteri > Lutjaniformes > Lutjanidae > Lutjanus > Lutjanus erythropterus. The sequence continues at coordinate 25,075,975 of NC_139324.1, forward strand.
AAACATAAACTTTCTTCCATTACAATAAATATTTCATCAGACTAAATCTACAAAAAAACAGTCTCAAACTCTAAAACCATATCTAAGATACCTGGAGTATTTACCTGGAATATAAATGAATGCATGTGGACGTGGGCATATGACAACATTGAGTAATGCAGTGCATGTTCACAGTTTGTAGGCTTACCTATACACTTGCTCAAAATTGGCCGATATACTTTTATGAATCTAGCCTGTGAAATAAATTATTATATAAATGGTTTAATCTTTATTTTACAGTACACTAACAAGATGTAACAGGCCGCAACTTGTATCGAATTAGACAAAAACTAGAAATAACAAGTTCTTTATTTAACAGTATTATACAGTTTTCAGAATTTATTAGAGGGTAATTTGAGCCACATTACAACAGAACTGTACTACAAACTAAAGTGAAATCACATATCTGCTTTTCTTCTGTTTAAAATCAATATGTGAACCATATCTACCAAGTAAAATCCAAAATGATGGAGGTAGAGGAATATATTGTCTATGGGTGACTGCAGAGATTTATTGTAATGCTGTAGGCAGATAATGTGATTTGATCCAAGACGTTGGCATCAGTCTTTGCCACTTTGCCAAATGAGATCAGCCAAAGAAAGTGTGTCTCAAGTAGCAGATATGTGATTTCACTTTAGTTTACTGTACAGTTCTGCTAAAATGTGTCCCTAATTATTCTCCAATAAAGTCTAATAAGGGTCTAAAGGCCAGCTGAAAACGCCCAATGCTCTTCTGAAAATACTCATCTGGAAGCGTATGAGAGCGCTTTGGAGGCGCAGCGTCATGTCAGCTGAGACGCTTTGGTTGCTGTGATACTGAATATCCATTGAGGTAATTTATGCTTCACAAGCAGCAGTCCAAGCAGCTAATGCCAGTTTGTGTTACCAATAAATACTGAATGTGAAAATGTAAACACAAGGTAGAGTAGTTTGCTCTGGTCCTGCTTTGAATGAAGGGAAGGCTGAAGGGAGGGAGGACGGACCTGCTGGTCTGTGTGGGTTCATAAGACTCTGTGGGCAAGGAAACACCTCTGGGAATCTCTGTGGTTTGAAGTTTAGTTTCTCTCCGGCTCGCTGTTTGTGCTCTCAGACATCTGCTTATTTTACTGTTCAACATTCACTTTCAGGGGTCGTGTTACTGCTGACGACAACCCAACATTTCCTCATTTTGCTGCTTCTTAATAAAAACTTTTAGGTAACATAATAAAGGGGTACTTTTATTGTTAAGAATTTGTAGGAAGTTAAGTTTTAATCCACCATTTTACAGCCACTGAACCCGAGCAAAGCTTTCATCTTCTGTTAAAAGACACACCTTTGAAGTAGCGAGCTCTAGCCTTGTTGTGATGGATATTTAAATCCCTGCCATTCTGGGCTGATGTGCTGATTCAAACCAAGTCAAGCCAAGCCAGCTGATTCAAGAGCTGAAGTTAGATAGAGCAGCACACAGTTTGTGGCAGTCTACACGTCCTGCCCCTCCTCCACTGTGATTGGACGGCTAGGTAAAGAGTGACAGTGATGAGTGCAATGTTTTACCCAAAGCTGAACAGTTTTCAACTCTCAGCGACCAGAAAAAAAAAAGCCAAATGCTCGGTGATGGGTAGACTTTCAGTGCCTCATCACGCTGCGGGCGTTTAAGAGTGCAAATGCGCGGTGCTCCCAACGGAAACAAAAATAGTGCTGGCCACAGGGAAAAGGGCTTTGCTGGACACAGACCCTAACTGTGTAAAATAACACACTTTAGTTTACAGTACAGTTCTGTCATAATGTGTCTCTAATTACACTCTAAAAAGGTCTAATGAAGGTCCAATAATGTCTAATAAGGAATACATTATTTCTAATCTTAGTCTAATTTGATACAAAGTACCACTTGTCATGTCTTGTTAGTGATCTGAAAAATAAAATGCGACCAGAAAAATTATTTTAGAATGAAAAGGAAAATCTGTGACTTTTATAACATCTGAACGAACTTACATTAACTTTAAGTGACACCACTTGTCCATGAATGTGATTTATAATACATTTAAAGATAAAGGAAACAAGAAGAAGAAGTACCTTTGGATGTCATGGCCACAGGTAAAAAAAAAAAAAAGATCAAACGGCGTGATCGGCTCCGAGAGGCCGCTAAACAAGAGGAGATACTTGAAAAAATAGAGAAGCACAGAACTTCATCTCACCAAATCTTTGATATCTAAGGCCTCAGGTATTTCATAAAAATGCAGTATCCAATTCCCAATTCAGATTTTCATCTGCTTTGTTCACGCTCATGCCTGAAACGTGTGCTGCTGCTTAATGTCCGAAGGATGCATCTGAATGTGCTTTCTGCCTGTATGTTTTATACGTTTGCTGCTTTATTTTGTATAAACAGAGATAGTGCCATGACAATTGTACAATATAAAACAGTCCTAAACATCCTTGATAAGAAATACCCTTTTTGCAATCACAAAAAGTCCTTGAGGGTCTGACTAAGCTACCGTACAGTTACAAATCCAAGTGGAATGTTTCTTTGTTCCTGTTTGACGTCGAGGCAGGATTTATTTAAAAAAGAACAATTTGGTCCGTCTTCTCCAGCATGTTACTAAGCCTTGAGTTTAAAACCATTTCCCCAGATTTGTCAAGAAATACTATGCAGCAGTACAACAACAAAACAAGCATCTGTGTCTCAAGAGCTGTTCATGTCATCAGAACATGAGCATTACCGTATGAGGCATGAACATTATACATTATCCCTGAAAGAACACCGCCGTCATCGCCACCATGGTGCCTCTCAATGCACAGTCTCCCATCTCACCGCACTGTGCTTTCCAGGCATTTCTCAATCTGAGAAATGGGAAACGAATGTTATTTTGTCAAGAGTGAAAGTCTTTTTACTTTTTGTGGATGTCCTCATGCCTGATGATCTTGTAGGTGACCCAGTAGAAGACGTTGAAGATGAGGAACGCCAGAGGAAAGGCAGCCCTGGAGATAGTGTCTATCCTCTTGGCTCTGTCCACAAACTTCTTCCTCATGGTGTCTATGTCCTTGGGGACTGATGGTTGAGGGTTCGGGGCTGGAGCAGCGTTCTTAACAGCTGAGCCGTCCTTCGTTGGCAGACACTGACTCATATTGTAGCCAGCAAAATTAAAACGGCCTTCACGCATGTCATCATCCTAAAAAAACATGCACAAGTGGACATAATGAACTTTTCTTTTTAAAAAAGACTGGGGCTTATTTTATGATTCTTATTTAACTTACATAAACATTAATATGAGATGTAACAAACATTTTAAATGGGAAAAAACTTAATAAACTGATGCACTTTAATGATAAACCACTTAGAAAGACTGCTTAGGGGATGAATCTTCAGACTAATAATAATGTTACACTACTTCAATATCCCCCCAAAAAATCTACACTCATGCTAACAGCTAAACTGAGCTAAAAGCTAATGGCAGCAGATATGTTTAAGGTCCTGTTCTATTTAGTGTAGCAGACCCTTTCCAAAGGCAAACTGACTCTTCCCTAAGCCCCTCCTCCAAACAACAACTGTCCAATCACAGCATAGCAATCGTAACTGGAGCGCCAGGACTGGATTAAGCTTTGTCTTTATCTGCTCTAATGTAAGCTGCAAACGTTAGCATGTCCGGCTAACTAGCTAACCAGCTGCAGTAATGCTACCTCGAGCCAAACTTGTGTTAAATACCACTGCATTTGCCAGACCTATGTCCTATTTCCAGGGTACACATTGGGATATGTGGGGGTTTAAGGTGGAGGATGTGGGCTGGTGCTTATTCAGAGTCGGCAGATGACAATGCATCGCTCTCAGGATAGCTCTCTTAGGTCTAAACCAGGTTAGCTAAGCCATTACTCCATCTCTCTTCCTCAGGGAATCACGGTCTGGCTGGTTGACTGTGTATTTGTCTTTTTGTCTTAGTAATAGTAACTAAGGATGGCAGAGCTTAGTGATCAGTCGATTCACTCAGTAGATGTTGAGATACTTGACTGCGTAAATGAAAGGCCATTGACCCGTTGGTGGCTTAAAGTAAGAGTCAAAAGGATCACTGAAGTCATCGTCTGGGTACCATGAATGTCTGTACAAAATTTAACGGCAATCCATCCAAGAGTTTCCAAGATATTCTGGACCAAACTGCTGCAGCTGACCAATCAACACTGCCATCCCTAGAGCCACACCATGACTAGTGTGGCTAAAAAGTTTGATAACCAAACAGCAACCTTGTAAAGACTTTGAGAGCCTACCTTGTGATTCCTCCTTTGTCTTCGCCTCAGGCGAAGGAACTCTTTCTGTTGCCTGGAGACAAAATTAACCCCAGCATATTCTAGCAATGCAGCAAATACAAAGAGCAGACACACAGCCATCCAGATATCAATGGCTTTCACGTAAGAGACCTGGGAGAGAAAACAGATTTCCTTTGTTAGATCCTCCAAGGTGACAGCATCAGCTAACAGTTCAAATGCAGCATGACTGTGTGCTTTGATTTGAAAGATTTTTTAATGTTTCTGTATTCAGTTTAAGTCCAAGACCTATTAGGTCCACCTGATGATCTATTTATCTCTCTTTATCCTGCCCACTATGTGAGTTAACTGGGATCTCTAAATGACCATAATTATAAGTAATTTTTGCTAAGAGATCTATCAGATCTGCCAGTATAATGTCAGTGATTGTAACAGTGGGAAGTAATTCCTGCCTTAATTACCAGTCGAAAGAGAACTGCAGAATTAGTTTCTTCCTTTAGTGCTGGTTTTGATCTGTTTCCTTTTAGAAAGTGAGGAGGAAGTTGAAAGCCTTTACTGCTCATCAGTGTGACCACCTCACTTCATGACAGCTGATTAGCATGTGGAGAAAACAACTCAGCTTTTTTTTAGGGCACTGACGGCATATTGAGTTATTGTTTTCTTGAGTTGAGACTCAAAGGCTTCTCTTTAAATATTTATCAGTAGGCTATACGTGTCTTTCATGTGAGAACCTCTGACGTGGCCGAGGCTCATGTGTACACTGATGTATGGAGAGTGATTGATCATCAAGATCTGACTCTCATCTCAGTGCCTGTAGAACCCTTCGCAACGTGTGCATGGCAATTTACTCTGATTGGAAATAAGCTACTGCAGCCTGACGCTGCTGTTGGTTATGTACACATGCTTTAGAGATCGTCATTGCTGTAATAAAAATGTCGAATGCTGTAAAAATTGCGGCAATTGAGTAAAAGAGCTGCACGGTTATGGTTTATTCATCTCTGAAATAATGTGATTCTTATCCACTGGAGTAATACAGTGACTTTCACATAATAGATATTTGAAGGAGACAAAACTGTGTCTGTTTCTAAGTACTTCAAACAGTCAGCAGTGAACCATCCTTTCATTTATTCATTGTTGGCTCTGGCATTGTCTTCTTGTTTGAATTGTTAATTTGTCTTCATATTTGCCCGGTTATGAATCTGTTCTCTGTCTGAAAGAAATGCAAAATACTGCTGCCATGTTGCAGTAAAAAAATACATGTGGGTCTTTAGGTTCCCATAGTTACTGCATATACTGCATATTACACGGCTTTTAATTAATCTGCGATGCATAGTATCAAATATGTAGAGAGTAGATTATTCTAATGCTTTATTTACAGTTTTTTTTATCAGTGTAGACTCCTGCAGCTGTGATTTATATTAAAATGCAAATCTGTGTGTATGTGGGTATATAAGGGATAGCGTACAGTCAGCAGGTCATCGTGACATGCAGGACTTGAATCACCGTGACAGGTTTATTTTGAAATAATGACTTTCTCATCGTACATTATCCCGCTTATTACACGACTACTTACTTAAAAAATCCACAGTTTGACACAAAATATTAATTTAAAAAATGATTTTCTTGCTCCTCCAGAGCCTGTGATCAGAGCTGCAACAGTCTGTTGACCTCAGAATACTGTAATTGACCAATCCAGATTTCCCCTTCCGCAGACTCGAAGCTCAAACAGGTTAATAGGGACACTGAACCTGCACAAGTGCAACATTATAGTTTGACGATAACAAGCGACGGCAAGTTCCACACTGTAAGTTAATTTGTTTTGATTAGACTTTGATTAGACTGTCAGTTGTCTGTTGACGTAAAGCTAAGCCCGTTATCCTGGAAACAGAGGCCCACTGCTCTGAAAATACACGCTCTGGAGTCAAATCAAGATTTGTCTAGTCTAGGATGGTTGATATCAGAGATCTCTATACATTTTAATAGATAACAATTTGTACCATCCATTCAGAACTGCAGATGTGCAGCATGTTACAAATGCCACCCTCAGACCACCTTCAAAAAACATTTGTTCTTAAAGGCATAATATGCAACATTTATGACTGACTAGAAATGTGTGGTAGTGTCTGTATCTGCAGAGACCCAGCCCTCTGCCTGCATTTCATTATTTTCTCATCATGTTGTTGTGCTATGGATGCTTTACAAACCCACAACATAACACAAGTATTTGACATCCAGAGAGTGAGCCTCAACAATCAAATATCTTTCTAGTGCATTTACGAACAGCGCGGCTAAATTCTACTGATTCCACCTTTTAATTTCTTTGACAAAGCTGCCTCTGTTCCAGGAAAATATTCCATAGAGAACATCATCTTTTTATCACAGAAAATTGTTTAACCTCAACCTGTAATAACACAGTCCAGAAACTATTCATTAATCTTTAAACATCTAAGTAGTCAAGGTTTGACATTATTCTTTTACTTTTTTCTTAAACCCTCACATTAGTGTATTTCCAGTTAATTCCTTACAACAGCATACAGTTATCACATTTCTGTATGTCTCTTTGTAGTATATTTCGCCATTAGAAGTATTGAGGTAATTTTCCATTATTTAGACAAACAGATTTGATACAAATGTAAAACCCGAGACAACCAAACAAGGCTTACCTTTGGAAGAGACGCTCTGGAGCCGGAGCTCTGGGTGGTCATGGTTAGCACAGTGGTGATACCCAGCGCCACTCTGGCAGGAGCAGCATCCATATTGATCCAAAAAGACACCCACGAGAGGATGACGATGAGGAGGGACGGAATATACATCTGGATCAGGTAGTATCCCATTTGTCGCTCCAGATGGAATTTAACTTCTATACAGGTGAATTTACCTGTCGAACGGCGAGAAAAACAAATGCAATTCAGCTCCCAAACCACGAGAAGTGTTAAGTGTGTATGGTTGAGTGCGCATGTGCGTCCTCTGACCAGTGTTGTAGTGTTTTGTACAGTAGCCCAGCTCCTTCTCCTCCCTCATGATGAACTGCGGCAGTGTGAGCCCTTCTGACACCTGCACTGCTCCGTTCTCCAGCCACTCGAAGATCAGGTCGTTCATGGTGTAGCCAACTGCAGACAGAAAAGAACAGATTACTCAAAATTTAGATATACAAAAGATACTTTACAAAATGAGATTAAATCAACACTTACAACTTTCCAGCTGCATCGTACAAGTTTGGACATCCATGGGAAAGTTTTTCAGATCCATGGGGCAGGACAGAATGAGAGTCAACCTACGATGTGTGAGACAAAGTCATACAGTAAGATATAAGAAGTGGACCACACCAATATATAATAATATATGTTATCTGAAGAAATATATTTATCAAACCTTGAACTGCACTGTAAAAATGAACTATTTGTTTTAACTAAAAAAGTCAGTGCCCAGGCTGCCTTAAAACTTGATATTAACTCAGTTCTACTTGAGAAAACATGTTCGCAGTGTTTTAAATATTACAAATACCAATTCCAAAAAAGATTTGATGCTGTGTAAAATGTAAATAAAAACAGAATGTAATGATTTGAAAATCCTTTTTGACTTGTATTCAATTAAATACAGCGCAAAGACAAAATATTTAATGTTCAAACGGATAAACTTTATTGTTTTTGGTGAACACACTCATTCTGAATTTGATGCCTACACAAGTTTTGAAAAAGTTGGGACAAGGTCAACAAAGTTGTGGAAAGTTGTGGAATACTCATAAATACATTACAGATTAAGTGGTAACAGGTGACAGTATCATGATTGGGTATTAAAGGGGCATCCTTGAAAGGCTCTGTCGTTCACAGGCAAGTATGAGATGAGGTTCACCACTTCGTGAAAAAGTGTGTGGGTAAACAGTCCAACAGTCTAAGAACAATGTTTCTCAACACACAATTGCAAGAAATACAGGATTTCACCATCTACAATCCATGACATCTTTAAAAGATTCAGAGAATCAAGAAAAATCTCTCCATGTAAGGGTAAGAAAAAAACAATATTGAATACCTGTGACCTTTGACCCCTCAGGTGGCACTGCGTTAAAAACATGATTCCAGATTTTTTTTTCAGAAATCACAGACACGAACCGGCTAAAGATTAAAAAGACCATCCAGATTTTTACCAGGACTAACTTCAAAAGCCAGCATCTGTGATGGTATGGGGTTGTGTTAGAGCTCATGGCATCATGGGTAACTGTCATATCTGTGAAGGCCCCATTAATGCTGAAAGGTGCATACAGGTTTTGGAGCAACATATGCTGCCATCCAGACGTCTTTTTCTGAGACGTCCCTGCTTATTTCAGCGAGACAATGTCGAAACACATTTTAACAGCGTGGCTTTGAAGTAAAAGAGTCCAGGTACTAGACCGACCCGTCTGCAGTTCCAGATCTGTCTCCCATTGTAAATGTGTGGTGCATTAAGAAGCACAAAATATGACAACAGAGACCTCAGACTGTTTAACACCTGAAGTTATATATCAAGCAAGACTGAGAAAGAATTTCACTTAAAAAAAAAAAAAAAACAGCGTCATCAGTGTGCTCAGTTCCCAAACACTTACTGAGTGTTGATGAAAGAAAAGGCGATGCATCACAGTGGTAAACATGCACCCATCCCAACTTTAATCAATCAGTTTAAACATTAAATTGTATTCAATCGAATAAAGGTCAAAAAGGATTTCTAAATTATGGCATACATTTTACACAACAACAGCTGTATATTTATGTTAAGGTAATGAGAACAGATAGTTGATTCCTGTATGACTTGTGTTTGTGGGTCAATACACAAATTGAATATAATTTGCTTGAAAAATTAGATCATAGTTGGTACTTCTTTGGTAATCTCTGTCTGATTGGGAGCTTCTTTCTCCTGTGTGATAGCCTCTGACACACAGTATCATGTAGGATTCCCTTCAGCAGGTTCCTATCACACTTTCATTACTGCAACTTATTGTCTGTGTGATGCGTTGTGATCCGCAGTCCTCTCACTCTGTCATTTCTCTCATGAATGGAGAGAGTGGCTCGCCACCTTTCATCTCTCCTGTTGACCCACTCTGCCTCCACACCTGAGCACCGCTCAGCCTCGAGCTGCTCCCTAAATCGACTCAAAATCGATCTGCTTTAGATCACATCACCGCAGAGAAAATTGAATGCTGTGTGTGGTTGAAGTTCTATTGAAATGAAATGAAACATATTTTCATATCTTGTCGTGGGTTTTACTCAAATGTTGGCCTGATAGACCTTTAAAATGGCGTCCATTCTGACTGGGTTTGCATGTTTCATGTTCCTCCGCAATTCTGATTTTTATCTTCACTTTGGATTCTCAACAATGCCCCTGAGATTAGCTTGCCCTCTTGCAATCAGCGCTCCTTTATTAAAAATCTACATTGCACACAGGGATGTACTGTAGTTCAGTGAATTATACCATTTCAAAGGAGTGATTGTAATGAGATAAAATCCATTTAAAACGGTGTCTTTTACATTGACAGCCTTTGATGTTTGAGCGGAAATGTAAGAAACGCAATAAGCGAACATGTCCTGAGGTGATCTGTGCATCAGGGCTTTTGGTTCTCTACAATATCGTTTTCACTCAACACCGATTCCCACCTCAGCTGCAGACCTACAGTGACAAACGCCTTTCAGTTTACTAACATAGAAGACGAAGAAAAATGGAATATATTTGCATTTAATATGCTAGAACCAGTAAATCTTTGATATTTTTGTTTTTTTCTTAACAGATAAACCAAAAATCAAAACAACTGCGGATCGATTTGACCATTTTACCACTTTTATGTCCTGCTCTTTTTTTGCTGTGTGCTCCAATAACAGTTGATCAAGCTCAGTACGTGAGGAACCTCCATCAACTAACTAACTAACTTACAAGTGATGTAGATTAAATGGCTAGCATTTTGCTTAAATGAGGTCCCCCAGATACATATTTTAACCATCCTCAAAATTTGGGTTTCTTTTCACCATACATGAGCCTAACACATAACATATCTTAGTAGAGAAAACAGGAAAGGAGAAAGTTGACAGAGGTTCTGCTCGGTACCAAGCCTTCTCAACTGGATATTTATTTTATTTTATTTTATTTTATTTTTTTTGAAGCGCAGAGCAAAAAGGTGTGGGACCCGCAGAAGGGTCAGTTGTTGCCTTTTTAATTAATCTGTAGTGTGAACCTCTGTGTGTCACCTGATACTGTAGAGGACGGTCCCATCCTTGAAGATCCGCAGCAGCTTGTTGTCCGTGGTGACATCATGGAAGTTGGCTCCTTTCTCGTTGGCAAAGAAGAGGTCAGGCTTCCATATGGAGTCCAACATGGACGGGTCCAGGTCGAGGGAGGAATCCGGGTATTTACTGTACGCAAGCCGGGGGTCGTTCCACTTCTGCCGCAGGAAGATGTTCACTCTGTAATCCTGCAGAGATGACATGTGGCGTTACACATACTGTAGTGCAGTGATTGGGGTTTTGAGAAAGGTGATCAGTTTTTAATGCTATAATTATATTATTTAATATCTAATATATGCTACTTTTGATGAGCTAAAGATGAAATTGCATTTGTAAGAAACAGTAAGTCTTTATGATTATTCTAATGCAAAAAAAAAAATCTATTATAGATAAAAATAATTATAAATAGCAAGCAAGCGTCTATGTCAAATCTTAACACATATATGTAAATTGATTTTCTGGAGTGGCAGCATGTAAGTGCATTAACTCAAGTATAATTATGAGGTTCCTCCATTTTATGTTACTTAATATTTATACTTCACTATATTTCAGAGGGAAATATTGTGCTTTTCACTCCACTACATTCAGTTGTGGAAGTACTCAGATCATTTACTTAGTAAAAATAGCAATACCAGAGTGTATTATACTCTGTTACGGGTAAAAGTGCACTCAGTATTTGAAGTAAAAGCTTTAAAAAACAATTTGCATGAATATATACTTAAAGCACAAAAAATAAAAGCACTCCTTTTGCAGAATGACCCATTGTTATTGAATTATAATTATTGTTGTATTCATTCATATACATAATTTTAAAGTTGCAGCTGCTACAGGTGGAGTTTATTAGCTTATTAGCAGGTAGTTTGGAAATTTCACTAACAGACTCTTATCTTTATCATTAAGTCTTATCTTTATCCATAATAACACATCCTAATTTATTTGTTGATTAAATTTTGTATTATTAATCTAAATCTGTAATGAAACTAGAACCAAACTGATCAAATTAATGTGATTTGATTAAAAGTACAAATATTTGCCTCTGAGATGTAATGAAGTATAAAGTATCAGAATATGGAAATACAAAAGTAAAGTACAAGTATCTAAAAATCAATTATAATACTTGAATAACTTGAGTTACTTTGCACCACTGACTGCTCTACATACATCTGACTCCTTAAGTAAATTAGACTTTATACAACATATTATCAGTTTTGTTAAGAATTATCTACAGAGCAGTGTAAAGTAGTTAAACTGATCTCCACTTTGACCAACTTCAACATTAAAATGCTGTTTACATCAGTGTGTATATTATAGTATAACTGTAAAAAATATATATATTTTATTTTTGTTTCTAACACTCAGATTATAGTTTTTTTTAACAAGAAAATGTATTCATTTGCCTTGAAATTATGAGTTTTCTCAACTTTTTTTTCCAGTGTACTCTAATGATCATTCTGAATAATCAGGTTTTTTGATGCGTTAAATTTATTTATTTATTATTTTCCGCTAATACTGATGCACTGAAGTGAAGGATATGAGGACTTCTGTTGTATACAACTGATTGATTGTCACATTCACTCAATTGCAAGTGTGATAATACAAAACATCATCTAAAAAATCCTGTAATATAAATCACAACATATGACAAACAATAAAATGTATGGTGATGAAAAAGGAATGTCAATGCACATTTGACAAAATCGATATAATCCAGAAATTCTGTGTTCACCAGTTTGACTATTATCTATTATTATAAGTTACATTTACAAGACACTGACCTTCTGATAACTTTTCTTGTTATTCATGATTTGAAGAGCCATTATAGAAGCTAATGATGGATTTACAAGATGAGAAATCTCTGACAGTGCAGTTAGTAGTAAACTGGGTGCCACAAAGCTCAGTAGCTCAGGGTAATTGATATGTCATGATGATGAGAGACCCTTATGTTGTTTGACATTTCATCAGCATATTGGCGGTTCCAAATGTTTGCATGCATGTCTAAAGCTGTGTAATTCCCTGGCAATCTTATGAGCTCCAGCTCCTGCACAAATTAACATCCTTCATTCATGATCTAAGTAGTTATTATCACTCATTATAAATCCTTTGATCAGGATGAGTTTCAATGCAGCCTCACAGGTTTTATATTTTTACACCCCTTGGCGGTTGGATGCCTTCCCACATCACACATTGTAGATCAGCTTGTTTGAAAGCACCAGCCCCCCCACCCACACTTACTGGCTGCACTTTAAATGACTTACTGTTCAGGATTTATTGTATGAATTATTAAACCTCAACTAACACATGTATAAGGGCAGAACTAATGCTCATTTAGACAGCAAGAGAGCAAATTCAAATAATAATAATAATAATAATAATTTCGTATGTAACACCTTTCAAGAGCAGATGTCACAAAGTGCTTCACAAAACAAAACAAAACCAACCAAACAAACAAAAAAAAAAAAACAACTAAGAGACAAAGCAACAAACATTAAAGGACCAGTGTGTAGGATTCAGTGGCATGTAGATATGAGGTTGCAGATTGCAAACACCTCACACTACCCTCCCCTTCCAAGCCTGTAGGAGAAGCTATGGTAGCTGTTAAACTCGTGAAAAATCCAGATCTAGAGCCCGTGTTTAGGTTGTCTGTTCTGTACAAACATGGCTGCGCAACATGTCGGACTCTGTAGAAGAGGACCTGCGCCCTCTGATGTGGCTCATTCTAAGGTAACCAAAGGATGATTCTTCAGGTGCTTAAACACTAATGAAAAATTTGAACCACCCTGCCAACCCAGCTTGGGACTTAAGGCTGCTCTGGGCTAATGTCCGGTCAGAAAGGTGAAACAAACAAAATGGGTCATGAAAAGGGAAGTGAGAAACTGTTGTGGCACATCTTAAAGAAACCTGCTCCCCAACATCCTGGATCAATTTGTTGCACTTGACGAGTGGACCGAGTGGACTACTGTGAGCTGACAGCAGGACGAGGGGAGGAGGACTCTGTGATTTTACACCGATCAGCTGATGGACAATGAGCCTCATACAAGAACAGTTTAATATTCTTATCTTCAACTTATCTTAGTTTTTTCATACGAAAGGTTTGTGTGAATGTGCCACATCAGATTCAGAGAATAACTTCAGATGGCTGTGTAAATGATCTGTCTGTGTGGATTTGAGTGCACGTGCATGAGACTTGTAAATTAGCTTAATTAACACCCCAATAATACCGTATAAGGCTATACAGAAGAACTTTAAGAGTTTGACGATTGAAGTTTGCTTTCAAAGATCCATGACGGAAAGTCCGTAACTTTAACAGCACTGGCAGTGGAATTAAGGGACCTGATAAAATGAGAGGATGGGAAAAACAAGTGCTGTTAATGCTGTGCTGTAATTGATGTTTTACCCGAGCCTTGTTCTGTCACTGCAATAAAGAAGAAATGGTTCTATATGAAAACGCTATTAAAAAAACAACAAGAAAAAAAAAAACATCCCGCCACAGCATGACAGTCAATGACTGGAGCAGGAGCAGGGGGTCAAGGGGAAGTCTCATTCTCTAATACTTGCAGATGATGTTGGAGTGGAGGATGTTCCCCTGGACTGTACAGATAAAGCCTGACAGCAAGTAATCACCAATTTAAATTAATGATGCTATCTTTAGGCTATATGGATAAATTGAGAATTATATTATAATTAAAATTGCAGAATCAAACATCAAAGGGATCATGTCAACATAATTCTGAATAAATAATTTAGGACTTTCAAAGATGCTTCAAAGTAATGACATGCAATCAGTCATCAGTGAAAAAGTAGCAGATTAACTTCACCTGACTCCTACGACAGGTCTGGACCGCTCGTAAATTTTGTTTGTACCAGAGAGAAAAATCAATTCACCAGATAATTGGTGAATGCAACAAGGTTTCCCAAAACACTTGTACAGAGCACTTAAGAACAAATCTGTTTGTACGAGTGGTTCTTGCGTGAGGCCTAACTTTTTATGTTAAGCTGTCGACCATATTATCATCATCATCTTGCAGCTGCTGTTTCAACCTGATGCAAATTCAAAACATGCACAATAAAATTATTTCCTCTGTGTATTTTGTATGTATGTAAATAAGTGTATATTGTATATTATATATATTTATATTCTACTCTGATTATCTGTATTTCTTGTGTTGGAACTACAACTTTAACTTCAAGGTGTTTAAAGATAATAATTTACCTTAATATCTAAATTTCATTTCTGCTATATCCTGCCAATAAACGCCCGACAGTGTTACACATTGGACCTTTAAAACCAGCCATCTAAAAACAAAAGGAAAAACAAAACAAACAGAACAGATTAAGCAAAAGCAAGTCAGAACAAATGGGTCTTGAGCAGCTTTTTACTGGTGTCAACAGACCGTCTGTGTGCCACATGGACCCGCCAATATGCTGTTTGATGGCAGTTTTTAGGTGAATACACAAACACAGAAATGCAGAAAAGTAGATTGCGTCGGTACAAATAACAAAAACAGGATGATTCAGTCTTAACTCCTGAGGAGGGGTCAACGCTCAACTCACCATTGTAGTTTCTGCTATAGAACCAAAGCTGTTGATAAATATGTTGCAGGTAACATTAACTGGTGGACCTGCAGGTTGAGGGATAGATAACACATCGACACATTGTAGAAATCAGCCAGAGGAACTCACCATGGTTGTCTCTGTGACAGAGCCGAAACTGTTGATAAAAATATTGCATGTAACGTTTACGGGCGGACCTGTGAAATGGAATGACAATGACATGACAGGAAAAAGCCTTAAACCACATCATCAAGGACGACTGGGTTTGGAACGGTGGAGATGTTTCATCAGGAAATTTGGGTCTGTTTGTTCACAAGCTGCTGTTTCACTGTGTATGTCAACATGCATTAATACCAGCAAGCACTGTTTTTTTTTTATTATTATTATTTCCTGGGAGCTCCAGGAGGGGATGGTGACATGTTGCATGCTTTGTTAAACCAGATGCAAAAGATGACATAGAACATGAGAGAGAACCATGTTTTAGTCCAGTAGGAGGAACAGGTTCCCACATTTTGACTTCCACTCTACATTCTAAGATTATTGTCCATCTTTTATTGCATACCCTATGACTTTTATACCATATTTTATGGTTTTCATTTCACATTGTGTGACTTTTATTCTGTATTTTTCTGACTTTTGTACCAAATATTCTCTTCAATAACCATGCAGTCGATATAAGAAAATAAAATAGTTTCCTTTGGTTAATGCAGGAAACTGCTGTGAAACAAAATGGAAAAAATATATTGTTAGAAGCTTTTTTTTTGTTTGTTTGTTTTTTGTCTTTGCATGTTGTCTGGTTTGGTACACGCGTCAAGAAAATCTGCATTTTTTTGCCACTCACATTAACATCAATTTACGATGGCTGCCAAATGAACCCCATGGGAGATTAGTTGACCTTGGCAACATCAAAAATTCTGAACTAGACACCACTAAGGTCCTAAAGAACCAGCCTATAAAAAATGCCATTCGGGTGCATGGGAACCTATTTCTACTACTAAACTATTTGGCTCTGAGAGACTGAAATGATGTTTTCTTTGTTTTGCTGAATGTTGTTAAAATGCAATTATATTTGAGCTAAATACAATAAACTGTGACATCATCACCCTGTGTCAGCATGTTATAATCTTCGAATTAATGTCCTGGTCTCTTATATGGTTATCTTTTGTGCATACATTCTGTCTTTAGAAACGCAGCAGAGGATGACAAATGCATGCACACACACTAGTGCCTGACCAACGCTGGATGTTTTGGGGAGTTGATGCTGATACAGATATTAGAACAGAAAAAAAAAAAAAAAAAAAAAAAAAAAAAAATATATATATATATATATATATATATATACAGTATATATGATCCAAAATTACATAAGGGAACTGAAACAATAAACTGATACCAATAGAGTTTTTAATCATTACTAATAACTACAAATTTTAAACTAGAGAAAATGTGGAATTCAGAAAAAGGATAAAATTTACATAAAAGGCTGCCCATAACATTAATAATATATTATGTATGTATGTAAAATTACCAAATAAACGAATTAGCCAATTGACAGAAAATTAATTCACTACTGCAATAAGGATTAACTGTTTAAGGTGATTAAAAAAGAAAAAAAAAGAATCTTAATCTTGCATAGTCAGATCTGTCGCTGTGGAGACAGGTCTGACTCCACGTGTACACATTCTGCTATAGGAGAAAAAAACCTTTGCCTTGTTTGCATTTTTTTTAACCAACCAAACAAACAAACTTGCAAGCCCATGATGTCAAGGGGGAACTTGTTCTGGTGGAACATTTGCATGTTGCGAGATGAGTTCTGGCAACAAAATGGCTTAATCACTGGAAAAGAAAAGGTAATAGCTGTTAACTTGTTTAAGTTTGTACCATTAGGCCCTGGTTTGCCCTTTTCAGCATATAAGTTGTAGCTCGGAGTTTGTTGTTGTTTCCTGGTTATGATGAAAATGTAAATAGCGGACACCACGATGCCACTTGAAACAAGCAATCGTGAGATTTATACTCACAGTGTGCATCCGGTGAGTCAGTTGACTAAAGTCTTAATATTTTCTCAACCTTATTTGATATTGAGCTAAATATATTTGGATTCTGGACTATTGGTCTTTGAAAATCTATGTGAATATATAGTACATATGTTTTTTGAACGCTATTTTCTAATCCTACTTATTTTCTTACTTTTTACTTAAAGTTCAGTTCATCCCAAAATGAAAAAATACATATTTTCCCATGGTCTGCTAGTTTTGGAGATAGAGACCACTTTCTCTCCAATATAATGGGACTAACTGGCACTTGGCTCATGGTGCTCAAAGCAAAAAAATAAATAAATAAATAAATAAAATTCAAAAACAGTGTCTCTTTCCAGAAATCATGATGTGGATAATCCACAGATCTTATTGTGAGCACTTTCTCTCTAGTGGAAAACAACATAGTTTCAGTACATTCTTGTATTTTGAGAGAAAGTAGTTCCTACATGAAACTCCTCACAACAAGGTCTTATTATAATCTTGAGTAACTGGGTCATGACTTTTGGAAAGAGACACTGGTGATGAATTTTTCAAATGTATTTTTGTTGGTGCTTTTAGCGTCACAAGCTGAATGCCATTTAGTCCCATTATATTGGAGAGAGGGCAGACATCTCTACGACTGATATCTCTAAAACTCTGAAACTCACAGCAAAAAAAAATCCAGATGCATAAATAGCACCACAGGGCAGGGGTAAAGTATATATAATTTATATTGGAGTGAATGGTCCCTTTAACAATTAATCAATTAATTGAGAGGGTAATCTACATATTATTCAATAATGAAAATACTCAGTCAGTTGCAGCCCAGTAGTAATTACTTCCAGTCTCAAATCAGACTCTTTTCTGTCCAGCTCTGTGAGTAAAAAGAACCCAGCATGCTCTAATGAGTAGTGTCATTTTTACTCCAGCGAGTGGCCTGAACTGAAATCTCTGTTCGAGGCTTGACAGGTTTTGCTATTTAAAGTCACAGCAAATCTTTTTTTTTTTCTCTCTATCTGATAAGTGAAGTTGTAAAGCCCTTCCCCTGTGCTTTCCTCATCAATATTGCATGGAAGTTGGTATTAATATTTGCCTCAGTTTGTCGTCAGGTAGCTGCATTTAACAGCAGAGGCAGAAAAATAAAGCAGTACCTCCTCACAACAAACTCAGCAAGGGAATCTAGGTCAGCCTTCAGAAATACAGTTCAACACTCTCTTCAAAGTATGACTAGCAGGTTCGCAACCGAAATCATCTGTTTACATCGCAGTGGGTTCATGCAAAAGTGTTTGTTTTCTAGCTATGATGCTGAGATTGTGTGCGAGACAGGCAGCTTTATCTACCCTAAAAATACAGCGAGAATACAAATTTAACCAGCAATCTTCATCCTCTCTTTAGTAGCGAGACACAGTTGCCGCCACCTCATTCCCCCTCCCTCTGAAAACGCCAGCCGGTGTTAAACAGCCTGTCCTCCTCCCATCTTAAGTCCATTTCTGCAATCTTGTCAACATTTCTCCCTTTACTTGCAGATGGAGGGGAAAGGATCTGGGCCATGTGTTTTCTGAATCCGGCCGATCAATCCCCGTCTGGCTGCTTCAACAACTGGAATCCCCCAAACCCCAACAAATCCCAGCCCACCTGACCCAGGCCTGAGCCCCCCAGCGGGCCGTCCTCACTTCATCGCTCAGTTCCGGTGACAGATGCTGTGTGTGTCCCCAGCATCACAGCAACAACAACAGAGGAAGTCAGTAGCCTGCAGCCTTGCCACAGGGGCACCATCCATCATTTGGCCTGTCATGGTGGCATCCCTGTCTGTAACTGTGACTGTGACATTTACAAGCCTTTTTTTTTTGTTTCTAAATGACTATTTAATGGAATACGGATTCTATCAGACATATTTTGACCAAATAAAAACAAGCGTGCAACGTTACAACGTGGGGTTGGTTTATGATTTCATTCAGGCCAGAACAACCATGTTAGTGTCAAGTGAAGTGATTGATTGTTCTTATCAAAGGACTGGCAGCACAGTATCTTGGCATCAGATAACAGTCAGTGGATCTTCAGATAAGTAGCCAAACAATGTCAGAGTCTGGTGTTTTTTTTTTTTACAGTTAAAATCTAGGCCTGGGTTGACCCAACATGGATTTATTAATTTTAAATTATGGTCTATCTTTAAATAGTATTGCACTGAACTTTACATGTACTTTAAAATTAAGAAAGATTAAGTTTAAACCCCAGTTTAGTTCTTACTCTAAACCCACATACAATTTGATTCTGTTTGACCCAAACCTTAAACTCCAAATGATCCAGTATTAACTCTAAACTTACACTTGAGGAGATTTAACTTTTAAAATGGCTGCATTTTGTAGATGAACTGAAATAAATCTCTGCTGAGCCATTAGAACCAACTTTTTAGCAACCTAGCAAACCATGTAAAGTTTTGTTAACTGTTTAGCTAGCTAGCTAAGCTAACAATATAATGTCCATTGTGTGTCTTAACTAATTAGCAAACAATATAACTTTTTTTTTTTTACTTTTTAGTTAACATATAACTTTTGAGTTAGCTAGCAAACAATATAACTATTTAGCTATGTAGCAATTTTTTGTTTATTTTTTATTTGTTTTATTTTTTATTTACCCAGCAAACAATCTAATATTATTATTTTTGTTTTGCTTTGCTTTTTGGCTAACGTTTTGCAAACATCTCCATGTTGATTAAACTATTTCATTTTGGTTTAAATCAATAAGCTTTGACTGAGCTACGCTTAATTTTAAATCTGGATTTGATCATTTTAAACCTAGTTTAGCTAAACTCTAATTTGAATTCATCTCAGAACAAATAAGTCTTGTTCTGGTGCAACAGTTAAAGTGTTTAGGAGGGTGGATACTGAATTCTGTCAGCAAAAATACTTCATGTGCATCACATGCTGGCAAAAGGTGATGTTCATGTGATTCTGGGTTACAAATGACAATGTTAAGTGAGTTGAGTGAAGATCACTGAAAAAGAGTGATAAACACACCTTTAAAATTGGGTCTGATTCGTGCATCATACCCAGACGTGCGACCCATGAGAGAGTCCAGAAAGTCTGATGGAGACATGTTGGAGGATGACCTGGAATCGTGCTCCTTGGCATCCACAACTCTGCAATACACACACACACACACACACACACACACACACACACAAACAGCACTTTATCAGTCAGAAGTCGTGGCTGACAAACCAGGAGTTAAACCTTATCTGTCGCCTAGCAGCTGGTTGGCAGTGATGGACAGGCTCAGGGAAACTAGAAAATGCGTTAGAGAGCACAGACGTATCACACCAATCTGGTGTGATTTCGACGTCGTGCACGGGCATCTCCTTTTACGAGAAAGAGCTATATTTTCCCGTCACATCATGCCAGATTACGACACAAATACATCACACCATGCCGCGATTACACATTAAAACATGACAGGAATATTGTTATGATGCCACAAGAAAATAAACTGTGATACCAATACCGTAGCGTGCGTAAATGTATGTATTTTAAGATTGTTTTAGCAGTTGAAAATGCAGAGTAACTTGCGTCAGTCCTAATCACAGCAGCACTCGAGTAACTTGAGTTGCTGAAAAAGTCTCTTCATATTATTTCTTTAATTAAGCCCACTTACTTAATAACTTTAGAGGGTATAAATAATTTATCATAAATCCAGTAAATGTTAATAAATCGGCCTACCTGAAGTTGTTTGTCTCCATGAAATATGTAAATAAAGCTGCCAAAACCTTAATAAAGGAGCGATTCATTCCTGGTGGTTTTCCCATGTGCTCACTTTTTTATTTCTTCCATATGTTTACATTGGTCAAACACATAATCCAAATAGGGGCGCCGCTTTCTTCCTGACCAAGTCGTGGGCGTTTGGGTGGTCTTGTGTCACACAAAAATACAGGAGACATTCCTCAACGCAGCCACAGATCATAGTTTAGTTTCACGAAACTCCCAAAAACAGATTTGTCGGAGCGGAGGTGGGAAGAAACATCAGTCCAGCTGTGACAGACAGACACCGAGAAGGTTAAAACTCCAAAACGCAGCGGCTGCTGGAAGCTTTCTGCTCACACCTCACAGCCTCCGTGAAGACGAACCCGCTGGCCTGTGTTGGCACTTACGAAGTGAAATGTTTCGCAGGTGGAGGACCGTCCTCTGTTGAGGAATGGGAGTGGAACGCCTTTTCTCATTTCAGCACTTGGACAGCTCCCGGCTCCGTGACGCGCAAGCGCAAGGCTTAAAAGTGGCGAACGTGAGTTGGTTTCCAATAAGTCCAATAAACAGGGAGGTAATCATGAGAAACACGTTCAAATATTGTGTTCGGACTCTGTTACATAACGAAAGGTGTCAGTTTTAGATGTTGTTTTTGTCTCACGAGAGTGCGCACAGCTGCGCATCAGGATCAACTGGCTTTAGGAGCGTTTCATGTTTTCCAGCGGTGAAATCAAGTACAAGAAATTAAGCTTATATGGATAATATCTTCTGAGTCTAATATAGTAGTGAAAATGTGAATTTAAAGATACACTTGTAATGACGCACAAGTATAATTATTCGGGGATTTAACTCAGCTGGAAACAGAAAAAAAAAACAGATTTGTACTGTGAGTGTATAACAAAAGATTGACTGTGTCACTCTGACATCATCATTGGCTGTATTTTTTGCGTACGCAGTGTGCTTTTTCTGTTCCCATCCTTGTCTGTTTAGTGCAACCTACATCCTCACAGAGATATGAAAAGTGTAAACAAAGGACGCACCAGCGAGAAGCCGCTGGGAGAGTATTTGGTACCCCGGTTGCCCTGGAAACAGCTTTCCGAGGCACATCATTGGAAATGCTGAAAGGTTGGCCTCCCAGAGCGAGACGGAAGAGAAGCTGACTGACAGACAGAGACACAGACGGAGACGGCAGGAAATATACTACAGGCTGGCTAAAACCCAGGGGTGGAGGAGCAGAGGTTTAGTAGGCCACCACACAGATTCAGCCATTATGATTCAATATGTATGTATATACGCTCCTGTTGGTATTGATACAGATAGGCTGCATGTGGGAACCTGGCAGCTTGAGGATGTGAGTGGGCTGCAAGGCTTCAAGGACCACAGGCATGAATGAGTCATTCCACATGAACACACGGGCATGTGCGGAAACAAACTAAACTTTCATTCACATCAGGCCGACCACCAGCACTGTGTTGTCAGATTACTGGTATCACCTTATGGTAATGGTATTATCATGTATTCATATATGACTACATGCATGAAGAAACCTGAATTTGTTCATGTAGCAGGGGAGACCGGGGATGGTTGTTTGCGCTATAGATCTCTCAAATTTTGCTATGTGCATGTTGGGAGGGTTACTTTACAACTGCAAATTCTTTGTTTAAAAGTCAGTAACCTAATCCAAGTATCACAATATCAAAGTAATGCAACTTGATTACTTTCTGTTACTTTTGGATGAGGTAAAGTTGTACCTAACATATGTGATTGTAAGCAACATTAGAAGTTGATCTGTGTGGCTAAAGTTAGCAGTTGGTCTGTGAAGCTATCGGTTGGTCTGTGTAGGCTATGTTAGCAGTTGTCCTGTGTAGCTAATGCTAGCAATTGGTATGTGTAAGTAACTTTAGCGGTTGGTCTGTGTAGCTAATGTTAGTGGTTGTTCTGTATAGGTAACGTTAGTATTTGGCCTGTGTAGCTAAAGCTGGTGGTTGGTCTGTGTAGAATGAAAAAAGGTAATTTGTAAGATCCACGTTGAAGAGACTTGAATAAAGTGAACAATTTCAAATGACAAAAAACACATTTTGTGTGTGGACTGTATTCTTGAATGTACATGTGCCACATAATCATTACAATTCAGTACATCACAATTAACTGGTAAATGTGGCTTTTCAGGCCCAGAACTGACAATGTACACAACTGACCCACACTTCTTTTTGGCTTGAGCTTGCAAATGAAGTTATTCCATTGGCTTTTGGTCACGCCGAGTCAAACTGTGCTGCGCAGGTTTGCATTACCAGTTTTAATACACAGAGCTGGGCCAAGTTGTACCTGACATCTCTGGAGTGGAGCCAAAGTGCACTGGACTCACCTCCACACAGGCTACGAGGACATTTTGTCCACCGCGGCCAACTGAATTATCCCCCTTCTCCCCCTCAAACAAGAAGAGAACTCGTGTCTGTGCAGGAGAGCAGAGAAAAGAGGTTTTTAAAAGTCATTCCTGTGTACTGTGTGTGTTCAGTTCTCAGCACTTTTGTAGCTTCTAACTGAATCTCTCTGGTATGAAGTTTAGTTTCTCTCCTACATCACTTTTTGTACTTTTAGTTGTCTGCCTTATTTTACTGTTTCATGTTTGTTTTCAGCCTTATAACTGTGTAAGTTAGTGCTGATAAAAAAACAATATTTCCTGGTTTTGCTGCTTCATAATAAAAGCTGCTGAATAACAAAATAACATTTGACTTTTATTGTGAAGAATTTATAGGAAATGCAGTGTTTGTTGTACAGCCACTTGATTCAAGCTAAGCTCATCTTCAGTTAAGACACACCTGCAGACAGGTAGCCCTGTTGTAATGGAGATGCCTGAAATCCCTGCTGTGTGAACTGATGGACCGAGTCTCACCCCCTCCATTCTAGTGCACAACACCGGAGCCCCCCAGGGCTGTGTGCTCAGCGCCTTCCTGTTCACACTGCACACCCTGACATGGAGAAAACTGAAGCTTTTGGATGACAACACCATCATTGGCAGGATTTCAAACAACGATGAGACTTCATATCAGGAGGAAATCCACACTCAAAAAACAACCTGCTGCTCAGCATCAGCAAAACCAAAGAGGTGATTCTTGATTTTCAGAGAAAGGAGGCAAAGGCGCACAGCCCTGTCTTCACCAGTGGAGCTGAGGTGGAGAGAATGAACAGTTTTAGATTCCTGAGAATCGACATCACTAAGAACCTGTCATGGACATCAAACATCTCCACCCTGGTCAAGAAAGCTCAGAAAAACCTGCATTTCTTCAGGAAACTTAAAGGTCCCTTGTCAAGTTCTTGTTACCTTCTACAGAGGACCAGTTGAAAGCATCCTGTCTGGAAACATCACAAACTGGTATGGGATGTGCAAGAAAACTCTACAGCGGGTCATTAAAATGGCCCAGCACATTATTGGTACTCATCTACTGAGCATCAGTGATAAACAGGTAGAGAGGACACTAAAAGACAAAACACACTCCAGCGACAGCCTGTTCGCCCTGCTGCTGGCAGGAGATACAGAAGTATCTCTTTTTCAAGGGATAACGAATCATAGTTAAAATTTCATTTTGAAATCATAATCCTGCTAATAATTTCACTTTTTTGCCGAACGTAACTGTAATCTGATTACATTTAATTTTCTTGTAACTGTAATGCTTTTTTGTGTCCTGATTACATAAAACCATTACATGTAATCTGTTACACTCCAAGCTTGCTTGTATCCTCATACGATATCTCATGTGTCCTCACCATAAAGTGTTACCAGATTACTCTCTGCATATCACATGCCTCGACGCTGTGACATGCTCGGGGCCATATTACGCTTTACTCTGACGCTTGGTTACCGACCGGTCTCCAGATCATCCTGGCCTGTCTCAGCCTGGCGACGAGTCATCCTTGCTCTTAAAGCTGAAGTCCAAATTGCAAGTGTCATGTTGTATCTCATGGTTGGGAATGTGTGGTATGTGGCTTGCTCTGGTCTGGGGATTTAAAATTGGTGTGTGATCAGAGGTCTTGTGCACACGGTGTGTTTTTTTTTACAGCATGTTCTACTGTATGAATACTGAATGCCCTGTATGAATTATTTACAAACAGCCACATGCACTGAATGTCCATATTTAGGTTTCTATTAACAAAGGGAAACAAACAAACTCAGCTTTGTCTTGCGAGCGTCACGATGAGCAGCACCATCATCGAGCTTCACGTGGGATGACTCTAATGTCACTGTGCCTGATCCAAGGCGAAAAATAACACCTCTAAAATCAGATATTTAGTGAAGCCGCTTTAATGAATACATTTCCTACTGGTAATGCCAAAAATTCTCTTTGCACACAAGTCATTTATTCCCCATCTTGGAGACAGCTGCAGTTGGCTTGTCTGTGTAATGACAAGCAACCACAGCTTCAATTGGCCATTAGTTTCCATAAGAAAAAGACTCTGGGCCAGGTGGGTCACATAATTAAAGGAGAACAAGTCAAATCTGCGTGTCATTAAGGGGAGAAAGAGATGTAGCGTGCGTCTCTCTGTCCCTGTGAAAAGGAGAGAATAAAACAGGACAATCCTTTTGACTAGAACTGTCTGTCTGCCTCATTTATCCAGCAGTTTCCACACGGCCATTAAAATTACAGGCTCAAGACAGGCGAAGGCGCTATTTTAAAGCTGCCCACACACAACAAAGATTGGTGGCTACTGCCCGTTATTCTGTGGGGAATTAAGGGTTTTACATCATCTGGTTTATTGTATTGTCTAAAAGGATTTGCAGCTCAATTTATAGTTCAGCCATTCTCGAGAACTGGGATGAATCATACCCTACCGAAATATCATTAAAAATTATTAATACCAACACTCTAATATCATTTTTTTGTGTGAAAATGTATTCTTTGAGGACTTATATGTACATGAAATATGTGTAATTTATGAAATGTCTTGGATTTCTTTTTTTTTTCCATAAACCTGTCCTATCTTTGTCCCAGGCCAGAATTCACAACTTCAACAAGCCTTTAAAATCTAAAACTAACAATACCTATTGATACCACACATGTAAAATGTGCTATTATAATCAACTTTCTTTTAAAATCAATTATTTAATGAAAATGTTTGGATTTCCATCAGCGCCACCAGATTTTTACAAAAACATTTTTTAATCAGGCATAAAAAGATTTAGCTATACACTAAGGACCCCTGTTTCACTTCCTGGTTGTAAAAGAGGTGGAAGCCCTGTAGCCTTTCTAAATCAAAACGAAATAAAAAGTATTTTGATTAGCATTAGGAAAATTCTTAACAGTTTTGAAAAAATTAAAATGGCTACTCACTATGACTCTGCTGTGAAATTAAAATTCAATTAAAAAATTTAACATTTTGTCAGCGTCAGTGTCAGATGGAAAAAAGACATCTAAAACATTTAATTTCTAGGAGCTTGTCCTGTTACAAGCTTTAATAGCCAATAGTTTGATATCTTAAAATATTTTTTTTTTTTCAGCATAATTAAAGAATGGAAATCAACACCCACTGAAAATACTGTTTTGTCCCAATTCTCAAGAATGAGTAAACTTTAAAATGAAATCCTCTTATAATCGCTGTTATATTATTGCACCCCAAAATAACCCACAGCCTGTTGTAATATTTGCATCTATATTAGTACACAGGAGTAGAAGAAGAAGAAGGAGGAGGAGGAGGATAAGGTTGAAGGAAGCTCCATGTAGTGTGGTTAGGCTGTTGTCATTGATCCCCCTCAATAACTGAGAGGAGTTGTGGACTGGACTGGATAGCTCACCTGGAAACAACAAGCAGGCTTTACCACCCCGGTGCTCATGTGCACTGGACTGGAGACAATTGAGAGCTGCAGAGTATCTATTGCTCCATCGATTCCTTGTATCTTTATCCCACTTAATGACTTTTTCGCTCTATAATTCAACCCGTGGAGCTGATCCGAGGGCCTAGCCGGGATACAGAGGAGTAACTTGGTGGTGGGAGCGATTTTGATGAGGCGACGACGCAACATGCCAGAGGAGGAGGAGGAGGAGGAGTGCAAAAGGATTTAATGAGTGAATTCTTGAAGAGAAGGAAGGATTTGTGTGAATTCTCCAGTGCCACAACGCCCAACACACTTATCATAATCTCTCTGTCGTAGCAAAATTAAGCTATTTCGAGGGCCATTGTGGCACACAAGAGAAAAATAAGCATATTTCGATCAAACAACACATCCTGGCTGCAACACAGACACATAGACAAATGTTTAAAAGACGCCTCTCTAGGCAGAGATTGGAACAAATACATCCAAAAATATCTCAATCTCAAAAAAAATGACAGATATTTGCTGGGTATAGCTTCTTAAATATGAAGGTTTTCTGCTTTTCTTTGTCATTTACAACAACCCAAAAAAATGACTTAATCACAGTAATTTGAGTAGTTGTAATTAGTTGCCTCCACCTCTGACTTATAAATACTTTCTCGTCAAATGTATTTAAAGAAATTACAGTCATTTATCATTTAAAAATACACAAATACATTATATAAAACTGATTTAGGTAGCCTCAATGTGGATCTCACTGTAACCCCCGTATATTGAAAAGACGAGCTCAAGATGAGCGAATTTCCCAAATCATAGATTTGAAGTGGCCAACCAGGAAATCTTGGAGGTGGGAGGCTACGAATTCAGGGGTGCATGCTGGGTAGTTTCAGCCTGACCTCACC
Organism: Lutjanus erythropterus; assembly: GCF_056507025.1. Lineage (NCBI taxonomy): Eukaryota > Metazoa > Chordata > Actinopteri > Lutjaniformes > Lutjanidae > Lutjanus > Lutjanus erythropterus. The sequence continues at coordinate 25,103,499 of NC_139324.1, forward strand.
AGGAAAATGTCTGAATAGGTCGTCTGTGCAAGCAACTTATTTTTTGTTTATTGTTAGGTGGCGACCTCTAGTGTCTGTAGTAATTATGACGGTTGTGCAACAATAACACCTACTGGTGAAGATTGTGTATTTTGTTGGTTGAACTGATACAGATAATGGCATCTCTGCACACCACGTGGTTTAAAATACTCCTCAGCTATAGCATATAGGATCGAAGTGAAGCACGGGCGAATGAACAGCCTAAATGCCCATGAGGATGTTGCTCCTGCGGTCATGTTTTTCCTCAGGCCGAGCGAAGAGAGCAGCGCTGGTCTTCACTAAGACTCATCTGTCAATCACAACCCCCCTTCATCAGTGGGAGCAACCTGACAGCCACAGAGCCTTTCTCCATCACTGAGCACTGAAAACCCGCTGATCCCCAGTCTAGACCCCCGCATACACGCTCCTTAGTCACTCTGTCTCTGCACGTCCAAGTGGCTGAATAAAATTGCCCTTTACAGGATGTGTGCATCATATTGAACGCTTAACACTGTGTGCACTTTGTTAGGCAATTGCTCTTCAAGCGGGCGGTGAATCCATCATGTTTTCCCTCAAATCTGCATGTCAGGATGTCTCCCCTGAGCTCAGGTTTCTGTGCACTCACCCAAACCCTAAACAGCACACATACACATATTTCTCCCTGGCCAATGTCTGCTGCATGTTGACACTGGCTCACAATTTATCTATTTCTAGCTCGCAGGCTTGTCTCGCTGAGCGTTGTCACTGGAGTTGTGCAGCTGTCAAAGTGATGCAAGAATAGATTGAAGATTGAATGCAATTTCAATTGCTGAGCTGGTTTACATCAGTTTTTTCTTCCTTTCAGTGCTGCTTAGATGTATGTTATGGGACCAATTACCCACAAGAGGGACACTGGCAGAGCGGCAGAGCTTTTTCCCTCGCTTTTTTAGATATTTATGAGGAAACTAATCTCTTATATGCAGAAGCTTGTGTTGAATATTAATGTGTGTTGATATTCCACCCTAATGTGACCATTTTTAAACTGTGCTTGGAAAATGCCTGTGGCAGGCAATACTGTCAGACGCAGCTGCTCGCGACATCTCTGTCAGAAGACACAGGGAACGCTATAATTGTTGTCATATAGCGCAGTATGTGCAGGTATACAGTTAAAGGCTCACTGTTAAAATACGAGACATGATGTGCTTGCACAAACATGTCTTCATAAAAGTGACGAGCACGCAGCTTGTCAAATGGAAGAACACATTAAAGTTGACAGACTGTCACACTCCAAATGAATCCAGTTCTATAGAAGTGAGCAGCATACTTACTGTACGATGGCACATTTTATTTATGTTGTTCTCTGTCCCAGCAGCAGGCTTGTGGAGTAACAGATTCCATGTAAAAGGATTAGGTAAATAGGGTATAAAAAAGGTACCTGCAGTTACAAAAAAAGACATAATCAGATTACAGTCACATTTAATAAAAAAAATGGGGATTACTAGTAGGATTAGAATTTTAAAATATATTTCAAATAAAGAACAATGTACTTCCCTGCATAAAACAATACAGTTCATTATCATGTATTATCATATCATCATCATCCAAGAACACAGCATCTAATTTAAAGAAACATTTACAGCTAAGACAACTGCCAAAGTTAGCTATACAGACCAGTTACTAATGTTAGCTACAGAGACCAACTGCTAAAGTTAGCTACTCAGAACAACTGCTAATGTTAGCAACAGAGAAATCTGCTTAACTTCAGTACTGAAAAATATTTGGGGACCGTAGATGGAGATGGCGTCTGGGTAAAAACACAAGGCCCAGACCTAAATAAGTTTCAAAAGTTTGATTGTGAAAAGTTTACGTACATTTCAAATAAAGACCATGTGCAGTACACACACATTATAACACTTCATTAGTCTCACAACACCACTCTGGTCTCAGTGAACTTATAGTTGAACTTAGACTTGATCTTACAGTTTCAAATTTATTATCTCTTGAAAAAATGCTTTCAATAGGTGAAAATTTCACTATTATTTTGTTTTTAAATCAGAGGGGAGGAGAGGAAGAGGAACAACATCATAGTACAGTGAACAGAAACAATTACAGCTGAGACAACGAGTAATGTTAGCTTCACGGACCAACTTCTAACACTAGCTATACAGACCAACCACTAACATTAGCTACACAGACAAACTGCTAATATTAGCTACACAAACCAACCACCTTTAGCTACAGAGACAACCGCTAATATTATTTACACAAACCAACCGCTAAATTTGACTACAGAGACCAACCATTAACATTAGCTATATAGCTATACAGCACTAATATTAGCCACAGGGACCAACTGCTACATTTAGCTACACGGAACAATTGCTAACGTTGGCAATGAGCTACACAGAAATCCATAATAGCATAATCTTACTTAACAGAGTTAATTTAAGTGCAGAATTACTATTAATCTAAATGTGTATTTGCATATGACAAAGGACGCTGGAAAAGCAATTAGCCAAATAAACCTACAACAAACATGAATTATATTAGGCTAAACAATTTCACCATATTTGGTATTAAGATAATCTGATTTGAACAGGAATACATTTTTAAAGTAACCGTTCCAACCCCGCCCACTGGTGCATTTAAACTTAAATACCACCTGCAGGTAAATCATTACTTGTTTAGCTTGTGAACTGAGCTGCTGTGTGTGTTATGAAGCAAAGGATGCCTGGCAGCCCGCGGAAACAGTGTGTTCTATTATCAAGCATCAGTGTCTTCTTGAATGGACGCTTGCAATGTCTCTTCTCCTACTCATCACGATTGTCTTGCTTTAAACTGTCAGAATGTGTTGACGGTTTACTATCGTCACAGCTGTGCCACAATGCTTTGAAATTCTGTCAAAATGGAAACTGTTATTCATCATAAGTCCATCAGATTTCTACCATGTTTGTTGTTTTTCTTGAGTTAATCGTTAAATGCCTCCTAAAATTTGAAGGTTCAGCGTGTGAGATTTACTGAGCAGGGATTTATTGGCAGAATACGTCCAAAATGGAATATAAAAAAGTATATGTTTTCATCAGTGTAAAGCCACCTGAAAAAAACTGTTTATATCTACAGAGGGCACACGTCATCTTCCACAGAGTCCGATGGAAGAAGTTTAGCCTCAAGACTTAGAAATCTTTCTGTGAAAAAGCCCAGAAATGTCTGTCAATGTAAAGTTAAGCCTGTTATCCTGAAAACAAAAGTAATGCTCTGAAATTACACATTCTAGAGTTAGAATTCAGTGACTGTCTGCCAGACTCCATTAACACATTGATCACTTTAACTATTGTAAGCATCTATGGCTTATTAATTAATTCTTAAAGCAGACAATTAATTCTGTGAACATTTGGCATTAATTTAAAGTCTAAATAACATGAAATGGACCAGCAAATATGCTCTTGAATAGAAATTTCAAAAGAGGAGCCAATAGCTGCAGTGTATGAGCTGCAGAAAAGGGAATATTTCAATTTAGTATGGTTCCTTAATCTCTGATGACATATCATGGTCATTTTATGATTTATTACAGTAAATGTATAGAACAGATTTCTCCTTCAGTTGTAGCAACTGGGGTACCTGCAGACCCCAGAGGTAATTTTTCCCATCTCACAGGTGCTTTATTCTATCGTTTCAATTTCTTTGTCAGTCAGTTTGTTTATAATAACCTCATATCATTTTTTTCTCTTTCTGTTTTAATTTGCGCTTTTTAAAAACTACCAATTTATTGGGTCCCAGGAGGATATCAGTCACAAACACTAAATTATGCCTATATGTAGTTTTAACAGATGGAACTATTTATTGAGTTAATGTTTGCCATGGGCCTTAATTTGAAGTATCACACACTATCAGGGGAGGTTGGGGCACTCTGATAACTCCTATCACAGGCAAGTATTCCCTGAACACACCATGAGCCAAATGAAGTGCTATAACTGCCCATAGTTTGTAACACCATTCATTTTACTTTGCTGAAAAATCTAAATTTGAATTATTCCACCTTGATTTTTACAGGGTTCACAATGACACCAGAGCCTTTTTCTAGTTGTGCATTGAGAGGCAAATAAAATTAAACTGTATGGAAGTTTTATGACTTCAGGTTTGTTTTAATTATTTTATAATGGTGTCACAATACAAATATAATACAAATAAACTGAAATTACTGCAACTTTCCTTTTTTTTTCAGATTACATAACTAATAATATTTTGGTTGTCTCTCAGTTGTTGGTAGGATGAGGGTAAACAATTTACTGGAAAGAAGTAGCCTACAAATTTAATGTAAAATGCTTAAAAACAATGCAAACAAAAAGGTTATGATCATTAAAGTCATAATTAGCGACTAGTTTGGAATTATTTATCAAGAGAAAGTAAAATGGTGCAGATCTCATTTTAGCATATAAAGTCTTTGGTTCTAGTTGGCCAGTGGACACGATGTGGAACTGTCAGATCATCCGGTGGTGAGAGACGGTCAGAGTAAAATACCTGACAGCCTCAAGGTCTCATATCTGTGTCTTTGGAAGAGCTCTGCTTTTATTAAGTCAAGGGTTGACTGAATTCACTCTCTGACCAGTTAGTGGTGTGAATTCTGAATAATTTAATGAGAACCATCGCAGCTTTTTCTGTCAATCATTCACAACTATGAATTACATGAACTCTTACAGACTTTTTTTTTTTAAATCATACATTGTCAAATTGCCAGGAACACTATATTCTCATTTACCAGCAATTATGCTTTGTAACAAATTTAGGCACCAACAAAGATTTATTTTTAACACTGATTCAATCTTTAAATTATATTGCACCAACTTTTAAAAGAGCTTGAAATTAATGAAGATTCAATTTAAACTTCTTTAGATCTAGCTTTAGTTTTTAAATTTAACAGCACTTAAGCTGTGATATCCACTATTAACTTTAAATTTACACTTGAGAAGGTTATACTTGAGGACGCTGTCTTTTGGAAATCAACTGATCGATATAATTATCTCCTGAGCCATCACAAGTAGGCTAACTAGGCTAAGTTTTTACCTAGTTAGCAAACACTAAAATGTTTTGTTAACTTTTTAGCTAGCTAGCAAACAATATAACTTTTTTTTTACTTTTCAGCTAAAATAGCTGTGTTCAAAATCACTCTCACCATATAGTCCACTATATAGTGGTTTGTCATTACTCTCTGAAGCTAACCTCTTTTAGCTAACTAGCACACACTGAAATGTTTTGTTAACTTTTTAGCTATAGCAAACAATATAACTTAAAAAAAATCTAGCTAGCTAACAAAGTAGCATTAAGCCAACATTTAGCTGGCTAGCAATCAAAATAGCCTTTTTTTTACTTTTTTGCTAGCTAGCAAACACTAATATTATTTTTACTTTTTAGTTACCTAGCAAGCAATTCGTTAGAGCAGTTAGCGGTCCCCTGGTTAATATCTGTAAAGTTGGATCTACTGAACGGAGATTAGTTTTGAATTGTGCAACAGAGCTCTGCTTAATTCCAAAATAAACTGATGAGAAATTATCTGAGTTATCAGTTTAATCTTTCTTGGTGTAACCCAGTCCAAATGTTTAAAGAAAATTAAAACTGGATTACAGATTTACATATTCAGGAGAGGTTTAATTAGCTACAGAGTACATGAATGAATCTCATTATCAAGTAGTGTGCAAAAGGAAACAAAAGAAATCCCTGCCATCGAGATCTGTGAGAGGGAAGATTTTTAGAAGTTCAATAAAAAAAAAAAGGAAAAGTTCCTTCAGACTGATCACTTTGAAATGATTAAACAAGATATCAGCGCCTTACTGAAAGCCAACTTTCCCCCAGTGGTAGTCAAATCCTACTTTAAACTTGATGAATGCAAAGTTATTTCCTGCATGTGGATTGCCATGGGAACGGCGCTGTAACTGTCTCCTCCATCTAAGAGAGTTAATCATTGTCTTCTTCAAAAGACATCTGATAGCATTCAAAGAGTGAAGAAGAAAAAAAAACTCCTAATGTAATATAGTTTAAAGAATTAGATACAATACAATTGATAGTGACTAGATAATTGTGGATAAAAGTTGTTTGTTTATGTGTAGCTCTTGTTCGTCTTTTGGAAAAGCAGGTGTGGTTGAGAATTTCAGTCATGTCCTTCACCTTCAAGTGATGAAGAATAATCAGTAGGTTGAAGCGAGGAAGGCGCTGTCACAGCTGTGGAAGCAGACTTATAATCAGACACACAAAAGATCTTCTCATAGCATAAAAGGGAATATCTCGAGGTGTCCAGGTTCGGGTAATGTGCCAACAAAAACCCATTTTATAAGAAGAAGAAAGAGAAATAATGACATTAGTTAACCTTTTTAATTCCACTATTTGGACTTCACACTGAGCACAGATTGCTACAAGGTCAACCTCAATTTCTAATTTGCCCCTATCTAAATTGTGCTCATCATCAGTCTCTCTGAGAATCACTCTGAGAAATAAGGGCTCTCCCTGAAAGGAATGAGGTTCTACCCACAAAACATTTGCTTCTCAAGAACCATTTTTTGTGAGAGGTTTTTGTCAGGGGTTCTTTGTAAGACTAAGAGTTTCATTAGGAATCCTTTTCAACCAAATAACTGTTTTTTGGAAGAAATGGCTCTTCAAAGGTTGTTGAAATCCTTCAAGAACTCTTTGGGTTCTTTGTACCATAATAATAAAAAAAACATTCTCTGTGGAATCCCCTGAGTGTATTCTAGATATAACCTTTGGAATATAAAAAGTTCTCTGCAGAATCTAGATATTGCGTTCTAGATAAAACCCTTGGAACAAAAAAGGTTCTTGGTAGAACTCCCCCAAGAGGGTTCTAGACAGAACCAGGTGTATCCAGGTGTATAACCCCTGGGTAGGTTCTGGATAAAGCCCTTGGAATACAAAAGGATTCTCAGTAGAACCACCAGGGTGTGTTCTAGACGAAACCCCTGGAATATAAAAAAAGGCACTCTGCATAACCCCCTAGTTGGGTTCTTGTTACCAACTTCAGAAGGTTGACAGGTTATGGAACCCTCACAGAGGGTTCTGGGTGGAACCATTACACCACAGAAGGGTTCTCTGTAGAACCTCTCACAGGGGGTTCTGGGTGAAACCTTCCACAGATGGTTCTAGGTATGACCTAAAAATGGTTCCAAGTGGAATCTTTATGACAGGTTCTACTAGGAACCAAAAGGGTTTGTCCCAGTTTGAACCTTTTATGGTTCTAGTTAGCACCTTTATTTCTGAGAGTGTATTCAGTGCCTCTTCAGAGGAGAACGGAGAACCTCTGGAAGAAAAAATGAGACACACAGAGAGAAGAAGAGAGGAGGAGGTATTTTTAATTCAGCCTTTTTCTCAGAGCTTTAAATAATCAGAAGAACTAACTAAAACTAAACAATCTGACAAAATAAATATATTGCGCGAGAACATTTTAGACACTGAATTTGTGCATGAAGAACATGTGCACTGGTTCATATACTTAAATTTGTGACAGTGTCAATCATTGTCATTGTCCGTCACATCTTTGCACTGCTTTCACTAGTCTGGCACCGTTATCACTTTGGAACCATTTTTAGAACACTGTGGGGCAGTAAACACAGTTTCCATGGAAACATCACCGAGACACACATTGATAAGCGGATTGGAGCAGCTGTATTTCTCTGATGACGAATGAAACCTCAAAAGCTGAGAGGGTTTCAGCTGGTGAACACAATTAAACGCTGCCAATAATATTCGGGAAGCGGGATCCACATAAGCAGAGGAATCTGTTTGATTTCTCATTATGAGGCAGATAACAAACGACTCTTATCTGGTTCTCGCCAAAAGCACCCTTTGGCTCTGCCTGCCTGCCTGCCAGTGGGGTCTGCTCCTGTGTCTGAGAGCAGTCGCAAATGGGCAACAATTTCCAATTAGATTTTACTTTACAAATGGATATATTGATCTGCTGCAGCTGTTCTCATCAGGCTGGAGAGAAACAATCAGGCACAGTTTAATTTAGCATCAGTCAATAGTCTTAAACAGATGAGGAAGAGGAAGACACAGAAAGGTCAGACATTTGTTTTTTATAATAATCCAAAAAGTCACATTATGGATGACTTTAAACAAGCACAGAGTTAAAATTTATAGCATGAATAATTAGTTTTCTCTGCTCACTTTGTTTCAAGTGGTTCTCAAATAGGGGGCCGCGGCACTCAGTCATTTATTCATTTATGTATTCAAATTATAATGATATAGAAGTTGTACTTATTTATCTTACAAAAGTCCTCATAGTTCAAAAAATAGTATTTTAATTTTTAAATTAAGATTGATTACGTTCTTATCAAACGATCTGTAAGAACAAATATTTCAAAAATGAGTACTGCAGTCCATATATGAAATGGGTTGAATCACTTTTTAATATACAATATGGTTGCAGTGAGTTTTTTCCCTCCACCCCCTCCTCCCAAGACTAAAAGCTCAGGCAGGTTGTCTGCAGGCTGCGCAAATAGTGAACCTACACAAGCACAAGACGAGCGCAGTATTATATTTTGACAAGTACAAGCAATGAGGAGTCCTACACTGATCAGCCTGGAAAAAAAAGTCTGCTGCTTTGAAAATACACACTCTGGAGTTGGAGTTCAGTGACTGCCTGTCTTCTGCCTGCTAGACCCCATTAACATATTGCTCAATTTAATTGTTACAAACATCTGCTCCATCTAAAAGATTATTAAAGATTTCCTACGACTTATAAACAAACATTCACTAATGTGGCAAATATTCAGCATTAATTTTCGAAAATTCAATAATTCAATTAATCTTTTTTTTTTATCATTCTGCTAATATCCATTGGATAGTTTCCTGGTTTTTCTGAACCGTTCACCGATTTTTGTTAACTAGTATTTTTTTTAGAATATTTTGCTGATATTATTTTAGATATTTTATAAATTTCTATTAATATTTTCATTATATCATTCAACAAAAAAATATCAAAAATATAGACCCCCCAAAATGTTCGTAAAAATATCCAACAAAAATGTGTCTGACAAAATTTCTTAAAATATTCAGAAAAATATCAGTAAAATCTCAGAAAAAAAAAATTAAAAAAATATTAATAAAATATCTGACATAGCAAGTAAGAAAAAAAGGCTAGATCAAGTTATTTCAAGGCACGTGAATGAGGTATATTTTCTATATGTAACTGAATATATTCACTACGGATTAGAGCAACATTTGCATTATCATAATTTCTTGATTTATTAAGAATGAGATGTGTTTTTCAGCATTATTTATAATGCAATTTTATAATGACCTTTTTTTTAAAAAACAGTTTCCAAAGAGCGTTGACAGGAAAAGCAAGGCAGGGAGTCAGAAAGCAATATAACAATAATAAGGCCAACAAAATCAAGGCAAAATGAAGATAAAGTTAGGATGCTTTAAAACAAGAGGACAGAAAGATGCTAAAAGCAAGACAAAGAAATAAAATTAAAAATAAATACAATATAAATCAATGTATACATGACAATTCAAATAAATACAAATAAAAAGAATAAAAGCAACAAACAATAAGGCAATAAAAATAAATACATTTGACCTTTTTTTTTAGAAAAAACAAAAAAGTTATTATTCCAAATAGTATTCTAATTGTGTGAAGTGTGTTCTTTAATGCTGAAGACTGAGAACATTTGAATCCAGGAGCCTATATTTACACTGTGTCCCAAGTTTTCCAGGGTTATGGGCCGAGACTCAGCTGTTGGGAGGACACACAGAGACTGACGGTGTCGTGAGAGATGCTTTGCCTGAGAACAGCGCATCTCCCCTCGGTGGCTTTCGTGGACCTAAAAGGGCTGCACAGAAAGAACGAGAGCAGTGACCTAAAAAACAGACTTTCACCCCCACAGAGCTCTGAGAATGGACGGCTTCATCAAAAGCATGTTGATTCATGGACGGTACAAGCAGGACCAGTGAAACAGATGGTGAAATAACACGCAAACAAACCATCAACGTTAGGTAATGGAGTGAAATTAAGCAAATTGGTGCTCAGGTGAAGTGTGTTACCACATTTTTTTTCACTCACCCCAGAAGTTGTTTTGTCTCAGAGAAGCCGTGACCAAACAAACACACCTCAGAGGTTTACATTTCTCATTCTGTGTGGATCGATATGGGTGAGGCTCAGTGATGAACTGATCCCCTCTGGCAGTCTTATGGGTCTGTTTTCTAATGAAGCACAGCCTCCAGAGACAATAATGACACTCTACTGGCCTCCATCAGTGAGTAGAGGCCGGCCCTGTTCCTCTCGCAGATTCATATTGGATTTCTATTTCAAACATGTTAAAAGAAATTAAAATACAAGAAGAAAAAAGTGAAAAAAAAAAAAAGGGCCAACCCGCTACTAATTAAATATTTTATTACATGTAGGCGTTAGGTCCATCAGATGGAAAATCTGACATCTTGTGGAGCTGACAAAATGTTTTTCAAATTTTCTGACCAAAGTTGGCTAACCATAATGTTTGATTTGTCCCACCAGGAAGTTAACCGAACTTGGGATCTTAGTATCATTTTGTATCTGTTCAACACATCAGGCGTGTGCTTTTGGCTCATGGCCCAACAGTAAGTTTCAGTTTTGGCTCTTGAAGGGAAAGTTTGTCCACCCTTGATTTAGATATTACAAACAGTCCATGTTCCCTAACAAACAGCAGCGAGCACAAGTTAAACCTGCCTGCTGGACGTCCTGGAGCAGCTCTAATCCTCCATCTAATGATCCACAGCAAGGTAAATATCAATATTGTAAAATAAAACTAAAACTGTGCAAATCATTTTGAATTAAAACAGTGTTTTAGTTTAGAACTAGTTATGGGCCTTTTAATGTTTACTTATTTTTCTGGTAAATAAAGTTATAATTAATGCTTGTTTATTAACTGACCCCTAAAATATGAAAATAAAAGATGTAGAAATGAAAAAGAATAATAAAGAATAAAATAATACAACAGAATGATAAAGAAGTAAAATAACGAAATAAAATATTACTAAAATTAAAAATTAATAAAGAAACTCACATATGTGATATCTGATGTCTGCTTTCTGCTGTTACTCCAAGAAACACAATTTCAGTCACTCTCTCCATTTCTATATTATTTATAATGAGTTTCTTCAAGTCAGTGAATCAATTTCCCACAAGATTCAAATTAAGTTTTACTTTATTTCAGTATTAATTTGTTACACTCAAATGAATTCTTTAGCATTTTCAGTTCTTTTTCCAGATTGTCCAAACTTTGTTCAAAATTCTTAAATTTGTATCGTCTGCAAATAATAGAGTCCTCACACATGTTATTAATGTTTAACATGAACAGCAACTATCCCAACACTGAACCCTGGGGGAAATTAGAATCTGTAGTTTTGATCTGAATTCATTTATTTGGTCATATTGGTAACTATTTTCCAGGTAGTTGCATAAACGAGAGAGTTTCACTACTCTAATTCCATATTTTTGAAATTATTTCATTAATAATTCATGATCAACAGTGCTAAATGCAGTTTAGGAATCTAGGAATACCCTTACTGCATAATCTTCATTCAATAAGTACAAATGAAGTAGTCCTATTTGCTCTGAAACCATGTTGCTGTTTATTTAACACACTCTCCTTCTACAGTGGGTGCTGTGAGTTGCAAATATTTAATATTTAATGATACACAGGTGCAAACATCCTGAAAAAACATATTATGCTGCAAAACAAACAGAACAAGTGAGCCTGAGAAGTAAAGTGAGATCAACTGCTCTTTTGAAAGCCTCTATCCTAAATTGTCGTATCTAAAGCAAGGAAATTTGGGTCAAAATGCTCCACTGTGCCAGACAGTAAAATCAGCGCTGCGTTCAAAAGCTTCAGTGAGCCATTTGTAAAATAATTGAAAATGGTAATGAATCCCTGCTATTACCAGGTCAGCAAAAAGACAATCTACTATTATGTTCACAATATAAAAGCCCAATTTCCCTTGATAGAGAGGAGCTGCAAGCAGGAATCCATGAACAGAAACATCAACATAAACTGCATATTACAGCTAAATTGAAGAGCATGTATGGTCAGTATAAATACTTAGTGTAGTTAGATTTTCAGGATTTTTTTTTTTTACATCTTCTTACTTTTACCTTTTAATTTTTACACAAATATTGGTACTTTAAATGTTCTTTAATAGGCCTGTTAGTTTAGCTTAAATGCATTTGAAGGAAATTATTACTTATTTTTATTTTGCATCATTGAGCGCTGCCCTCCAACATCAAGACCCGTGGGTCAATAAGAAAAAGACATAGACATGAGATGAAAACGACTTATAAGACATAATGAGACAATTATAAATTACGTACAAGACCTAAGATGAAAACTGTTAAAGACAACAACAAAAAAAACAATGTAAGTGATGTAACAAGATTAAAATGACGGAAAAGATGTCACAAGACAAAAATGACAAGAGAGGAAGACTTGACCGTGGAGATTCAGTTACCTTTGCACAAAAAAATATCCCTCAGAGGGCGACTTTTTACTTTTATACTTTGAGTGCATATCTGTACTTTTTAACTTTTCCTTGAGAAAAGAAGTTGAATCAGTACTTCTTCTTTTAACAGGTCTTTTTACACAAGTATCTGTACTTCTACTAGAGTAAAGACTGTGTACACTTTTGCCACCTCTGCATGTAGATAGTGTTAAAGGGATAGTTCACCTAAAAATGAAAATTCAGTCATTATCTAGCCACCCCCATGCAGACTGAAGGTTGGGTTTAGTTTTTTTAGTCCACAAAACACTGCTGGAGTTTGAAAGGAAAACGGTGTTGCAGAATCTCCAAAACCCACTGAAGTGAACAGTGACCAGTTTTCAGATGTAAAAAAACCCCAACAGAATAAAAATGTAAACTGCCTCTATACTGCTCATCTGGTGCAATTCTCCTAAAGCCCTGACATGCCACATTGACTAAAAAAATTGTATTTGTAATTTATACCATGTTTTTAGCCTGAATCAAACGGCATGTCAGGACTTTAGGAGACATGGCTTACACAGAACGTGCAGTATGGAGGCAGTTTGTGGTTTCTTTCCAGTTGTGTTTTTATGTTTGAAAACTCGTCATTATTCACTTAGAAAAACAGCGCTGCATAATCTCCCAAACAATCTGTGAAACTCCAGCAGTGTTTTGTGGCCTCAAAAACTAAACCTGACCTTCAATCTACATGAGGATGAGTAGATGGTGACTAAATTTTCAGTTTTGGCTGAACTGTCCCTTTAAGGCAAATGCCTTTGAAGCCATAATACGTAACATTTTCTTTAAAAAAAAAAATGTATATTTAGGTATATTTATTTATATAACCATTATACATTTCAATCATCACTTATGGTGTTGTTTGTATCTGTGGAGACCCTGCTCTCTGTTTGTATTTCCTTATTCTCTCATTATTTTACTTTTGCTGATATTTACCAACCCAAAACATCAGTATTTGATATCCTGGCAATGAGACTCAACAAATCCTACTGATTCGACCTTTTGATATGACCATAAACGAGGTGAAAAGGTTTCCAGTTTAATAAGTTACTCTTTGTTATTGTGACATAAATGTGGCGGACTCCGCCACTTCTCACCATACAGTACCATTCACCTCATCTGCTCTTTCCCAGCAAAGAACAAGAACTGTGACAGCACCAGGGAGTACATGCAGATAAAATCCATTTGGCAAATAAGTAATTACACGAAACAATGCAGGGAGGCCACAATCTGCGGTGTATTAATGTGCGACTCGGAGAACTAATGGCTTCTCCGAGAATCATGTCCTGTTTGTTGAAGTAAGTACTGAACCACATTGAAACATCACCATTTGGAGGTCACCAAACCTGTAAATGAATAAGATATGAGAAGATGCATTTAACTCTAATTAGTATTGACGTTGTGTTTGGGGAAAGATACTGCAGGGAAATTATGTTCAAGGCTGGTGGAGAGCAATCAGCCTGCAAATGGACGCTGTGATGCATCACTTCAATATAAAACCAGAGTGATGCCACCATTCAATTTGACATGATTGCCTTTAGGAATGGTAATAGTTTCAAAGATGACAAACATTTGCAGAACAAGTAGGCCTACTGAAGGTTTCCCCTACATGTAGCTATTCAATATATTGATTTTATGACTATTGTATGTACATCCTTTTTGTAAGAACATGTCTTGTCATTGTTTTTAACAGGGAGGGAGGCAAATTCTCGCAGTTTCTCTGACAGATGTGAAACAGAAAAGAATCTGCCATGATCATAGAAGATGCTAAATTAATTACACCTTAGGGAATAAATAGTCAATTATTATTTAAAAAATTCAAATCAGTTCATCGGCAGATGAGCTTCAAATGCAGTAACAACATATCAAAATATAACAAGGTAACATAAAAACATAGTAACAAAATCATGTAGTTAAAATATCTGTATATGACAAATATGTCAAAGTATTAAATGGTAAATATCACTAGAGTCTTTTAGTAAAATAAAAAAAATAAAATATTTGTAAAATACAAAAAATATTAGTAAGATATCCAGCAAAATATATTAAAATTTCAAAAAAAAAAAAAAAAAGTTTTTTAAAAAAATATCTGAGAAAAAGGTGAAATATCAGAAAATATCAGTTATGTATCCAACATATTTGTTAAATATCCCCCCAAATATCACTGAAAACTCAATATCCGAATTTCATTAAGATATCCAGAAAAATATTAGTTAAATGTTGGAAAAATATTATTAAAATATACAATATCTGAGAAATGTTCTGTAAAATATTAGTCTCAATTATTAGTGACATATATATATACTAAATATTCCCCTGAGTCTCCAAAAATGTTAGTAAAATGTGCTAAATACCCTCCAAAATATCAGTAAGGTCTCCAAAATATTAGTACAATATTCAAAACAAATGATTAAACTATACAGAAAAAATCTGTAAAATCTCAGAAAAATATTCAACAAAAATCAAATAAAAGTCAAATATCCAAGAAAATATTGGTAAAATATTTGCAAAAATTAAAAAGAAATGCAAGCAGCTTCTCACAACCCAGTAATCAACTCCTTCTACCTTGGATTTATAATATATTTTAAAAAATGTAAATCTTAAGAGTCAAGTTGGACAGAGATGTACAGCACACACACATGCACACACACAGACTACATGCTTTCATTTCAGACTCAGGAGAGTCAACAGGCGAGCAGCTGCTTGGAGGTGATACTATTCAAACAACATAAGTCGCCTGTCATCCTACGAGTTGATAATTTCCCTCAGGTAAACTCAAGCGCACCACTTTCTTAATCTGTCAAGTAACATAACAGGAGTCCTCTGGAGAAATGTGACTTTCAGCATTTGTGATATGAAGAAAAATCACATTAATGCTGGTTGTTAATTGAAAATGTCGACTAATCTGCTGACAAACGGACAGTGGAGGCTGCATGAGCCATTTGTACATGCAAGGCCGATCCAGGCTGACTAATGAGTGACGCTGTTCTGTGAATGTGAATGAAGAAACTTCAGCTTCTGATTAATTTGTGAATAAAACATTTCAGTCAAGTTTACTGTCCTTGTGCCACAGGTTCAACTCTTATTAGCACTTCCCCTCAGATGTGCTGCATTGTCATGAAAGAAATTAATGAATTCTGATAACAGAATGTCACAACACTACCCGAATATCACAGTGGCCTTGATATACAAAGGACAATAGGCTATCATTGAACAAATCACACAGTCAAATCAGACACCACAGCCATATTCAGATAGATAGAGCACCTTATTAACACCAGTAGGAAATTGAAATGTTACAGCAGCTGCAAGAGTCTCACAGCAAAAACTATATGAACGCACACCTAGATTATTAACAAAACAGAAAAAGACTAAAAACTTAAACTAAAAATAGGGACCATTCTCACTTATATTCAACAATAGTAAGCAAAAGTAGGGAAAAATAACTTTTTTTACATTTTCCCTTATATCTCAGTCATATTTTTATATAGGAAACATACATATGTGCACTAATTAATACAACTGATATTTTCACTAATAAGGACAATATTGAATTAATTACAAGATGTCTCCTTGGCGAGGGCAGTTGAAACCTTAAATCACATTAACTCACTGTATCTCAACTAAAATCACACCTCAAAGTAATCACATTACTGTAGCATTGAATAATGTTACCACTTTTTTTTTTTTTTTTTTTTAGATTTTCAAAAGTACGTTTCTATTTTTGCTAGAAACTTGGCAGCTATTCCAGTGGTGACTAGACATTAATTATTTTTTAATTGAGTTAAACGGCATTTTACGTTTCAGTTTAGTACAATATGTTCATTTCTAACAGAAATTTCAATTCAAACAAAGTGCTTACATTGGGCCTTGTGGCTCTGTGGCAGTCTTATAGTGTTAAAAAAAAGCCATGATAAAATCTGGTATGCTAGCAGCAACACCTATATTAGCATAGTTTGTTCATGTTCACGTTTCAGCGATAATCTAGATATACTTATGCTTCTGCTAAAACTTTTATGATGCCTTGATACTAATTTTGTCTGGCTTTTTTGTTAAACCAGTTACAAAGTGTCCTTGCATTCCTTCAAAGTTGCCTTTAAATTTAATATTATTGTTATTATAAAATTATAGTAACTTTAAATTCACAGTAGAGAGCAGAAGAAAATACTGTACATCCAAACAGTAAATTTCATACCTCCAAATCAGTTTTTTGTTGACAGAAAATTACACAGTATTTCTGTAGTACTTACAGTATGTTAAAGGTTGCAGCCCATCTAAAGCACTGGAGGATTTGAGTATGTTACAACTGTCCCCAGTCTCCCCTTTGTGGTAATAACTAAAAGTAAAGTCTTTTCAGGAAAAATAAACGGCATTTAAGAAAACGCGTTACTGGGTTCCATGTTGGAAACAAAAGGCCCTGATTTAAGAATAGGTGACAGAGAAACACTTAAACTCTTCCAGTTCCAGTAAAAACAGCAAAAACATTCTCTAATCTGTGTTTCCTTCTTATAATTCTGCAATCAACAAAATCTCATAATGGTATCTAAAATAAATTTAGTGTCCTGCGGGATCCTGCAAACAAAAAACACACAGCTTTCCTGTCTTTTACATCACTGCAGATGTTTTCTGTAATACTGTAATCCTCCTGGTTGAACATCTTTGTATGAACAGTTTTACCCTCGCACATCTGCAGTGCTGTCATCACAGATCAGCTCCATGGCCTCCGTGAGTGTCTGTTGACACTAAAGTTGTGTTTGTAAACTTCCCATCATCACGCTGAATCCCGTCCTTTGAGGAGTGGAGACGATTTTGGAGGATAAACTGTTGATATCCTTGGATGGACTCAGGAATGAGAAACTTCAAAACCCCTCTGCACATTTTCCCATTGGTCTTTTTCACAGAAGACATTCTGACTTGTTACAGAAGCCATGACAGTGTGACAGTGAGTCAGCATGCACAACACCAGGGCCCTAAAAATGAAGCAGATAAATGGAATGCGGCCATAATTAATTGTATTATTTACGGCTGTGTTTTGTCACAATGACTTCTGTGAACAAGGCCTTTCTTTCTTCCCTCTTTGCTGCCATTTTTGACACCCAGCAGGTTTGTGTCTCTTCACGTGTGACTTCATACTTTTATGGAGTGAAAGGTTTTCCAACTCTGCATATTCTTACAGAGTGAATGAGCTGATGAAACAGGGGCAGATGTATTTTCATTGGGATCAACACTGACAAAGTGGTATTTTTTTATTAGTTAATGTTCAATGATGTGCATTAGCTGGGAAGTTGAAGATCAACCTAAACACACTAACCGAGCTGAAATGAGCCGTCGATTCTGTTCCTGATAGAAGTTTGTTTATGAATTATTTTAACATTTGTTATTGTTTTTGACTGATCTGTATTTAATTTTGTAATACAGGCTTTTTTCCATGTTTATAGGCCAAGATTTTTAAGGATATTGGTCCATGCAATTCCCTTCTTGTGTAAACATCATTAATCTATCTTTCTGTCTCTATTGTTTATATTCAATCTAATTCACAACATATTTCCTTTAGTTTACTTTCATCTTAAATACTACTCATCTTCCTGTGTCTATCCTCCATTAGTTTAATTTGCTCTAATAACTGTTTTTGTTGTGGTCAGCACTTTTTTCTTCAGCCCTTTTTTTTTGCAGATGAGCCTTAAGGCTGCTTTAATTCCTTCCCATTAAACAAATTTCTTATCTTTTAAAAGTTAGGTTTTATTTTTAGATTTACTCTTCTTTAAATGTTATTTTAAGAGAGATTGTTGCAATGATGTGACATATTTACTGAGCCAGTGGTACAACTTTTAATCAATGCTACATCATAATCATAATCATAATCATAATGTTCAGTGTGGTATAAATGTATAGAAATAATAAATGTAACCAAAGCATTTACAGCCACAATACAGTTGTAGTTATTAAATACAGTAAAATACCTGATTTATTTTCAATGTACTTGTTACTCATTGTATCCAGTTAATTTAGTTAAGTTAATAAAAGTCAGATTATTTAAAAATAATTCTTTTCAAAGAAAGATGAGTTATGGGTCTTTTAATATTTATTCATTTCATCTCAATGTTCGTTTACTGTCAAGTTCCCTGCTTTAAGGTGAAATCTGCACTCATTCTCTGCTCTTGAGTAACAATAGATCTTCTATAAAAAGGCGCTGCTCTTATGTAAGAGTTTTTGCTTTGTTAGAGCAAAACTGGTCGAAATGCATGTGAACAACTCAATATAATATGTGTTGTATTGTGTTTTTGCAGTTTGCACCTTGGGGTCACCATAAAATGATTCACTAGATGGCAGCATAGTACAGACAAGTGTTAAACTGTGTGCCATCAGTTTAGTTACTGTAACAATAAATTTGAAGGATTCTTTTCCAACAAAAATGTTCTCAAACACCACATTTATCAGTAACTCTTTCAAACAGCATGTAAAATGAAGCCTAGAAACATAACTTTGATCTGCTGGAGTGATTTATTTTACTGTAATGTGCTCCTCGCCCAGGGCCAATCCTGCCAGCCGACAAATGATGGGAGTGGTGAAAGAATTCGTCTGTGGTTTACATCAGTATTAGGGCAATGTTTGAGAGAATCCACGCAAGATTAAATAACTGTAATCCAGCATCAGTTCAGCTTCCTTCCTGTCATATTTCTGTTATCCCCTTTGTTTTAGATGGGTTTCTGATCATTCAACACGCAGATGATGGTTTCTTCATGATGCATCCTGTATAACATGAGACTAACAGAGCTGCAGTGACCCAATTATCTCTCTGGGCAGAGTCACGAGGGTGTGCATAGCTGCTCTTTGTTTTTCCATTCCCAGAGTTAAATCTGTCTGTTGAGTCCTCCAAATCTGGCCACTCCCGACTCTTTTTACACTTAACACCACCAGAAATCAGGGGCAGCAGATGCAATTTGTAGCGCCGCTCCACCGCAGCTGGACTCTGTCTTCGCACTCCACTTCACGCTCGAGTTTTTCTTTTTTTCCCCCCTCCTAAATCCTCTCTTTTTCCACATGGGCTTGAGGAGATAACTAGCCTGGATGTAACTTCCTGCCCAGCCCCCAGCTGTGCACGGAGCTGTTTTGTGACTGCCCTCCGCCTGAGGCCTCGGGGGCGATAAATTACATTAGCTCAGCGCTGCTTACATGTTCATCACTCCCCTTGACCTGCACAGCCACTTCTCTTCAGGCTGTTTTGACTCATAAGCAGTGGTGATCTCTTGTGTTTGCGGAGCCTCCAGCAGAGACTGACATACCTCCAAATACCCTCCCAAAGCATGACATTTATTTTGTTAAACCCTGTCGAGAGCTTCCTTGATTAGAGGCCAATTTTAAGATCCAATAAAAGCTGACGTTACCAGAAATACTCAGTCAAGATGCGGATTAGTGCAGAAAAACACTGGCTAAAAAAACTCAATCACAAACATATTTTGTCCCTAAGTGGCATATGTTTTGTCTTGTAAGCAGGGTTTAGTTTTATAAGCAAGTTGAACAGATTAAATTCTTTTGATAGCCTTTTGTGGGTAGTGGTAAACAATATGTTTCTCTGAATTTTTTCACTGAGATGGCAATGAAAAATGACTTTCCACTTCTTCTCAAATACTAAACCAGATGTTAATTCCACAAACCTCATCTGTTGTTCACTTCACTACAAGGTCAAAGTCTCAGGAATAGTTGTATTCTCTGAGTTCAAAGGGATTTCATTTCACGTATGCTTACTGTATATTTTATACACAGACTGTTGCTGTAGTAAATACCCTGGACGCTATGATTACATTTGCAGATGACACCACCTCCGTCGGCCCACTGAAACAGGATGAAGTCAAACCCAGTCCAACTCTAAATGACTTTGTCGACAATTGTGAGGCCTCTCATTTGAATCTTGAACATATCTAAGACCAAACGACTGATTTTAGATTTTAGTCATGATGCTCCACCACCCGCTCTATTCAAGAGAGGAGTCTGAGGCAGCAAGTATAAGTAGGGGAGAGCAGTGCATTGTGTTACATGGGTAAGTTATCACCCTGTCCAAAACCAGAGGACACTATCTAAATAATTTAACAGTTACTGCATATCGTTGAATGTGTATATGTCACTGTAATCTGAGGAGAGAACAAGTTCCATATCTAAAATTATATAAATAAACTCCACTATTTATGTAATAAGTCTTTGATAACTAAGAAAGTTCTGCTATATTATTTTTGCACAGACTAGAGGAGAGAAAAGGTGTTCCTGATACCAAAACCACAGAATCCTGCACTAAAGCTCACTTGTGCTATAGTGAGAAACATCACACGTCACTCTGGGGCAAGTCCTCTCTGTGTTTTGGGGGAAAAATTTGCTCCTGCATGCATTATCCAGCCGCTGCTCCGCAGAGGACGACTTTGTTAGCGCCTAACGTTGGTGGTTGCAACATGTAAACAACAGAGTGTGTGCTGTCATACTGCTTCACGCAGTCTTAGTAGTAGTACATAAATTATGTGGCCACAAAATGGTCAAAATATACTGGTGAGTGCACAATAAGCCTTTAATTAGAAAAATGTCTCTCTGTTGGAGTATGCAAACAGAAGGGAGAAAGTAAATAAGGAAGGAAGCAAAAATGAGTGTGGAAACCCTCCACTTTTATATGTGTTCTTATTTGTAGAAAAATATTATGTGACAGTTTACCCTGCTTAGAGTGAAAACTTACCTGGTGACGGGGAAACTTAGGTCAAATGCACATTCTGTACTTAACCTTTTATTGCCTTATTTTTGTATTATATAAGTTAGAAGTGAAAATCTAACGATTTTATATTTGTACACAAGAATTATTTATTCAGTTTAATATGGGAAATGAGTTGCCTTGATGCACTGAGATTGAGAAATTAAAGTGAGAGCAAAAGGTGTGAGAGGATGCCCTGGTCTCCCCTATCTTGGTCTTATTATTGATCACAAATCCTCCTGGGACTAATGTGATGATGCTATTTTTAAGAAGGGACAACAGCACATTTACTTTATTGGAAAACTGAACTTTTTTAATGTTGATAACAAAATTACTCTGTTTTAGATGTTCTTTTATTGAGAATATCATGTCCAAATTATTCACAAACTATCCAAAGTACTCACAGGAACAAAGACCTGAGGGAAAATCATGGGTCAACCACAGTCTGACGTGTACCACCTGTACCTGACTACACCTGACCAGGCTGACTGAGAGTGGACACAAGGTCTGCATGGACACTTCGCACCATCTCTCAGTGGAGTTAGAGCCACTCCCGTCTAGTAAGAGATATAGATACCCCAAGATCAAAACCAAGTGGGAAAAAAAAATCATTTATTTTCAAATAACTAAATTAACAAGATGCAGTTGGTATGGTGAGTGTGGAGATTGTAAAATACATGGATATATATTTTTTATGATAAGTGTTGCTGTATAATTATTGACATGCACTTAAATGCCGGCCTGGACTGTTAGTATATTTATGATGGTTGATACAGATGATCTTATCATACTATACTATTATTTTTTGCCTGATGTGCTTTTAGAGGGATCGTTCATCATGAAAATTCTGTCGTTATCTACTCACCCTCATGCCAGTTGAGGGTCAGATTTATTTTGGCAGTTTCACAGGAAAACAGTGTTGCAGAGGCATAAAAAACCCAACTGGAATAAAACATAAAATAACACCATACTGCGTGGCTCCAAGCTAAGGAGCTAAAGTGAAGATTTAGGAGACACCGAACCAGCAGTATGGAGGCATTTTACGTTTTTATTGTTTTTTTTATGTTTGAAAACTTGTCACCATTCACTTAAATTGTTTGGGAGATTCTGCAACACTGCTGGAGTTTCCTGTGAAACTCCAGCAGTGTTTTGTGGACTAAAAAACTAAATCTGACTGTATTTTCATTTCTGGGTGAACTATCCCTTTAACGTCTCAGTATATTCTTAGCTGTACCACAAATGACCTCTCAGAGGACATTAATGTCTTCTACATTTTCCAAGTCATATAAATACAGTATTTGTTGTCGTTATTTACATTCTTCCCTCATTTTCTATTGAATTATTTACTGATGTTCAAATGAACAATTTTGCTCTTTTTTTCACAGTTTTGAGAAGATTTATGAGGTACTTTCTCAAACCACTGAGGAGCAACTAACCCTTCAGATTATCATAATGAATCTCAGCAATTTCGGAGAACTTTCGTGTTTTGTTGATTTTTGGAGGCCACAGACAAAAACAGCGGTGTTTCTACCAACACAACCACAAAATATATAACACCATAAATAAATTTATCTAAATAAAATTGATCTCTTCCTGCTTCTTTTCAACAGGCTAATGTATGACTCAGTGTAACTCAGACTGGTGCTGTATGTCTGATTTCATGGAGACTTCAATCAGCCATTGAGAACAACTATAGAGAAATATGTTCTCATGGATGATCTCATTAACTTATGTAGGTCACGTAGAGGCATCAGTATTACATTGAAACTGTTTCGTAACAGTTAAAAGCTTATTTTAGTAGCTTAACGTACAGTATAATCATCAGAGAATATAATCATCAGTTCAGTATTTCTGTATTTATGAGTAATAAAATTGCACAATGTCTCTGTGCAAAGCATAAAGGTACAAAACACACTGAGAATATTTTATCTGCATTTGCTGATTCATTGGTTTTCTGGGGAAACAGCCCCATGTGTCCATACTGCAGTGAGCACCCACAGATTTAACCACAAAACATTTGAGCTGGAAGAGTTTAACCTTACTGAGCCTTTTCATTAAATGTGTGCAGTGACTGCATGTTTGCAGACACATTTCCAAACATCTGTTTATCCTAAGAAAGGTATTTGGAAAGACTGAAGTAATCAATTCAATTATCTTGAGCACACATTCAATACTTGACTGCTCATCTCCCGGAAAAGGGGATATTTTGTGATGTGTCATATAATTTTTAAACTCTTAATTATTTAATCACCAATATGACCTAAGAGTTTTTGGCATTGGACTTCTGTTATGCAGCATTATGAGGTGACATATTAATAAAAAAAAAACTTCGATCTGATGCCAACTTCGCTCTGAGTTTGCCTTAAGCCGCCTCTCATTTTGAACCCATTCAGGGTGTCTGCCATTTTCTCTGTGGTTTGTAACCATGGTGGCTGCTGTGTTTGGTACAGCGCTTCAACAGCTTCTCTTTATTTGCAATTAGACGCTGCAGGATTACCTCAATTTGCCTCTCCTGCCTGCCATCATCCCAGTTTCACTGAGCGTATTCTTAATTAGAAACATAACATGAATTAGAACAGAAAAAATTGCTTTAAGACATGCTTGGTCTTCAGCTGTAGAGCTTACAGACTGTGTAACACTCTGTCTATTGAAATCAGACAGACTACATCATTAGCATCTTTTAAATCCTCCCTTAAAATCTTCTTTTAAAGGAAGGCATTTATGACATTTGTGGGTTTTATCACTTAATCTACTATCTTCCTTTTAACATTTGTTAAAGAGGTAATATGTACAACATTTGCGTAGTCTAAATAGTGAGCTGTAGCCATGGACAGTATATTAAATAGGTTGAAATCCTATTTAACATACTGTGTATGGCTAAAGCGAGTCGCTTCTTCCCGTCTGCTCTTCCTCAGACTCGAGGAAGCTCTGGCAGGCTGCAGGAGTGCAAGATGAGTGCAACACTGTAATCTGACAATAACAAGCGATGATGAGTCCTACACCATAAATTTATCAGCTGCTTATGACTGACAGTTGTCTGTCAATGTAAAATTAAACCTGTTGTCCTGAAAATAAAAGCATACAGCTTTGAAAATACACACTCTGGAGTTTGAGTTCAGTGACTGCCTGTCTTACTTCCTGCCAGACTCTGTTAACATATTGTTCAATTTAACCTGTATAAACATCTACTCCTCCTCCTACAAGATTATTAATGATTATTGTGACTCCTAAAGAGACACTTAGTAATTAAGCAAACATTCAGCACTAATTTTAACCCAGATAAATTGTATCAGATATTCTCATCCTTTTAGATTCTCAGCTTTTATTGTTTTTCCTCCTTGGTTATTTTTATTGCTGCTATTTTTTGAGGAAATTGTATTCTCTTTGTTCTTTTTTTAATTTTTTTTTCTCTTACAAGCCCCTGGCTTTTTTTCATCCTACATGTGATTTTTTTTTTTGTTATTGTATATTTCCCTCTCTTTAAATCTCTTTAAATAAAGAACAAAGTATTCATTTTTATTCACAAAATACTTCCAGAATGTAATTTAAGTGGACATGTCAGTGTTTTATTTCACCTATTAACCACTAATCTAGATGGCATCACAATTATAAAGACATGTTAAGATGATGAAGCTTTAATCGTGAGAAAACTAGCAGCTCAGCCACAGTAGCTTTTGTTGCAGTTGCTCTTTGCTCTGATTAAGGCTGCGACTAAAGATTTTTTTCATTATCAATTAATCTGCTGATTATTTTCACAATCAATTTATTAAAATTGTGAGGAAAATGCTAATCGCAATCTCCCAGAGCCCAAAGCGCCATCTTCAAATTGCTTCTTTGGTCCAACCAACAGTCCAGAACCCAAAGACTCTTCATTTACTATCATAATTGACAAAGAAAAGCAGCAAATCCTGACATTTAAGAAGCTAGAATGATCGATTGTTTGACACATTTGCTTGAAAAATGACTGAAACAATTAATCGATCATCAATATAGTGGGCAAATAATTTTCTTTGATTGAATAATCGATTAATTGGCTTGAACTGTTGCAGCTCAAGCTCTGACTGCTACATAACAAAGATTTAACAAAATAAAGAGCATTCCAAGAAACACTGCAGGTCTTTTTGCAGATTGCAGCATCTACCTCTAAAGTAACACATCATTCCCCTGGCGTATTGCTCTATAAGTGACACGGCCATATGTACGGTGTGATGTCGGATAAAAAGGCTTTGTCTGATGTGTTTTGTTTTGCCATGGTCCACCCTAATAACAGTTGCATGCCTGCTGTCTGCCAGCTGCCGTGCCTGCTGTAACAGCCAGCACAGTGCTGGAATGTTCCCATGCAGATCCTCTATTCACACACACACTGACATAAAGCTCATGTACTCACACTGAAAGAAAGTCAAAAAGCACAACAGAGACCTCCAATTTACCCGCATGCAGATTTCTAATAACAGTTTAATGTATATCATATTTAACTCGTAATGTGTCTGGAGAGCAGATTGCAGATCTGCATTGTTGGTGGCACACGAGCAGATTTACAGATGGAGGCAGGGTTGGGAGAGTTACTTTAAAAATGTAATCTGATAAAAATAATTAATTACCTGTTAAAAATGTAGTCAGCAACCTAATCCAAATTATTTTTGGATTACTTGAAATTGTTTAGCCTAATATAATGTTTTATGCTCAGGTTTATTAATTGGTTGTCCAGATATTCCTTCATTTGTTAAGCACAAACGCACATTTAGATAAATAGTGGTAATTATGTGCATTCAAACGTGCTTTCTTAAGTAATGTTATGCTATTCATGCTTCACACTCAAACTTAATGTAAATTAAATAAAGTAAATTGGATTCACATTAGCAGTTGTTCTGTGTAGCTAACATTAATATTTGGTCTCTAGCTAATACTACCAATTGTTCTGTGTAGCTAACATTAACAGTTGCTGTGTAGCTGGCATTTGCCCCCCACCCCACCCCACCCCACCAGTAGCCCGCCCTACTGTGCTGTGATTGGCTACTTCTACTGAGCTTTGATAGACGGTGTCTGTGTGATTGCCCCAGTTCTAATTTTGTGAAAGGGTCTATTTTTTATGATAAATCATGACTTTTTCCATTAACCTACACAAATGCTTTTTGTTCCTAAACCAACCATGGTACTTTTCTTACCTAAACCTACCCACATATTTTCTTGTCTAAAACAACCCAAGTAGTTTTTGTGCCTAAACCAAACCAAACTGAGACTGAAAACTGAAAATCTGGGTGAAAGTACTGTTTTTGATCCATTCGTCTACCACAACCACCTTCTATACTTCTCCAGCCACAGCACAGTTACCACAGTAGGGTGGACTGAGGTGGCACAGTTCAGAGGAGAAAAAACACAAACGTGGAGCTAATATTAGCAGTTAGTCTGTAGATCAATTAGATCTGAATTAGATGTCAATTTCTTGAATGACCTCGTGCTGTTATGTGATGTTGTCACTCTTTTCTGATATAAAGTCAAAATAATGTTGAAATTTTCACCCAGTAAAACCATTTTTTCCACTAGAGGTCTTGATTGACTGTAAGATCAGCTGGTATCACTGAGACCGGGACAGCTCCTTTTTTTTTATCCATTCATTTTTTATCCTAACCTGACTTGCTGACACTCACACTATGGCAACCCAAAAGTGACACGGAAAGACAAAAGAATAAATCAAAGTGTACAGTGGATTTTAAATAAAAATATATATGTTTTAGGAAGAAGGATGATATTGTCTTTGTAACGCCTAAGTTGACCAGTTAAATATTTGCCTTTTGGAGTCTTTTGTGTTTGCCATGTTGGGCAGATGCCCTGTTTGGCCATGAAACAGCCCATTGAGAGTTGCCACTTGGCCACCAGTGAATAGGCTGGATTGGATTAGGGGGTGCTCAGAACTCCTTGGATACCGGATACCAGCACACTGGAGTGATGGTGATTGGCATTGTTTCTGCAAAGGCCTCATCTTTGTGAAAGACTGAGATTTATTCCACAGTCCACAGACGTAATGTCAAGCATGTGAAATATCTTTAAAATCACACACCTCATGTCTCCATGGGTATGGAGAGACGTTACTTTAGTTTTTTCTCCACAGACACTGCAAGTCTATAGACGTAAATGTATGCACAAACAAGTGACAAAGTCTTTTGTCAGTTTTTCTTTCCACTCTTTAGTCTTCTCGTCTTCACTTTTCATTTATTAGCATTACAGTCGAGTCTCGGAGTTGAGCACCTGCGACACAAAAAATTAATCCCCAGTGATCTCTGGAAAACTCGGGAGGTATTTTAAGAATTACCGCTCTTCTGAAGGTATACCAGATTCTGACAGACCCTTCTAGCAATCTGGATTTAAAAATATTCACTCTGTTGCACAATAACAAACTTTTTAATCCATTTACCAAGTTCCAATATGATACTGAGATAGATGTGTATATGTGCTAAATCTTGTGTATAATGTATTCATATTTTTTGTTGTACAAAGTGAGTAAGGAGATACAATATTTTCTGGCTATCTGGATTAGGAAATACAGTCTCAATTTGAAAAACAAATTAAAAATCTTTATTATACAGTGAATGAAATGTATTTTCATCACTCCTAAATCAATCATTTCTCTGGCCTGTAGTGTTATTTATCAACCCAGATTGTTTTGATATGAGTTGCAGTTTTGGAGGTATCGGCAGTAGAGATGTCTGCCCTCGCTCAAATATAACTAGACCAGATGTCACTCAACTTGAGTGCTCAAAGCAAAAAAAGAAAAAGAAAAAAATTGAAAAACTCAACAGTGATTTGTTTTCAGAACCTGCTTATTCATGGCAATCCACAGACCTTGTTGCAATATTTAACACCGGATGTATTAGTCTAATGTTGCAATGTGCAAGGAAGGTGGCTGATAATAATAATAAAGTTTATTTATAGAATTTCTATACTTTTATTTATATATAATTATCCAAACTTGGTCTGCAGACTATAGGTAGCCTACAGATAATCTAACAGGATGTAAATACTTTTGTCTCTTCCTGTATATTCTCTGAGGGCTGCAAAAAACTGTCCAATTTGACTGCAGCTTTTTGTCACAACCTCCTGCTACGGCCACCTGGTCTTATCTGCTTTCCGCTCTCGTCATACACATACATGTGTGGTGATATGATTAGCTTGTATAGTGTGGTAGAAAGAAAAGAGTGCCAACTAGCCCCAATACATTTGAGAGAAGGCAGACATCTCTACAGCCGATGTCTCTAAAACTCTGTAACTCACAACAAAACAATCTAGATGGATAAATAGCACTACAGGTAAGAAGAAAAATATGTATTGTTGATGGGCTGAACTGTCCCTTTAAAAGAGTGGATTTTTAAAAATTACCTTCAAAAATGGCAACAAATGTCATTCAAGAACTGTGGAGGTAGCTGGATCAAGGATCAATTTTCTGATAAACAAATACTTTGCTGGACTTTGCAGCTCTGATGGTCTCTGACCTGTGATAATACCTCATCTGACTGCTGATAACATGTCGTCCTCAGCATTGAGCTGCTGAACAGTCGCTCAGAGGAACATTGCTTAATCTCGATCGAAATCAGTTTATTTGATCACCTTCCTGATAATGTGTATGATAATCCAAGCATCTCTCTCTTATGTTTAGAGGAGGACTTTGTGTGCAGGATTTGCAGGAATGCTTCAAGATAAAGTGGCTCAGGATAAGTGAAGAGTTATAGTATTCCATTTTTTAATTAGTTTTTATTTTATTGCATTTTTAATTTGTATTTACTTTTGTTCTTATTAATTTTCTTTATAACATGGTGGCATTTGTCAGGATGAGAAGGCAACGTGCACATCACATGCTTGGCCCCAAAAATCCATTTCAAAGAAAAAAGTCACATAGTTGACATAGTTCTTAAATACAGCCCACAACTGCCTGATAGTCCACAGCTGTGTTGGAGATGTGTCTATAGTCACAGGCAACAGCTCACTCAGTCAAAATCCTCAACTATCAAAATAATAAAGCATCCACAAACTATTGTGCAATTGTGCGCTGTAGTCCTTGTGACTGATATGTCAGCACTTTTTAAATAATCAGTGCAGAGGGGATAAGTGTGTGGGAATTGACTTTTCCCTTTGAAAACACTATTTGTTGGGTTCAAGATTTAAGACGTTCCGAACATACAAAAACAACACTTTGTCATTTCCTCTCTATTTTTTTTATTTTAAGACATAATTTTATTATTTTATTTTAATTTTTCTTTATACACTTTTTAGTTTTTAGTTTAGTATCTTGGCTTAGTGACCAGCGGGCTTGGAATGTACTGGATTAGCCTACATTTAACGGGGTAACATAATGAGAATACAAAAAAAGTAACTGTATTCTATTACAGTTACAGAAAAAATAGGCAAACAGATTAGTCTGCTACTGATACATTTAGTAAAAAGGGAGATTATTGGCAGGATTATAATTTTAAAATAAAGAATGATAACATGCACATACATCACAGACATGAGTCTCACATCAGCACTGTGGTTTATCTTACAGTCAGTTCATTATCAGGGTCTCTGGTGAAAGAAACATCACAGTAGAGTTAAAGTTCTGTCTTCAGCTGTGAAAATGCTGTCATCATAAACAAACACTTACAGGTAAGACTAGCCGCTAATGTTAGCTACAGAAATCAACCAGTAACATTAACTACAGGAGCTAACCTCTAACATCAGCTACAGAAACCAACCGCTAATGTTCGCTACACAGGCCAACTGTTAGCTAGACAGACCAACCGCTAACATTTGCTTCTCAGACAACCTGCTAATGTTGGCTACATGGACCAACTGTTAACTGTAACTACAGAAACCAACCACTAGCGTTAGCTACACAGACCAACTGCTAACGTTAGCTACATAGACCCACTGTTAACCGTAACTACAGAGACCAACCGCTAATGTTAGCCACACAAAATCCATTAGCCTAGCTTAACCTGTCATTACCACTGCTGAAGAATATTTGGGGACTGTAGGTCGTGATGGTGTGAGTAAAAACACAAGGCCCAGACCTGAATGTCAGTTTGACTGTGAAAACTATATTACTTAACAAAATACATTAAAATGTACACAATTACACTAAATCTAAACAAGCATTCCTGCATAACAAAGGAAGGGATATTTTGAAACTATAACAAACATTAAATTGGGCAAAATAACATTACCATATTTAATACTGAGGTAATCCAAAAATAGTGGAAAGAAATCTAGTTACATTACTTTAATATTTTGATACTTGGATTGGGTTACTGACACTTTTTGCGAGGTAATTAGTGAAGTATCAGAATACGGCCAGTGAAACTTCTTGATGAGGACCGAGGAGTTTAAGGAGGAGGAGGAGGAGGAGGAGGAGGGAGCTCGGTCCTCCTCCCATCATCAGTAATCCCCTCTCCTCTGTGGTGACGTTACGCAGGCTGTCTCTCCAAAGGGACGCAGCTCTGAGTGTCGGAGCAGCCAGGCGGACAGTGTGCATCCCAGGACGCAACATCAGTGTAGCCGGGGCTCAACTTTCTGCTCGTCGCCTCACTTCGGACGCTTTGGAAACACTTAACGAAAGAAAAAAAAATGGGTAAGAGCAACTTTATTCAACCAACAAATGCTCCAGCGTGGCTGAAAAGGCGGATATAAACACCGCTTTTTTTCCCGTCCTGACAACATGCTTCAGACTTTTGTTGTGGTCGCTCAAACTTTCGGGGCGCGCCGATTGTTTTTAAACTGAACTGATTTTTAAAGTTTTATCGCTGCTGCAGAGACGTGCTGTTTACCTGACCCGGTTTCATGAGACTCGGTATTAGAGCAGCCTGCTGAAGCAACCTGAGGAAAGCGATTAGAGAGATTAAGTCTATCAGGATTCCCGCAGTCAACTCTGTGCAAAGTGTGCGGAGGTGTTAAGTCCAGATCGATTTCATCTGGGTCTCTTACTCATGCTTTCAACAGGGCCTGGACTGTTCAGCTATTTCACCAAAACTTGTTTTCTTATCAGGCTTTATTGATCAGCTGTGATCGATCATGTTGCAATTGTGAAACTAAAGGCTGCTGTGGTGATTTCCCCACCAAACTGCACATTGTTTGCTGGTAAAGAGTGACTAAAAGTTACTGGAAAACTGCTAACAAGCAACATGTTGTATTAGTCAGATGCTCCATAGCTGAAACCGTGTGTGTGTGTGTGTGTGTGTGTGTGTGTGTGTGTGTGTGTGTGTGTGAGTGTGTGTGTGTTTGTGATGGCAGGGCTTGTAATAGTTCTCTGATTGCCTGAGCTGAGTCTGTCCCATCTTTAAATCAGACCCAAGTGTTGACCATCTGTGCTCCCAACCTGGGGAGGGGGACGCCTGAGAGGAGTGAGGCGCTCATGCTCATGGATGTTCAGTAACTTCCTGTTAACTTTAAGGCTTTGAGACAGTGATAACCTGGGGGACAGATGGGATGGCAGACAGGGAAAACACTCAGCTTTCACACCTAATTGTTCCCATCCTGCACTGGACCAGATATTTGACAGTAAAATGACACAGAGTGGATCAGATAGTTGTGACTGAGTTGTTTGCTTAACTTTTGTGTTGGTTTCAGGACAACAGTTCACTGTTTCCCGTGAGCTCTTTGTATATTTTGCGCTTGTATCCCTTTCATGAGTCTGAAGTGGAAACACAGGTGACAGCGCTGACTGATTGATGAGATTGTGTGAAATCATATTGTAAAAATGCCTGTTTTGATCAAAATTAGCTTGCGTGTGCAATTGCATTTATTAGATCTGCCACGATTAGTCGATTAGTTGATTAGTTGTCAGCTACATTGACTAATCATTATTAGTAATTTCTTACAGGAAAAAGTCAAAATTCTCAGATTTTTGCTTCCAAAATGTGAACATTTTACTCCTCTACAATAAAAAAATTACTAAACAAATGCAGAAATGTGGCCTACGTACACTCTAGGCTGTCTGAAAGTAGAGTTGCAATGATCAGTTGATTAATTGATTAGCTGTCAAGTATTACAGTAATCACCAATTATTTTGATAATTAATCAATCTGAGACATTTTTAAAGAAAAAATGTCAAAAATCTCAGATGTTAGCCTCTCAATTATGAATATTTTCATGTTTTTTTTACTCTAAATAGCTAGATAAATAAATAACTAAATGTGGTGTACTCTCAGGGCTGCAATGATTACTCAATTTAATTGATTAGTTGTCAGCTATTAAAGTAATCACCAACTATTTTGTCATTTGACATTTAAGAAAAGTGTCCAATTGATCAGATTTTAGCTTATCAAATATGAATTTTTTCTGCTTTACTCCTCTATAGGGCTATTTTGTTGATTAATTGATTAGTTGTTTGACCCAATAAATGGTGAAATGTTGATCACTGTTCTCATCCTCAAATGTGTTGTACTGTCCACAACTCAAAGATATTCACTTTGGACAAGATATACATTTCAGACACTGAAATCAGATTATTTAGACATTCGTTCGTTAAAAAGTGACTCAAAACGATTAATTGGTTATCAGAGTAGTTGCAGAATAGTTTAATAGTTGATGACTAAATGATTAATCACCTAATCATTGCACTCTGCTATTATAGATAAATAAATTAAAAATACATAAATGTGTAATTAGTTCTCAACTATTAAATTAATCAGCAAGTATTTTGATAAGTGATTTTTAAGGAAAAAAAGTCAAAATTTCTTTGAATCCAGGTCAATATATTAGATTAATTTCTGATTTCTTTACTGTTCTGTGACAGTTAACTGAATAACTTAAGGTTGTGGACAGAGCAACACATATGAGGACGCCATCTTTGGCTTTAGGACACAGTGATCAACATTTTATGGACCAAACAGCTAATCAAGCGATCGAGAAAATGCCCGACGGATTAATCGACAATGAAAATGATCGTCAGGCGCAGCCCTATAGCTTTATTGGCTTGTGTTGTTTGTGGTGGTGCAGCTGAGGCCGGGGGAGACAGAACACTGTGTGCGAATGTGTATCAATGCTCATTAATTCGCCCTGAAGCTCCTCACAGAGGCGTCTTTGTCCTCCTAATTTGGAGCCGCTCCTTTGTGCGACTTCAGTGGCTCTTAATGTAGAGAGAGAAGTTCACTGAATTGCAAGTTTCAGAGCGGGGTACCCTGTGAACTAATTCCCCACAGACCCTCTTTCACTGTCTCATAGAGGATATTACTCTGCGTGGCAATCGACCTTTGTGCATTGTCCACTTGCTAAAGCTCCCATTTTACATTCAAAGATCCTCTGTGGGCCTTTCAGGAGATATAGTATAGCCTGTTGTTGTGGGCATGAGGGGACTAATTTGGAGATTTGCTAGTTGCTGGAAAGGTCGCTGCTGGTTGAGTCAGAGAAGCGGATATCAGACCGCTGTGCTGTGATTTGCCGTGTTTCATGTGAAAAACCTTTAAAAAACGGATTAACTGTGTGTTCATGAAGCCCAAAATAAACAGGATGTCTTGAAGCTGATTGTGTGTGGTGTTAGCTGCTGAGTGAAGATGTCATTCAGAGGTTATATAACTTATGTCTGATTTGATTTCACGGTGACCTTCACCTCGCAGAGGGGCCACATGTTTTTCAGAGAGCTTCTCCTCTGTCCTCGCGGTGAACAGTTTAACAGCGCATTTGGCCCGTGTGAAGGATGTGGGAGGATAACTTGGCGTCAGTCCGCGGAGCTCAATTCAGAGGAGGAGACGGCACAGTCATTTTCCACAAATATCTTGTTAGGTTCTTGGTGTTGAGTCCTGTGACAATTAGCCACCCAAAACACTGTAAAAAAAAATCAAACAGGACCTGGAATCCTTTCTCATTAACTTAACATACATGTTTTATTTAATCAAGTTGATCAAAGCTACTACAAGGACTTTTTAACTGGTCATGAGTCCCAGTTTCTGATGCCTCTATATGACCTACATAAGCAAACCAGACCATCGGCAAGAAGATCAGCTGTTTCTGTATGGTTATTAATGCCTGCAGGTCAGATTCTCCTTGAAATCAGATAAAACGAGCCTGTGTTTACATTTTTGTAGTCAAAGTTACAGTGAGTTTTATGTACGCCAGTTAAAAAGAAGCAGGGGGAGATTTTACGTGATTTTTTTTGTTTGTTTTTTGTACTTACTTTTACTGACATAAGAATAACAGTTTAAGGGAACAGGGTGTAATTTCAAGTTGATTTAATCCACAAAAGTAGACTGCTATCTCTAAAGCAGACAGCTGAATGAAGCTCATTCAAAACATTACTTCAGCTACAACTGAAGTACATTTATTTTACAGTGTATTTGGGTTCCACGAGTCTCTTTGGTAACTTAAAAACACTGGAGAACAATGTGGTTTCAGTTCTACTTCACTGATAAGACATCTGAAGAGAAAGCGTTGGCCTGAAGATAAAAATGTCCTTTCTTCCATGTGATGATCACACTCATTTTAGGAAGAAAAGCTTGATGTGACACTGCTTAGAAAGCTTGATAAGTTTTCTTTGCTGCAGATTGTCGCCCTTGAGCCACAGAGAAGAAAAATGTCAAACACAAGCAAAGTTTAAGACACATTTGGAAAAGCAGTTCAGAAGCTCTCAGCCTCATACGGTGTGGAAAATTAACCATCTTTTCAATTTATGTCTTTCACAGATACAATTTAATTATTCGCTTAACATTTAAAGCTGTCTTATGACAGGAGATTCAACTAATCAAATAACGGCAAATTATGGACTCAACTTTGAACGCTGTGTCTGTTCTTCTTGGAGTCGAATCCTGAAAAAAAAAAAAGGGGGAAAGATTGTTTTTCCTTATGGAAACTCATGAACCTTCTAGTCAGAGTGTTTTGTATTCAGTGTGGTGGTCTTGTGGAAAAGGCCACAGAGGCTGGACGCAAACCAGATCCGAATCTTACATCATTGTTTTTGAGTGATTCAAGAAAAAGAGAGTTAATCACAGCTGACAGTGTTGAATGTGTCTTTAATTAAACATCTCGCTGGAGTTCAGCGGCTCAGCTGTTACTGACTCAGGGTTCGCTTGTGAACAAGTAGAGGCCTAAACCTTGTGTCAGATGTTAATCACTCGGTTATAGTGAAGACTTCACGATAAGATCTTTGGATCGATCCTGCTCTCTACTCGCACAATGTAGTGTGATTAGGGCTGAGTATTGTTTGGATTTTAACAATTCCGACTCAGATTCTGATCCCGCTTATTGATTGCGGTTCTTAACGAGTTCGATTCTTTGAGTGTCGTCCTCCTTTCTTCACAGCAGAGTTGAGTGAAAAGCTAAATATCACGGATAAATGTTAACAGCTGAAACATTGAGCTAACGTTAGCTTTATAATCATGACATTGGTGGTCTCTTTTATGGTTTCTTGAATATTTGCGGCTTCTTAGGCTACTTTATTGTAACAATAGAGAGTACTCTGTCCCAAGAATATTGCTAGACTCACAGTGTAATTAGACAAATGCAGTTGGAGATGGGAAGACATAAATGCATTAAGGGGAATCTCTTGGCGCTTCATGATTTGATTTAATTCCAATTTACAGCTGCAATGTGATCGTAATACGATCACCAATACATCTTCATGCATCAAAGTTTTAAGCCATGGGGTCTGGTCGTATTGCATCAATCTGCAGATGCTCATGCGAAGTCATCCTCAGCAAAAGTCAAGAAGTAACTTAGTTTAGAACGTAAAAACGCAAAAACTTACAGTCCATCTTACTGAATTCCTAGAGAACTGGATTTCAAATGTCTGATTATTTACTTTTATGCATCGATTCATAATCTTTCAAGTGAGAATCTCGGTGCATCTGAGAATTGATTAATTTCCTCCACCCCCTAGAATTGCATTCAACTCACATGTCTGTAGGTGCACACAACTATCCAGGGTGATGTACGGTAACACAAGTGAAATTTGTGTAGGAATCAATGAGCAGAATCAAAATTTAATTTTTGTAACATTCCTTTGATATCAGAATTTTGAAATCTATTCTTATTTGAATATGCTGGATGTATGTTTAGTTACTGTGAACACTACAGTAACATGACCGTCATTTGAATGAAAATGATTCTGCTATGCTAGCTAGCATTGTTCATGGTTATCTAAGATACTGACGTGATTATCAAAATGCTTAAGAACACAAAACAAATTCTAAATACTATTAAAACAAACACCAGCTAACTGTAAAAAATGAAGTAACTAGTTTAAGAATGAAAAATCACCAAGTTTGGGGGTGAAGGTAGTGTTACTGTATGCGTTGACAGGAT